>NC_135883.1:55800948-56485948 GCF_964194155.1 Cetorhinus maximus
TCTTATGGTTTCAGGTGAGTCCAAAAGTCAAATCGGGTATTCCTTCAGAGGTCAGCAGCCTGAAACCATTGAAGGTTGATCCGTCTTCCCAGAAGCGATCACTTCCCCCGAGGGAAGGAGGCATCTACAGTTGAATGAGTTATAAGCACAGATACAGGAGTTCCAAGCTTCCGGTAGTACACCATGTAGATGAGAGCCAGGTAATTTACCTGGACAGAGCTCTTTCTGCTGTTACCCTTTAGATGTAAAATGGCAGACTGCCTGTGTTCAGTTTCACTCGGCAGTATTACATGTTCTAGCAGCTTGGGGGAGGTCATGTGACATATCTTCCACTTCTCCTGGATTTTGGACCAAGAATGCACTTTTCCAGGTCTGGAATCTTGAGAGTTTTAACAGAAGAGTCCTTACAGATGTATCGTCTCCATTGGCCACAGCTCTACCTTACAATTATAAAGGGTATTGGCGCATTTCTTTGGAATCTGATTTCCTGCAGTCATAGGGGACATTCGTGCCTCTTTAAAGGTAACAAGCTCCCTGTTGGTTCCTGAAGGTTAGAAATTCCTCTGGTATGAGTCATGGCTAGTCAGGCATATCAGGGTAAAGCTTTTGTTCATTTTCAAAATAAAATAATTTCATAAAGTAGCTATATGTGGATATATGTTTTCCTTCCTATCTTCTGGATAGGACAGAGGATCTGATAATGGACATTTGATAATAATGATCTGATTGGGCAGAGTCAACATGGATTTGTGAATGGAAAATTGTTTTTGACGAACTTGTTGGAGTTTTTTGAGGAAACTACTTAAGAATTGACAAAGGGGAGTCCGTGGACATATTACACTTGGATTTTGAGAGGGCTTTTGCTTAAAGTCCCCTGCAGGAAGTTGGTTAGCAAAATTAAATAAAGCACATGGAATAGGAGGTAAAATACTGGCATGGATTAAGGATTGGTTAACAGGCAGACAAGCAGAGAGTAGGAATAACTGGGCCATTCTTGCGTTGGCGAGCTGTAACTAGTGGGTACCGCAAGGATCAGTACTTGGGCCCCAGCTGTTCACAATATATATCAATGATTTGGACGTGGGGACCAAATGTAATGTTTCCAAGTTTGCAGATGACACAAAGCTAGGTAACAATGTGTGTTGTGAGGAAGATGCAATGTGGCTTCAAGGCAAGGACATGGTAGATGGAATATAATGTGGAAAAATGTGAAGTTATCCACTTTGGTAGGAGGAACAGATGTACAGAGTATTTCTTAAATGGTTAGAGATTAGAGAGTGTGGTTGTACAAAGGGACCTGGGTATCTTTGTCAATAAGTCACTGAAAGCTATGTTAGCAGGTGCATCAAGTAATTAGGAAGGCTAATGGTATGTTAGACTTTATTGCAAGAATATTTGAGTACAGGAGTACAAAGTCTTGCTTGAATTGTGTAGAACCTTGGTTAGGCTGCATCTGGAGTACTGTGTGCAGTTTTGGTCCCCTTACCTTAGGAATGATATTATTATCATAGAGGGAGTGCAACAAAGGTTCGCCAGACAGGTTCCCGGGATGGCAAGACTGTCATATGAAGAGAGAATGAGGAAACTGGGACTGAATTCTCTAGAGCTTCGAAGAATGAGAGGTGATCTCATTGAAACCTACAAAATACTTAAAGGGATAGATAGGTGTGATGACTGTCACTTTAAGATCAGTTCAACTGAGTAGGGGTCAAGCAATTTTTTTTTTCAACCAATGTGTGGCTAGAATGGGGGAATAAATTCTAGGGAGGGGTTTCCTAGGAAAAAATGGCTGTATGAGGGGCTGACTGGATGCAAGCAGCCACGGAAGCTCTTGTTTAAATTTTGTTTTGTTTGACTAAGAACCCCCCAGAGCGTGTTTCTACAACAGGGTAGATGCAGGTAAAATGTTTCCCCTGGTTGGGGATTCTAGTAATAGGGAGCACACTTTCAAAATAAGGGGGAAGCCACTTGGGACCGAGACTCTAGAGAATTGTGCATCTTTGGAATTCTCTACCCCAGAGGCCTGTGAAAGCTCAGCCATTGAGTATGTTTACAGCAGAGATTGACAGATTTCTAAATATCAATGACATAAAGGGGTATGGGGTAATGTGGGAATAAGGCACTGAAGCGGATGAGCAGCATGATGTATTGAACAGCGGAGCAGGCTTGATGGGCTGAATGGCTTACTCCTGCTCCTATGCTCCAATGATGACTTTGGGTATCACGCCCATGTCCTTTCCCTGTAGCTCTGCAAATCTTTCCCCTTCAAGTATCTATTCAATTTCCTTTGAAAGTTACTATTGATTGTCCTTTCATCTCCCTTTCAGGCAATGTATTTCAGATCATTATAACTCACTGGGTAAAATAATTTTTCCTCAGCTCACTTTTGGCCGATTGCCGTAAATCTGTGTCCTCTGGTTATTGACTGTTATGCCACCAGAAATAGTTTCTCCTTATTTACTCAAAACCCTGTATGATTTTGAACAGCTCTATTAAATTTCCTCTTAACCTTCGTTTCCTCTTTACCTTCTGTACTCTAAGAATAACCCACCTCTTTAATTTCTCCATGTAGCAGAAATCCCTGGTACCATTCCAATACATTTTCTCTATGGCCATGACATATTGCCTAAAATGTGGCGTCATGGATTGAACATTCCGCTGGGGCCTAATCAGTAATTAGGTTTAACGTAACTTCCTTGTTTTTGCACTCTCTGCCTTTACAAAACCATGGATCCTGCAGTAAAATGAAAGTAAAATACTGCATATGCTGGAAATCTAAAATAGAAACAGAAAATGCTGGAAAAACTCAGCATCTATGGAGTGGGAAACAGAGTTAACATTTCAAGTCCATTATAACTCTTCAGAACTGCAGACTTTTTTAATAGCTGTGGTTAATGAAAGAAGTTAAAGATTGCATTAAATCAGAAGAGGTGGCTTATAAGGATGGCAGAAAAAGTGGTAAAAGCCTGAGGATTCAAAGCAATTTCGAAATCAGGAGGTCCAAGAAACTAATTAAGGAAGGGAAAGGAGAATATGAATGTAAACTAGCAAGGAACATAAAGGTGGGCTACAAAAGCTTCTTTAGGTACATGAAAAGGGAAAGATTGGCTTGGACAAATATGGGCCCATTACAGGTGGGGACAGGAGAATTTATAGTGGAGAACAGGGAAATGGGAGAGAAACTAAGCAGTTGCTTTGCTTCTGTCTTCATGGAAGAAGATACAGAAAATCTCCCAGAAATACTAGACAACCAAGGGATTTGTAAAAGTGAGGAGCTAAAAGAAATTGATATTAGTAAAGAGGTTGATAAATCCCCTGGACCAGATAAGCTTCATCCTAAAGTGTTGAAGGAGGTGGCTAGAGAGATAGTGGAGGCATTGGTGATTATCTTTCAAAATTAAATGAATTCTGGAAAGGCTCCTGTGGACTGGAAAGCAGCAAATGTAACCCCACTATTTAAGAAAGGAGGAAGAGGGAGAATGGCGAACTACAGACCTTAGTCTGACATCAGTGGTAGGGAAAATTTTAGAATCTATTTAAAGGATGTGATAACTGGACATATAGAAAAGAATAGTAAAATTTGGGTGGAATCAACAAGGATTTATGAAAGGGAAATCATGTTGGACAAATTTGTTTTTTGAGGATGTTACTTGTAGCATAGATAAAGGAGAACCAGTGGGTGTGGTGCATTTGGATTTTCAGAGGGCTTTTGATAAGGTCCCACACAGGAGGTTAGTAAATAAAATTAGAGCACATGGGATTTGAGGAAATATACTAGTATGGATCAAGAATTGGTTAGCAGAGAGTAGGGATAAACAGATCATTGTGGATTACTGCAAGGATCCATGCTAAGTCCACGGCTGTACACAATCTATATAAATGATTTGGATGTGGAGACCTATTGTAATATTTCCCGATTTGCTGATGACACCAAACTGGGTGGGAAGGTAAGTTGTAAGGAAGATGCAAGGAGACTTCAAGTGGACTTGGACAGACTAAGTGAATGGGCTGGAACATGGCGGATGGAATATAATGTGAATAGTGTGAAGTTATTCACTTTGGTAGAAAAAACGGCGGAAAAATATTTCTTAAGTTGAGAGGAATTGGGAAATGTGGGTGTCCAAAGGGACCTGGGTGTCCTTGTTCATGAGTCATTAAAAACTAGCATGCAGATGCAGCAAGCAATTAGGATGGCAGATGGTATGTTAGCCTTCTTCATGAGGGGATTTGAGTACAGAAGTAAGGATATCTTGCTGCAGTTATATAGAGCCTTCACCTGGAGTATTGTGCACAGTTTGGTCCCCTTATTTAAGGAAAGATATACTTGCTATAGAAGGAGTGCAATGGAGGTTCTCCAGATTAATCCCTGGGATGGTGGAATTGTCTTATGAGGAGAGATTGAGGAGACTGGGTCTGTATTCCCTGGAGTTATCAAGAACGAGGGGTGACCTCATTGAAACTTACAAAATTCTTACAGGGCATGACAAGATGGATGTGGATAACATGTTTCTCCTGGTGAGTCTAGAACCAAGTGACACAGTCTCAGAATAAGGGGTAGGCCATTTAAGACTGAGATGAGGAGGAATTTCTTCACCCAGAGGGTGGTGACTCTTTGGAATTCTCTACGCCAGAGCTCTTTGGAAGCTCAATTGGTGAGCATGTTTAAGACAGAAATCAATAGATTTCTGGAGACCAAAGGGACATGGGGATAATGCAGGAAGGTGGCATTGAGGTAAATAATCAGCCATGATCAAATTGAGTGGTGGAGCAGGTTCAGTGGGCCGAATGGCCTACTCCTGTTCCTATCTTTCTACGTATCCTACTCTCAACTTGTCATGCCACCTTCAAAGATATGTGTGTGTACACCACCCCCTCTTCCCCGCCCCCCAGGGCTGTCCATCCCTGCATCAACTTTGAAATTGTGTTTTTAGTTGATATTGCCTCTCCTCATTCTTCCTAGCAAAATGTCTAACTTCACACTTTGCATTATTAAATTTCATCCGTCATTAACACCACCCTCTGGTGGAGGCACTGTAGCATTATTATTGGAGGGTGGTTGCAACCACAGCTTGACGAGGCTTCATCAGCACTTTCAAAATAGGGAGTCTAGAATAGAAAAAATTAACAAGAACTGCATGCGCTTTTTTAATATTGTCAATAATTTGCATTTCAAATAAGGCTTTTAACATAACAAAACACCCCAAGGTGCTTTGCAGGAGTGTAATTGTGGGAGAAGAAATTGTCACAGGAGATATTGGTCTCATTGACAAAGGGTCAATCGTATTACTGAAAAGGCTCACTGCATCATCCTACGCTCTAAATTGTTCATTCCTGAAACCTCAAAATTCAGCTTACTAGATGATCGTGTAAAAAGTTAAGTATTTTTAGAACAGATGATACCTAGAAGAAAGAAACAACGTGCATTTATATAGCACCTTTCACCATCTCAGGATCACCGTCCCAAAATGCCTTGCAGCCAATGAAGCACAGTTGTAACATAGGAAAAATAGCAGTGAGTTTGCACACAGCAAGCTCCTACAAACGGCAATGTAATGATGGGATCCGTGTGTGTCAGGAGACGATGGACTGTGCCCAGGGTGTATGTACCTTCTGTAATGAACATCGTATATTGTCACTGTAGAGGCTGATTTGTGAGTGCCAGTCCCTTCTGCAACTAGCGCAGATGAATAGCGCTGGCTTGACGTCAGCTGATTTTTTTTTTCCTTCTGGTGGGCTCTTTTTCTACCATCTGGTCATTTCTTTTGTCCTCTGCTTTCTCCATATCCTTGCTGACTGCTTGTCTCCAGGCACCCTGGTCAGCAACGTAATAATGACCAGATCATCTGTTTTTGAATGATGTTGTTTGAGAGATACTGAGCACTTGAGAATCATATACAACGTGAGATGGACATATGTGAGGATACCACTACTCATTTCTACCAGTATGCTTAGCCCCATACAAACACCAGCCCACCCTATCAGAGCATTCTGTTTGATATCAATGATTTTGTTTTTATTTCTCCTGCTTCAGAGAGATATTCCTGCCAAACATTTTTTGTAGACCCTGGGCAAAAATTGTTCATGCATGTTTCAGGTGGGATCTTTTTGCAAGAGAGATTTCAAACTCTTATTCCATCAATCTGAACTAAATTTTAACCCTTCTATAATGAATTCACACAGTGTTCTAATCCACTGTGGCAACTATTTCTGCATCATTGGTGTCCTTAATATAAAAATATGTCCCTTTAAAAATGATAGAAAAACATTTCAGAAACAGGTGGCTGAACTTTTTTGTATCAGTATTCATTTTAAAATGAACGTTGATTTCAGTTGGGAATTTTGCAGCCAAGATGTAGGAGTTACATACTGTAGTGTGTAAAAAAAAAAATCTTCCGATGGGATCTAGTCTTCAAGTATGTTATTTTTCTACAACACAATTCACCTTAAGTGCATTTTTAACTGATAAACTAAGTTACAGAGATTGAAGTTTTGCTTGTCTGATTCATGATTTAATTTATGTAATTCAATACAACTAATTAAATTTAATTATATAATGAGACAATATTTCAAAGCAGAAAAATTAGAAGCCTTTTGAAATGTTTATCTTTTACAGTATCTGTGAATTTGTTTAATGACTTGAATATTTTCATGTTAACTGGAATATGAACATCTGTTTTACTCGCGATTAATACGGGTTGAGTTTGTTTTTAAATCTCTGCCTTGCTATCATAAATTGTTATGGTTGCATGTAATATTCCAAAGAACTTGATGGATAAATATTGTTAAAATATATGTAAACCATAAAGTACCATTATATTATTACATGCTTTGCAACAATTTGAATTTTATGCATTGCAAATAGTCTTGTTAATAAAACGACTGCGTTATTTACAGTGAATCCAATTCCATCAAACCTCAAGTCTGAAGCCAAGAAGGCTGCAAAAATTTTGAGAGAGTTTACTGAAATAAGTTCAAGAAATGGACCTGATGTAATCATACCAGGTTAGTAAAATAATTGCTTGATGCTCTGTTGTATCTTGCATTGAAGATGATGTCAAATAGTATATATTCAATTGCAAGTTGAATTGATCATTGTATTTGAATATTTATCTGTATTCATTCTGGAATAAAAACATCAACATTTATTTTTTAAAGAATCAATTCTAATGGCTGCTGCACAGTACTATTGTACCTAGTATAAGAGTACAGGAGAATGTTCTGGGACTTGGAATTATGTGAACAGAAATTTGTGAAACAATATTTCCATTTTTTGGAGAGAAAAAGGTGATGAAGGACCTTGATTCAGGTTCCTAAAATGACGCAAAGCACCGAAAATAGATAACAAGTTTGAGCAAGGCTAGGGAATAGAATAATTTTAATTTATAAACACCTAGCAATAGTCGATGTAATGTCAATTCATTCTTTAAAATAAACTAAACTGATGAAAATCCAGTGAAGAATAAAGTTATAAGCCGTTATGCTCCTCAGTCAAATAATCTGTTAATATTCACTTTCCACTTTTCAATCAAAGAAACCTGACTGGAGCCAGGTGTGGAGGACTGTTGGCATCCATGGAACTGCCCCTTTACTGTAATCCTCCTCTTTGAAAGAAAGGAGGGAAATGGGAGTGAAGGTTACAATACTGCATCTGTTGACAGGTGATCTGTGAGTGGCTGGAATGTTGGATATCACCAGTAGAACACCAACAGCAAATAATAAAGTTGGAATATATACATTTGGATCATGATTATCTTTTGAGGAACTGTTTTGCAAGTTGATGGGTAGATAAGTTTCTTGAACTTATTTACTGTGAAATTTAAATCTAACTGTAGGAATTTCTGCAAGTTCAGCTCAGTTTTATTCTGGAATTTCATCATCCCATATCAATGCTGGAGTTAATAAGGGGTAGCAACTTATTCACATAGAATTTGAAGTTTTATAAGCATCTCCTTATAACATACTTTCAGGACCTGTCATTGTGCCAGTGTTGATGCTAGCACTACAGGAGTAAGTCTTTGCAAATAGAAAAATAAGAGAAAATAATCAGCAGGGCCCATCTAAAATGTCAAGGGTTTCTCTTATTGGCTTTGCTTTAGAATGTGAAGTTCAAAATATCTAATCAAAATCTGAAGCTATGGGCTGGATTGTCACCGAGTCATGATGACTCGGGATCCTTTTTAATAGGCTTGGTTTCAATAGGCTAATGGATTTCTGGTCTCTCGGTCAAGCCTCATTAAGTATCCTTGGCTGGGAGCCCAGATATCCAATAGAGTGCAAAATGCCTGAGCCCCAAGGAAAATATTACCTGATTGACAGCTCTGGCTTTCTGATCTATGCTGTCAATTTCACAATGTTTATTTACACAAGATAAAGAGATTGGCTTTTTTTTATTATCCATTCATGGGATGTGGGCTTCGCTGGCTAGGCCAGCATTTGTTGCCCATCCGTAGTTGCCTTCCTGAACCGCTGCAGTCCATGTGGCGTAGGTACAACCACAGTGCTGTTAGGGAGTTCCAGGATTTTGACCCAGCAACAGTGAAGGAATGGCGATATATTTCCAAGTCAAGATGGTGAGAGACTTGGAGGGGAACTTCCAGGTGGTGGTGTTCTCATCTATCTGCTGCCTTTGTCCTTCTAGATGGGAGTGGTTGTGGGTTTGGAAGGTGCTGTCGAAAGAGCCTTGGTGAATTCCAGCAATGCATTTTGTAGATGGTACATACTGCTGCCACTGTGCGTAGGTGGTGGACGGAGCGAATGTTTGTGGATGTGGTGCCAATCAAGCGGGCCGCTTTGTCCTGGCCGATGTCAAGATTCTTGAGTGTTGTGGGAGCTGCACTCATCCAGGCAAGTGCGGAGTATTCCATCACACTCCTGACTTGTACCTTGTAGATGATGGACAGGCTACAGATTGTGTTCGAGTACAATTCTGCTGCTGCTGATGGCCCGCAGCGCCTGATGGATGCCCAGTCTTGAGTTGCTAGATCTGTTCGAAATCTAACCCATTTAGCACAGTGGTAGTGCCACACAACATGATGGAGGGTATCCTCAATGTGAAGGTGAGACTCCGTCTGCACAATGACTATGCAGTGGTCACTCGTACCAATACTGTCATGGACAGATGCACCTGCGGCAGGCAGGTTGGTGAGGATGAGGTCAAGTATGTTTTCCCCTCTTGTTGGTTCCTTCACCACCTGCCGCAGACCCAGTCTAGCAGCTATGTCATTTAGGACTCGGCCAGCTCGGTCACCAGTGGTGCTACCGAGCCACTCTTGGTGATGGACATTGAAGTCCCCCACCCAGAGTACATTCTGCACCATTGCCACCCTCAGTGCTTCCCCCAAGTGGTGTTCAACATGGAGGAGCACTGATTCATCAGCTGAGGAAGGACGGTACGTGGTAATCAGCAGGAGGTTTCCTTGCCCATGTTTGACCTGATGCCGTGAGACTTCGTGGGGTCTGGAGTCGATGTTGAGGACTCCCAGGGCAACTCCCTCTCGACTGTATACCACTGTGCTCTTTTTTACTGTCACTACAGGGTTCGTTGCTTCTATATAGTGTATAGTGGGTGAATGGACATGAAATTGCCATAGCTTGGCATGGGGGGGCTATAGGGGTTGTTTGGCGGGGCAAAACCTGACATGAGGGGCAATAGGGATTTTGGGGGAGGGCATGAGCAATAGGGGCTGTTTAGGGGATATAGCTTTGCATGGAGGGCATGGGAGGTTGTGTGGGGAGGTGAGGATTGGAGGGTCTTTCTGTTTTGTAACTGGGGTGAAGTCCCATAATACCAAGATGGGCCTTTTAAACAGCCTGCCTTCGCACCCGGCAGCCCCTGTAGCTGAGGGCCAAGCCGGGAATTTACCCGACTCAAGGATGAAAATCCAGCCCTATGTTCTTAAATTTTGTTTCTAGCTTTTTCCTGTATCTCCCTTTTCTATTCCTTTTCAATCATTTATTCAATTCTATTTTGACTGACTATCTTTTGCATCAATAGCTACTCGTAGTAAACCGTTCAATGTTTTAAGCATCCTCTGCATAGAAATGAATCTTCTAAATTATAATGGAATCATGATGAGTCAAACTTGGATGGTACAAAATTCTGGTTATGTCGAAGTTGACAACCATTCCCGCTGTCAGAATAGCAAATCCCATGGAATGATGCCAATGATAAGCTGAAATTCCACACTGGTAATTCCAGATTAGCTGAACTTGTCTGAGCTTGTCATATGACCGCACCAACCAATCGGAGCCAATGCTGCAAAGGCCATAAAGATGCTCCGAGTTTGGTACTGCAGCATGAAAACACGTTTTACTGCATTGGCGACATGGCGGACTATATTGTGCACATCCAAAGACAACACACTAAGCAGAAAATGATTAGAGTTTTTCTGGAGCTGACTTCTGACATTTTTCAATGCAAAACTCTGGCCTTTTACAAGATCATGCCATTGTAAGGTGTGAACAAATGAATAAAGACTTTTTCACACATTTACTATTCTGTGTTTTTATTTGGCATTTGAATCTGTTGTTTTTTGACATAGATCAAATTTGTAGGCATATCATAGAGATGCATTCACGTGGGAATGGGACCTCCTCGGCTATCACGAAGCTCTGCCTAACAGAAATTTGTGGGCTAATCCCCTGGGATTTGACTCATCAGGGTTTTACTGTATTCTTTAAATTAAACTTTCCCTAATCATTCTTGTAGTAGTCTATGCCCCAGTGTTACTATTTGCCAATTTGTGGAAACAACCTCACAATTTACCTTCCATCACTTTGAAAACCTTTGGATTCCCTGTCCGCTTTCTTTAAAAAGCCACGGTTTTTCAAGCAATTCTTCATAACCATGATTTTTCATTCTTGGAATCATTTCTTCTAATGAATTGTTATTATACCCTTACGATGGCTCTAAAAACTTTCATATGATGGTGTGCCACAACCACGTGCTGTACTCTTAACAATGACCTATCCAAATTTTTGCTCAAATTCAATATTGTTCACTTGCTTTTATTTTCAATGCCCTATGTATAGTTTTCAATAAGTAAGTTTGCATTTTTTATAGCTTTTACTGCCTACTTTTCCAGCCTTTTTAAAAATGTATGTATCTAAATTCCTGGATCACTCCATTTCTTTATTCAGATTTTTATCATTTTAGGTATATTTTCTTCCTTTGTTTTTCCACCAAACATAAAACTTTCTCTGCGTTGAACTGCATTCCTCACCTATCTGCTCATGCCACTAGCCATTGTCCTCCTGCATTCTTTCTCATTGTTTACTTTATCCCTCCAGTGAGCAAGTTTTAATAAATTCATCTTGTATTCTGAATCACTCATGTAAGTGAAAAATTAAAAAGTGTCCCAACACATATTTCCAGGAAGAACTCTACCCCATATATCATCAATCCAAACTATATCCATTTTACTCTTGTTCTCTGTTTCCTTTCCGACGCATCTCTATCCGTGTAGCTATGTATCCTGTAATATGTATTAATTTTATTAATGTCTCATTTATCGCACTTTCTTAAAAACTGCCTTAAAACCCATAAATAAAGAGTCAATGTGTTCTATTTATCAATACACTATGAGTTCCACAAATAAAATGCAATTGAAGTACTCAAGTACAATCTGCCTTTACAAATCCACATGGATTGTTACTGATGATCCCATGCCTTGGCACTATTCGTTTAATGAAAACTGCTACAATGATGTATTCATTACTCTTAATAATCTTTGGTTAGAAAATTGTGTTCTACGTTCCTGTTATAACTATTAGACATTATCCTGGTTTTCTTTTCGGAATGCCTGCCAATTTTTTTTCTATTGTCATAAATTGCTCTTCATTATACAGCTTTCCACCTTATATATCTATTTTTTGCTTGATCTCTTAACCATCTTCCTGATTTTCAACTTTCCTTGTACCTCTATTTTCAGTCCACAAACTATTTTTCTCAGTTAATATATTTATTTTTCTGTAATGAGTGTATAAAAACTATATTTTATCCTTCATTTGAGGAAAGGGTGTGCATCATCTTGGAACATTTTCCTGGTAAGATCTTGCCTTTGTGGCCTACTAATTTGTTGTTCAGATTTGGACACTGTGGGATGAACTTTCACTGAGTTGGGATGTGAAAGTTCCACACCCATTTCCAACAGATCCCGTTTTTGCCATTGGGGAAAGGGTGGGGCATGAGGCACACAGGAGGGAAACCCAATTCAGCATGGCCATTTGAACATATTTCTGAGTTCCAACATTCCATTTTGGCTGTTGCCAGGGCCTTTAACCCGCAGTGTGGGAGTCACGAATTGCTGGAGCAGACGTAAATGTTCTTGAAGGGCGGATGAGGTCTGTTTAACCATCATAATCTGATTTTTTTTTTAATCCTGTGCTCTTTTCAAAAAAAAAAGCCTGAAGCTGTCAGTGATTGTCAAAAAAACCTCTGCTTGACAGTTGACAAAACAGCTGTTGTAGCATCTGCTAGAGAGGTTTCAGTAAAGTTACTTGATGGCATTTCCCGAAGGACTATTCATTATGAATGCTTGGCTGAGTTTCAAAATCTAAAGTTATCTTAGCATGGGTTTCTGAGTTCACAGTAGGATTGACAGATTAAAGAGGCTATTAAAGGATTAGGGGTATGAACAGAAGTATGTTTGTTTCTATAAGAGATTAACTACTTGAGATTCTGGTTGCCAAATTATAGGAAGGATGTGATTGCACTGGAGGGGGTGCAGAGGAGATGCACCAGGATGTTGCCTAGGATGAAACATTTAAGTGTTGAAGAGAGGTTGGATAGACTTGGGTCGTTTTCGTTGGAGCAGAGAAGACTGAGGGGCGACCTGATCGAGGCGTACAAGGTTATGAGGAGCATGGACAGGGTGGATAGGGAGCAGCTGTTCCCCTTAGTTGAATGGTCAGTCACGAGGGGACATAAGTTCAAGGTGAGAGGAAGGAGGTGTAGGGGGGATATGAGGAAAAACTTTTTTACCCAGAGGGTGGTGACGGTCTGGAATGCGCTGCCTGGGAGGGTGGTGGAGGCGGGTTGCCTCACATCCTTTAAGAAGTACCTGGATGAGCACTTGGCATGTCATAACATTCAAGGCTATGGGCCAAGTGCTGGTAAATGGGATTAGGTAGGTAGGTCAGGTGTTTCACATGTGTTGGTGCAGACTCAATGGGCCGAAGGGCCTCTTCTGCAGTGTGTGATTCTGTGATTTTTAGAAGTTTATTTTTTCATTTCTGCATGGCTGCTGAGGCCTTCCCATGCTGGATACTGGTTGAGTTGCCATGAGCAAGTATGAAAGGCAATGGTGGGGGGTTGTGTGGGTGAGTTGGCATTGAGGTGACACGCAGGGGTATGAGTTGACATGCAGGGGTAAGAGGAGCCACAGGGATGTTGTGGCATTGAGTTGGCATGGAGGATATGAGGGACCATGGTTCTGGGTGGGGCGAGAGATTGTGAGGGGTGAGAGCTAAAAGTCCTACAATCTTCTAAAACAATTGGGACAAAGTCAGGCTTTCCAATCAGCCCACCTTGGCACTCACCCACCCCCATGTTCTCTTAGTATTCTTGTCTGGGATTGGTGAGTCTAACTTCACCCCACCCCTCCCTCCCTCCCCACAGTGAAAATCTCGTGATTCGGGATACTTTTTTACCAAGGCAAGTTCCGTGAGCCTGGAAATTTCCCAACCCTTATTCTTTTTCTCTTCCCAACAGATTTTTGTCTCTGATTTAAAGCAGACATGCTTGCATTTATATAAACAACATTAACACCAGGACTTTGATTTTCTTGACAAACTTCTTCAAGTTTGAATCGTGTAGAGATAGTATGAGAAAGAAAATGGGGTAGAGTGACATTCTTCTGAAACTTCACCCCAAAAGACTTGCTTTTGTTCAATTATCCTGATTGTGATTGAGTCACCTGTGTTAAGCCTACCATGCTGCATATAAGTGAGGTAGGAGAAGTGACTGCCTTCTCCGCAGGATTTCCTTCAATTTTAGTTTGCGTCCAGTTTCCATCCCCAGGAAAGGTTGTTACTACAGAAGCGGCTGTATAAAGACCAGTACAGTATCCCAGATACTGAAAAGCATTGTGGAAGCCATCACTAACAATTATCAGAGATCAACAGCTTACATTTATATATCTCGTTTAACCTAATAAAACATTCCAAGGTACTTCACAGAAGCATTATAAAATAGAATATGTCACCAAATCGGATAAGGAGAAATTGCTGCAGAAGACCAAAAGCTTCATCAAAGTAGTAAGTTATAAGGAGTGGTTCTAAAGATCCTGTAGAATTTTAAAACCTGGAAACATCTGTTCTTGCCTGAGATTCTGGAAAACAAAGGCATTAAAGGAAGTCACTAAACATACAGAAAAGTTAAAAGCTGTAGTTAATTTCAGGGAAGTTATGGATTTCCCTCTTAGAATTCTATGTTTTGAGGAAGAGATTTATAAGGAGAGGGAAGAGAAGTTGGAAGCCAGAAAAGCCCAGGAGCATATACTTGAGGCAACGCTTGGGACTTTCAAGTAAGTAGCATGGAGGCCAGATGGACAGAGTACAACTTCAATAGAGTCTTTAACACCAAATTTGGTGAGTGAAGGAATTTGGCACAGCGAGGGAAGAGGTGGTGTTCTGGCCTTTTACAGAATGAAGAGTGGTATGAGAGAGAAAGTGAGAGCTGAGATCTGGTGGCAATAATTAGTTGAGTAGGTAGGTTAGTTTTAATTTTTTCTCTCTAAACCAGGGCAGTAGTTTAAACTAGGACTAGAGGGATATATGTATATTTAATATGTAAATTTATAACTTAACTAGTTGAACTACTTAATCATTTTGAGTAATACTTCAAAACTTGAAACTTACTTAATTAAAATGCAATGGCAGGGAAGGTGGTGTGCTGCAGTTGCAGCACATGTGAACTGGTGGACAACAGTGTGCTTCACAAATGCCACATCTGCAGTAAGTGTCTGCAGCCTGAGGAACTTCGTCTCAGTGTTGATAAGCAGGAGTCTGAGATTTGGACTGTGAGATGCATCAAGGAAGGAGCAAGTTACCTGGACACTTAGTTCGAGGAGGCTTCACACCCCTTTGGTTAAAAACTTGAGGTTTGGTCCTTAGCCGGGGATTGGAGGGTGTGACTATGAGTGAGCCAGCTATGGAAATCCAAAAGACAGCACTGCAGGAACCTCAGCCCTTGCAATTATCCACCAGGTATGAGGTTCTTGCAGCCTGTGTGGAGAAGAGCAGGGATTGCAGTAAGGATGAGTAAATTGATCACAACACTGTGGTACAAGAGGCCATTCAGTAGGGGAGGGCATAAAAAATGAAGCAACAGTAGGTAACAGAAAGGTTAGGGGGATAGATGCTGTCGAGGACAGCTTCTTGGGCTGGAAAGGAACTTGGAATAGGAGGGGAAAGATTCTGTTGTTATGATCCACATGGGCACCAATGAAATAGATCAGAATTAAAAGGAGATTCTGCTAAGGCAGTATGAGCAACTAAGGGCTAAATTTAAAAAGCAGAACCACAAAGGCAGTATTTTCTGGATTACGACTGGTATACGGCAAACAAAACCAAGGAATTGAATGCATGGCTGAAAGATTGGTGTGGGAAAAATGGGTTTCAATTCATGGGACACTGGCACCAGTACTGGGGAAAGAGGGAACTGTTTACATTGGGATGGGCTTCACTTGAACTAGGCTACAAACAGTATCCTCATAAATTGAATAACTAGGGCTGTTGAGAGGGCTTTAGACTAAATAATGGTGGCGAGGGTTCATGCGAGAGGAAATTTAGGAAATTAGTGAGAAAGGGCAAGGCAATAGTACAGGTAGTGATATAAGAAATGATAACCAGACTGTAGCAGGAAGGGATAGAGCATACAAATATAAGAGTGCACCAGCAAATAAAATCACAGTTGGCGGGGGGGGGAAATAC
Source organism: Cetorhinus maximus (assembly GCF_964194155.1). NCBI lineage: Eukaryota > Metazoa > Chordata > Chondrichthyes > Lamniformes > Cetorhinidae > Cetorhinus > Cetorhinus maximus. The sequence goes on from NC_135883.1 coordinate 55,816,882, forward strand.
TAAAAAGACAGAATTATAGGCTCTTTATCTAAATGCACGCAACATTCATAACAAGGTAGATGAATGGATGGCAGAAATAGAAATTAATGGGTATGATAACAATAGCGATTACAGAGACATGGTTGCAAGGTGTCCATTGCTAGGAACAGAATATTCAAGGGTATTTGTACCATTTTCAGAATTATAAGAAGAAAGTAAAAGGAGGTGGGATAGCTTTGCTAATAAAGGATGTTGTCAGTACTGTGGTGAGAAATCACCTTTGCTCAGTAGCCAAAATGTAGAAACAGTTTGGGTGGAGATAAGAAATAGCAAAGGAGAGGTTACAAAGGATGAGTATGGTCTATAGGCCCCCCAACAGTAACTACAGTTTAGGACCAAGTATAAATCAAGAAATAATGGGCGCTTGTAAGAAAGGTACTGCAATAATCATGAGCGATTTTAATCTTCAGTTAAATTGGACAAATCAAATTGGCAAAGACATCCTTGAGGATGCATTCATAAAAGTGTATTCAGAACAGTTTGTTAGAATAGGGTGTTGTGGAACTGACCAGGGTTATTTTAGACCTGGTAATGTGTGATGAGAAAGGATTAATTAATGACCTTGTAGTAAAGGATCCTCTAGGGCAAAGTGATCACAACATGATGGAATTTCTCATTCAGTTTGAGGGGGAGAAACCTGGATCTGAAACTATTGTCTTAAATGAAGGCATTTACAAAGGTATGAAGTCAGTTGGCTAAAGTAGACTTGAAAATAGGTTTTAAAAATAAGACAGTAGATAAGCATTGGCAGACATTTGAAGTGATATTCCGTAACCCTTTGACTCTACAAGAAGGATGAGCCATCCATGGTGAACTAAGAAAGTTAAGGATGGGATCAAAGTGAAAGAAAAGGTGTACGGTGCTGCAAAAATTAGTGGTAGGCCAGAAGGTTGGGAAATATTTAAAAACCAGCGAAGTATGACTAAAATCATAATCAAGAGAGAGAAATTAGAATGTGACAGTAAACTAGCAAGCAATATGATAAATGGTTAATAAACTTCCAGAAGTTATAAAAAGGAGTGCAGCCAAAGTAAATGTCGATCCTTAGAGGATGAGACTGGAGAATTAATAATGGAAAACAAGGCAATGATAGAACCTTCGAACAAGTATTTTGCATTCCTTTTTATGGCAAAGACACTAAAAGCATCCCAGTAATACTAGAAAATTTAGGGGCAAAAGGGAGGGAGGAACTTAAATCGGTCACTATCACTGTAGAAAATGTACTAGGCAAACTAATGGAACTAAAGGCTGACAAGTCCTGTGGACACGATGGCCTACATCCTAGGGTCTTAAAAGGGCTAACCACAGAGATAGTAGATGCATTGGCTGTAATCTTCCAAATTTCTTTACACTCTGCTAAGATCCCAGCAGAGTGGAAAACCGCAGAAGACCGAAATCAGGAAACTATAGGCCACTTAGCCTAACATGCCTCATTGGGGAAAATGCTGGAATCCATTGTTAAGGAAGTAATAGCCGGAAATTTAGAAAATCATAATCAAGCAGAGTCACTATGATTTTAAGAACGGGTTTGACAAATTTATTAGAATTCTTTTGAGGATGTAACAAGCAGGGTGAATAAAGCAGAATCAACATATGTAGTATTTGCATTGCTAAAAGACATTTGATGAGGTGCCACATAAAAATTACTGCACAAGAACTCATGCTGTTCAGGGTAATGCTGTTCAGGGTAATTTATTAGCATGCATGGAGGATTGGCAAACTAACAGGAAACCAAGAGTCAGGATAAATGGGTCATTTTCAGATTGGCAAAGTCTAACTAGTGGAGTGCCACAAGGATCAGTGCTGGGGTTTCAACTATTTACAATCTATACTAATGACTTGGATAAAGAGACAGACAGCCAAATTTGTAGACGATATGAAGATAGGTAGGAAAGCAAGTTGTGAGGAAGGTACAGAGTCTGCAAAGGGATATAAATAGGTTAAGTGAGTGGGTAGAAATTTGGCAGATGGAGTATAATGTGGGGAAAAAATGAGGTTACCATTTTAGTAGGAAGAATAGAAAAGCAGAAAATGGTTTAAATGGAGAGAGACTACAGAATGCTGTGATACAGAGGGAACTGGGTGTCCGCGTACATGAATCTCACAAATTGAGCATGCAGATAGACCAAGTATTTAGAAAGGCAAAAAGAATGTTGGCCTTTATTACAAGGAGGGTGGAGTATAAAAATAGGAAAGTCTTGCTACAACTGTACAGGGCATTGATGAAACCTCACCTAGAGTACTGCATACAGTTTTGGCCTCCTTATTTAAGGATGGATATATTTGCATTGGAGACAGTTCAGAGAAGGTACACTAGGCTGATCCCTAGGATGAAAGGTTTAGTAGATTGGACCTATACTCATTGGAGTTTAGAAGAATGAGAGGTGATCTTATTGAAACATATAAGATTCTGAGAGGGTTTGACAGGGTAGATACTGAGAGAATGTTTTGCTCATGGAGGAATCTAGAACTGGGGGCACAGTTTCAGTATAAAGGATCTTCCATTTAATAGGGAGATGAGGAGGAATACCTTCTGAGCATTGTAAATATTGGAATTCTCTACCCTAGAGAGCAGTGGATAATAATTGGTCATTGATTATATTCAAGGCTGAGTTAGACAGATTTTGATCCACAAGGGAGTTGAGGGTAATGGGGGACAGGCAGGAAAGTGGGGTTGAGGCCACAATCAGATCAGCCATGATCTCATTGAATGGTGGAGCAGACTCGAGGGGCCTAATGTCCTATTCCTGCTTTTCTTATGTTCTTATGCACCCAAGCCAGAAAGTGTACATGCCATGGAGATAATATATGGGTTTTCCCAAAGACATTGATTTCCTCCCATATGCAGAGAGTCATGCCTGCTGTCAGCACCAAACCTACTGCCTCTTTCTGTCAGGAGTACAGCTTTGACAGTGGCTGAAGTTTTTTGCCCCTTGAGGTTTTCAGCAGCCTTGGATCATATCAGTCAATCAGGATACCCTGTGCCTCAAATTTCATATCCTTCATCATTGGCCCACCAAAGCAATGACATTGAAAACGCAAATGTTATCAGGTAACTGGATTCTGCAAGTCCAAAGTGGCATTGATGTCGCCTATGCTCTATTGAAGGCCCCCAACAGTGTATGTCCTGTATTTTATCAGTAGGAAGGGTTTTCACAACAACAGCAACTTGTATCCATATAGCACCTTTAACATAATAAAATATCCAGTGACACTTAATGAATGAATATTCATTCTGGTTTGCTACCCTATGAATATGCTGTTGTGTCATCATTCTCTGAGATGGCATACTACCCTCGAACCATGATTCTTTTGTTCTCTGACAGTAAAAGACACCTACATTTTTCATCAGAGCAATGTGTCAGGACAGTTGCTTGGAGACCTAGGCTACCTGCCTCAACCATAGCTGATAATATCCCTCCATCGTCAGAGGATAGATGGTGACAGCAGATTTAGTTAAGTCTTGTATGTTGCACACAGCATCATTGCATAGATCATAGGTACTCTGAAGTCCCATCTTCACTGCCTAGACAGCTTGAGGCCAGCAAGCTGTATGCAGCATAATTTTGCATTTATGAATGAATTGGACCTTACATTTGCAGAAGCTGAGAGAAAGAAGGTGGAGTCCAACAGCATCCTGATCAATACTAGGATACCTGGGAGCCAAGGTGCTGAAACACTATGCAAGATTAGGTAGAAAAACATCAACTGCTTACAGAAGAAACTATAGTTTTTTCTGTCTTCAGAAACTATAATGCCACTTTTTGAGACTTTGCATTATTTGCAACTATTATTTCAGTCTGAAATACATCACATATCTTTCAGGGCACTCAAAACCATCATCAACCAAATTAAAAATGAACTGAAGGTCTCCATATAAAAGAATTCACCAGCACAATTTTCCAAACAATTCCACATTTACTGATCGTCTTCGTTATGTTACCTTGCTATTTCTTATAATTTTTGCTACGCCTTGTGCCTAAAACTCTTCTCACATATGTACTTAACCCCTTGCATGGTTTTCCATTGGCATCAGGAAGTTCTAAAGTTCGCAGCTGAGATTTTACTGATGGAGACTTCGACAACCAAAAATATCAGTTGCGCTAATGTCCTTGAGCTGGTTTCACTGGAGAGCTCGGTAGTCCATTATCTATTAGACCAAGGCCAGAGGCTGTTTCCAGTGCTGTCATTCAAGGGGCTAGAGTGACCTTCATACATTGTTGTTTATTTTGAGCCAACACAGGCACCCATTCTTTGCAGCCCATTGATTCTGGGCATGCATGAAGTTGGACTAATAGTCTCCATAAGACCAAATAGAATAATTTCAATTAAGCCATGAAAGCCTTGGTGCTATTGCAGGTGTCATGCAAAAAAAACCTACGAAGTCAATCGTACCTGTCATTCCAGAAGCAATAATTTCCCTTAGAACGTCCTGCTAGATGCTGCAGAAATCGCTTCAACTGCCACGATATCCAGTGAGTTTTGAATGTCAGACATCCCTATTGCATTATGTTGCCGTTACAGGCTTTGGAATTCCTCCAACTTATCCAGTGCATGAAAGGAGACTATCAGCACATATGATTTATGCTTGTGAATCATAATTTTTTTGAAGACTGGCTTCTTGGGATCCTCTGCTGAGGCTAGTCACTTTTACTTTTCCCCCTCCCACTGGGAGAGAAAGTTGATGATTCCTCATTCCTTCCATGCTCCCAGTGCTCACTGATGTCTTGTTCATCTCTTCACTTATACTGATGGTGTAGCGGTGAGTCATGTTTCCAACATTATTCTGAGATCTGCATGGGTATTCAGGTCTTCACACTTTCAACAATGTCATCAGGTTATAAAACATTTCTTGCAGTGAATTACTGTTTGTGGGATGGTTAAAGTGACACCTCAATCTCTGTTTACTGCCTGCATCACCCTTTCTGAGGCATTCTATCCTGCGCAGCAGGATCCTGGAGGAGGTTTTAACTGCCTGTGGCCACAATATGTGGGTGATGTCACTCAGCTTCCTTGCCTGAAAGTAAGCCTATTGTCAGGCTTGGTTTCCAGTTAAATGGAGAATGCTGAAGAGAAGCCACAATGGTGGGGGAAAGTGGGGCGGGGGGTTGGGGTGGAGAGAGAGAGAGAGTCAGAGGCCAGTGTGGGATGGAGTTAGGAGACCTGAGGGGCCAAGAGGGATGAGAGTGGGAATCAGAGTGGGGAGGAGGATTGGATGCCTGAGACGGCAGTGAGCATAGGAAACCTGAGGGATTGAAGGCTAATGAGGGGGTGGGGGTTGGGACAAGTACACTGATCCAGCTGATAATTGGAAATGTATTTACTGCCTGGACCCAGTAGTCTTTAACTTCCTGGAGTTACTAAATTTCTTGAGGCCACAGGAACCCAGCTGTCCAGAGTTAAGTTGGAGATTGTATATTTTAAAAATTGCCAACCTGCCTCTTGGGAGTGGACTGTTTGCTCACTGCCCTGTCTGGCCCTAGTTAAAATCGAAAGTGGGTGGGTTGGGGTTGGGATTCAAAATTTTTAACGCTTTAAACTCCCATCCTACCCAAACTTACCTGGAATATTTGAGCTGAAGGGTGAGGAGTTAAGAGTTGAATGGGGAAAGTCATGAGATGCCTCGCTCCAGCAAATTCTGGGCCATTGTTTGGTTACTCTGTCCACAGTAGTCAAAAACAAAAGTGTGTTTATGTACATGCTCTCTGTATTTACTCTGAAAACAAAGCGTTTATGCAAGTATAAATGTATATATGTTACAGCAACGAAAGATATAGAATGAACATATTTTATGTTGTAGCTACAATTACCTGGCACTGTAAATTGTTTTGAATATCTGAGCCATCCATTGAATAACGTATAATCATATCACTAATACAGATGGAATAATAGACAAGTCTATTAATATTTTTTCCTTTAGATAATTAATCTCAGTTCTAATGCTTATCGTATTAATAGTGCAAACAAGAGTGTAGGTGTAGATAGTCCATGCAATTAATCCATTCTTGGTTATTTCAACTACTGAAAAGATGAAGATCTGTTTACGTTCAGTTCTTATTTATACCAGCCCTCAAGGTTGCTGAATCTTGTATTCCAAACATTGTGGTGAACTCACCTTCAGTATTTTTCTGTATGATATTGCACTGACCACTTTAACTCTCGTACTCACTCTTCACATTTTTCATTTGGAGTGTGGTGGAGGCAGGGTCAATTGAAGCTTTCAAAAGGGAATTGGATCATTATCTGAAAAGGAAAATTTGCAGGGCTACAGGGAAAAGGCAGGAGGGTGGCACTAGGTGAATTGCTCTTTGAGGGCCAGCACAGATACAACAGGCTGAATGGCGTCTTTCTGTGCCGTAACTATCGTATGATTCTACTTAACAATGGGGCTTTGTAATGATGCTTTTGAGCAGAATTTGATTTAGCCTTTTTAGTACAGCATTAGAGTTCTCATATTAACTAGAGGAAGTTCACTGTTGTGGCTGTTTGGAGGGAATTCCTGTGTTTCTTTGTCCCCATGCCCCTTCAGGAAATGTTAAATATTTTGTTCTTATAGAGAACAGTTGAGAGATCCAGGCTGGATTTCCCTACATTGTTGAAATGAGGGGTTTTGTGAGGAAACTTCAGTCCATGATAAGTATTTTCAAAAAGCCTAGCAAAGAAATAAGTTCATAATTTTTTGTTCTTCTTCACCAAAGCTTACAAGATTAAATTAGTTCGTTTGGGAATTATCTATGAAATGGTGAACTTTCAGGCCGAAATAGCTTTTTTTCACTTATTTGTTCGGCTAGTGCCCCTGATCCTGGAGTTCCTTTGGGGTCGGAGTGCTTACAGGATGTGTTTTATAATTGAACAATCTATTTCTTAAATGAAGTTTTATTTTCTAGAGTGACATGACTTTATTCATCAATTCACACTTAATTTTCTGTTAATTTTAAAGCTCATGTGATAGCTAAAGCACAAGGACTTGCTATCCTCTCCGTGATTAAAGCTGGATTTTTAGTAACTGCTCGCGGAGGCAGTGGAATTGTGTTGGGCCGCCTGCCAGATGGAAGTAAGAGTATTCAATGCTTGCACTTTTAAAATATAAATTATTTTTGTCAGCTTTTACTTTATTTAAAAAAAGTATGTCAGGAAATGGGTTATAATGTTGACTCCAATATCCATTCGGGAAGTACATCCCTGTTGGTAAACATTTAGAACAAAACATACTACTGTAATAACAATGCCAGGCATGGAAGTGTGATCCGAGAAATGGAGAGTGTGGTTTGCTAGGTGTGGTGGCTAAGAGAGAGCACATTGCAGCATGCAACATTCTTTTATTATCACTTTCTAATGTTGATTATAGACTGGTTGATCTAACAAGGGAGTGCCGGAGCATCAGTCTGGGAGCCTTCTACCTCAGTGTTAAGGTTTGCCTTCAATGGCAGCAGCAGTAGTATAAGTGCAGTAGCATTGCTGCTATCTGAGATTATTGCACAGATTTGGAACAGGGTTGCCAACTGAGTAAATGTATTCCTGGAGGTTTCATCACATGGCTTGCCCCCATGCTCCAGCCATTAGTCAGCCAACGCTTTATCCTTGTTACTTTTTTGGAAAGCAAAAAATGACCCAATTGAATGATGCTTGACTGTCAACCAAACTGCATTATTTCATCCCATTTTCAATATTTTTATAATAAAAGCAAAATACTGTGGATGCTGGAGATCTGAAATGAAAACAGAAAATGCTAGAAAAACTTTGCAGGTCTGGCAGCATCTGCAGAGAGAGAAACAGAGTTAATATTGCAAGTCTCTTCTTCAGAACTCTTTTCAACATTTTTATATCTGGAAAAGAGAAATTCAAAGAAAATGACCAAAAAAAATCTTTTTTTAATGCCAATGATTTTTCTCCAGAGTTGCACACAGCAGTGTCTTGGCGATTGGTCTTCAATTCTTGCAGACTCCAGGCCAGCCCTGGAACATTGGCAACCAAATTTGGCAGTTATTGGTGGAGCAGTTGCCTGTCCAATATTGAATTGCTTTGCCTCATTCCGGGGCCAATATTTTTTCGTACTTTTGCATGCAGTCTCTCCATGTATTTTTTAACACATCTGAATTCAAATGCACTTTATGCATGTACAAAGCCTCTTTTTGAATAAAATGTTAATTAGTCAAAAATGCCTCCTCCCTTCCAGAGTCTGATTTTGATTTGAGCAAAAGATATCAACCATAATTATTCCCCCCCACCTCCCCGCCACCCCCAATCAAGTAGCAGTACTACCTCAGCATCTAATATCAATGTCAAATGGCAAAGAGACCAAAGGCCTATATACCAGCTGGTATTAAACATCTGAAACGCTCCTCACATCTTTATAGACAGCAAAATTATTTTACTGTTGTTGGTCTGTATGGACCTTTCTATTGTTATTGGTACAAGGTTTCAGCACTTCAAGGAAAAAGTTGCTTATATACAGTTTTAGCACTGATCTGCTGCAGAACCCTTTTTAGCTGTGAACCTGGAAGCTGACGCAGGCAAATTGCTTCAGGATTGAAAATGAATAAAACAAAATGTTTTGTTTTAGCTCAAACAGTCAATCTTTTGCCTTATTCATGGTTAAAACATTTGAATTTGTATTCGGTTCATACAGGATGGTCTGCTCCTTCGGCAATAGGCATTGCTGGTCTTGGTGGGGGTTTTGAGATCGGAATTGAGGTAGGTTCTTTTAAAACTGCGTTGCGTAAATATTCTATCTGCAACAGGTTGAGATGTGGGTGTTTTTTTTCTGTTAAAGTGAAATCAGCTGCTATTTACCAAACCTTGCTCCTTGTCATCAGAAAATGCAGTACAATTAAACATAATTCATACAACTTCAAAAATGATCCAGTTATAACTGATGCCCAAATTTCATACTCCTGTTTTCAGAGCTACAAACAATGATCCGCACTTCAATGTCCTTCGCAATTCTGTAAACTCTATACCCTGACTGGTAACTTACTGAGTATCCAATTTAGTATCACCCATTTGTTTCAGCTTTAAGCTCCCTCTGCTAGAAGCAAGTGGGTGCGTGTTAGGCTGCTGTTTATTTGAGCACTGCTTGTTACTTAAGTAAATGAAGCGTGTCAGAATTGAAACCAGCTTTAAAAGTATATGATCCTCTCAAACACATTTCCTGTAACACAGAAAATGGAGCGCTTGAAGCTCCATAAGTCATATTCACTTATCTGAAATTCTGATTTTTGCCATAAATTTTAAGATGTATATTCGATTTTGCTCTTGCCATTCTTTGAATTCCTTTTTAGAAGTGGGCCTACAAGGACAGCAGAACACTGCAGTGAAGTTGTAAACATTCTAACATTTGAAAATTGACTTCTTGCCTTAATAGCTTCATGTTTTCATTTGGTTTTCACCAAATTTGGTAAAGGAACTTATCTTCATTCTTATTTCCTTTTGTTATTAGGTGACCTGGAAACTGTTCCTAGCTGTGTTTATACATTCATAAATACAGACTCGCCAGCTGTATAAGATAAAGAACAGTTAGTTTTAATCAAGCTTCAGACACTCAATTTGTTTTGAATTCTTAAGCATTGCAGAAGCATTTATCCTTGTATGATTGACAGTTTAACCCTTTAAAGTGGCCCAAATTACACTGTTTAAAAACTCCAAATCTAGGACTACTGTACAGTCTATCTTTAAAACTGACACCAGTATATTCACCAAATAAGCTGTAAAGCATGTTTTCTGTTCGCATCCATGGCTCTGCTGCTTTACGTGCCTTTTTCATGTTTCTCTGTATTTAGGATAGTTCAGTGATTTCCCTGTTTTTTTTATGAACAGTTTTGAGGTAGTGGTCCTGATGAACTTTTATCATTTTGAGCCCTGCACTGATGTTGTGCATAGTTCAAAGATCGTGGTTTTTAATAAAATAAATAGAATCTTATCCGGGTGATTTAGAAAATAATTCATTTAAATTGTAAAATAATACTGGAAATTAGTTTTTATACATTTTTGTTTTAACTTTGGCTTTTTACAGAATTCATTTTATTTCCTAATGGACTCAAATGTGTTCCTCTAAGCAGAACTTGTGCCCTAAAGTGTTAACTGTGGTAGCACTCTTGCCTCTGAGTCAGCAGGTTGAGAGTTCAAGTCCCACTCCAGAGACTTGAGCATAAAATCTAGGCTGACACTCTAGTGTAGGACTAAGGGACTGCTACACTCTCTGAGGTGCTAACTTTCAGATGAGATGTTAATCAAAGCCACATCTTCCCTTTTAAATGAACGTAAAAGATCCCATAGCACAGCATGGAACCAGGGTGTCCTGCTCAATATTGATCCTTTAACCAATGTCTCATGTTATTTGTGGGATGTTGCACATTGCAAATTGGCTACAGTTAACAAAGACTAGACTACAGACAAAAAATACGGTACTTAATTGGCTGCAAAATGCTTTGGAACATCCTGAGGTCATGAAAGGTGCTATATAAATTTAACTTCTGGAAGACCTGGAAGTTCTATTTTGACATTCTGATCTTTGCAGAGTTTAGTAACTCAAGGATTAACAATTACCCTTAATTACAGTAATGTGCTTACAGGAATTACCGTAGCCTTGCACTCTTTTCAGACCTGAATGTAAAAAATAGGTCATATTTCAAATGCTAAAGTAATTACAAATATTTTCAATTAAATGAAAATATGAAGACAAAAGAATTTGACAAATGCTATCGAACGCTAATTATATTTACAGTTAATATTCTAATGTCTGTACTGAATTGGTACCCTTTCAAGTAAAATCTTAGAAAAATAACAGAATGAGGAATAGCAAATTCCCTCTTTTTCCATCTATTTGTCAATTGGATTTAAATCATGATATACATAAAATTTAGCAGCATAAGAGTGATATTTTTTTTAAAAATTGTTTTACTCAACAGGGAACTGTTGAACTAAAACGTTTTTAAAAAATTATTTTTCCTTTTCTTGGCTGAAAATAGGCAGGAGACAGGTCTTTATTTTCAACATTGTTATTTGATTCCAACCATTGACATTGACAGACATTTATGGGTCTTGAGTTGGGGAGCATCACAGGTTAACCAACTTTGTGCTTAAGCCAGCTGGCAACCAAATAACTGGTTTTCCATGTGCGTTATTTTGATTGATTGAAAGGATACTGCTTTGTAATTTTTGGCATCTGTCTTTGGGATTTCTTGCAGACAGACATGTTGTTTGTTGTTCCAGTATAAGTAACATAATACTGGTTGACAGTTTAAATCAACGAGGCAAGGAAGCAGTAATACTATCAAGGTCCATCGTTTTACTCCTGTCTTATCACAGTGAAGTTAGATGGGGTCTCTTCATACCCGGGATTATAGCGAAGCTGACTTTTCAGCAAAAATAGTGTTAAACAATTCCACCTCACCTATGCAAGTATGACGTGACTCTGCCTTAGGCAATGCGGAAAACCTATTTAAACTGTCCTCCAACAGTCCTTTTAATTCTTCTGAAAAATTATTTAGTGAGCTAGAGTCTTTTTACACTTGGACTTGTATGGAGTTAGGCTTTCCTGCCCTTTCAGTTGCTGATCTTCCCCATACCAAAACATTGCCAGTATTTTGCTAAGCCTGTGGCAACAATAAAGCACAGCGGTAAGCCAATTTGAGTGTTTCATTAAATGCATGGGTATAGTACTTTGGAGTATCAAATATGATTTCTTGTTGCAAATCCAGATGTGTCTGACCCTCTTAGTTAGTAGGATGCCAGTCTGGGTTGGTTTTTCAGTGCTCAGTTTTCTTTTTCACAGTTTTAATGAAAGATTGCTTGGATGCAGATTAAATTAGAATGACAGTTGATGTTTTGTTGAGTATTTTCAGATGATCTAATTATAGGCGTTACCATCATTCAAAGAGTGAACCAGATGGTTGGGGCCATTTGAGACAGTGAAAACACTACAGTGATCTGTCCCTTGCTCCGTAGTTAATCTGGGTTTATTAACCTGTCATTATTTTTAATAGTAAAAACGGAAACCCAAAGTGCTGGAATTACTCAGCAGGTCTGACAGCATTTGTGGAGAGAGAAATCAAATTAATATTTTGAGTGGAATATGACTTCTTCAGAATGGACTACTTCTTGTAATTTCACTACTATTAGTAATTTGTGTATCTCATCCCTAGAGCTCCTTTGCTTCTCTACTGCATTTAGTCTCTTATTATCCAAGTACTACTTGGCCACCTTATTGCTCCTACCAAAATGCACCACTTTACACTCCGATATTGAAATTCATTTGCCAAATGAATGCCCATTCTATAAGTTTATTAATGCCATCTTGTATTTTGTTGCATTATTTGTTGGTGTCATCCACAAATCATGAAATTGTACTTTTGATTCCCTAGCCCAAATTGTTTATGTAAAAATGGTAAACCACAGCGGTCCCAGCACTGACCCTTGTTGAACACCACTTCCCACATTTTGCCATTGAGTAACTATCTTAACCCTGTCTTTTCTTTGTAGCCACCTTGTTATCTATCCTGCTGCCTGTTTCCTGATTCCATGTTCTAACCTTAGTCATAAGTCTACTATGCGCTAACTTATTGAAGGCCTTTGAAAATACAAATATATTACAACTTTACCCTCATCTACCATTTCTTTTACTACTTTAAAGAATACAACAAGGTTGCTCAAGCATGCCATTCTCTTTTGAAATTCATGCTGAATACTCTATTATGTTCAGTTTCTAACTGTGTTCTATTGTATTTTTGAGTAGAGATTCCATTTATCTATTGTTTAACCACTGACAAGCTAACTGGTCTATACTTTCTTGGATTATTCTATACCTTTTTTATATATAGGATTAGCATTAGCATTAGCCATCTGCCAGTCCTCTGCCACTATTTTCTTTTCCAATTAAACTTAATACATCAGAAGACATGCCTCTGCTATTTCTTCCTTTCATTTTTTTAATGTGTGTGGATACAATCCATGTGGACCCTGGGTTTTCTCTTCACGTTAGTTATCAATTATCATCACCTGCTGTGTTATGGAACAGCCGATGGTAAATGCTGATTTGTTCAAACCCTAAAGGGAAACTTGAAACAACTGCCACAACTTGTTTTGCAGTTTGTATAAATTTTGAGATCCGTGCCTTGAATTCAGTAGTAATAAGACCACCAAATCTTAAAGGATTTATAAAACTAAATTAAACATTTATTTATAAGAGAAATACTTTTTAAATACGTGCATAGACCTACAAATTACTACAATTGTAACTTCTAAATCCCCTAATCAATCTAACTCCAAATTACACTTTCATTAAGGTAAGAGACACAGATTTTAGAAGACCCAAGCAAAGAAACATGATGCCCTGGACAAGTCAAATTCAGATTGAGTATTCTTAACTTCAGCCCTTTGAAGACAGCAGCTTGAGGCATAGATGCTGAAGGCTTTTTCACACTGTAATATCTTAAAATGCCTTCACTTACAAACACTCTTCACTCCTTTATACATATTTTCCTCTTTGAATGCAAATACCCATTGTTTCACTATGCAATTGGACTTTACCTCACTGATAATAAAAACGTCTCATAGCACTTAAGTTTTACCAGCAATCTTTGGGAAAAATAATCACTCTTTCACCTAGCTAGGTGTCACGTTTCACACTCTCTTTTGAGAGCAATCTAGTCTGGTTTATTTAAAAATGCAAATATTCCCTTGACACCTACTGGCAGAATGTCCCCGTTGGCGTGCGGGGGCGGGCCCTGCACGCCCGCACGTAAAATGACACGCGGTGATGTAGGGCGAGCGTCGCGACTTCACCACCCGCCATTGCGATATTTTGTTGGGTGGGCGTGTGTTGATCTCCAATGCGCATCCGCCATTAATTAACTGGCCACTTAAGGCCCTTGAGGCGCCAATCGATGGTGATTTGTCGGTGCCCGTGCAATCTTCGGGTTGGCAGACAGGTGCAACGAGCAGGCAGGGAGGACACATTTGTATAAACCTCATCCACGGGCGGGATAAGAGGGCTCAGTGGGGTCGCGAATGTGCTCTATCAAGTATTGATTTCTCAAAGTTACTAATACTTGCCTGTGTGATCTGCAATACTTCAAAATGCATACCAGCTGCTTGGTTTGGACTCTCAACCTTCAAGTCAGCACTGTGCAGTGAGGAATCTTTTTTGGGCCTGCAGGTTTCAGGAAGCTTTCCCTTAGCCTGGAAATGGGAGCTGAATTCTCCACTGGAGGCACCTCCACTGAGGAGGAAGGGAGGGCTGGAAGGGGGAGGAGGCTGGAATGCACATTCAGCCTCCAGGGGAGCCACCTTTGGGAGGACAGGAGCAGGCACAAGGGGTGCAGGGCCAAGAGGTAGTCCAAGGTGGAAGGGGCCGCAGAAGCCGTCACTATCCTGCTGCCAGGGTATATAGACGGCGAAGCAGCTACCTCAGTCTGACTGAGGTGCAGTGCTGAAGAAGACTCTGTCTTTCAAGGGAGACAGTGGACTATATCTGTCAGATGATTGGGCCTGAGATCTTCACAAACTATGTGGGTGGACACCCCATGCCAGTGGCTCTAAAGGTCACAGCTGCCCTCAACTTCTATGCCTCTGGCTCCTTCCAGGGGTTGGTGGGTGATCTTTGCGGTGTCTCCCAATCAGCTGTACACACTTGTATCAAGCACGTTACAGATGCTCTGTTCAGGTGTGCATTGATCTTCAACCTCTACCATTGGGACCAGGCAAGCCAGACACAGTGAGCCAGAGGCTTCGCAGCAATTGTTGACTTCCCCCACGTCCAAGGTGCAATAGACTGCACACATGTGGCCATCAAGGCTCCAGCAGGTGAGCCCGGTGCCTTCGTCAACAGGAAGGGCTTCCACTCCATGAATGTGCAGATAGTGTGTGATCACAGGATGCTGATTCTACAAGTCTGTGCAAGTTTCCCAGGCAGCTCCCACGATGCCTACATCCTCAGGCACTCATAGGCGCAAAGGCTCTTCAGTGCTCCCGCTGGCTTGATGGGTGGCTGCTGGGTGACAAGGGCTATCCCCTCAGAAGGTGGCTCATGATGCCTCTCCGCCATCCAAGAATAGAAGCAGAGCAGCGGTAAAATAGGGGCCAAGCCTCCACAAGGGCTGTGGTGGAGAGGGCCATTGATCTTCTCAAGATGCACTTCCGATGCCTGGACTGCTCAGGGGGCGCACTTCACTACCCCCCAAATCGTGTGTCGCTGATAGTGGTTGCATGCTGCGCTCTCCACAATCTTGCGCTGGAAAGCGGGGACACAGTGGATAATGAAGACGTCGACACAATGGCTGCAGCTGTACACGATGAATCCAGCAGTGAGTCTGAGGATGAGCACGCATAGGGAAATGCTGAGGGGGTAGACACTGACCCGGGCATACTCCAGGGAGGCAGGGACACCTGGGAGGCTTTAACCCAACGAACCTTCAGCTAGCCCACCACGTTTGGACCTCCAGGACAAGCCTGGGCTGTAGGCTCCATACTCAATACCTAAGTGCAAAATCTGCCTGGTTAGGAACATTAACTAGGGGCCTTGTTAATAAAGCTGAATGTCCCACAAAACACTCATAACATTTTTGGAAAACATTCACCTGCAGAAGAAAAGAGGCACCCTCAGCCATGGTAGCATGTCTGAATTTAATATTACAACCAAAGAAACTTAATGAAACAAAATGACAAAGGTGTTAAAAATCACACCAACTCATAAAGACCTCATTGCGGGCCATCACTAAAGCACCAGTGATAAGCCCGTGGTGTGCCTAAGGTGCCTTATGTTTACGTTTGTGGGTACTACGTCTTGGTGCTGAGCCGCTGGGAGTGGCATCTGAGACAGTCTGCTCATTCTGCTCTCCTGTTGGCCTCGAAGACCTTGGCAGTCATCCTCTGGCCCGTGGAGCCTGTGCTGGCCCCGCTTGTGAGGGAGCTGCCAGTTCCACAGCTGGCATCTCCCCAGTCATCGCAGCCTCACCGGATGCAACGGTCACTGGCAGAGGGGTGGAGGAGCTGCCGCTCTCATCCAGAGCACCCTGAGAGGAGCCCACAGAGACAACAGGCAGCTGCTGCGCCAATGTGAGGTCGCTTCGGACCTCCCTGCTCACCGTGGATGGATGGGCACCGAGCTGGGAAACTTGGTGCCCAGACCATCTCCCACACTGGCAATGACCAGCTGAGGTCAATGCCGATGTGAGGGCTTGCTGGTCCGAGCACATCCCCAGGGAGCCTTGATTGGTCTCCTGGAGCAGCCTCTCCATGAGAGTCGCCACAGTCTCCATGGAGGATACATGGCGCTCGGCCATGAGGCTCTTTGCATCAGCGATAGTCTGCATAGACTCCTCCACCACGGACACCAAGCCAAGCATAGCCTCATGTATCTCCACCAGATGCTCCCGCACACCCTGCCGCATTTCCTGTGTCTGCTGCATCGCAGACGACTCCAGAAGCACATCAGCCACTGACTGAGCATATGCCTGGTCCCCTGCAGTCCTTCGACTGCTGGCGCCGTGGGCACACTGTCTCTGCCAGCTCCTCCACTGACTGTGAAGTGCCCTCACCGCTGTGCCCCGGGACACTAGCCGATGTTCTAATTCCCCCGAGGTGCTAGTATCTGCGCTGGTGCCTGCCTGGCAGAGATGTTGTGACACTGGTGAGACTCCCGGGCCCTCAGGTGTGAGAGGGGGCCTCTGCTGCTCCTCCTCCCGGCCCTGCTCCGCTGATGCTGAAAGGAAGAACAAAGACATTGTCTCCACGTTAACTGTATCCAATGTCAATGTGCATCCCTGTCCCCTGGATCATTATGCCCTCATCCTTCCATAAGCAATGGTCAAGCTATGTTGCATACTTCAATCACTGAACGTTCAGCAGTGCCATGGCTGTTGGGAGAACAATGGTGACCTCACTGCTGAGCAAACATACCTGCCCGTGGCACCCCAGCCTCACTGACACCGGTGGGCCTGGGTGCATGGCGCCTCTCCAAATCTAGGGCCTCCTGCTCAAAGTGGCTGAGAATCGGCAACTGTGCCGGGCCGCCGCCAGTCCTCACCAACTCGGCTGCACTATGTGCATTCTTCTGAAAAGAAGAGAAGAGCATTGATTAGTGCTACTTATACCTGGACCCTCTTTGCGGACGGCGCACCCCAACCAGAGTGGCACATTGCAGGGCTCCAGTGTCTCCTCACCCCACTGCTGCCGAACCCTCACACAAAGATGCCAGGCCTGTCCCCTCCCACCCCCCCCCCCCCGGCGTCAAATGCTGCCCACATCACATTAGGCACCACACAGTCTAACCTTCCAAAGCAAGGAGGCACAAGCACGTGGAGCGCAGAGGACAGCAGATCAGTTGGTGCCACGCCACCTTAAAGCTCCCCTCCCAGCATGTTATCACCCTGACTTTGACATGTCCTGGAGTTCCAGCACTGCGCCTTGGTACAGCTCCTCCAGGTTGTCCCCAAAACAGTAATGTGGGTCTCAGTGTACCACATGCTGCAGGGGCAGAACCCATCCCTTCGCCACCCTCTCAGGATGACCTCCACATTGGCAATATCTGCTTGCCCACCCAGCGAAGGACACATGCCATCAATGATTCAATCCTGTCACTGAACTCAGACTTGGCGGGGGCGGGAAAGCCTACCTGCCGGGTTAAGTGACCAATGCCAACATGGTACTCACCCTTCCTTAGCGTAACAGATCGTTGAAGCGCTTGCGATCCAAGCGCGCCGCACCATGTCATGGGAGCTCACCACCTCCCCCACCTCTTCCCAGGCACGTTTTGGTCATGTGGGGGGGGCCTTCTCCTCCAGTTCTGGGGTACGAGCACCTCCTGCCGTGCTGTCACCTCCTCGAGGAGGGCAGCAAGGCAATCATCCGAAAAACGAGGGGCACAGTGCCCCCCTGCCCTACCCTCCTGCCTGGCCTGCTCAGCAGCAGCGCTCTGGGGAGCCCTTCCACTGGCCATGATTTCACAGCCTTTGAAAGGCTGCAGCAGCTTTTTAAAACAGGCCGCCGGGTCGCCATTGGACCTGGCAGTCATTGCAGTCCCGCCGCCGCCAGCCCACTTTGGTTGTCCTCGGGAGCTGCAGTTCACACTGGGCGGACCTTCCCACCCGCGTAAAATGGCAGCGCGGACCCGATCGTGGGCGGCGATTGGGTCCGCGCCCACTCCAGCTCCGCCCCTGCCAGCCAGAGAATTCTGCCCTATGTTTCTAAACTTCCCATGTTTACCTAATTAACATTTCAAACCTAACTTTTCTTACATCAAAGCACCCAGACTAGCTGCCTCTAATTCAATTAATTCTCTCACACACACACACACAGACACATCCCACTGTTAATCTATTTTCCAATAAATTCCAATAACATTATGGAAATTATATCTTCCTGACAGCTCTATCTTAAACATAGTCTTTTTTAAAATCTTTTCTAATGTCTTGTCCACCTTTTTAGTCTCTTGTAAACAAAGAGGCAAAGTAAGTGTTCAATATTTCTGCCATCTTGCTGTCATTACTTGTGAGTTTATCTTATGCATCCCTTAGTGGAAGTGTCCCCAACCTGTGTTTTCTTCTCTTATTTATGTTTGTAAAATACATTATGTTTACATACCTTGATAATTTAATTTTGTAATTCCCCTATGCTTTCTTAATTATGCATCTTTTTACCTCTAATCATTATACAGTACACCTCCCCATCTCTGCAACTCACTATTGATGGCAGATCCTACATTTGCCTTGGTCTCTTCTTAAGGACTTCTCCCTTGTTCTTCATATTTCTTCCTGACTCTACATCCTTTGAAACCTTCTTAAACTCCAATTCTGCTACTGAGCATTCCCCTCTACACTCTCCCTTGTTAGCCTGGTGTCCTTTTTGTTACGTTTAATTATGAACCAACTTGTAATGCTAAAAGTTTATAAAAATGCAATTTTTTATTCAAATAGTTTTGCCTGCCATTTCACTTCATTCTAACTACAGCTCCAAATAACATTTATAACAGGAAAACATACGAAACAAAACCTCTGCAATTCTGAAAAAAAAGATTATCTATAATAGTGATTGTTTAACGTTGGAAGTACTTGCATAGAATTCACCATATTGGTCAGGCGCATTTTTTCTGGTGACTGATCTTACATTGGAAATTTCTCCTGTTGCATTGGTGCTATTCACCCATTTTCTGCACACAGCGAGAGGAAAATAGGTGGGAGTTATAGTTTTCCACTTGAAAAGTGCTGCCGTGGAACTAAGTGCACCACAACAGGTCATGTCAGGCAGTCTGGATTTGCACCACTAATGTGTTAGAGCATGTGATGTTCAAACACACACAAATGCCAGGCAGAAAGTTTGCAAATAATTACTGTGAGGTGTGAGTGGTAGGGATCAGAGAACTTGTTTTCCTTGCATTTTATATCCTTGAAGATATTTAAGAGAATTTCTGAGCTAATGCTTGAAATTAATTTTTTTTTTTGTTGCTGAGGAAATCTGATGTTTGCTCTATAGCCAGAGCATTGTTTACATTTGCCTTGATACTGACCTTGGCCACTACAGCCAGAATTTGTAAGGCCTGGACAGTAGAAATTTAATAGTAGAAAAAAAAACTTTCCTGATATTGGAAAACAGCAAGAGTTAAAAATCCAACAGTGAAAGGAAAGAAGAGAATAAATTTTTTTCATAGTCAAGTAAATAGCTGGAATAGGTGTTTAAAACAAGAAGAGTTAATAAAGTATTTGCATCTTAATGTAAACATTGTAAGTGTACTGGAGGAGGGCAATTTTGTTGCATATAGTGTAATTAGGAAAAATGTTACTTAAAATTTTGTCACGGAAATTTGGCCTGTATCTTCCAGTATTGGAAAGAAATTTAATATTTTTATTTCATCAGCCATTGATGTAATGTTACGTATCATAAAGATGAACATGCTACACTGGGATTTAGACTGCAAAGAATAACATTAGCCATCAGAAATGGCATTCTAGGTTATTAGCAATGTCATGGAAATCTACTAACTGATTCTAAATTTTGTCTATTTTACCATCCCAAGATTTCAAACCTTCCTTAGCTTAAAGGGTAACACTGCCACTAATTTTGCCACTGAGCTTTAGAAGGAGAATATTGCTAGGAATAGATATTCCCTCATTTTTATCAGCTTTTTAAGCTTTACAATTGAGGATCATGTCAGATCAGTTCAAAAACCAACAATGCTAGGCAATGTAAGCTTTTTTTTGAAAACTATAATTGTTACAGTAACCATTCAGTTAAGTCATGAAATGTGGCAGACACCCCCATGTAACCTATGTTATGTGTTTTCTATTGGTGTGAAAGCCTTAAACAATCTGTCTTCTGTTCAGTATTATGATTTACATTCTGACTTCTCATGGAATAAAAAAAACTCATAGCACCGATTTGAGGGAGATCTGTGCTGGCTCCTATTTCCTTTCAGACATTTATACACATCTCTTTTCCATAGCTAGTTTGGATTTGCTTCACTGTTGTTTTGTGTTAGGACGTTACATGCCTTAACAAATCTCTATGTGAACAAAACAAAAGTTCTGCAAACACTTGCTGCCTCTAATGCTCTGCCACTGAAAAGGCCTTCCAGTTACTGATTCAAAAACCAGTGGGAAAACATTTTTCATTATTAAAGCCCTTCATAATATAGACCACTGCTATCAGATCTTACTTTAACCTTCATTACCCCAATGTAAAGGGTTCTAGTTTCTCTAGTCTGGCCTCCCTTGTTCCTCATTCCTATTATCACCTCAGTAAGTCCTTCCTTTAACTTGGCAGTGTTCCCAAATCTAGATACACTATTTTAGATAACACCAAGCTTTACCAGCCTCGTTGTAGTTCTCTTTTTAGCCTATTTGAAATCTGCAACAGATATTAAACCTTTGACATATATATTTTGGTTATGATCCTAGGAATTACTTTAGTAGCATCTATTCTGCTCTATAATAAATGTGATTGTTTTCTTTCCTCCTGTTTAATTATTGAAAATCCTACATAAGAGACCTGGTTTATTTAAGATTTTAGACTTAACATAGGAGTATGCCATTCAGCCACTAGAGCCTGCTCTGTCATTCGTGTAGGTCATGGCTGATCTGTATCTTAACTCTATCTATCACTTTATTACTTAACCCCTACCCTTGCCTAACAATATTAAAATCATGTGCTTAGCATCTTTAGTGCAAAGTCTCAGAGCAATTCAGTGACAAACTAATCTGATAATGTCAAGAGGGAGGTTTTGAGGAGACATTTAAACTAGGGAAAGAAGTAGCAAGGTCGAAGGAGTTACACAGATTATTGTAGAGTATGGAGCAGTAATGGCAGATGGCTCTGTCCAATAATAAAGCCAAGAAAAAGGAAGTTGAAAAATAGGCCATATTGAACAGAAAGCCTGTGCAGGAAAATTGGCCATAGAAGGCTGCAGAGTTAAGGGATGAGGCTGTAGAGGGACTTATAGATGAAGGCAGAAATGTTGAATTCAAACATAGGTAGACAGGGAACCAGTGAAGGTTGATAAACATAGTGTCATAGGAGAACTGGATTATTGCAGATGATGAAGTGGTTCACATAGTTTTAGACAGTTTGTGAGTGGCAGTGTTTTGGATATATTTGAAAGATATCTACTACGTTCATGCTTATTGCTACAAATTTTTATCTTGTTAGGTATTCAAATAAAATGGAATGGGCCAAAAGGTCGTACCAATTAAGAAATAAGTACCTCTGCAGTTGCTTTTCTTCACCTGGATATTGTGATATAAATAAATTAAAGAGGAACAACAACAACAGTTTCCATGTACGTAGCACCTTTAACATAGTAAAACGTTCCAAGGTGCTTCACAGGAGTGTTATCAGACAAAATTTGCTAACCCCTAATTATGAATGTGACCTTCGGAAAGACCTATTTTCCTTAGGGTAGAATCATCCCAGATTTGAACAAAGTGCAGTAGCGGGCGGGAAAAAAGTCTTTTAACCTGCTGGCCACGATGGCAGGTTTTTGTGCCACATCGCCCCATTCCCGCCTCCTTAATTATGCAGCCACAGGAAACATGTCGTCTTGCTGGCAGGCAGCCTCCAATTTGCCTGCCAGCCATTACCTCGCCACTTCCTCATGCTGGGCGCCATATTTAAACTGCAGCCATGCGCATACTTATCAATGCTTGCAGCCGACGACTGCTCCGGTGAAGGCATGGCCCTAAAAACCAAGAAGAGTGTAGCCCCCCACCTCAATTCAGTCACGCATCCATGGGATGCCTTCTGGACGACGTGGAGGCCCGTCGCGATGTACTCTACCCCCACTCTAGCCACAGGAGGCCCATCAGTCTCACCACTCCAGCTTGGGAGGCAGTGGCTGAAGTGGTCAGTGCCAGTGCTGCACACAAAAGGTCAGCCATCCAGTGCATAAAACAGATGAATGATTTCATGTGTGCCACCAGGATAAGTCAAAGATCTTATCACTCTAAACTCTCTCACTCACAAGGCCACTACATATTCACTGGCATCTCTCTCACTGCCAGCTCAAGGGACATCACCACTCACCCTCTCACACACACCCTCGCATCTCAATCTGGCCTCATCTCCCCTGGAGACTACCTCCTCAACCCTCACCACTTTGAGGCCACTTGCACAGATCAACATATGCCCCCGCACACACCCTTGGATACCCCCCTTCCCCAGTACAGCCCTTGGCCAGCAGCCTTTTCTCTTGCCTGAGGCCACTTCTCCTCCTTCCCCAAGAAAGCCCTAGCCCTACAGTCATTGAAAAGCCACCCCTGCCTTACTGCTGGTGTGGTGTGCCCATGAGCCCCCCTGAAAATGATGTGGTGCTGCCTGAGAATCCTGGTGCTGATAACCACGAGTGCTGCCCAAAGCAAGGTAGGCAAACAAACCTCAAAGTGCCAAGCGAGGTGCAGCTCGCCAGGTGCATGTCACTTATATACAGTAGTGAAACATGCCGACGTGCCCAGATGATCCTGCATGGGGGGGATGATTCTGGCGAGCAGGGCTCATAATGAGATGCTAAAATATTGAAATTAGGTTCCCGATATGTGACACTGGGAAATTGCGGCCCGCAATTAACAGGTGAAGCGGGGGCGATGACAAATTGATTTCACGATGGTGTGAAACTGATTTTTGGCCGTTTCGCCATATTGTGCCCCCCCCACCACCGCCTGTCATGATCCCCGACAACAGGGGCGGAAAATTCTGGCCTTAGCCTTGCAATCTACCCCCAGACTGTGAAACATAGGGCGGAACTGTCCCACATTTGCACAAAGTGCAGTAGCGGGAAGAGCAAACAATGTTTTAGCTGTCAGCCGCAATGGCGGCTTCCCATGCCGTATCATCCCAAACCCGCCTTAGTGGCGGGCGTCCAGCTTACACTCTCTCCATCTGTATTCATGCAGAGCAAGCTGGCACACAACAACAGGGAGAAGTCACAGACTGGTGGAGGAATGCCTGACATCAAGATCCTCATGGACTGAAAATAGAACCATTTGGCTGTTCAGCAAGGACCTGGACCGGTCCTGCGCTGACAGTGAGGTCGGCGGTGCTCTACCAAGTGAGGATCCAGCAGTGCAACATCCATCAGACACCGTGTTGTGAGTGATGTGTCCTGATTCCCAGGCCACTGCCATACACTAATTATCTCTCCTTGCTTTCGCAGTCACATCTGTCAAACCGCCAAGAGAGTCTATGACCCAGGACCTCCAATTAAGCCCTGACGGAAGCTCAGAAGAGGAATCTGCTGAAACGCTCCCGGAAGACCCGTTGCAGCACTCACCCACACCCTCCCACCAGCGCAGAGACACACACCTCGGTGGGACCTAGCTTGAGCACATTACTCTTTCTGATGCACAGCAGGCAGCAGCAGTGACTTCCCTCTTCCAGCACTCGGAGGACTGCTGGAGGCCAGAAATTTGCTGAGTCTGAGTCAGATGACGAGCCTCTGGACTCGGTCATGTCACAGTTGCTGTAGTTGCAAGGGCAAGTTCAGGAACATCAGGAAGGGATGTCCGCTGCACTCCTCAGAATGCAAGGCACGATGGAGGAGTCCATCCACCTTAAGGTTGAGGTGATAGCACCAGCATGTCAACACACCAAGGTCAAAACTGGTAGGATGGCGGCTGCCATGAAGACCTTGGTCCGTCCTCCTGCACTGCTTCACGGGCTGACCTCCATCACCGACGTCATAGTTGGCCACCAACAATGTGTACATGAGAGGGGTGTGGGGCAGCCCAATCTCACTCCAGCTACCCCTTCTCCTCAAGGAGTCAGCCAGGGGCCGTTGGGCACCGATAGGGAGGAAGATCAGCAGATATACCTCCTGGGGCCATCCATCCAAGTGTCTCTGGGAGTGCCCGGCCCATCTGAATCCCACCTTCCTGTGACCTCAGCAGCTCCACAAGCCAAGGAGGGTGCTATTGACACACAGCAGGATCCTGAAGGCAGGCTGGGGCCCTCCAGGTCTTGGCCCTCCAGAAGGCTCCCATCAAGGTCATCACAGACATGGCATAGCAGTCAACAGGTTGCCTCCACCTCTGCTGTGCTTATCCGGGGAGTACCAAGACAGGGTTAGGAAAATTAAGATGATGTAGTTGCACAGCGTGGACATGGGTGTTAACCACTTGTATATAATGTTCACTATTGTAAATAAACTCTCAAAAATGTCTCCCTGCCTATGGCCCCTTGTTATGATGATCAGTGTTCATGTCACTCAGATGTACAACCTTTCTGCACAAGATAAAGGCAGGTGCCTCAGTCCAAGGCCTCTTTGCTGTGCTTTGTGCAGCCTTCAGACCAAAGTGATGGTCCGGCTTCACACTCACTGGACACATTACCGATGCCTGCACCTCAATGGTGCTTGTTATTGCTGCCAGAACGTCGTGGGCAGGAGTCACAGAGCTCCATCATTCTCTCTGTGTGCTCTCAGCACCTTTTTAAGGTGGGGCTGGCCCCCATCTCTTCAGCATCTGTGACCAGTGATGCTCTAGTCCTGAAGGGGTCAGGTGATGGAGACGAACAAAGGATCAGGTGCTTTTAAAGTTTCATGGCTGTGTCTCCATGATATGAGGCAAGCGAGCTGCCCTCAGACAGGCAGCAGTCAGACATTTCCAGAGGCTATGTGAAGATCAATGGAGTGTCCTCACTGCATGTCGTCATCATCCTCCACAAATCTAGCAGCTATGAGGGCCTCCAGAGCGTGCCTGCCTTGTCCAGCCACTGTGAGGACCTCATCGCCGCCATTGTTGCCTTTGAGGAACTCCTCACCCTGATCACGGCCGATGTCCTCCTCATTGCAGGAGACCTCCAGCCCCTGCATCTTCTCCTCAGCCAGCTCCTTCCCCGTTGAAGCACCAGGTTGTAAAGGGTGCAGCAGGCGATGACGATGCATGACATCCTCTGTGGACCATATTGCAGGGCTCCACCAGACCAGTCTAGGCACCGGAACCTCATTTTTAGCACCTCGATGATTTGCTCCACCAAGTTGTGAGTTGCAGCATGAGCCTCGTTATACCATCACTTTGCTGCAGTCTGAGGCTGCCACATGGGTGTCATCAGCCACGTCCTCTGCGGGTAACCCTCCTCCCTGAGGAGCCATCCTTGCGACCTCTTTGGACCCTGGAAGATGTCAGGGACCTATGACCGACTAAGAAAGTAGGAGTCATGAACACTCCCTGGAAACCATGTGCAGACCTGCAGGATGCTTTTGTGGTGATCGCATACCTGTTGCACATACAGCAAATGCAATCCCTTGCAGTTGACATCGTGAAACTGATTTCTGGCCTTCTTGCTGTATTGTCCACTCACGCTGTCGAGCACCAGCGGTCATGGAAAATTCTGCCCATAGGCTTGCAGGTATTGAGGACCTATTTTTTACTAAGCCCTCACCTCCTCCAATGGACAACTTTGCATCCTGTCCCTAACAAAACCATGGTACTGGGAGCCTAATGTAATTTTAAAAATCCTGACAGCATTTGTTTTCATCAGCTCTTTTGATCCAAATAAATAAAATTGAGTTTTTGTGCACAAGATGATAACTGTGGCTATACCCCCCAAGTACTTCATTAAAACTATAAAATTCATATACTATCCCCAGGTTGATCCTTTTCTATTATAGCCCTACAACTGCCTTTAACATATGTTATATATATTTTAGGCCAATTTACACAAATAATTATAAAGATAGTGTAGAAGTTGTCCAGTAAAGCAGTTAAAAAGCACTAAGATTTGGTTTCTGTGCCATCTTGAGCCAAGTTGTAGCTTGCTGCTTGAACAGCACTGAGTTTGGCATTATGGCAACTGAACGTCACGTGGTACCCCAGAAACCAACATATATCAGTGCAAAGAATTTGCTTATCCAAAGAGTTAGACAGCTGAGTTATAGGTAAACTTGAACTTTTAACCCTGGAAGGCGTGGTCTAACAAGTGATCTTACAACAGTATATGGTAGTGAATAGGGTGATAAGAGTAAAAACAGTTCCTTTTAAGATTAAGGTACAAGATTACAAAGTGGCCAAAGCTTAAACTAGTAAAGTGCACATCTCAGACTGATAATCAGGAAATTCCTCACACAAAAAGTGATCATTAAGTGTCATGGACTCTCAGATCAAATATTGGAGGCAAAACCCAGAAATCATTTAATAACCTGTTGAAGCACTGAAATGGAGGAATATTAGGGTCATTCTGGATGGATGAATTAGTTGGGCCGGATGATAATTGTTACTTGAACAGTACGTTAATTAAATGTCTGCAGCCAGGGCAGACCCTCTGAATTCATTTTTAAATTTAACATGTATGCTTATGGATGCACAGGGACCCTACACTTACCTTCAATCTTCAGGATCACAATCCAGGGGCTCTGTAATGAAGAGGTGTAGAAGTACTGTTAATGCATCTTACTTGTGCTTGCCCTTTCAATTTAATAACAGCATGAGGTTTAGCCTAGGTTTTTAAAAAAAATAAAAGTCCACATTAGAAGGCAAGTGGGCCTGTAATTCTTGTTTTTAATTGTATTCGTACCGCCTTCAATAAAAATTCAATGTTGCTTGCTTCAATTCATTGCATAACATCAACCTTCCTCCATCATATATTTTAGTAATGGCTGAACTTTTATAAATCGCACAATCCATTACCATTTCCTCTCATCCACTTAACTGACATGAAGTATTTATGGACTTCTTTTAAATTTTCACCAGTGACAGCAGGGAATCCAACATTTCTCTGTACTCCAGAAGTAAATTTTGACTTTGCCATGATATAAAAGTAGTGCTGGTGATTTAGTCTGTGTGTATATAATCTATTTATATGCTTTAATATAAAAATAGTATGATTGTGCATTTCCATTGTCATGACACACTTGTGTCACATTAATTATAGGCAAAATCCTGGGCACATTTTCTACAGCACACTTACTAATTGACATGTAAGCAAATTTATTTTTCATAGAATAGAAACGTATCATAAGTGAACAGTACCAGCAAAAATCAAAACCCAAAAGTACAAGTAAAAATAGGATTTAGTGAACTTAGAACTAAGCACAAATCTTCAATCAACCAATTCTAAATCATATTCTTAGTTGTAAACTTCTGTGTCCTCTTCTGAGTCTCAGGAAACTTTTTAAATCTTGCCGCCTCCTTTTTCTCAGCATCTTGATTGTGTCCACTTTCTTCTGTGACAACCTTGCTTCCTTTCTACCCAACTTGACTCAGACCAAAACTGCATTCCTCCTTCCTGTCACATGACAATACCCACTGTTATGACGTGGTAGATGATGTGTGCCAGGCGAATCAAATCCACGAGGGAAACTTGATCACGCGGTCGTAACTGTTTTGCAATTTGCATTTTATTTTCAAGATGGTGCCCTAAATTCAGAAGTAATAAAACTATCATGACTTAAGAGGTTTTAGAAAACTAAATTAAACATTTATTAACAAAAGAAAAGATTTCAAGCACCTACATAGGTCTACAAATTACTACTATAATAACTACTAAAACCCCTAATTAATCTGGCTCCCAGTTACACCTCCGTTAAGGCAACAGTAAAAACAAATAGATTTAAACAAACCCAGACAAAGCCACACAATACCCTGGATAGTCAAATTCAAAGTGAGTTTTCTCAACTTCGGTTCCCGTGGACAGCAACTTGATGCACAGAGGCTGGAGGCTTTTCACACTTGTGTTAGATCTTAGAATGCCTTCTCCTCTGACACATAACCTCATCTCCTTTATACATGTTTCTCCCTGTTTAATGTAAATTCCATTGTTCCCATATGTTTTTGCAACTGTTATCATCATATAAACCTTTCATAGTACTATCTTTATCAGTAATCTTTGAGAAAAGTAAACACACTGTTTGGCTTGGCCTCTTCTTGCTAAGTGTAACATCTTACCATCTATTTGAAATTCAAACTAACTTAATTTATCTAAAAATGCAAATTTTCCTTACACCTCACATTCTAAAACTTTAGCCATGTTTACGTATTTAGCATTTCAAACCTAGCTTCTTGTTGATAACTTGAAGCCTCCAGACCAGCTGCCCCAATTCAATTAAATCCCACACACATACACATACATTCAGAGAAACTATCCAAACCCCACTATTAACCCACTTTTATAATAAATCTCAACTATATTATGAAAATGATGTTTTCATGACAGCACCTTCTCTACTCAGTCACACCAGCTCCCAACTTCAGCCTTTTTCTTATAGACCTACCCCCCATGCCTGCTCTGCTATTCAATAAGATTCAAGTCCATCCCAATGTTTAACTGGGGGAAATTGCTAATCTTCAAAGACTTAGATGGTAGACAAGCATTTTGATAACATCAAGACAGTGGACTGATTGACAGTTGTGTGTCATCTATATATGTGTAGAAGCTGACTCTATTTCTGTGGGAGATGTGCTAAGGGACAGCATGTAGATGAGGAAGAAGAGGGGCAAAGAATAGATATTTGGGAATTTTATGGGGATTTGGCAGTAAAGGTGTGTGAAGAGAAGCCATTGCTGGAGACGATTTCTAGTTTAATGGAAGCAAGTTTAACAAGCAAGGATAATAGGTAGGCGTTGGAGGAGGATGGTGTGGTTGGCCATGTTAAAAGCTGCAGAGGGGTTGAGAAGATTCATGGTCACAGTTAATGAGAACTTTGGTTAGGGATGTTTTAGCAGGTACAGAAGCCTGATTAGGGATCAGGATTCCAAAATGGAATCACATGGAGAGATGGGCACAGATTTGATCGATGACAGCAAAGCTTTATAGAGAAAAGAGAGATGGATCATGGTTTGTTAGAACAGATGGGTCAAATGTGGGTTTTCTGAAGAGGGATTGATGACAGCAGATGTGAAAAGGGCGTGCAGTACTTGAGGAGGATGTACAGTTTACAATGTCAATTAGATTGGGGGCTAGGAAGGGAAGTTGAGTGGAAGCATTTTATTGGAAATGGGGATTAAGCGAGCAGGAGACTAGGCCACATGGATAAGATAAGGGGAGATAGTGAGTGAAACCAGAGAAAGAAGTAGGCTAAGTAAGGGGAGGGTCTGGGGGGCAAGTGGGGGATGAAGGCTTAGCTTGATGGGGAAAGGGAAGGAGGGAAAGCAGCAAAGGCATCTGATTGGATGCTATTAGTGAAAAAATGTTGATGGGCTCCTCACACTTATTGGGCATGAGGAGGAAAGGGGGAGGGATTTAAGGAAATAGTTTGTCATGGAAAGACCAATCTTTGCTCACCAGGATGATCCTGAAATATTGAACAGTTTGAACAGAAGGCAGTTATACCCTAATAGTGCTTCATGTGGTCCAGTAGATCAGCTGAAGGAAGGCTAAACTAGCTAGCTGTGCTCAACATATACACAAAGTGGTGGATCTTTCTGGGTGGTTTAACATTTGCATTAAAAATGGATTTACCAAACTCTGGTGTCCCTTAAAGTGAGTCTTAAAAGATTGAGTAGAGTTTCTGCTTTGGGTGCAATTGGAAATGCACCAAAATGCACTTAAATTGCACTTAAATTGCAATGGTTAGGTTATACATCAAATTTCTGCTAAACTTCATTTGCATAATTACATAAGTAAAGCTTTTCTTGAACCAGCACAGTGTAATAAACTTTCCATTAAATAGTATTCCTAGAAGTATTTAAGAGTGGTAACCTAGTGCAGTTTCCTACCACAGCTAAAATTGGGGCTATCACGAAAATAAGGATTTTTTTTAAGAGGGATGTCCATTCCTCTATCTGGGAGTAATCTAATTCAAAGTCACTGAAAATGACTTGGAAATAAAGCTCTACTGAACCACTGAATAGTTTCATCAATTTACACTAATTAGTTTCATAGTAAGTTAAATATTTTTTGATCTGAAAAAGCTTTTAAATTGAGCCTATAAGCGCCTAGGTTCCTAAGAAGGTGAGTACAATTTGAAGAGTCTTCCCAATCCAGAATAATCTCTCAATTTCAATCTGGAGATGTGATCAGTTTTGTGGCCAGGGCCTGATTCAGCTGATTTCAATCTTGAAGCAGTGCATGAGTGTAAGTGTTTTTGCATGTAACTCACTTGCGTTTTAAAACTCCCTTATCTATTTGCAAGAATTTAACTTGAACTACACTGGTATAATTAATGGAAACAAACAGAACCTCCATCATCTGATTACTGTGACAGAGTGGAGGATATTCAGAATGCTGATAATTTTGTACATTCCTTAAGGATTGTGTAGATTTGGTTTTATTAATTAATGGGAGATGAGTCCATTTATGAATGTATTGTCTAATAATGAACAGAAAAGTGTTCTTACTTCCCAATGCAAAGCACCTGCGAGGCTGGTATCTGTTTTATGCTCCTGAAGTAGATTGGTTTTTCATTTATTAGTTGGTGCATTGATATTATTTTCATGAACTTGCCTCTGCCCTTTCCTACACTTCTCTTATCTATATGAAAGAAAAAGAGTTTTGTTTGGAATTAAATTGTGTGCAAATCATAAGTGACGTATTAAATATTTTTTAGGATGAAGATAATTAACTACAATTCTATTCATTATTGCAAATAATTAAAATCATTTAAAACCATAGAAAAGTTACAGCACAGACGGAGGCCATTCAGACCATCTTGTCCATGCAAGCCTGGGGACACCCTTTCTAATCCCACCTTCCTGCACCCGGCCCATAGCCCTGCAGCTTACAGCGCTTTAGGCGCAGATCCGGGTACTATTTAAAAGAGCCTAAAGTTTCTACCTCTACCACCAACTTGGGCAGCCAATTACAGACACCCACTACCCTCTGCGTAAAAAAAGTTCTTCCTTATGTCCCCCCTTACACCTTCTGCCACTTATCTTGAATCTATGTCCCCTAGTTCTAAAATTCTCCATCAAGGGAAACAATTTTATTCTGTCCAATCTATCTATTCCCCTCATAATTTTGTACACCTCAATCAAGTCACCTCTCAGCCTTCTTTGTTCTAAGGAAAATAACCCCAACCTATCCAATCTCTCCTCGTAGCTACACTTTTCTAACCCTGGCAACATTCTTGTGAACCTCCTCTGCACTCTCTCCAGAGCTATTACGTCCTTCCTGTAATATGGTGACCAGAACTGCACACAATACTCCAGTTGTGGCCTCACCAGTGTTTTATACAATTCCAACATTATATCCTTACTTTTATATTCTATACCTCTGCCAATGAAGGAGAGCATTCCATATGCCTTCTTTACAACCTTGTCTACTTGAACTGCTGCCTTCAGGGACCTGTGTACTTGTACGGCAAGATCTCTCACTTCATCTACCCCCTCTTAGTATATTCCCATTTATTTTGTAATCCCTGTAACTGTTTGACCTCCCTAAATGTATGACCTCACACTTCTCTATGTTAAAATCCATCTGCCACTTCACCGCCCACTCCACCAACCCATCAATATCGTTTTGGAGATTATGGCTATCCTCTACACTATCCACTACTCAGCCAATCTTTGTGTCATCTGCAAATTTCCCAATCGTGCCCCCACGTTCACGTCCAAATCATTAATATATACCACAAACAGCAAGGGTCACAACACCAAGCCCTGTGGAACACCACTTGAGACAACTTTCCATTCGCAAGGGCATCCATCGACCATTACCCTTTGTTTCCTGTTACAAAGCCAACCTTTTATCCAGTTTGCCACGTTACCCTGAATCCCATGGGCTTTTACTTCCCTGACCAATCTGCCATGTGGGACCTTGTCAAATGCCTTGCTAAAATCCATGTACACAACATCCACTGCACTACCTTCATCAACCCTTCTTGTTGCTTCCTCAAAGAATTCAATCAAATTTGTGAGGCAAGACCTTCCTTTAACAAATCCATGCTGACCATCCCTGACTAGTCCATGCCTTTCCACATGACAGTTAATCCTATCTCTCAGGATTGATTCTACTAATTTGCTCACCACTGATGTAAGACTAACTGGCCTATAATTGTTTGGCATTTCCTTTGATCCCTTTTTAAACAATGGAACTACGTTTGCATTTCTCTCTGTACCTCCCCTGTATCTAGTGAAGATTGGAAAATCATCCTCAGAGCATCTGCTATCTCCTCCCTGACTTCCTTCAGCAGCCTCGGAAACAATCCATCTGGCCCTGGTGACTTATCAACTTTCAGGGATTTCACCCCTTCGAGTACTTCCTCTCGCTTTATGACTATCCCGTCCAATATCTCGTAGTGTTCCTCCTGGACCGTTATATCTACATCCTCCCTTTCCTTTGTAAACACAGACAAAATATTCATTCAAAACCCTTCCCATAGCCTCTGCATCTACACACAAGTTTCCATCTTCATCTCTGATAGGTCCCACTTTTTCCTTAATTAACCTTTTAGAATTAATGTATTGGTAAAACATCTTTGGGTTATCTTTAACTTCACTTGCTAATCTTTTTTCATGCCCCCTCTTTGAATTTCTTATTTCCTTTTTTACTTCGTCCCTGCACTTCCTATATTCGTCTAGACTGTCTGCAGTGCTTAGTTTTTTGTGCCTATCGTACGCAAACTGTAAATATTTTATTTAGAGACTTAATTGTGATTTAAGAACCCATGGCATAGACATGTCTATTTTGTTTGTTCTGCAGAAAGTTCTCACACAGCTACAGCTTGAGGTGAATTTAGTGGAGGGGGGGACAGTGATGGGCAGGGTTGCTTGCCCACCCACACCCCCCAACCCAGTTAGAAAAGCCGGTCACAAATCAACTGACTTCTTTTAAAACAAAAGTTGGCCCGCAGTGATATTACGCTGCGGGAGGCCTTGACTAGCTCAATGTGGGACTTCAGCCCCTCAGTGGAAGAAATTCCCACCCTCGAGAGCTGCAAGGAGCCCCATGCAGAAGACAGCATGGACACCAGACACGTAAGTCCGGGATTTTTTGGGTGGGGAGTGGTAGTGTCATCAGGCACCCTATGTTCAGGCTGGGAGGGATTTTTAAAATTCTTTCACGGGATGTGGGCATCGCTGGCCAGGCCAGCATTTATTGCTCACCCCTAATTGCCTCAGAACAGTAGGGTGAGCCACCTTCTTGAACTGCAGCAGTCCATGCGGAGCAGGTACACCCACAGTGCTGTTAGGAAGGGAGTTCCATGATTTTGACTCGGCGACAGTGCAGGAACAGTGATATAGTTCCAAGTCAGGATGGTGTGTGGCTTGGAGAGGCACATGTAGGCGATGGTGTTCCCATGCATCTGCTGCCCTTGTCTTTCTAGGTGGTAGAGGTCGCGGGTTAGAAAGGTGCTGACAGGGGTGGGTGGGTGTCAGGGCACAAAGGGAGGGTACAATATTGAGGGGGCATCTCTGTTTCCCCCTTCCCCAAGGAGGTACTCCCCTTCCTTCCTACTTTTTAACCAGAATTGGTGAAAAAGCAGCCTGCCCCTCTTGTCTGCCTATTCTGTCAAGTGCATTATATTGGCAAAGGTAGAATTGGGCCCTTCATTGCCCCTTAATTGGGCAGTTAAGGGCTTCAATAGGCCCAAGGTCAGGCAGGCTAGCAAGCGACTTATCCACCAAATGTATTATGGGGAACGGGATCAAGGATGGATAGGCAAGTGGTGGGCTAGCTACCCATCATATTTTATGTGCTCCCCCGCCAAAAACACATCTACCAGGGGGACATAAAGTCCAGCCCCTTATTTCCTTTATGCCCAGCACTTACATAGGCATCAACCTAACCCTCTCCATCTTGCTGCTTTCACCTTTGTGTCGGCAGTGGCTCAGTCAGTAGCACTCTAGCCTTTGAGCCAGGATCACACCCCACTTCAGGGCCAGAATATTCCCGTTGGCGTGCGGGGCAGGCCCCGTACACCTGCACGTAAAATGACGCACGGTGACGTTGGGCGAACATCCCGACGTCACCGTGCATCATCGCGATATTTTGTTGGGCGGGTGCGCGATGATATCCGATGCGCACCCCGGCATTAATTAATGGGCCACTGAAGGCCCTTGAGGCGCCAGTCAACAGCGATTTTTCGGTGCCCGTGCGATCTTTGGGTCAGTGCACGGGCGCAATGGGCAGGCGGGTAGGACGCATTTGCATAAACCTCATCCACAGGTGGGATAAGAGAGCTCAGTGGGGTCACGAGTGTGCCCTGTCAAGTATTTCAAAACACATACCAACTGCTTCGACTAGACTTTCAACCTTCAGTTCAGCTCCCATTCTCAGGCTAAGGGAAGGCTTCCTGAAACCTGCAGTGAGGAATCTTTTTTGGGCCTGCAGGTTTCAGGAAGCCTTCCCTTAGCCTGAGAATAGGAGCTGAACTGTCCACTGGAGGCAGCTCCTCTGAGGAGGAAGAGAGGGCTCGAAGGGGGAGGAGGCCAGGAGTGCACATTCAGCCTCCAGGGGAGCCACCTTTGGGAGGACAGGCACAGGGCCAAGAGGTGGACCAAGGCGGAAGGGGCCGCAGAAGACGCCACTATCCTACTGCCAGCGTTACAGGCGGCGAAGCAGCTACCTCAATATGCCTGAGGTGCAGTGCCGAAGGAGGCTTCAACTCTCAAGGGAGACAGTCAACTATATCTGTCAGATGATTGGGCCTGAGACATCCGCTAACTGTGTGCGCGGATACACTATGCAAGTGGCTCTAAAGGTCACAGTTGCCCTCAACTTCTATGCTTCTGGCTCTTTCCAGGGCTCGATGGGTGATCTTTGCGGTGTCTCCCAATTGGCTGTCCACACTTGTGTCAAGCAGGTTACAGATGCCCTGTTCAGACATGCATTGACCTTCATCCACTACTGTTGGGACCAGGCAAACCAGACACAGCGAGCCAGAGGCTTCACGGCCATTGCTGGCTTCCCCCGCATCCAGGGTGCTATAGACTGCACACATGTGGCCATCAAGGCGCCAGCAGGTGAGCCCGGTGCCTTCGTCAACAGGAAGAGCTTCCACTCCATGAACGTGCAGATAGTGTGTGACCACAGGATGCAGATTCTGCAAGTCTGTGCAAGGGACCCAGGAAGCTCCCACGAGGCCTACATCCTCAGACACTCCCAGATGCTGGGGCTCCAGCCCGGCTTGATGGATGACTGCTGGGTGACAAGGGCTATCCTCTCAGAAGGTGGCTCATGACGCTTCTCTGCCATCCAAGAACAGAAGCAGAGCAGCGCTACAATAGGAGCCGCGCCTCGCGCTTCCACAAGGGCTGCAGTGGAGCGAGCCATTGGTCTTCTCAAGATGCGCTTCCGATGCCTGGAACGCTCAGGGGCGCACACCAGCACCACCCCCCACCCCCCCCCCCACCCCCCCCGATCGTATCAAGGTGATAGCGGTTGCATGCTGCGCTCTCCACAATCTTGCGTTGGAAAGGGGGGTGACACTGTTGGTGACAAAAATGTAGACGCAGTGGCTGCAGCTGCACACGATGAGTCCAGCGCTGAGTCCGAGGATGAGCACACACACAGAAATGCTGAGGGGATAGACGCTGAGCCGGGCATACTCCAGGGAGGCAGGGACACCCGGGAGACTTTAACCCAACGAACCTTCAGCTAGCCCACCACATATGGACCTGCAGAATAAGCCTGGGCTTCAGGCTCCATACTCCATAATCAATACCTAAGTGCAAAATCTGCCTGGATAGGAACATTAACTAAGGGCCTTGTTAATAAAGCTGAATGTCCCACAAATCACTCATAACATTATTGGTAACCGTCCACCTGCAGAAGAAAAGAGGCCCCCTCAGCCATGGTGACACGTCTGAATTTAATATTACAACCAAAGGAACTTAATGAAACAAAATGACAAAGGTGTTAAAAATCACACCATCTCAAGAAGATCTCATTGCGGGCCAGCACTAAAGCACCAGTGATAAGCCCGTGGTGTGCTTAAGGTGCCTTCCGTTTACATTTTCGGGTGCTATGTCTTGGTGCTGACCCCTCGCTGGGAGTGGCATCTGAGACAGCCTGCTCACTCTACTGTCCTGTTGGCCTCGATGACCTTTGGCGGTCATCCTCTGGCCCGTGGAGCCTGTGCTGGCCCCGCCTGGGAGGGAGCTGCCAGTTCCACAGCTGGCATCTCCCCAGTCACCGTGGCCTCATCTGGGAGAGGGGCGGAGGAGCTGCTGCCCTCATCCAGAGCGCCCTGAGAGGAGCCCGCATAGACGACAGGTAGCTGCTGCTGCTGCCAACGTGAGGTCGCTTCAGTCCTCCTTGCTCACCATGGATGGATGGGCACTGAGCTGGGAAACTTGGTGCCCAGACCATCTCCCACACTGGCTTTGACCAGCTGAGGTCAATGCCGATGTGAGGGCTTGCTGGTCTGAGCACATCCCTAGGAAGCCTTGATTGGTCTGCTGGAGGAGCCTCTCCACGAGAGTCGCCACAGTCTCCATGGAGGATACATGGCGCTCGGCCATGAGGCTCTTTGCATCGGCAATAGCCCGCGTAGACTCCTCCACCATGGACACCAAGCCAAGCATAGCCTCATTTATCTCCACAGATGCTCCCGCACACCCTGCCGCATTTCCTGCTTCTGCTGCATCGCGGATGACTCCAGAGGCATATCATCAGCCACTAACTGAGCATATGCCTGGTCCCCTGCAGTCCTCCACGACTGCTGGTGCCATGGGCACTCTGTCTCTGCCAGCTCCTCCAGCGACTGTGAAGTGCCCTCACCGCTGTGCCCCGGGACAGTAGCCGATGTTCTAATTCCCACCGAGTTGCTAGCATCTGTGCTGGTGCCTGCCTGGCAGAGATGGTGTGATCCTGGTGAGTCCATGACTTCAGGGCCCTCAGGTGTGAGAGGGGGCCCCTGCTGCTCCTCCTCCCGGCCCTGATCCGCTGATGCTGAAAGAAATGACATAGATGACTATGTGGGGGGTAGGATTAGTAAGTTTGCGGATATCACAAAGATTGGCCGGGTGGTTAACAGTGAGGTTGAGTGTCTTGGGCTACAGGAAGATATAGACGGGATCGCCAAATGGGCAGATAAGTGGCAGATGGAATTTAACGCTGAAAAGTGTGAGGTGATACACTTTGGAAGGAGTAATTTGACAAGGAAGTATTCAATGAACGGCATGACACTAGGAAGTTCTGAGGAACAAAGGGACCTTGGTGTGTGTGTCCATAGATCTCTGAAGGCTGGGGGGCATGTTAGTCAAGGTGGTGAAAAAGGCATATGGGGCACTTGCCTTAATTAATCGAGGCATAGATTACAAAAGTAGGGGGGTCATGTTGGAGTTGTATAGAACCTTGGTGAGGCCACAGCTGGAGTATTGTGTGCAGTTCTGGTCACCACGTTATAGGAAGGATGTGATTGCACTGGAGGGGGTGCAGAGGAGATTCACCAGGATGTTGCCTGGGATGAAACATTTAAGTTATGAAGAGAGGTTGGATAGACTTGGTTTGTTTTCATTGGAGCAGAGAAAACTGAGGGGCGACCTGATCGAGGTGTACAAGGTTATGAGGGGCATGGACAGGGTGGATAGGGAGCAGCTGTTCCCCTTAGTTAAAGGGTCAGTCACGAGGGGACATAAGTTCAAGGTGAGGGGCAGGAGGTTTAGGGGGGATGTGAGGAAAAACTTTTTTACCCAGAGGGTGGTGACGGTCTGTAATGTGCTGCCTGGGAGGGTGGTGGAGGCGGGTTGCCTCACATCCTTTAAAAAGTACCTGGATGAGCACTTGGCATGTCATAACATTCAAGGCTATGGGCCAAGTGCTGGTAAATGGGATTAGGCAGGTAGGTCAGGTGTTTCTCAAGTGTCGGTGCAGACTCGATGGGCCGAAGGGCCTCTTCTGCACTGAGATTCTGAGAAAGAACAAGGACATTGGATCAGTTAACGTGGGGACAATGTCAGTGTGTATCCCTGTCCCCTGGATCATTATGCCCTCATCCTTCCATAAGCAATGGTCAAGCCATGTTGCAAACTTCAATCACTGAACGTTCAGCGCTACCATGGCTGCAGGGAGAACAATGGTGACCTCACTGCTGGGCAAACATACCTGCCTGTGACACCCCAGCCTCACTGATACCGGTGAACCTGGGCGCATGGCGCCTTTCCAAATCTAGAGCCTACTGCTCGAAGTGGCTGAGAATCGCCAACTGGGTCGGCCCTCCGCCAGTCCTCACCCACCCGGCGGCGTTATGTGCATTCTTCTCCTGAAAAGGAGATAAGAGCATTGATTAGTGCTACCTGTATTCTCTTCGTGGATGGCCCACTCCAACCAGAGTGGGACAATGCAGGGCTCCAGCTTCTTCTCACACCGCTGATG
This sequence comes from Cetorhinus maximus, assembly GCF_964194155.1. Lineage (NCBI taxonomy): Eukaryota > Metazoa > Chordata > Chondrichthyes > Lamniformes > Cetorhinidae > Cetorhinus > Cetorhinus maximus. The sequence continues at coordinate 55,855,594 of NC_135883.1, forward strand.
CCGAACACTCTCAAAGATGCTGGGCCTGTCTCTCCTCCACCCCCTTGGCCAACATCACATTAGGCACCACACAGTCTAACCTTCCATAGTAAGGAGGCACAAGCACGTGGAGTGCAAACAACAGCAGATCGATCGGTGCCACGCCACCTTGAAGCTCCCCTCCCAGCATGTCATCACACTGACTTTGACACGTCCTGGAGTTCCAGCACTGCGCCTAGGTGCAGATCCTCCAGGTTGCCCCCAAAGCAGTCATATGGGTCTCAGTGTACCACATGCTGCGAGTGCAGAACCCATCTCTTCACCACCCTCCCAGGGTGACCTCGGCATGGACAATATCTGCTGGCCTACGCAGCGAAGGACACATGCCATCAATGATTCAGTGCAGTCACTGCACTCAGACTTGGCGGGGGTGGGGGGAAAGCTACCTGCTGGGTTAAGTGACCAGTGCCAACATGGTACTCACCCTTCCCGAATGCAACAGCTCATTGAAGCGCTTGCGACACTGGATCCAGGTGCGTTGCACGACGTCGTGGGAGCTCACCACCTCCTCCCAGGCACATTTGGTCATGTGTGGGGGGCTTCCTCCTCCCGTCCTGGGGTACGAGCACTTCCCACGGTGCTGCCACCTCCTCCAGGAGGGCAGCAAGGCAATCATCAGAAAAACAAGGGGTACAGTGCCCCCCTGCCATACCCTCCTGCCTGGCCTGTTCACCAGCAACGCTCTGGGGAGCCCTTCCACTGGCCATGATTCACAGCCTTTACAAGGCTGCAGCAGCTTTTTAAAACAGGCCATGGGGTCGCCATTGGACCCGGCAGTCATTGCAGTCCTGCCGCCGCCGCCACCGCCTGACCACTCCCGCTGTCCTTGGGAGCCGCGATTCACGCTGGGGAGGCCTTAATTGGCCTGCCCGTGTAAAATGGCGGCGTGGACCCGATTGCAGGCGGCAATCGGGTCTGCGCCCGTTCCCGCCCAACAGGCAGAAAATTCTGCCCCAGGAGTTGATCACAAGAATCAAGACTGATACTTCAGTGCAGTACTGAGGGGGCGCTACACTGTTGGTGAATCTATCTTTCAGATGCAAGTCTGGCCTCTTAAGTGGATCTAAAGAGACGGCACTTTTTCAAAGAAGAGCAGGGAGTTATCCTGGGTGTCCTATCCAATATTTATCGCTCAATCAACATATTTGCTCTTTGTGGGAGCTTGCTGTGCACAAATTGGCTGCCGTGGTTTCTGCATTACACTGTAACCATGATTCAAAAATACTTCATTGGGTATAAATGCTTTGGTGCATCCTGTGGTGCTATGATAGGTGCTATATAAATGTAAGCCTATTCATTTTGTGTTTCTGTCTAGCCTCTTTCTAAGTACAGTTCCACTTGGTTAGCTTTAATCAGCTTCATTCATGATGTTTACCATTTTTATGTAATGCCCTCCACTTTTCCTATATACTCTGTCTGAAAACCGAACAATTAAGGACTGGAATTGACTGTAGTCCAGTAGATTTCAGATTTCCATTTTTGAGGAACCATACCTAATTCCTTCTTTATAAGCTTTGCCTTAGCCAAGACAAATGGTAATTTCAGAGGAAATTTCCTTTTTACTAGAAAATGCAACGTACATAATTAACACTTTAAACAAAACTTAAACAAAAGTGGAAGCCAAATAGATAAATCACTGTCCCTTACTATTTATAATATTCTGAATTGTGATGCTAATCTTTTTGTATTATATTTTCAGTACATTAGGTGTAACTTAGTTCACTTAAAAAAAAATATTAAATATCACTGCCATATAACGAGCATTTTATTGATTGTTGCTACATTGTGTACCTTTGAAATTACTGTGCGCAATATTAATGTCTGAGTGTTTAGTATATTTATATGACATTACTGCCTTATTAATTACAGGTGCTCATTTGTCTCAAATAAGTGGGTTCATGTCTTCAATAGAGGACACGGTATTGTCATAGGCATTAAATATTTGCAGACATAACTGTTTAAACTGTGAACTCTGAATGGAAACACTGCCTACAGTGTTCATGTGGCTATATCTAAATTCTCGTTTCTTACTTCATTTCTTTCACTGCCACCATTCAGTCGTATAACATGCTAATCACTGAATGAAAGAATGTAAACTCTGCTTTGAGTTTCCTTTTATGTTTGTTCAGCAAAGATGTTTTTTTTCCTTCTACAACTGACGATTTTAGGCCCAGTGTCACGATTGCTGTGTGAGAATTCTACTTGTATTTCCAAGGATGTCAAAGCAATAAAGCCCCTAGAGATTTTTGGTAACATTTCACAAGCCAAAGTAACTAAACAGCAGTTTATGCTCAGTAAAATGCAGAGTTCTCAGTAAAGACAAATTGTTACTACAACTGCCCACCCACTCCCCCCGCCCCACCAACCACCATTGCACACACTCTGCCCCAGAGTCATAATTTTTGCTACAAATTTTAATATTTTGCAAAATCCAAGAATTTATTCTCATTGGAGCAGTGTCCATATCACCTGCTATATCTTTTTTTAAAAAGAAACCCAGCCCAAGAATCTTAACTGGGTTCACTACTAGTCCTCTGTGTGTGGGACTTTAAAGATATTAAGATTCACAGATTATTTATCACAAGCTGTTTGGACAGTTTGAACTCTGGTTGGCTTGCAAAAGAAAGCATAAGATGGTAAATACAAGATCTTCTGTTTAGGAAAGCAAAGAGTAAAATCCCTCGGGGCCCTGTTCTGTATCAGTTGCCATTCAGGCACACTTTTCATAAATTGTATGGTAGAGACTAGTCTCCCATATATGAACTTTGCTGATGGAAACAGTCAAATGAGGTGTACAAAGCCGATTTTAATAGCATCCAAAGGTCAAATAAATATATAGGAAAAGAAATGGGAGATGTATTATAATGTGCATAAATATAAGATAACACAATTCAACAGGAAACCTGATGAAGGGTTGTTCACTGCTGAAAAGTTAATGGATATGTTTATGCCTGTTGACTTTTAATGAAAATATTCTGTTGATATGATGCTGTTGCTGTGGGATGTTTTTGTGGTAGACTGTATCCTGGTCTTGCATTGTTTGTTGCTGATACAGCATTTGGAATATTGTTCTGTAATTTTGACAACCCTACCTTCAATAAAAACATTCATGGGCTGATAAAGCTGCAAATGAACACTCCTCCTCCCCTCCCCCCTCCCCCCCCCACCAACCACCAACCTCCGGATTTGGTAAAATAAGATGTAATGATGTAGGACTAGCAATACAACATCATCATTCTATTCTCCAAAGTTATAGAACGCGAGTGGGCGTGGAAATCAGAAGCCCACTTGCCATTTTGATATTACTAATTAACAAGAAATTGAGCTTGTTAACAATCCAATCATCTGCAATTTTTTGTTTCCAGTTGCAATTTGGATGTGAAAAGGTTTAGTATTGTTTTACGGCAGCTATGACAAGACGGCACAAGGGCGAATGAAAAGGCCTGCCGCCGGGACCATGGCTGAATGTAGCTGCAGCTTCTGCTGGTGAAAGTGACAGCGTCTGTATGTTTTTTTTTAAACTAGTTTTTTTTTACTTTTTGCAGCCTGCCATAAGAAATAAAGAAAGATTGAGAGCAAAGGCCTTTAAATCTGTATCTGACCTCTTGTTAACGGCATAACCCCTCTCCCGCATAACGTCCTAGCATAGACTTCAGATTGGGTGCGGAGCCCCCCCCCACCCTTCTCACTGCTGATTAGCCGCCTTCCCCTTGATGGCCACTCATTGGCCGTCTCACTTGATTCCTCAATCTGTGATTGCATGGGCTGGAGCAAATGGACCTCTCACTTTCCATTCTGACTCCCTCCCCGTGAAAAACGTATAATCCTCACCCGGTGAAATGTAAAATCTATCCTCATGTGTCTGAGAGGGATCAGAAAAGAGAGACAATGATGCTTGCAATGTTACATGATGAGAAATAAAAAAGAACAATGTTTTCAGTGAAGCAAAAGAATTGTTAAGGAGGGAAGTATGAATCAATGCTTTCAAATGCTGAGACGAAATGAAAATCAGAAGGCTATTTAAAATAAACTGTGAACAAAAAATTGACTAGGCACAAAATAGGTAACAAGCAAACTAAAAATTAGAAGAATTGTTTCCTAACTTACAAAATAGCAGGTTGCAATACCAACTATACTATACTAATTAAATCCTTTGAAAGTGTTGAATTAAGTATATTATGGACCTGCTTCCTGGAAGGGGAAGTGAATATTTTACTCACGCACTCCTGATATCCATGACCCTGTTGGAAATCCTGGTGTCAGGCTATTTTAAGTACTTTTAGATAATTACTGCACAACTGAGGTGACAATATATGTCTAAGCTGAGAGGAGGAGGAGGGGGGAGGAGGAAATTCAGTGCATCATACCAAAGGTTAGTGGTATGAGGATGGAGGCCAAATTTTTGAATAAGACAGGAAACCAACTACAGCCAATTTGGGCAATGCAATCAATGTAACTGAGGGCATTTTGTATTTTGGATTTGCCCCTGAAAGTGCCAAGATTTTCAACAGCTTCAGGAATGTCTGCAGTGTTTAGGCAGAAATTTTCCTCCACCCCAGTTCCCTTTCTTCTGCCTGACCTACTCAATATTGCTCCAGGAAATTTAGGAACAATGATTTTATTGTATAACCTTTTGGTTTTGTTTGAAATTATTTTATCTTAAGCCTCAAAAGATCTCCCACTACTCTCTCAATCTACATACTATAGATTGACTACAGAAGATTTTAACATTTGGCTGATTCAAATGAATAAACATAAAACACAATCAAAAATCCTTTCATTCTTAGACCATCAGAACCCAGCTATAAGTAGAACATTTCGTAATTGAAGGAAATCACTGGCCAGTTTTTGCCAAAAAGCTTAGACTGTTTCTCCCATTTGCGCACAACTCTGCAAGTCAACAGCACAATAAGTATTTTTTTGTTTTCAATTTTTCCCAACATTATCCAATGAATTAATTTATGCAATATGTAATGTAAAATAAAATATCTGTGAATTGTGCTGTCAGCAGTTCCTCAAAATAACAAGTCTTTTAATAAAGTACTTTGCATCAATGCAAATCTTTTCTCTGCATACTGACTAAAACTGCTGATTTTATTACAGTTGTTAAATGTGTAGATACACCCCTAAGTTCTGCAGAGCTCTGCATTCTCAGCAGAAATGGTTCTTCTTGCCCTCATTGTGCATTACAACTCAATATTGCACCTTATTTTCAACAGCCATATTTTTTTCTGTTTAAGATTCCCGCTTCCTTTCAGCCAATGGTTTCAGATTGAATCTTTATTTTTTAAGCAAAGACTATTTTTTTAATGAAAAAAAGGAATTTGTTGCGTTATGTACAGGAAAGCTTTTTCTTCTTTTCTGCACCCGAATAGCAGTGCCCATGAATTTCCCATATGGCTTTTCAGGTGGCTTTACTTGAAGAGGATGCAGTCATGCATATTATATGCTAATGAATGTCAGATGCCTCTGCACACAGATTTCCTGTGATAGCGCAGGATGCAGTTCAAAGCAGGCTGCTTCCAAAAAATCTGGCACGACTGCTTCAGAGCTGCCATTTAGGCGCTATCTATGTTAAAGGGACATTCTGGTATTGTCAAGAGCTCTTGCATTCTGACTTTTTGAATTAAAAATGTTTTTTTCTCTGCTTGTTGTCGAATGATGTTAGTCTTTTTAATCCCCTTAAAGAGTCAGTGTTTAGAGCCATAGATTTGCTGCTACCCCTTTTACAAGATGAACAGGAACAGGTGTAGGAAAGCCCCTGGCCAGAAGACGAGGTCCTCCTTCCACAACTGCGTGGGGACCAGAACTTATTACCGAGCCTCAAAGAGAAGGATGTTTTCTGAACATGTAAAGTAGTTTGGACTATCAATTAATTTGCCCAGAACAAATGGCAGCTAGTCTGGAAGAGTCCAGCAACTATGTGAGTGAAGTGCTGAGGGTCAACTTGCAGAGCCTGCAGATATCCTTGTACAGAGGGGCAATTCCAAGACCGTGTACTGCCCTTGCCAGACAGGTTGCGTTGACGGATTGAAAAGTTGCCAGCCAAACCCTAGGCTGCACTATTGCCACGCTATTAGGCAAAGTTATCGATTAACTCCTCAAAGGGAATGTGAGATAATTTCCACTGTGGGCTGCTTTCCCCTATGAGATAAAACTGGAGTAATAATGATTATTACACAGTGAATTCTAGTGGTTACCAACACAACCCCAACCCCACTCCACCGCCCCCCGCCCCCACCCTCCACTGACATGAGCTTTGTAAGAAGGAAGTAGATCTTGTGGATGGTAGATATGCAAGCTCGGAAATGTTTCGCACAGGCTGTGCTTGCTCTAGGGAGAATAACTGGTATTCAAGAAAGATGTAGAAACTGAAGTCAGAAGGTTTTCAGGTCCAGCAGAATGTTGTAGATTGTGAGGGGCAAAATGCAATGAAGTGCACGCAACAGTTACTTTATTCTTGTGCAAGACACTGCTAGACAGTGCCTTACCCCGTTGCTTCTGATGAGGTCAGTGGACTTTTTTAGTGCTTCTGCCATGATGCTGTATAGCGTTACCTGTAATTTACCCTCAATATACAGATCAGGACCTTCAGGAAATTTAGGTGCTAATTCCTTCTGGGGCTCAGCAGACTTCTGTTGCATTGTATGCTGATTACTCCTATACGTGCAAGCCCAGGAAAAGCAATCCTTTAATCTATGAAGTTCTTGCATTCTCATTACTTGCTGATGGGTGTGCAGCAAAAAATAAATAGACTCATTAATTTGGATATTGCAAATCCCAAAACTGTGTTGCATATTTTGCCCATAACCTCTATTCTGTGCCCACTTTGAACTTCTGTGTGAGGATAATTCACCAGTAGAAGAAAACTCTTGATAAAGCAGAAAATTTTAAAATTAATTACACAATCAATACTGGGTATGGAGCAACTACATGACTTTGTATTAACTTTAAGAGTTAAAAGTTTCACTTATATGTGCACATAGATATTTTTGATCGTTTAGATAACACTAATGAATGCAAGCTATTTTATTAAATTTGCAAAAGATCTCAGAAGTCTGGAGAAGAAAATGGCTGGGAAAGTAATAGTAGCATTTTTATTGGTGTCACCAAGGTTACATGGATCAATTCAGTATAAATAGTGGACAAGAGAGACGCAGGTGGAATAAATCAACCATGTTTCTGGCAGGTAATTTGGTTTGCTGAATTTCAATGAATCTCAATCACTTCTACTTCCCAACAATAGCAAACTGAATTAGGCAAAACTGTTTGATTCTGTAAATTTCCATTTCTGGGCTATCCATTAATACAGATGAGGAGTTCAGGAATACCTTGTCTGGTATATTACTTTTATTTCTTTCTATTACATAAATGAAATGACTAAATATTGAATTGTCATTTTTTTAAATGATAATCACATGATTTTTCCAAGCACCACAACTGGTATTACAAAGTCTTTTAACAAAGCTCAATTTCCTAGTCCATTATGGAATAATGCTCATTTAATTGGTATAAAATTATTTTAAGTTAAAACTTTTATTTTCATGGTTAAAACCTTTTGCAGCGATTAAAAAATATAATGTTCACTGCTTAAGTACTTTTAAGTACAAAAATACAACCTCCGGTTTTAAAGACCGTATATTTCATTGTTACTTTCTGATTTATAAATCAAACTGTTCAGTTTACAGTAAAGGTGGTTTATTCTATAGCTTCTTAATGGTGAGAAAATTGTTCTCCGAGGCAGTGCATATACATTTTAACCAAATAAACACAAGTATTGGCAAGATCATAAAGCTGTATTTATTTTAAGAGAGCCAGGAGGGGTTATTGAGCCTGCTAGTGAGACAGTCAGAGCTAAAGCTCACTGGGTTACTGAATAAATTTCAAAAAAAGCTAATTCAACTGTCTTTGTTAGCAGACAGATTAACTTCCCCAAGCCGCTTCCGAGTAAGCTGTTTAAAGATTGTATTTTGATAAAAGAGGATATTACTGGTAACTTTTCAATTTCTGTTACGTGTTTACATGTGGTGATGATCTCCTTGACAGCTTTAAAATAATTACTTAGGTACTGGGTGTTAAGCGAGTAGCTAGGTAAGGCAAGGAGAAGGATAAGAATATTTCTGCATCTCACTTTTACTGTCTGCAGCTTACACTTTAATGTGCTCTTAACCTTGAAGCACCTTATATAGTGGTGGACAAAAATACGTGGAGGGCAGTGTGGAGTGAGTGAGAAAAGCATGTTGTAAGGGAAAGATATTCAGGAGACATCTTGAAAACATGTAGACAGTTCATGAGATAGAAGACTTAAGTAAGGGAGTCAAAGAGGCTTAGGGCATAGTGACTGAATGGACAAAGAAACCAGGAGCAGAATTTGCTGCCGGGTGGGCGGAGCAGGAGTGGCCGCTGCCGGGCGCGGACCTAATCAGAGCCTGCGATCTGGTCCGTGCCGCCATTTTGCCTAGCGTATTTCCGACTCCCGTGAATAGTGGGAGTGTGCGGGCTGCCCACCGGGTCCAATGGCGACCTGGCAGTCTGTTTGAAGGAAAGCCTGGCAGCCTCCAGTAGGCTGCTCACGATGGCCACGTCGAGATCACACTGCAGGGGGTCAGCTGAGCAGGGCCCGCTGGAGGGAAAGGCAGAGGAGCAGGTCAGGCTGCAGGGTCTGCCACAGGAGCAGGGCAGGTTGCAGGGTAAGCCAGCGGGTGCCAATGCGCCCCTCGCTTTTCTGATGACTGCCTTGCTGCCCTCCTCGAGCTGGTGACAGCATGGCGGGAGGAGTTGGTCCCCCAGGATGGGAGAAGGAGGCCCCCCCACATGACCAAACGTGCCTGGGAAGAGGTGGCGGAGGTGGTGAGCTCCCGCGACGTGGTGCAGTGCACCTGGATCCAGTGCCGTAAGCGCTTCAATGATTTGTTATGCTCTGGAAGAGTGAGTACCATGTTGGCATTGGGCATTTAACCCAGCGGGTAGCCTTAGCCTTTGAGGCCCCCCCCCACCCTTTTCCCCCCCCCCAAAAAATCTTACTGTCTTGACTGCATTGAATCATGTCGGGCATTTTTCCTATGCTGGGTGGGCAAGCAGATAGTGCCCATGCTTACATCAGCCTGAGTAGTTCATGAGGAGATGAGTCCTCCCCCGCACCATGTGTTACTCTTAGTTGCACATGACTAGTCTGGGGGCAACCTTCAGGAGATGCAACTAGGCTCATACTCAGAACTCCAACACATGTCCTATTCACAGTGATAAGATTGTGGAAGAGGAGCCTCAAAGTCTCGTGGCCAAGAGCCTTCTGCTGCCCTCGATGCTGCACGTAGTTGCGTCTCTTTGCTATGGGAGCAAAGACCGTGTGCCTTCTTGAGTGATGTACGCAGAATGTGTCCAAGGTGGCCGTTGGACACCATCTTCGTGTGACTGATCAGCAGTAGTGGGGAGAGGAGGCACTGGAGGCCTGATATGGCCCACTGTGGTTGGAGTGCGGCATGCGTGTGCAGAGTCCACGTGCAAATTGTCTCAATGAATGGTCTTCTTTGTTTTTCCAGAGAAGAATGCTCACAATGCGTCTGAGCGTTCGAGGACTGGAGGTGGCCAGGCCCAGATACTGATGTTAAGCCGCTTTGAACAGGAGGCCCTGGAGCTTGAGTGGCACCATGCACCTAGGTCAACGGGTGTCGGTGCGGCTGGGGTGGAACGGCCAGGTTTTTGAGGCCAACAATGAGATCTGCAATGTCCTCCCAATATCCATAGCACTGATGATTGTGTAATTTGTTATTGTTGCAACATTGCTCGGTCACAGAGTGATAGAGTCAGAGGTGTGGATCATAGAAAAAGGTCCTTCAGCCCTTCGAAGATGCTCGCATCAAACACCTTCCAAAGTCATCTTATCCCATTTCCCAGCACTATGCCCATGGCCTTGTATGCCATGGCATCGCAACTGCACATCCAAAAACTTATTAGGAGGGTTTCTGCGTCCACAACCCTTTCAGGCAGTGCGTTCCACATTCCCAACACCCTCTGTGTGCAAAAGTTGCTCATCACGTCACCTGTCAACCTCAAGCCCCTTACCTTAAATCTATGCCACCTGGTTACTCATCCCTCCGCCAAGTGGAAAAGTTCCTTTCTGTCAACCCTACCTATGCCCCTCATAATGTTATAAAGCTCAATAATGTCACCCCTCAATTTCCTCTGCTCCAGGGGAAATAACCACAGTCTATGCCATGTCTCCTCATAAGTCAAACTCTCCAGCTCAGCCAGCATCCTGGTCAACGACCTATGCACTCTCTTCACTCAAATCACATCCCTCCCGTGAAGCGCATTTCACTACTGCACGCAGGACTATAGCTGTGGCCTAGGCAGTGTTTTCTGCACTTGGAGCATTACCTCCCTGTTCCTATATTCTATTCCTCAGCTAATAAAGGCAAGTATGGTATTTACCTTCTTAAACACCTTATGTACCTGTCTCACTACCTTAACGGGCCTGTCGACATGCATAGCAAGGTCCTTCTGATCCTCCTTACTTTCCACGGTCCTACCATGTATTCCTGTGCCTTGTTTGTCCTGCCCAAGTGCATCACCTCACACTTATCCACATAACATTCCATTTGGCATTCCTTAGGCCATCTGACCAGCCCGTCTATATCTGCCTGTAATGTAAGGGTATCATCCTCACTATTAGCCACCCCACCAATATTCGTCTCCATAGGTTCTGGAAGGTTGAGCGCAAAATGAGCCAGGGGGAAAGGGATGAAGTGTGTCGCTGTGTGCACCCTAACTGATCCACTGTCCTTGTTGTTAATTTCAGCGTCATCAGAGCATGGCCGTTAGGATGAGCTGCAGATGCCCCCTCTCACATCTGAGGTTCCTCAAGTGTCACCTGCGTCACACCATTTCTGCGAGGCAGGCACTAGTGCAGATACTAGCACCTCGGTGGGCGTAGCAACATCGGCTAGTGTCCCAGGGCACAGTGGAGAGGGCACTTCACAATCGCTGGAGGAGCTGGCAGAGTCAGAGAGTGTCGATGGTGCCAGCAGTCAGAGGACTGCAGGGGACCAGGCACATGCTCAGTTGGTGTATGATGATGTGCCTCTGGAGTCATCCATGACGCAGCAGCTGCAGGAAATGCGGCCGGGTCTGCAGGAGCATCTGGGAGTGTTACATGAGACTATGCTTCGCTTGGTGTCCATGGTGGAGGAGTCCACATGGAGCATCACTGATGCAATGAGCATCATGGCAGAGCGTCACGCTTCCTCCATGGAGAGAGTGTCGACTCTTGTAGAGAGACGCCTCCAGGAGAACAATCAGGTTCTCCTGGGGTTACGCTCGGACCTGCAAGCCCTCACAGTGCCAGTGGCCACGGCTGGTCATTGCCAATGTGGAAGATGGTGTGGACTTCAAGCTTCCCAGCTCGTTGCCCATCCATCGACGGTGAGCAGGGAGGTCTGGGGCAACCTCACGTCAGCGCAGCAGCTGCCTGTCGTATCTGTGGGCTCCTCTCACGGTGCTCCGGATGAGGGCAACAGCTGCTCCACCCCTCTCTCAGTGACCACTTCGTCGGGTGAGGCAGTGATGACTGGGGTGATGCCAGCTGTGGAACTGGCAGATCCCTCCCAGGCGGGCTCAGCACAGGCTCCACGGGCCAGAGGACAACCGCCAAGGTCATCGAGGCCGACAGGACAGCAGTCAGCAGGCTGTCTCAGATGCCACTCCAAGTGATGGGGCGGCACCAAGACATATGACCTGTAAACGTAAGCATAAGGCACCTTAGGCACACCACGGGTTTCTCACTGGTGCTTTTGTGTTGGTCCGAGATTATTATTTGTTTCTGCTTGATTAACGTTTTGTTTTGAATTTGTGAGAACTTCTGATGGTGAAAATTAAAACCAGATGTGTTACCATGGCTGAGGGTGGCTCCTTTGTGCTGCATTTGTATATTTTAGATACGCGAGTGGACATTGAAGTTTATGTCCAAAGCCCTTAGTTGCAGCGGATGAAGTGACAGATTTAGCACTTAAGTGCCGAGTATGGAAGCGCCAGGCAAGGCTGGTCCTACTGATCCATTTGTGTTGAGCTAGCTGAAGGCTCATTGGATTAAAGTCTCCCAGGTGTCCCTGGCTCCATGGTGTAGCCCTGGGTCAGTGTTTAGCCCCTCAGCATTCCCCTGTGCTCCCTCATCCTCAGAATCAGTGTTGGACTCATCGTGTGCAGTCGCATCCACTGCGTCAACGTCTTCATCGTCCATTGTGCCCCCGCCTTTCCAGTGCAAGATTATGGAGAGCGCAGCGTGCAACCACTATCACCGACACACGATTTGGGGAGCACTGGAGTGCATCCCCTGATTGGTCCAGGCACTGGAAGCGCAACTTGAGAAGACCAATGGCTGTCTCCACCACAGCCCTTGTGGTGCAGTGGCTCCTATTGTAGCGCTGCTCAGCTTCTGCTATTGGATGGCGGAGAGGCGTCATGAGCCACCTTCTGAGGAGATAGACCTTGTCACCCAGCAGCCAGCCATCCATCCAGTCGGGCTGGAGCACTGAAGAGCCCCGGCACCTGGGAGTGTCTGAGGATGTAGGCGGCGTGGGAGCTGCCTGGGTACCTGGCACAAACTTGCAGAATCTGCATCCTGTGATCACACACTATCTGCACGTTCATGGAGTGGAAGCCCTTCCTGTTGACAAAGGCACCGGGTTCACCTGCTGGCGCCTTGATGGCCACATGTGTACAGTCTATTGCACCCTGGACGCGGGGGAAACCAGCAATGGCCGCGAAGCCTTTGGTTCGTTGTGCCTGACTTGCCTGGTCCCAGCGGAAGTGGATGAAAGTTAATGCCCGTCTGAACAGAGCGTCTGTAACCTGCTTGACACAAGTGTGGACAGCTGATTGGGAGACACCTCAAAGATCACCCACCGAGCCCTGGAAGGAAACAGAGGCATAGAAGTGGAGGGCAACTGTGACCTTCAGAGCCGCTGGCATGGGGTGTCCACCCACACAGTTAGGAGAGATCTCAGAGTCCATCATCTGACAGATGTAGTTGACTGCCTCCCTTGACAGTCAGAGCCTTCTTCGGCACTGCACCTCCGTAATATTGAGGTAGCTGCTTCGCCGCCTGTATACCCTGGCAGCAGGATAGTGGCGTCTTCTGTGGCCCCTTCCACCTTGGGTTACCTCTTGGCCCTGCACCCCTTGTGGCTCCCCTGGAGGCTGAATGTGCACTCCTGGCCTTCCTCCTCAGAGGAGTTGCCTCCAGTGGACATGTCAGAACCCATACCCAAGCTAAATGGAGGCCTCCGGCAAGCTGCAAGCCCGATAAAGATTCCTGACTGCAGAGTGCTGACCTGAAGGTTCAGAATACACAGAAAGCTGCTGGAATTCATTCTGAACTGCTACAGATCACACAGGCAAGTTTAAAAAACTTTCTGCAATAAAGATTCTCAGACCAGATTGACGATCCCACTGTGCCCTCTTATCCCGCCCGTGGATGAGTTTCATTAAAAAGTCTCTTACCCACCTGTCCGTTGCACCCGTGCGCCGACCCGAAGATCGCACGGGCGCCTGAAAATCGGCATCGATTGACAACTCAGGGCCTTAAGTAGCCCGTTAATTAATGGCGGACGTGCGTCAAACTTCATCATGTGGCCCACCCAGCGAAATATCGCGATGGCACGCAGTGACATTGGGATGCTCGCCCGATGTCACCACGCTTCATTTTACGCGCTGACATGCGGGGCCCGCCCCCTGCACATCAGGCAGAAAATTCTGCCCAAGGAATGAACTGGTGTTATGGAATGCATGCAGGGATGTATAGTGATTGTTAGTGATATTAGCCATTATTAAGATAGCATATAGTTGTCCAATTTCACTCATTTGGGAAACTCATATCTTTGCAACATTCAGATGGGTCTACCCTGCAGGAATGGGACTTAGTAAAATTCATAGGGAAGAGTATGAGCCAGCAAATTGGGCATATTTCTCCTGAAAGGATCATATGACTTAAGTCACTGGTAAAAGAAAGTTTGGAATTACGCATCAAATATGGATAGCAAGGAGGTGCCCACCGAATTCCAGAGGTGAGTATGACTGTCCTTGACATCAAGGCAGTATTTGACCGAGAATGGCATCAAAGAGCCCTAGCAAAATTGAAGTCATTGGGAATTGTGGAAAACCCTCTTTTGGTTGGAGTCATACTTAGCACAAAGGAAGATGGTTGTGGTTGTTGCAAGCCATTCACCTCAACCCCAAGAGAGCACTGCAGGAGTTCCGCAGGGTAATGTTCTAGACCCAACCGTTTTCAGCTGCTTCATCAACGACCTGCCCTCCATCATAAGATTAGAAGTGGCAATGTTCGCTGATGATTGCGCAGTATTCAGTGCCATTCGCAACTCCTCAGATACTGAACCAGTCCATGTCCATATGCACCAAGACCTGGACAACATTCAGACTTGGCTGATAAGTAGCACCATATCCAACAAGAAATAATCTAACCACCTCCCCTTGACATTCAACAACATTACCATTGCTGAACCCCCCCCCACTATCAACATTCTCGGGATTGCCATTAACCAGAAACTGAACTGACCCAACCATATAAATATACTGGCTACAAGAGCAGGTCAAAGACTTGGAATTTGCAGTGAGTAACCCACCCCCTGTCTCCCCAAAGCCTGTCCACCAAAGTCAGGAGTGTGATGGAATACTCTTCATTTACCTGGATGAATTCTGCTCCAACAACATTCAAGAAGCTGGACACCTTCCAGAGCAAAGTAGACCGCTTAACTAGTAGCCCATCTACCACCTTAAATATTCACTCTCTCCATCATTGATGCACAGTGGCATATACAAGATGCACTGCAGAAACCTGTTAAGGCTCCTTTGACAGCACCTTCCAAACCCTCGACCTCTACCACCCAGAAGGACAAAAACAACAGATGCACGGGAACAAGTTCCCCTCCAAGCCACACACCATCCTGACTTTGAACTGTGTTGCCATTCCTTCACTGTCACTGGGTCAAAATTCTGAAACTCCCTCCCTATTATCACTGTGGGTGAATCTACACCAGATCGACTGCAATGGTTCAAGAAAGCAGTTCACTCTCATGGCAGTCAGGGATAGGCAGAAAATGCTGGCCTTGCTCACATCCCATGGAAGGATAAAAGAAAGAATAGGGCTGATACTGCTAAACTATAAGGTGATCTCATAATTTTAGATACACCTAGAATCTGAATGTAAATGATAGTCACAACCTTTACTGAATATGAACAATTATATCACAGATGTTTCCAGTCACACTTCTCAAAACTTTGAAGTTCTTTACAAATGAAGAAATGTGGCTGAATTTCCAGCCCTTCATTATGATTGAAAATGGTAGGAAGTGGTCTATTGCCCTGTTAGCACTCTCACTATGGCCATGGCAATTTTCAGTGGGGCTTATAATGTGTGTCCAGAGTGACCCTCTGAATCAGATGATGGGCCCAATTAAAATGCAAATTAGAACTAATGACGTCTACCTCTCCCAAGCATCCCCACACCTGAATGGATCTATATTCTTCATCCAAGCTTCCTGATATTGTGCCGGCCCAAAGTGACAGGCTGGCTCGCAACACTCAAACTCCAGCCACATTCAACTGTCTCAATATAAGTGAGGTTTGGCCCTCCGTATTTACCAGGCCTCCCCCAAAAGGAGTAAGACAATCCTTTGTGCCAGAAGCTAGTTTATAAATTTATGTTTTTATTCCTCCTGATTATCTCATATATTTAGTTAATGTGAAATAGATCCTTGCACAAACCTGATAGCAACCTTTGAATCTAATATGTGAAGCGAAGTCTTAAATGAGTTCAATTATGTATCTTGGACATTGTTCTTGCTTTTTAAATAAATTTGAATGTATATGCATGCTAACTAGGCCTAGCTGAACAATCTCACAATTTGGTCTTTTTGTTGAATCATAAGTATTAATCCCTTTGTTTATATGATTTAGCTCATTTGCTCTTTAAAACTTGTTTCACTAGTTTTTTCTTTCCTGTGGGTGACCTCTTAATTTTGTAATTATAAGAGAAGTGGTCTTTTCATTAAATGTGCAAAGATGTTTAATTTGGAGAGTTAGCTTTACATTAATCATTTTTGGGCAAAAATAAAGTAACCTTTCAGTTATTCACACATGATTGATTGCCATTGTCAATTTGAAAGCCAGTGGTAAGATTACCTTATCGGGTCAGCATTTTAGCTTGACTGAAAAAGTGACGTGGTTGTTAGTATTTTGCTGAAAATGAAAGTGGCAAAGGAGCTGTAAATTTTAGTATGTGGTCTTGAAAATTAAAAAGTAAAAAAAATCAATAAATTCTACGTCACTGAACAAAGATGACTCATCTTTTACTCTTAACACTTAGTTCTTCAGGAGCTTTGCACAGTCACTAAAAATAGTACAACTAATAACCTGTCTTATCATTTCTATGACGAATAGACAAGTCAATTTCAGCATTGATATATGCTTTGTATTGAATGTATTGATTTTCATTGAATATCCCTGCTTTCCCAGTTGTGTGCACTTAATTTTGGAAAAGTTGTGAAAAGTCAAAATGTTCTTGCTTTAAATGAAATGAAAGCATAAAGGGGTGTTGTGAAAAGCTTTGTTACAGGTAAATGTTTCCAAAACTCACACATGCCCCAATGAATATTATGTAATAAAATTCATAAATCACTTACTACATTAAAATGTTTATGGGATAAATTTGAAAAAAAAATCTTTATTATTTTGATACTGAATAAATTTATTTTAATTTGCAATGTTACCATGAGGGACCAAAAAATTAATGTTTTATTCCCTCATTCCCTCACCATTTATAGTCACTTTCTAATTAATTCTGCTGCTACTGTATCTGCCTCTTTCTGCTTTCAACCTGTAGCCTTTCCATCCTACTATTACTTAGTAAATTTAAAGTATGTGTTTTTAACTCTGCATCTCAGTCTACAGGAGCCTGTAACCTCTGGCAACTCATTCAGTCCTCCTCTATTTCAACCAACTTCCACTTACAATGAACAACGGTCTTCAATCAGTTGGGGTAAAATGACTGAGGAGCAGATGTTCCTTTTAATTATTCATACATTCACTATGATGATGGCCCCTTTTTCCTTATCCCACTGATTCATTACCGTACTCTGGCTGCATTTTAGTTTTTCTTCCCCCAGCTTCAGCACATGAATCTATATTTGCTCTCTCACAATGGAGAAATAGAGGCCTGACTTTCACACTCTCCCACTGATGGGTTTTTAAGCAGGGGGAGCGTGAAATTGAACGGGATTCCTTCTGGGTTCCCGCCCACCCCGACCTTGCAGTGATTTTGCACCGGGGCAGGCAAGGCCTCGGACACCTGTCTTTGCCCCAGTTAAGGCCTTTAAGCGGTCAATTATTGGCCACTTGAGGGCTGTTTACCACCCAGCCTCAATTTTTAGGTTGGTGGGAGGATTTACCTGCACAGGGAAGCCTGAACATGAACGGGCTTAGATCTCGGGCGAGAAGGGGATCGGGCACCTCCATCAGAAGTCCCCTTCTGACTTCGGGCTCCACCTGCCCCCTTAAGCTTTGATAGTCGCTGGAACTCCCTCCAACCCCCGACCTCTCCCCTAACACCCCAATCACCAACTTTGCACCCCCCACCCAGGCCTTCCCTACCCTCTCCACCCTGTGACCCCTGAAACTTACCTTGCCCTCCGGTGCCGATACTTTGACTCAGGCATCTTCCTGAAGTTCCTCTTCAGTCCACTACACTCTTGTCACTGCGGGGACTGGAGAGCAGCCAGCCAATCAGATTGGCAGCTCTCTAAGCTGGGACTTCCAACCAGGTGAGGGGCAGAAGTCCCGCCTGCAGCCGGTTGACGTTCATTCGAGTGTGAAAAGGCTGCGGCGATATGTTCCCCACTGACTCTTCGGATGGCGGGAAGAAAAACCCCACCATTTGAAAAATTCAGGCCAGAGTCTTTTATGTTATGTTCATCAATACGCTAGAAATTTTAAGCTTGGCTGACACTTATTGGCATCATTTTATTTGTCTTGGACCTAAATCTTTGTATTGTTTGAAGCCAAGTTCGATTTTATTTTACTGTTATTGCCATTTAGCTCATGCTGATGCCTTATTTCAAAGGTTATTGATCCTGATGACTTCCTTCTACCCTTTAAGCTTTAGTGCATTCTGCACAACCTGGTAGAAGAGCTCACAAAGATGACAAATCTAGCTGAGATGGATCTTCATTTCCATAATACAATGCTTGATTTTTCACTCTGCTTGTAGGGAACCAACAGGCCCCAGTTTAGCAAGAACCATTCTTTTGCTAGATCTTAGAAGAACTGAGCACAAGTCAGAAGTTGTGCTTTTATTGAAGCATTAATATCCTCATAGAAAGATGATCATGGTCATTGGAGGCTCCTCGTTGCTGCAGGAGTTCTCCGGGGCAGTATTCTCAACCCAACCATCTTCATTAGCTACATCATTAAGTCAAAAGTGGAACTGTCTGCTTATGTTTCTGCAGTCCTTAGTTTCAATCTCAACTCTTCTAATAATGAATTACCCCATTCCACCTATATCAAAGCTTAGGCTGACAAATTGGCAGGTAGCACATGTACCATGTTTATCTCTAAAAAGGAAAAGACCAACTATCATCCTCTGATATTCAACAGTACAATTCATCCTGAATCCCCACCCACCTATATCTTGGGGATCACTGTTGATCATCAGAAACTTAACTTGAGGAGGGGACCTTTTGCCTTGGTAGCAACAACTGTCCAGATTGCATGCTTAAGCAATCAAGCACTTAAAACAGGAATACTGGATTATTAGCTGAAATAAATGCTGAATGACCTCTACACCTGATGAGTAACAATTATGAGATGATACAGCAGGCCTAAGTGTGAGGAACAGTTTAGCATAAGGGACCGATGTTGGTGAAGTGTAAGTTGAGAGGATTTTGGGTAAAATAAATCGGAAAATATTGGAAAGCCTGCATGCCTAGTCAAGGTGACACCTATATGGAAACAATAGTTTTCATTTTGGGTGTGGAGTTTTCATCAGGACAGGTGAACAGCATTTTAAAAGAAACACGGTAAATAGAAGCAAATGTCTCACTCACTCCAAGCACTTCACTCCTGCCGCTCCCTATTATAGGATCACATTTAAGAGACTGAAGGAAGTGATGCAATGACTCAAATGACCCAGGAGTTGTGGGTGTGGACCAACGGAGTAAAAGACATGTAAATGTGCTGCTGTATTCATGATGTGTATATACGTTCCAGTTCAAATTACAATAAAGAACCCAAATATTTGTGCATATCGTCCTGTGATACACTAAAAGAGCAAATAATATAGCATTCCCAGCTCAATAAACTGTGAGCTGCTGCTGCTCAACATCTGGCAATCAACACCCCCTCACCTGTCCCAATTTCTCCTCCCCACCTAAGAAGACCTGTTCCAGAGGTCTTCACTGGTGACCTGCCTGGGCACACCAGCGGATGTCAGCAGCTTACCTGTCTGATGAATGAGGCACAATTCCAGTGCAGTAAACTAATTTCTACGCCAGTGTCTGAATCGCCGAGGAGGTAGAAATTGAAGTAGGAGCCTGGGAAAAGGAGAAAAGCAGGTCGACACTGAGGATGCTGCACTGGTAGATAGCTCACTGCATGAAACCAACTTTGCAGTAACAGTAAGGAAAGCTAACTGGACTTTGTTTAAGCTTGGGAACCAGATTTCATTTTTTTAATGCTTAGACGTTAACATCCACAATGTGAATATATTTGGTTTTCCTTCATTTTTGTGGAACAGTTTTATTACATGCATTCCTTTTAAAATACCATTATCATTGATGCAGTTGTCAATGGTGTAACCATGCTGATGAATCAATGAGTACCCTCGGTTTTCATGACTAATCCCATTTTCTGTCCTCATAAGTTATCGTTAAGCAGCCGCATATTCTTTGGTGACATGTTATGCAAATCTTGATTGCAGTTCCACCAATTAAATCCCCTTTAACTGTTGTTATAGGTATCTGACTTGGTGATAATCCTGAATCAGAAGCGTGCAGTTGATGCCTTTGCAAAGGGGGGAAATCTCACACTAGGTGGAAATTTTACTGTTGCAATTGGACCCATTGGCAGGTGAGTTGGCAGGTGTTTGATGAATAGTTTAACATTCTTTCATCATAAAATGTTTTTGTCACTGAAATGTTAACTGTTTCAGATAGTGTCATAACAATGTTGTCCCTTGATTTATTTTTTTAATGTAGCTCATGTTCATTTTGTGCTTACTTTGCCTAATTTTTAACAGCAACAAACTCATCTTTGTCAGATAATAACCTGGATCATCCGCGAAGCGGCAATCATCATTGAATTGCCACTCCGCTCAAACTTTTCCCCATCTCGACAATGCTCTGCATTTCTTGCCGGCTCTTCCAAGCCCAGCTTTTCCAGAAATGCAGAGTGCAGCTTCCCTTGGAGAACTCCATTGCAGCACTGTGGAGTTAGGGGGAAGACAAGATATGTCCCATTTTTAGGGCATTAGTTGTCGAATGATAAGTTTAAATGTTCAGTGTGAATGTTAGTCAATAGGTGAATGTGTGAATGTTATGAAGAGGTAGGGTGGATAGGTGGGTGAGGTAAGTGGATAGGTTGGCAGGTGGGTGGGTGAAGTGATGGGCAGATAGGGTGGTAGGCGGGTGGGGTGGCAGGTGGGTCAGATAGTTGGGTGGTCGAGGAGTAGTTGGATCAGTTTGGCGGGTCGTCAGGGTCGTGGAGTAGTCGGTGGGTTGGGGGAGTTATCGGGGTTGATTGGGGAGTCAGGGGAGGTAGTCAGTGTGCGTGAGTGAGGGGTCAGTTCTGTCCTTGCCCAGGAGTTAAGGATTTTTCTGTCTAACATTTCCTGGGTAACTATTCAGGTAAGCCCCACAAAACTGTCCGAAGCCTCCGACTCTAACTTAGAGTCGGAGATGTTCGCATAGGGTCCCGTGGAACAAAGGAATTGCCCATCAGAATTTGAAACTTCCTGGGCAGTTACCACGGACGTCCGCGTGTCAGGACTTCAGCTGGGTTCTGACGTGCAACTTGGGTCATACATCTGGTCTCTGATGATATGGAGACCAGAAAATCTGGGCCAATAGATTTAAATGGGAAGGAAAGTCTTAGGTGAAGTATGTTCAAATGAGTTTTCCTTTTTTTTTCAAAGATGAAGGAAGACACCCTCCCCGCCTCAGCCCTTGCAAACTTTGGCTCCATCTCCAAGCTCCCTTTCCTCTAAAGTTCTTGAACATGCCCATCTTTCCTTGAACTCCATGTTTGAATCCCCCAATCAGGTTTCCACCCGCTACCACAGTACCAAACCATGCTTTCGTCATTGTCACAGATTGACGTCTTATGTGATGGTGGCCTTGGTAAACTATTCCTCCTCAACCTGTTTACTGCCCTTGACTTGGTTGACCACACCATGATTCTCCAATGCCTGTCCATTATCATCAGATGGGTAGAACTGCATTCACCTGGTTTTGTTCTTCTTAATCCAGCTGTAGCTAAAGAATCATCTGGCATGGCTTCTATTCCTGCTCTTGCAATGTTATCTCCGGTGCTTTCCAAGGTCCCCACCCATTTCTCATTTACTGGTTTAAATTTAGTTTACTGTATTCACTGTTCACAGTATGGTCTCTCCTTCGTCAGGGAGACTTAAAAACAAGTTGGTTGACCACTTGGTGGAATACACCCGGTTAGTCATCAAACTTGACCCCAAGCTTCTGTTCGCCTGTCATTTTACTTCACTGCCCACTCCTACTTTGGCTTCTCTGTCCTTGACTGCCTACAATGTCCAAATGAATTCAATGCAAGGTAGAGGAACAGCACCTCACCTTTCAATTAGGTGCTTTACAGCTTTCCACACTCAACAAGGAGTTCAACAAATTCAGATCATAACCTCTGCCCCAATTTTTTTCAAATGGAAGCAGTTGATGATGATTCTGCTATTCTCATTTACAACTCACCCAGACCCATCTTTTGTTTCTTTGCTTGTCTCATTACCATCTCTTTTTACTTTGTGCCATCACCCCTTTTATTATTTAATCCCTCCTGACTTCTGATCTATCACAGACCTTCCCTTCATTCTTGCCCCAACACCACCACCCTCTTTTCTCTGCCTCTGTACTTGTTTAAAACAAATGCTTTTCCCAATTCTGCTGCAAGGTTACTAACCTGAAATATTGGCTGTCACCCTCTCTCCACACATGTTCCCTCACCTGCTTAATATATCCAGTATTTTCTGCTTTTATTCTTTAGCCTCTTTAAGTCAAGGATGGATCATTTCCTGCAGAGATTTTATTTCTCAATGGAATATATGTTTGTTAAGAATTATGAAATATTTCCTTAAATGTTAGCCATTGCTTATCTACCATCATACCTTTTAATCTAATTTTCCAATGTAACTTAGCCAGCTTGCCCTTTATATCTATGCAATTGACTTTACATTTAAGACTCTAGTTTCAGACATGACTATGTCCCTCTTGAACTCAATGCGAAATTACTCATATTATGGTCACTGTTCCCCTGAGGATGCCTTACTATTAGATTTCTAATTAACCATGTCTCATTACACAAGACAGGATCTAAAATAGCCTGTTCCCTTGTTGGTGCCATGACAATTGCTCTAAGAAACTCTCTCGAATCTATTCCATGAACTCATCCTCCCATTTTTGCCAAATTGATTTGCTCGGTCTATGTGAAGATTAAAGTTTCCCACAATTATTGCATTATTTTCTTTCTTAAAGAATACACTGTCCAACAGGATAGCTATTGCAGGGAGCCTGAAAACTACTCCCACCAGTGTTTCCTGCCCCTTGTAATTTCTAATCTTCACCCAGGATTCTACTTCCTGATCTTCCAAGGCAAGATACATCTTCGCTACTGTCCTTAGGTCATCCTTTATTATCAGGCCTACAGCCCCAAAACCACAGCCATGCCTTCCCCGCCCCCTGCAACCGCTTTCCATCTTGCCTGTCTTTTAAAACATCCTGGAGGACTAAATTCCCAACCTTGATCACCATGCAACCATGTCTCTATAATGGCTATTATATCAAACCCATTTAACTATATTTATGCCATTAATTCATCGAATTCATCATTGTTATGAATGCTGTGTGGATTCAGATAAAATGTCTTTAATTTTAACGTTTTACCTCCCCTAATTTGACCTTAGTTGCTGAGACACTATTACCATTAAACACACTGTCCCATCCTGTCGCACTCTACATAACTTTACTCAAAAAGCTATACTGCTCTATGGCTTTGACTTTTCTCTTTAGATTTATAAATTTCCCCTCACCTAGATCCGCCCACCCTTACACTCGCAAAGACTGCGTCATTTAGTTTAAAGCTCTATCTACGATCCTAGTTATTTAGTTTGCTAGAATATGGGTCCCAGCCCAGTTTAAGTGGAGCCTGTCCCACCTGATCAACCCCCTCTTCCTTTAGTACTAGCTTTTCATGAATCGAAACTGCTGTCTCCCACACCGCACTTTGAGCCAGGCATTCAACTCTCTTCTACAGTGGGGCAATAAATGCTGGTGTTGCCAGTGATGCCCGCATCCTAGGAATGAATAAAAAATAAATAAATGTTTGGCCCTATGCTGGTTTATGCATAACGCGGGTCATAATCCAGGTATTAACTTGTTAATTTGAAGGTTAGTTCCTCAAACTCCCTCAGTATAACCTCCATTCCTTTTTGTAACCATATTGTTGACTTCTATCTGGATCATGACTACTGAAATATCCTTCCTGCCTCCCCCACCCCCTTGACGCTCTTTCTTCAAATTCTTCTCCACACTGAGGAGACATCCTTAACCGTGGCACTGAGCAGACAACATAGCTTTTGGGACTACAAGCCGTGGCTGCAGAGAACAGTATCTAATCCCCTGACTGTACTACTCCCTACCACTATCACATTCCTTTTTCCTCCACATACTTGAATGGCCTTCTGCACCGAGTTGCCATGGTCAAATTGTCCATCCTCCCTGCAGTCTTTGTTCTCTTCATTGCAGGTAGAAAGTACCTTGTACCTGTTGGACAAGGTCGAAGTCTGAGGTTCCTTCATCACTGCATTCTGGATCCCCATACAGTTACATCTTCCTGTCCCTGACCATTGACCAAATATAAACTGCTACCTAACCTAACGGGCGTGATTGCCTCTTGGATCAGTGGCTTATCACAGTGGCTGCAGCTTGGACTTCAGCGCAGCAACCCTAGGCCAATGCTTAACTACTGATGTGGTTGCTCACAATCTAATTTTCTCCACAAAATCTCTCAACCTGCAGGGACAACCCATCGTTTGCCATGCCATTCCTAGCTAACCTTGTTTTATATATTTAATTAGTTAAGGTTTTTATTCACTCAATATTTTTAGTATAATTAACTAGTTATTGTATCTATTTTAAATTATCAATTTAATAAAGTAATAGTCATAGATTCCTAGCTCTTAGTTTAAAATGTTTCCCTTGCTTAAAGAGCGATTTTTAAAAAACTCATCAACCAATCACCTGCCTGCAATCATGTCCATCCTTGATTTTTGTTTTTGCTCTGTTTCTCTCTCCCTCTCTCCACTCCTTTTTATCCCCACTCTCAGTATGTTAGACAGAGCTAAGCGATTCCATTACCAACTGATCAGATCTAAGCTCTGCAGTCCTGCTACATCTAGTCGTAAATGGTTGTGGACAATTAAACAGCTAACTGGAGTGGGAGGCTCCACAATATCCCCATCCTCAATGATGAGGGAGCCCAGCACATCAGTGCAAAAGAGAAGGCTGAAGCATTTGCAACAGATGGCTGTCTTCAGCCAATTTGATTCACTACACGTGATATCAAGAAACGACTGAAGGCACTGGATACGGCAAAGGTGATGGGTTCTGACAATATTCCGGCAATAGTACTGAAGACTTGTGCTCCAGAACTTGCCGCACCCCTAGCCAAGCTGTTCCAGGACAACTACAACACTGGCATCTACCCAGCAATGTGGAAAATTGCCCAGCTATGTCCTGTACACAAAAAGCAGGAAAAATCCAACCCGGCCTTACCACCCCTTCAGTCTACTCTCAACCATCAGCAAAGTGATGGAAAGCATTTTCAACAGTGCCATTTGACCATAAGATGTAGGAGCAGAAGTTGGCCATTCGGCCCATAAAGTCTGCTGCGCCATTCAATGAGATCATGACTGATCTGATAATCCTCAACTCCACTTTCTTGCCTTTTCCCCATAACCCTTGATTCCCTTACTGATTAAAAGTATTGTCTGTCTCAGCCTTGAATATACTTAATGACCCAGCCTCTACAATCCTCTGCAGTAAAGAATTTGACAGATTAACTACCCTCAGAGAAGAAATTCCTCCTCATCTTTGTTTTAAATGGGTGTCCCCATACTCTGAGATTACACCCCCTGGTCCTAGACTCTCCCAGAAGGGGAAACAACCTCTCAGCATCTATCCTGTCAAGCCCCCTAAGAATCCCATATGTTTCAATAAGGCCGCCTCTCATTCTTCTATACTCCAATGAGTACAGGCCCAACCTACTTAACCTCTCCTCATAAGAAAATCCCTCCATCCCCAGGATCAACCCAGTGAGCCCTCTCTGGACTGCCTCCAATGCCAGTATATGTTTCCCTAGATAAGGGGACCAAAACGGGTCACAGTATTCTAGATATGGTCTAACTAGTGCTTTGTATAGTTTTAGCAAGAGTTCCCTATTTTTATACTCCATTTCCTTTGAAATAAAGGCCAACATTCCATTTGCCTTACCTATTACCTGCTGAACTTGTATACTAGCTTTTTGGGTTTCTTCACAAGGACGCCCAAATCCTTCTGTGCTGCAGCTTTCTTCAGTCTTTCTCCATTTAAATAATATTCAGCTCCCCTATCCTTCCTGCTGAAGCGCATAACCTCACACTTTCCCACATTATATTCCACCTGCCACATTTTTGCCCCCTCACTTAACTTGCCTATATCCCTCTGAAGACGCTTCGTGTCATCCTCACCACTTCCTTTCCCACCTATTTTTGTGTCATCCGCAAACTTGCTGATAGTACATTCATTTCCCTCATCCAAGCCATTGATATATATTGTAAATAATTGTGGCACCAGCACTGATCCTCGTGGCACTCCACTAGTTGCAGATTGCCATCCTGAAAATGCCCCTCTGTATCTGAACTCTCTGCTTTCTATTAGTTAGCCAGTCCTCTATCCATACTAATATACTACCCCCAACACCATGGGCTCTTATCTTATTAAGTAGCCTTATGTGTGGTACCTTATGCTTTGCAATAACCTGCTCACTGACGCTCAGTTTGTGTTCCGCCTGAGCCACTCAGCTCCTGGCCTCATTACGGCCTTAGTTTAAACATGGACTGAAGAGCTGAACTCAAGAGGTGAGAGTGACTGCCCTTGACATCAAGGCCACGTTTGACTGAGTGTGGCATCAGTGAGCGTTCGCAAAACTGGAGTCAATCAGAATCAGGGGGAAAAGCTCTCCGCTGGTTGGAGTCAGACCCAGCACAAAGAAAGATGGTTGTGGTTGTTGGAGGTCAGTCATCTTAGTTCCAGGACATCACTGCAGGAGCTCCTCAGGGTAGTGCCCTAGGCCCAACCATCTTCAGCTGCTTCATTAATGACCTTCTTTCTATCATAAGGTCAGAAGTGGGGATGTTCATTGATGATTGCACAATGTTTAGCACCATTCACAAGTCCTCAAATACTGATGCAGTCCGTGTCCAAATATAGCAAGACCTGAACAATATCCAGGCTTTGGCTGACAAGTGACAAATAACATTCACGCCACACAAGTGCCAACAAGAGAGAATCTAGCCATCGCCGCTTGACATTAAATGGCATTACCATCACTGAATCCCCCACCATCAACATTATTATGATATTACAAGTGGTATTTGCCAGGCTGACCAAATCCCAAAGGGAAACTTGGCCACGCTGTCATAACGATTTTGCAATTTGTATCCATTACGAGAAAGTTTGCGCACTAAAGTCAGAAGTAATGAGTCCACTACCACCTTTTGAGATTTTAAAGATTAAATCAAAACATTTACTAACAAAATAAAAGAAAACTTAAACACACAAGACTACAGTTATAGTTACATTTAGCTTTATAACAGTTGTCGCAAGATTTCTACTTAACCAGACTCCCAGCTACAGACCCCTTTCAGGCAACAGCCCAAATAGATTCTTAATCTGCAAAACATCCAGCAATATTACCACAAGAACCCACTGTTGCTATAAGGGAGGTATTTCACAGCTTCTCCCTCCCTGTCAACAATGGAACTCCAAAGGTTTTTAACACAACCTTGGTTACTGGAACAGCAAACTTCTCCACGGTGGCTATAGGCTTTTCCCACAAGCCTGTTTCACACAGTGTCCCTTTCAGGATCTCACATGGCCACAGCCATACAGCTTTCCATCTTTCTTTAAATATATTTTCTCCTTTTTGATCTGTAAATCCCATTGTTTCAACCATTCTTTGGAAGTCACTTTTCCAGAATATAAAAATCTTTCATGATGTCACAATGGCTAGCACTTTCGGAGAAAAATAAGCTTCTTAACTTTGCCTTATTCATATTGTAAAACATCTTATCATGTCCCTTTGAAAATCAAACAACCCCTCAACTTATCTAAAAATGCAAATTCAATTCACACTGTATCTGCTGAGCCTTCATCCTAGCTCACCCATCTCCATTTCAAAAATGCCTGTTTACACCTATCCCTTTTGATGATTCAAACCTTGCAATCTGACTGTCTGCAGTTTAATTAAACTAGACACATGCACATACACACAAACATACATACACACTGTCCCCATAAGCCTGCTTCAGTATCCCACAGCAATATTAGGGAAGAAAAATTATATTTCCTTTGCAACATCCTGGGGATTACCATTGACCAGAAAATGGACTGGACTAGCCATAAAAATACTGTGGTTACAAGAGCAGGTCAGAGGCTCGGAATCCTGCAGTGAGTAACTCCCTTCCTGACTCCCCATAGCCTGTCCACCGTCTACAAGGCACACGTCAGGAGTGTGATGGAATACTCCCCACTTGCCTGGATGAGGGCAGCTCTAGCAACACTCAAGAAACTTGATACCATCCAGGTCAAAGCAGCACGCTTTATTGTCACCCCATCCACAAACATTTACATTCACTCTTTCCACCTCCGACACACAGCGGCAGCAGTGTGTACCATCTATAAGATGCACTGTAGGAATTCACCAAGGGTCCTGAGACAGCAGCTTCCAAACCCGACCACTACCATGTAGAAGGACAAGGGCAGCCAACACATAAGAACACCACCACCTGGAAGTTCCCATCCAAGCCACTCACCATCCCGACTTGGAAATATATCACCATTCCTTCACTGTCGCTGGGTCAAAATCCTGGAACTCCCTTCCTAACAGCACTGTGGGTGTACCACACCACATGGACTACAGTGGTTCAAGAAGGCAGCTCACGACCACCTTCTCAAAGACAATTAGGGATGGCTAATAAATGCTGGCCTAGCCAACCATACCCACATCTCATGAGTGAATTAAAAAAGAAAAATATTGTCCTCTGGTCTTAACTCCCACTCATTTATCCTACCACTTTTGATTGCTAACCCTGTTCTCGCTGTGTTCTTGGCCAGCAAATTATTCACATTTAAGATCTGTATAAGTAGCATTATAATTTGCCTAATGGATTACTTTCATACCAAAAACAACATCATGTGCCCACTATAACTTTTCCCAGAGGATAAATACAACACATGTACAAGTATGTCACTGATGATTAAAAATAGAAAGTGTTTGTCTGGTGTTTGATTCCAGGCTAATTGCTTTGATCTCTTGATTATGATACGCTAAACATTTGTACTCCACTTCTAATCTACCTTGTGCTTTAAAGGTCATGTTAAGAATTTGTTTTATTGCTCTCTTTTTCTCAACCAGTCAACTCTATCTTGGACCGTCCTGTAGAATTCAAAAGTGTTTGGAAAAGTTAAACTTTAGTTTCAGAAATGGAAGGCAGATGAAAAGATAAAAGATATGCTTCATAGTCTTGTAATTACGGGTTTCCTTCTTACTGCCTGAGCAATTGGGTGCAGCACAAAAAGGAAAATCCAGTGGGTAAGGTTGCAAAACAGGTCGCCTGTTGCAAAACCCACTCCGTTTTCTAAGCTCCGCCCAGGTAAAGCTTAATGCCCAAGTGGTAAAGACCCGTATATTAGCTTAGACAGTTGAACACTAATCCTGGAGACATTCCATTTTTCAATATCCATGTAACTAAAAGGTAGTGATTTGCATTTCACTAGGTAAATATATGAAATTTAACTTTGATCGTTATAGTTTGATCAACTGATTTTGTGGATACATTTTCAGACTTTCGCAAGATTTTTAAAATCCATCCCCTACGTACGGTGTTATTCAGTGAGGCACACATGCTTGAAGGCCTGCTTTCAATGAAAGCCCTGACTATGTTTAGCTTTGAAGGAACAAAGGTCCAATAATTACATTGCCTCTTGACTGTATGGGGAAAATTTGCATCGCATTGCCTGCTGCAACATTGTTTTCAGTGCAGTCTTCTGATTTATCACCTTTTCCTTTGTTTAAAGTTAATTACATGCCAACTTACATCTTATAGTGACTTTGGCATAGCAACAGGTCCAAAATCACTTCATTTTGGCAACAGCCAGGAATAAAGCTCAGTCAAACAGAGGTTCCTAAGAGGCTTTTGAAGAAAGAGAATACAAAATGAAGGTAGTTAGGCTCCATCACTGAGGTGGAAAGGAATGCAGAGAGTGTCAAATTCAGGAGAATAAGGAAACCTGTTGACAGATAGCTTTGGAGAAAGTTTCAGGAACATGGAAGGGCAAGGCTGTGGAGGGGCTTGAAGATGAGAAGAAGGATTTTAAGTTTGATGGAGTTTGACGAGCAAATGGAAGTTCTCAAGTCCAGCGATAATGTGGGAGCTGAACTTGTGGGATGTGCAGTTGATGGTGTTTTGGACAGCCTGCAGTTATACAAAGAGCTAATAACATTTTGGACAAGCTGTGGTATATAAAGGGTAGAAATCAAGACCCTGGCGAGGAGAGCTTTAGAGGAGTTAAGCAAGCCAGAGATGATGAAAGATTGTCTTGGGTGGAAGAGAGTGGTGTTGGCCAGGTGGAAATAGGCAGTCTTGGTGGGAGCTAAGTTGAATCACAACTGAGATATCAGACAGAATTTCATGATTTTGCAATGTCAGGTTCAGCCTGAGCAGAACAGAAGACTGGGGTGTAGCCTTTTTGGCAGGAACTACAAAGGATAGCTTTAGTCTTGATTATCTTTGGTTGATGAAAGCCCTTATTGATCTTGCAGTTTAATACCGGAATGTCGGTGGTGTAGTCATAAGTGGTAGAGTTGAAAGGATATTGGGAATTAATTTATAGTATTAAATCAGACCAGTGACATTATTGCAATGTCCTACCATGCATACAAAATTCATGAAGTTCTTATGAGATATTATCATAACATTATGACCCCTTAAGTTATACTTTAATGTTATTAAAAAGAAAAATCACATATTCATAACCCATAATTATTCATCCTGTAAAAATATCTTTAAAATAGTTTTATTAAAGAAAGAACTTGCATTTGTTTAGCAACTTTCAAGACCTCAATGCCTCAAAGTGCTATACGGCCATAAGTTACTTTTGAAATGTAATCACTATTGTCACGTAGAGAAACACGGCAGTTAAATTGCACACCACAAGATCTCAAAAAGCAATATGATGACAATCATATCATCTGCTTTAGTCATGTTTGTTGAGGATTATATATTGGTTAGAGCACGAAGATTGCTCACCTGCTCTTTGAATAGTGCCATGGAATCTTTTACATCCACCTGAGAGGGCAGATAGTCCCAGTTTAACACCTCATTTAAAAGGTAGTACTTCTAAAAATCCAGCAATATTGCGCTGCAAGTGTCAGCTTAGATAATGCACTCGAGTCTCTGGAGTGGGACTTGAAACATGTTGACTCGGAAGCAATACTGAGTCAAGGCTGATGCCATTATGACTAACAAAAGTAAAATAGTACCTGTCTATGCATTTTTTACTTTGCTGTACTGTGCTGCTTATAAACATAAAATATGTGTTGTTTTCCAGAAACTTAGAGGGAGATGTTGCTATAAGAAGTTCAGCTGCAGTGTACACCTACTGCAAATCACGTGGGTTGTTTGCTGGAATATCATTAGAAGGCTCTTGTTTGATTGAAAGAAAAGAGACCAATCGCAAGTAAGTTGTAGTCAGAACCTAGAAGTGTTCTTCATTTAGTTATGTACAACATATTGTACAAAAACCAAATGACATATGTATGTTGGCATACTGCTTCACAGAGTCATAGAATGCAGGTTCTGGTCTCAGAATTTATCACATGATGAGTACGCACTTCCAGAAGGAGATATAAGGGAGACACCAAGTGGTGGCAAAGCACATAACAGCTAGACTTAGGCTGTCAGAAGAGGAAAATCCACTTTTTCCATTTGTTAACTGTGTTAATATATCTTGTACGTTCTTGTAATATCTCCTGTATACCTGACACTGTCTATAGGCAAAATCTTTATTTTGCTTTTTTTTCTTAATTGTAAACAGTTATTTCACTGCCGATTAATAGAACAATATGCTGTTATTGAATTAAAATTTGACTTAGCTGAATAATCGTCAGCATTATTGATATTAACAAAGAACTTAGAATACAGATTTTTAAATTGGGGACTGATTCTAAAGACCTGGTTTGAAGTGTGTTTTAAAAGGCCAAAAGTTAATTTTAATGTTACATTAACTATATCTCATGTCTAATAGCATACCAAAATGCCGGAATACTCTTCGAGTCATAGAGTTTCAAAACCTATTATTCATTACTTCATTAATGATAACAGGGCCAAGTTTCTGCTTGTTCTCTGTAGTTATATTAGTTTAATTCAAGCAGAATCAGTGCAAAGCCCAAAACCATTTATGCTGTGTATTCACAATCTTTTATACTGGATCAACATTTAATTTGCCCAAATCGGGCACTGTCCACACAATATTCCAAGTCTCCAGGTCAAAATAGTGAGATTCTGCTGAATGCGTTGATTCTGCATGGCCCTTCATGTGCTCATTTTCATCGGTGACTGGCACTGGTAGGCACATTTTAAATGTTTATTTCTATTAAAATATTTAATATGCTAAGAAACTGATCAGTGTACACCAATAGAGCTACTAAATGGTTCAGCATGGTTTTTGCTTCAGGTCATTTTCAGTGGCTTTAAATCAGGTTACTTCCAGGTAGAGAACTGGATAATCTTATTAAAATATTTATTTTTAGTGATCAACCCATTTTCAGGTGCATTTTTAAAATAACTGCACCTATCTGCTTTTTTAATTCATTTCTTCAGGGGTGTGGACATCACTCGCGAGGCCAGCATTTATTGCTCATCCTTAATTGTCTTGAGAAGGTGTTGAGCCACCTTCTTGAACCATTTATCCATTTGGTTAAGGTACTCTCACAGTGCTATTAGGGGAAAGTGTTCCAGGATTTTATCCAGCGATGATGAAGGAATAGCGATATATTTCCAAATTAGGTTGATATGTGATTGGGGAAAAATTGAAGGTGGCCCCATAAACAACCCCATCCTCATGATGGAAGACGAACAGCAATAAATGCTAGCCTTGCCAGTGATGTCCACATTCCTGATGAAGTAGATAGGTGCAGTTATTTTAAAATAGATGCTCCCATGCATCTGCTGTACTTGTCCTTCTAGGTTGCAGGGTAAGGAGGTGCTGATGAAGAAGCCATGATGAATTGTTGCAGTGCATCTTGCCGATGGCACACACTCTGCCTGTGGTGAAGGGAGTGAATGTTTAAAGTAATCAATTGGCTGCCAGTCAAGCATGCTTCTTTATCCTTAATGGTGATGAGCTTCTTGAGAGTTGTTGGAGCTGCACTTATCCAGGCAAGAGGAGAATGTTCCACCATACTCCTGCCTTGTGCATTGTAGATGGCCGACAAGCTTTGAGGAATCAGGATGTGTTACTTGCTGCAGACCTCTTAGCCTCTGACCTGCTCTTGTAACCACAGTATTTATATGGCACGTCCAGCTATGTTCAGGATGTTGATGCTGAGGGATTCAGTAAAGGTAATGCCATTGAATGTCATGGGGTGGCACTTAGACTGTCTCTTGTTGACAATGCTCATTGCCTGGCACTTGAGTAGTATGAATACTTGCCACTTAAGAACCCAAGCCTGAATGTTGTCCGGTCTTGTTGCATGTGGGCATGGACTGTTTCATTAACTATGGACTTGCAAATGGTACAGAGCACTGTGCAATGTTGAACATCCCCATTTCAAATTTTACGATAGAAGGATAGTCATTGATAAAGCAGCTAAAGATGGTTGGGCCTTGGACATTGTACTGAGGAACCCCTGCAGCAATGTCCTGAGGCTGAGATGATTGGCCTCCAACAATTAAAACCACCTTCTTTTGTGCTAGCTATAACACCAGCCAATAGAAAGATTCCCCCCTGATTCCCATCAACTTCAATTTTACTAGGGCTCCTTGATGCTCCACTCAGTCAAATGCTGCCTTGATGTCAAGGGATAACACTCTCAACTCACCTTGAGAATTCAGCCCCTTTGACCACATTTGAACCAAGGCTGCAATGAAGTTTGGAGTTGAGTGGTCCTGGCAGAATCCAAACCGAGCATCACTGAACAAGTTACTAGTGAGTAAGTGCCACTTGAAAGCACTGTCAACGACACTCACCCACCACTTTGCTGACGACTGAGAGTAGACCTATATACCAATGATTGGCCGGATTGGATTTGTCCTGTTTTTTGTGGACAGTACATACCTGGGCAATCTTCCACATTGTCAGCTAGATGCCAGTGTTATAGCTGTACTGGAACAGCTTTGGCTAAGAGGCACAGCTAGTCTTGAAGGGCATGTCTTCTGTACTGCAGCCAAGATGTAATCAGTTCCATAGCCTTTGCTGTATCCATGGTGCTGAACCATTTGTTGATATGGAGTGAATCAAATTGGCTGAAGACTAACATCTGTTACAGTGGGAACCTCAGATAGAGGTCAAGATTGTTCATCCACTTGGAACTTCTGGTTGAAGATGGTTTCAAACACCTTAGCCTCGTCTTCTGTACTGAAGGGCGGGTCCCTGTCATTTTTGAGGATGAGGATGTTTATGGGGCCGCCTCCTCCTGTTAGATGTGAAATTGTCCATCGCCATTCACAACTGGATGTCTTCGTACTGCAGAGCTTTGACCTGATCCATTGGTTGTGGGATTGCTTAGTGACGTATCTTTTTCCTTCTGCTGTTAAGCATGCACATTGTCCTGTGTTCACCAGGTTGACACCTCATTTTTAGATACATCGGTGATTCTTGTGGCATGCTCTTCATTCCTTATTGCATCAGGTTTGGCCCTCTGGCTTGATGATGATTATAGAGACAAGTATACCCTGAACCAGGAGATTACAGATTGTGGTGGAATACAATTCTGCTGATGCTGATGGCCCACACTGATTCATGGGTGTCCAATTTTGAGCTACTAGATTTGTCCTGAATCAATCCCATTTAGTATGGGGGTAGTGCCCCACAACACGATGGTGAGTGCTTTTAGGACTTTGTCACCAGAGGGGCAGTATGGTTACAAGTGCTGTAATGGACAGATGCTTCAACGATGGGTAGATTGGCGAGGATGAGGTCAAAAGTAGGTTTTTACCTAGTGTTGGTTCTCTCACCACTTGCGGCAGGCCCACTCTGGCAGCCATGCCCCCCAGGACTCAGCCAGCTTGGTCAGTAGCAGTGTTACTGAGTTACTTTTAGAGATGGACATTGAAGTACTCACGAAGATACATTTCATGTCTATGCCATCTTCAAGTGGTGTTCAACATGGAGGTGCACTGACTCATCAGCTGAGGTATGGTGTTAGATGGCAAATAGCTGGAGTAATCTTCGCCCATGTTTGACCTGATGCCATGAGACTTCATGGGTCTGGGGCCAGTGTTAAGGACTCCCAGGGTCACTCTATTCCACCTGTATACCATGGTACTACCATCTCTAGTGGATCTGTCCTACCGGTGGGTCACCCGTTTTTGGGTGCAATTTCTTGTTTTGCAGAGATCTTCCCCCAGTATATTGATCTCTCCTTCAATTTTACTCCTCAAGGACTATTCAGTCTGGTTAGTATATTATGGTGCTGTATTGTTCACACGTAATTCAGTCCACTTATGCTATTCCTGTATGAATGGAGTATTCAAGTTTATAATGCAAAACTGAATTGTGGACATCTTTCCTTAATATAAGACTGCATATTGTGTATGAAATCAGTTAGTTCCTTTTGTTTTTCTAAACCTTTCTACATAAATGTGTATATGCTTGAAAAAGAAACACTTAAAAAGGTATGGGGGAAGGACAAGGAATAAGTAGAAAGCTCTTTCACAGAACTCCTAAATTGGGCTGAATAGCTTCCTTTGGTACTGTATGTTTCCGTGACTCTATGTAGACTTACTTCCTTAACTAAAATAATACCTGTGTGAAATGATTTTTAGCCTTGTGTATTAATAATGCCTTAAAAATATAATGTACACATGCTTATAATGTACTGTTTGAGTTTTAGGTTAATTTGTAAAATGTACAATAATTTCACATTTATGCAACAGTGTCTAATGCAGAATGTTCTACTTGTCTGAAAAATGTTTGTCCATGAAAATATTTGTTAAATAGGTTTTACTGCCAGGACATCCGAGCATGTTCAATTTTGTATGGAGATGTCGAGCCTCCAGCTGTAGCCCAAGAACTGTATGACATACTGGACATTTTCACTGAGCAGTACCAAAAAGAAGAACAACGTGGAAATAAAAGAAAAGTATCAAGAGCACAGACAAAGGTTTGTGAGCTGTTTTGTTATGTACAAAATAGGAGTGTTTTTTTAATCAGCCAGAAACAGATTTTTTCAGTCTGATTTTTGTACCAGAGCCGAAGTAAAGATTCCAATTAAACCAGTTGCATAGTACCTTGGATGCATTAGATTGTGTCCTACTGTCCTCAGACACTATATAAAGGGGGACATGTTAGAAACTGTATTTTAGACTGCTTCCACATTAGTAAGTGAACAAAAACGCTACAATGTTTAAAATAGAAGTTGTAACAACAAGATAGCTTAATCAAAATCCTGAACAGTTAAAATGTTGCCTATCTTCCTTTATGCTATCTTCAGGATAACTGATTCAAAGCATGTCGAAAAAGCCTTTCTCTTATTGTCATTTACCTTAATTCAGGTGTCAACCTTAGACCAGTTGGTTTAGACCAGTTCCTCTCTCTGAGTCAGAAGGATACACGTTCAAGCTTCAAAGACTTGAGCGCACAATATAGGCTGATGCCAGTGCAGCACTGAGAGGAGTGGTAGACTGCTGGAGGTGCAGCCTTTCAGATGAGATGGTAAACCAAAGCCTCATCCGCCCCATCAGGTGGGCGTAAAAGATTTCATGGGATTAGTCAAAGAAGGTTGGAGGAGTTCTCCTGGCTTCCTGGCCAACGTTTATTTCCCAACCAACAATCTCGAAAATAGATTGTGTGCTCTGTGGAGTCTTGTGCAAAAATTGGCAGTCCATTTTCATGCATAATAAAAATGACTGCACTTCAAAAGTACTTAGTTAACTACAGTGAACAGAGAGACATTTATGTAGCTTACACTTATCAAAAGTATTTACTTATCCCACATTCTCATTCTCATAATAATATGCCTTTTGAACAAGTTTCACTTGTTCTTTACTGAAGTATTGATCAACAATAAGCCTTCCCTGGTCAATTTGTTTAACCTGATTCTACCTATCTTTGAAATTAATCCTTTTAAAATGATATAACTCTCTCTGCATCCTATATTTTTTTAAATCCCTGGTCATATTAAACTTCATTTTTTTTCTGGGCTCTCAGTAATCCGGCAGTACCACAATTTCCATTTTCTGAAATTTACCTAGATAAATTGCCATTGCCGAGTCAATATTTGTACTATTCTTGAGATTAATAGATTTTCTTTGGTCCAGTAGGATTTATGTGTTTTTAAAAAATATTTGTTAGCATTTTGACCAATTCTAAGCCATGCTACCTCTGACTATTTCCACATCCAAAGTGGGGGGCCTACAAATTGTAGCTGAATATTCCTTTAATGTGACCTATGACCCTTTTATTTTCTCAGTGCATAGCTTAACCTTTACTATTAAGTATAACATATTCATCATCTGAAGAATGTTAACGACCAGAACAAATGACAACGAATAAGATATTTAACAAAATCAAAAAGAATGTTTAAGTTTAAAATTACATTTACCTTTATTGTCACTGAGTAGCATTATAAAACACATAGGGATCGATTTTCACTATTAGCACTTGGGCCAACTGCAGAAAGCAAAAGTGATGCACATACTCCTAACAGAACCCATTGGATTTTCATTCTATTAATTTCAATGGAAGGCAAATCTGAATTGTTATGTTAGCAGTATTCAAACTGCCCACCAATCATCCTTTCTGTGTTCTGCCCAGGTGGTCAAAGTAAAAGTCTACTCTATACTTCTAGCGTTTTAATTGAGCATACTTTAAAATAGCAGTCAATTTTCTGGCATGCAAGATAGAATCCAGAGAAGTGTTTCCAAGCCCAGTAACATTGTAGAAATGAATTCAAAGCAAATTGCAAAAATAATGAAATAACTTCAATACTTAATGGTTTGAGAAAATTTTAAGTTTGCTTTCAATACTGTTGAGCAGTAAGATATAAGAAAAGAAAGTAATTACGGTTATACAGAGTTCATAGCATGTCCTCAGGATTTCACAAAGTGTTTCATAGGCAATAAATTACTTTTAAACTGTGGTCACTGTTATGTAAGGAAACTTGGCAGTCAATTCATTTAAAGTCCCACGAAAAGCAAATGAGATAAAAGTTCATCTTTTTGATAGTTGAAGGAGTCTTCAGGCCAGGTCACCAGACCAACTCCTATACTGTTCTTTGAAAAGTGCCGAGGCACCTTTTATGTCAACGTGAAGGGTCATGCAAAGCCTTCATTTAACTTGTCACGACACCTCCAACAATGCGACAGCCCCTCAGGACTGCACTGAAATACATTTTAGAATATATGCTGAAATACAGAAGTGGAGCCTGAACCCACAACCTTGTTTGGGAGGCTGCAGTTTTGCCAGATAAGCCAAGCTGACCCCACTTTGACAATTTATCTAGTTTACTGGACCTAACTGTCGTCTTTACACCATGGCCATCCAGTCTCTGCAACTCCATCCCCGACCAGGACAGTTTGAGGGCTTGCCATTTCTTCTTCTTTGAATGGAGGACCAGCCAGTCTCCATCCACCACTGCTATCTGCCCTCTACCTGTACCTAGTCTCACATTGAACAGTTTCTCTTCTGATTCCACTCACTTCCTCCAGATAAAAGGTATTGCTATGGAAACCCATATGAGTCCTAGCTATGCCAGTCTTTTTGCGGGATACTTGAAACACTGTTTGTTCCAGTCCTACTCAGGTCCCCTGTCTCATCTGCTTCCCTGGTAAGTTGATGACTATATCCATACCTTTTCCAGCTCTTACACTAGACTTAAAAATTCATCGACTTTACCTCCAATTTTCACCCTTCCCTCATCTCCTTCTGATGCCATGCTCAGTCAAATGCTGCCTTGATGTAGAAGACAATCACTCTCACCTCACCTCTGGAATTCAGCTTTTTTAACCATGTTTGGATTATGGCTGTAATGAGGTCTGGAGCAGTGTGCCCTAGCAGAACATAAACTGAGCCCTGGTGAGAATTTTTGGGGGAAAGTAGGAAGTAAACCTGAGCGCCTAATGTATACAGTTTTGTTTAATTCTTTTATATACAATAAAGTTTTTTTTTTTGCTTTAAAAATAAAAAGTGAATTCTTGTGGTCTAGTTCTATTGGTTAAAACAAGATATTCAGATTTCTTATTGAATGCTAACTGGATCGTAACACTTATTCAAATATGCCACTGTGGTTGGGATGTTGTCACGGCCCATAACCTTCACTGCATTCGATCTGCTCAGCCATTTCTTGCTTTTGTGTTGAGTAAATTGAATTGGCTAAAGACCGGTAACTGTGATAGTGTGGACCTGAAAAGTAGACCGTGATGCATCGTCCAATTGGCAGTTCTGGCTGAAGAGAGTTGCAAATGCTTCAGCAAATGGGCTCCACCATCACTGAGGGAGTACAAATGCAATCACTTTTGTTCTGATTAACTGCATTATTTTCTTTAATTCGGCAGGCCAAAGAATCACAAAAATCTTCACCCAGACCACAGCGTACATCTGTGAATGGAGGATTAGGAGGTATCTCTAATAATGTCATTATAATGCATTGTATTTCAGCTTACACTTTTGCCCCAGACACAAAAGGCATGTTGAATCCCAGTCATATATGCCTCCATATAAACCATGGTTTGCGTTCATAACTGGGGCTGACACACTCCAGTGCAGTTCTTCAGATGAGGTGTTAAACTGAGGTCCTATCTGACTTAACTCTGGGAATGTTATTGATTTTGTCCCATAACTTGAAGTACTACAGGGTGTTTCAATGTCCTGGTAACATTCCTACTTCAGTCAATACCACTGAAAAACTGATGACCTGACCTTTCATCTTATGGCTGTTTGTGGGCCACTGCTAGCACCAAATGGCTGCATTTGCCTCTGCAGCAGCAGTCATTGCACTTAAAAAAAAATATGTATAGTTTTGTGTTAAATGCTTCAACTTGTTTTGAGATAATAAGCTTCAATACAGATGCAGATATAATAATGACTGTAAAGTAATCATTGTCAACGTTGTCTGAAATAATTCCCTCCTTATAGGATGAAACTTAATCCACATGTCCATGCTTAATGCATTAATATATTTATCTGCAGTGATATAACTATTATCACCTCCCAATTTGAGTTATTCAAAATATGTTAATGGCACTTAAGTTAATACAAACAAATGGATAATAACGAATGGGTTATTCTGTTATTCTATTCCATGTGCCAAATTGCAGTACTGCTGAAAAGAGAGACATATTGCAGAACCTTTTCATCTTGTATTTATCGGGACAAATGCAAGAATGCCAAATTTCAAATGATCAGAACAATTTATACTACAGGAGAAAAGGGTGCTGCTTGGTTAGCAAGTCAAATCTTATTGGCCAAGGCATTTCCATGGAGAAGGCAATGGGGAACTGCAGGTCTCTCAGGTAATTCAAAAAGGAACAAGGCTTGAACATATTCCTTTTATTAGCAGAGAATGGGCCCCTCCATATGACTATGTCACTTCTAGAAACTGTAAATGAGCCAGGTTACGAGCTTGACTGATTATCTTAAATTGTTTGTTAGTGTAGCTATTGCTGAACGATCTTGAGTGCACTAAGTGTGGCTCAGTTGCGAATCACATCTAGCAGTAGATGTTTTGTTTTGGGTTTTGCAAGCATGGGCTGGTTGAGTATTGTCTGTACTTTGCCTATTACAAAAAACTAAAGGAACATGCTGTTGATTTGATCAGCCGATTGCTGGGACATATGGCCTGCTCGCCTGGCATCACATAAATACTGAAATTCATGCACAACTTTGCTCAATTGTGTGGTAGGCAGAATGTCATTTTGGACTGACGGCAGCATCCTATTAGTGGAAAATATCATTCCTGTGACCACCGCACATTAGCAGCGTGAAATGACTTCCTCAACCTGTTGTTCAAATTTTTGAGGTACATTGCCTTTCCAGGGTAATTTCAGGTAGACCAGTCACTTTTCAGGTCCAAAAGCAGCAGCACTTGGCCCATTTGTAAATTTGCATGATACACGGTGAGCAATGATCTGATCAGAATAGCCTTTCTTCCACGGCATAGCTTTGATGTGCTCTATTCCTGCATCAAGCTTGCAAGGTGAGCTGGTGTGATTCCAGGTACAGACTGTACTTTTTATTTGTTCACGGCATATGAGTGTCACTGGCTAGGCCAGCATTTATTGCCCATCCCTAATTGCCCTTGTTCAGAGGCACATTATTACGGATCTGGAGTCACATTTAGGCCAGATCAGGTAAGGACAGCAGATTTCCTTCCCTAAAGTACGTTAGTGAGCCAGATGGGTTTTTACAACAATTGACAATGGTTTCATGGTCATCATTAGACTTAATTCCAGATATTTTATTGAATTCAAATTCCATCATCTGCCGTGATGTGATTCGAACCTGAGTCCCCAGATCACCCTGGGTCTCTGGATTACCAGTCCAGTGACAATACCACTATGCCATCGCCTCCCCCTCCACCTGATCAGACTGATCAAATCAACAGCATGTTCCTTTAGTTGTTTGTAATAGGCAGAGTACAGACAGTACTCAACCAGCTACGCTTGCAATACCCAAAACAAATTGTCTACTGTTACATGTAATTCTGTAATTTGGCAGCACTTGCTGAACAATCCTGAGTGCACTAACAAACAAATTAAGATAATCCATCGAGCGTATAACGTGGCTCATTTACGCTTGCTAGAAGTGACATACGTTCATACGCAGTGACCCATTTTTTGCAACAAAAAGGAATATGTTCAAGCCTTGTGCATTTTCTGAATTACCCAGGAACCTAGAGAGCCTATAGTTCCCATTGCTTTTGCCACGGCAATGCCTTGGCCAATCAGATTCAACTTGCCAACTAATCAGCACCCTTTCCTCCTCTATTATAAATTGTTACGATTGTTTAAAATTTGGCATTCGTGCATTTCTGATGAGTGCAAGAGGAAAGGCTTCAGCAACATGCCTCTCTTTTCAGCAGTATACAAGTACTGTACTGCCAAGCAACAATTTGCAATGGGGGAAGGCGGCGGCGTAGTGGTATTGTCACTGGACTAGTAATCCAGAGACCCAGTTCTAGGGACCTGGGTTCGAATCCAATAAAAATCTGGAACTTAAAAGGTGACGATGTCCATCACCAAGATTAGCTTGGTAGTACCACTACAGACCTCATCCTCACCAACCAGTCTACTGCAGATACATCTGTCCATGATAGTATCGATAGGAGTGACCACCCTTGTTGTGTGACATTACCACCCTGCTAAATGTGATAGATTTCAAACAGACCTAGCAACTCAAGACTGGGCAACCAT
Source organism: Cetorhinus maximus (assembly GCF_964194155.1). Lineage (NCBI taxonomy): Eukaryota > Metazoa > Chordata > Chondrichthyes > Lamniformes > Cetorhinidae > Cetorhinus > Cetorhinus maximus. The sequence continues at coordinate 55,897,826 of NC_135883.1, forward strand.
GAAGCTCTGGTGGGTCAGCAGCAGCAGAATTGTACTCGACCACAACTTATAACCTCATTGCCACTAAGCCAGAGGATCATCCCTGGTCCAATGAGGAGCAGCACCAGGCATACCTAAAAATGAGGCATCAACCTGGTGAAGTTACAACACAAGATTACTTGCGTGTTAAATAGCAGAAGCAGCAAGTGATAGACAGAGCCAAGCGATTCCACAACCAACGGATCAGATCTAAGCTTTGCAGTCCTGCCACATCCAGTCATGAATGGCGGTGGGCAATTAAACTCACTGGAGGAGGGGGCTCCATAAATATCCCAATCCTCAATGATGGGGGAGCCCAACACATCAGGACAAAAGATAAGGCTGAAATATTTCCAACAATCTTCAGCCAGAAGTGCCGAGTGGATGATCCATCTCCTCAGGAGAACTCCAGCATCACAGATGCCAGCCTTTAGCCAATTTGATTCACTCCACATAATATCAAGAAACAGCTGAAGGCACTGGACACTGCAAAGGCTATGGACCTTGACAATTTTCCGGCAGTAGTACTGAAGACATGCTCCAGAACTTGCCATGTCCCTAGCCAAGCTGTTCCAGTACAGCTACAATACTGGCATCTATTCGGCAATGCAGAAAATTGCCCAGGACAAATCCAACCTGGCCAATTACTATCCCATCGGTCTACTCTCGATCATCAGCAAAGTGATGGAAAAGATCATCAACTGTGCTATCAAGCAGCACTTGCTTAACAATAACCTGCTCGCTGATGCTCAGTTTAGTTCCGCCAGGGCCAGTCAGCTCCTGAGCTCATTACAGTGTTGGTTCAAACATGGACAAAAGAGCTGAGCTCAAGAAGTGCGGTAAGAGTGACCATTTAACCAAGTGTGGCATCAAGAAGCCCTAGCAAAACTGCAATCAATGGGAATCAGGGGGAAAACTCTCCACTGGTTGGAGCCATACCTAACACAAAGGAAGATGGTTGTGGTTGTTGGAGGTCAATCATCTCAGTAGTCATTTGTTGTAAAAAAAAAAAATCCATTTGGTTCACTAATGTCCTTTAGGAAAGGAAATCTGCTGTCTTTATCTGGTCTGGTCTACATGTGAATCCAGCCCTAAACCAATGTAGTTGACTCTGAAATGGCCTAGCAACCAACTCCCTTCTTGAGGGCAATTAGGGATGGGTAAAAAATGCTGGACCAGCCAGCGACGCTCATATCCCATGAACAATTTTTTTTTAAAGTTCCAGGACAACACCGCAAGAGTTCTCCAGGGTGGTATCCTCAGCCCATCATCAGCTGCTTCATCAATGATCTTCCATCCATCATAAGGTCAGAAGTGGGGATGTTCGCTGATGATTGCACAATGTTCACCATTCGCAACTTCTCAGATACTGAAGCAGTCCATGTCCAAATGCAGCAATATCTGGACAACATCCAGGCTTGGGCTGACAAGTGTCGAGTAACATTCGCGCCGCACAAGTGCCAGGCTATAATCATCTCCAACAAGAAAGAACCTGACCATCACCTCTTCACATTCAATGGTATGACCATTGCTGAATCCTCCACTATCAACCCTGGGGGTTATCATTGACCAGAAACTAAACTGCACTAGCCGTATAAATACTGTGGCTACAAGAGCAGGTCAGAGGCTCAGAATCCTGTGGCGAGTAACTCGGTTCCTGACTCCCCAAAGGCTGCCCACCATCTACAAGGCACAATTCAGGAGTATGATTGAATACTCTGCACGTGCCTGGATGAGTGCAGCTCCAACAACACTCAAGAAGCTCAACACCATCCAGGGCAAAGCAACCCACTTGACCGGCACCTGATCCACAAATATTCACTCCCTCCACCACTTATGAACAGCGGCAGCAGCGGGTACTATCTACAAGATGCACTGCAGGAACTCACCAGGACTCTGAGACAGCACCTTCCATCCAACAACCACCACCATCTAGTGCAGCAGACACATGGGAACACCATCAACTGGAAATTCCCCTCCAAGCCACTCACCATCTGACTTGGAAATATATCGCCATTCCTTCACTGTCGCTGGGTCAAATCCTGGAACTCCCTCCCTAACAGCACTGTGAGTATACCTGCACCACATGAACTGCAGGGGTTCAAAAAGGCATCTCATCATCTCAAGGGCAATTAGGGATGGGCAATAAATGCTGGCCTAGCCAGGGATGCCCACATCCCATGAACGAATGAAAAAATAGTAAAATATCTTGTGTATCACTATGTATGTGTTCCCCACTGATAAAATGTAAATATTTCAACTATCAGTTTCAAAGATTACTTTTAATATTTATTTTCATTTGCAGTGTCTTGAAATTATATCACAAATGGGTATGGTTTAGGTAGAATAACAGATACTTAGTGAACAGTACAGTTTGCCCTTTTACTACTAATAGACGTAATTCTGCACTATTCCTAATATGGGACCATACCTTAAAATGCTTTACATTAAAGATTGCAAAACAATGGATGTTCAGCAGGAACATTTAACATTGAGTAGATTGGGAAATGAAAAGCACAAAAGTGTTTTAAGGATAGAGTGTGCAAAGAACTGAACAGAATAGAATGATACAGCACAGAAGCAGGCCATTCAGTCCTTTGGGTGTGGGCTAGCTATTTAGTCGAGCTATCGAATTAATTCCACTTCCATGCTTTTTCACCACAGTCCTGTAAATTTTTCCCCATCAAGTTTTTATCCGATTTTCATTTAAATCTGATTGGCTGGCAGCTCTTGTAGTCTGGCAGCAGCAAAGCTCAGTAGTGGGCAGTGCTGGAACTGTAAGCCAGCCCAGCCACAAAGGTCCTAATAGATCCCAGATGCAGGTAAAAAATAAAGGTAAAAAAGGTATTAGACAGGGGGGGATTGGGCACCTTAGGGATGCGGTTAAAGTGGCTAGGGGTGTGGGTTTTGCCATTCAGATGGGCAGGAAGGAAAGGGTTACTACCTCCAGTGGGGTGCCCCCAATACGCAAAATGTCTCTCTCCCCACCCCCCCCCACATCCTCACCTGCAAAGATACCGCCCTTCCAAAAACTTATTTGAAAGAACGGACTACCCACTGCCACCCGCCTGCCCACGCCAATCGTGTTATGGCGTGAGCAACATAATATTGGGGTCAATTGACTTGTAAATAAGCTCGATTGACCCTTAATTATTTATTTACACATGGTAGCAGGCTGCCGATTTCAGCACCTGCCTACCCCCCACCCCCACCCCCCAAATTATAGGGGACAGCATGGGTGTGGGTGCAAAGGTGGTGGGTTTGCCAACCCAGCCCTAAGCCTTTGGAAGATGGATGGCAGAAAGCCATGAAGCATAGATTGGAATAGTCGAGTCTGGAAGTGGCAAAGATGTCAATGCACAGAAGGTGCGCTGCGCCAAGGGCAGAGGGGATTGTTGCTATGGAGTGCAAGTAGGTTGTGTGATGAGAGAGGATTTGGGGTCAGAAGTTCAGCTGTGGGTCGAATAGGACACCAAGATTGCGACCAATCTGGTTCAACCTCACCAAATGGCTGGGGCGGAAATACAATTGATGCTGAGGGGACGGATTTTGGGGTGGCGACTAAAAACAATAGCTTCAATCATCCCAGTATTTAACTGGAGGAAATGGCAGCCCATCCAGGAACAGATATCAGAGAAGGCAGACAGTGGATGGATCACAAGGAGTGGTGGTGGTGACATACAATGGTGCAGCTGGTATCATGGTTGTAAATGTGGAACCTGACCCCATATCTTCAGATGATATTGCCAAGGGGCAGCAAATAGATAAGAAAGAGGAGGGGACAGAAGGATTGATCCTATTGGATCAAGAATTGTAGAACATTCAAGATGCATTATACTATGCTCTAACGTCCATGCTGTTTCCATTAGTTTTAATAATGTGAGATTATGGGCTGTGGGCTGATTGCCATTGATTCTGATGGTATATGCAGTGGAATACACCTGAACCTCATGTTTTTTCCTTTGGCAACACATTTTCTTACTGCTGTATGTTAAATTAAAAAGCACATCATTATCTTGTCTATTGCTAAAAAAGCCTATTAATAATTCAGTTTTTTTGCTCTTTAACATTATCCAGAATATTGAATTAAGCAACGTGAATGTTAACAGAAATGTAATTTAGTTCTCGAAAATTGAATTATCAAATAATTTGCATCAAGTGATGTTGAATTTAAAGAACAGAATATACACAAATTGAAATTAAATAGGAATTTAATAATGAAATGGGTTGTTTTAATAATCTATTAGAACTCTGAGCAATTCTGATTTTGGTAATAGTGTATTTTTACTATGGAGAATTATCCACAATTATTGGTGGAAATATTTTGGAAAGTACACGCCCCAGCCATGCCACAACACTTACTGAAACCATCTATCAATCTAAGTTATTAAAAATCATCCTGCTGCATCTGCTTCTGTCTCATGGGTCCCATTCATAGTAAACACTGAAATCCCTTTCCTTTCGGAAATTCTGTCTACTCTCACTTGCGCGCGTCTACATGACGCTGGACAACTGCTGACATGAATGCCAATCAGCTGCTCATCTGGTATTCTACACATGCCACTGCTGGAGGGTAATTACTTCTGAGGCTCACCAATCTGTATGAACATAAAACAGTGGTCTCATATGAGCCCTCTGAATTTTCCTTTCACAGGATTATCTGTAGCTATTCTCCAATAGAGTTGAAACTCCATCCTGAAGTCTTACAAACACCTTAGCCCCCAGCAGGAGCATATGTGAAAGATTCTCATTATGCTTATTGTTACAGACCGTGATGGGAGGAGTGTGCAGTTAAGTCTAGCCCTCCTTCTCCACAGGTCATAACAATAATTTAAATTTTTACTCCACCAACATAACTGGCCAATTGTTACCCTTTGTTACTGTTATTCCCAACATAAAAAGACTGGATAATGAGGCTTCTTTCAGTAAACACAAAAAATTGATTTATTATAAAATAAACTTTTTAAAAACAAGCAACTAAACTGGTTAACATGCAAGCTGTAGTTTAGAATGTAACAATTTTCCCCTTTTTAAAAAAAAAATATTCAAACCCCCATACACTCACTCACAAACACAAAACAGGACAAAACAAACACAATCTCCTACAGAGGCTGGAGTGTAGGAAAAAAAAATTAAAAGACTAAATTCAAAAAGGTCTTGACACTGTTGATCAAACAGAATTCTGGTCACAATGGATCTGGAAGTACTTTCAGATGGATTTGTTGGTGAAACTGTCCTTGATGACTCTTGCTTATCACAACTTTGCGAACCCTCAAAAAAACAGAAGTTATCCTAATGAGATATTTCTGGGGAAGGTTTAACACAAAGGTGGGAAAGAGTGTCTTTTTCTTGCAGCTTGCTTCTAAGGCACCACCATACTCACTTTCTCTGACAGAGAGTTTTCTAAAGACTAAGATGTTCTAAGAATACTTCTCTTAGGCCAGGTGTTTTTAACAAATTAGCTAGAGTCTTTAACCTGGCAGCAGCAGTTCTTTGCTAACTTAGATATACAAAGCATCTCTCCTCTTTCCAGACGTTCCCCGCTGGACATTTATCTTGACCTGTAAGTTTTTGAAGAATGGCGTAGTCACAGCCCCGAATTAATATTGCAAACTTTTAAAATTAACTCGGAGGAAGAATTGTCCAAAATTCAATGTCCTTCACATTATGGGTGATGTAACTTAGGCTACCACTGTAAATAACAATAGTATTGTCATATGCTCACTGGCAGACTGCACTGCAGGTAACAGTTACTCCAGGGTAGCACTCATAAGAACTGGCAGTACATATCTGAGAATTGACTCTTCCAGATTATGCTGACCATCTTTTACTGTTTCAAACAAGATGTGAAACCCAGGTCTTATCTACTCTCACGGGTGGATGTAAAATTTTGATTAAAATATCACATTGACCTAGTGCCTTATCACATATCAAGTATCCTCTTAAAGTCTTTCTCATTTTCAAGATGTTTAAAGCAGCACTGAAAAGTTAGTAAAGATGCTTCCCTGTTGGAAAGGCATTTGTGCACTTTATGGAGCAAAAGATTCCACCAAGCCTTTCCTGCCATATTGTCAGCTGGTTGAGGATTCAATTTTCTAGTGACACCAACAATCAGTCAAGCACCACAGTAAGCTAAAAATAACACCTTTAACTGCATCAATTTATTTTAGCATTCATGAATGGAAACTCAGAGCTTCTCCCATACCCAAACCTAAAAATACAAATCAGAAAAGTCCCTTTCACAGCTCCGTCTAAAAGTGCCACCTAACTGAAAATGGTGCAATAAAAGCCCACTTTTTGCACTCCAAAATGCTGATTATTTTTTCACTTGTGCACTTCACGCACGAATGTTGCAAGCCAAGGTTTACTGAGAGCTGGATGGTTTAGCAAAGAAGCTATGACCAGAAAGTCACTAAATTTCTGGACTAAAAATGATAAATTAAGAACAAAGGCATCAAGCATGATCATAAACAACAACCTAATTAATATAGTGCTTCTCATATGGAATATCTTCACAGAACTCTCTGGCAAAGGAGGGAGGTAAGAGGGAATGGAAGTAAAGGGGATTTGAAGGTATATTTTGCCCAACTTACTTTGTAATTTCTGAACTGCACCTCCAGGTTTGTATTATCCTCAAATTTAGCCAATTTGTGTGGAGTTTCTTAGCTCAGTTTACTGATTTAAATTAGAAATGGTGGTAATCTCAAACTGGACACTTGGGCATTCTGCTGAGTGACCAATCCACCCAACCCTTGCACCTGCTCTAGCATAACTTTTCTACTAAAAACTCATTATTTTCAGACAACTTAATAAGGGTAGAAGGATAAGCATAGGCAGACAAAGGTGCAAGTAAACGATTTGAGTGATGGATTGGGTGTTGGGAGGAAATGGCAACTCCGAGTTCAAGGGACATTGAAGGTTGAATAAGCAGCCAAGGGGGTTTGTTGAATTGCCACAAGATGATCTAGGTGCTGCTGAGAGGTTCAATTTTGCTCAAATTGACCTCAATAAATTTGCAACTTGTACAGTACTTGAAGTGAGGAAAGCATGCAGTGAGCAACAAACCTGTTGTGCTAGACAAATGGAGTTGGATGTTGTTGATAAACATAAAGGCCTCCATGCTTGCAAATGAACAGGAGAGAACTAAGGATGGAGCCCTCCCGCTACATGAACACGAGCCAAAACACAGTTTGAGGAAATGTCTGTTGGGATAGGTAGGAGTAGAACCGTAAGAGCAAAGGTTCTGTGGAGCGAAAGTGATAATGGACGAATACAATGTGGCCAATGATATTGAAGATTCTTGAATCTCAACTTTTATAGAAAGTATGATCGTGTTTGTCAATCACAAACTTTACAAGAAAAAATATACTGTTTAACTATAATGGATATCAGCAAAATCTAATTCGTTACATTTCATTATCGTAAGACAACACTTGGTTAGTAGCAATGTTTATAAGAATGCAAGTTTTTCTTCCTTGTGTTTGGAAATGTGTTAACGCACAAGTTTTCATCACATAGATATCGGAGACAATGCTCTTGGTTTGCAAAACCATCTTTGTACTTTGTCTGCAGACAAGAATCGATAAATAGACACAATGTAAAGTAAAGCTAACATGCTGACTATGTAATTGCATAGAAATAACAGGAAGATTCAACTGTAAAGGTTGACTGCTGCTGAAGGAGAAATTTCCTTAAGTCTTTTAAAGCTGATATTAAAGAAGTATAATCAGCAATATTTGGCTTTACTATATAAAAAAAAACAAGGTCAAGGGCTATTTAAAACCAGTGTGGGCATAGCTTTTTCTTTGGTGTAGAATGGATGATCCAATGGAAAGAAAAACCAGGAAAGCTGTCAATTCACTATCATTTTATATCTACCCCAATATATTTTAGTTCATGTATGCAGAGCATTAGCTATTTATATAAATAAGATGGAACATTTTCACCAACTTGGAGAATTATCCTCTCCCTTTGGTATCAAGACTTAAAGGAAACGTATTTCAAAACCAAAGTTAACAAATTTGCTATCGGAGTGTATCTTCTTGAATCCACCAGGTGGTAGTTATAGATAGTATACTCGTGCATAACCTTCTTGAGTTAACATGCTTTCTTAAGATTATCTGTAAGATTGTAATCTTGACGGTTATGTACATTTTTCCAAAATATTGCTGATTTAACAGTTTGGAGTGATGAGCTTTGACACTGTGATACTAAAGGCTAGCATGAGAATATATTTCCTTGGAATACAGAACTTTGATACGCTCCTATTGTATATTGAAGTTAAAGGCAGAATAATCAATTTTACAGTTTATGAATTAACAATCCACCAAATTACATATTATAAAGGACAAAAACTTAAGAACATTAGAATGGACTAAGATAATCTAATCTTTCAGGAAACACGTTTCTTAAATGAATATCATCTCCAATATTATTTTCTCCTATGGTATGAAGGCATTGACCTGCTTGGCATAGTTGAACTACTTATACAAACTGAAAATGATCATAAAATAAAAATACTATGGATACTGGAGATCTGAAATAAAAACAGAAAGCACTGGAAAAACTCAGCATGTCTGGCAGCACCTATGGAGAGAGAAACAGAGTTAATGTTTCAAGTCCAATATGACTCCTTTTTGAATCTTTTCTTCTGAAAATGGTCACACTTATAGTAAATATATAGTATTTGCCACAGTTTCTGAGTATTACTCAAAAAAGAGACATGTCAAAGCTTTTCATCTTGCACTCATCAGGACACTTTGCGAGAATACCAATATAAGGGGAAAACAACAATTTATACTGTATGTGAAGAGAACACAGGTTGGCAAGTTGACTCTGATTGGTAGAGGTGTTGCTATGTAGAATTCACCAGTGATGGTGACTGAAAGTTAACTGCCAAACATTGTTTGAAATTTAAACCAGGCAGCTTGACCCTGACTGTTGCTGGTCCAGTTAAGTATTTGGTCAGTGGTGACCCCAAGGGTCAACAATGGATGTTGAATGCATCCACAAAAATCAATCAAAGCTAATTGAGCATCTTTTGTGCTATTCAAATCTTGGGATAACACTGTGTTAGTGCTTGCTTATTATGTAAACGGTAATTTTCAGAAAACACCTCAAAATTGATTTGCTTCATTTACAAAAATCGCAGTCGTCTTTTGTCATCCTTCACCCTGTCAATTAGAAAATTGCTTATGACATACTCATTTATGGCCTTCTTTTCACAATCCCTCCCCATGTTTGCAGCACATTTAAGTATTTATAGACATTGCAAGCTGGAAACACTCAATATATCAGTTGATATCAGTGCAGTTGATGTAGTTTATATGGATTTTAGCAAAGCCTTTGACAAGGTCCCACATGGGAGACTTACAAAGAAGGCAAATGCACATGGGATACAGGGTAATTTGATAAGGTGGATTCAAAATTGGCTTAGTTGTAGGAGACAGAGGGTGATGACAGAAGGATGCTTCAGTGACTGGAAGCCAGTGTCCAGTGGCGTACCACAGGGATCTGTGCTGGGTCCCCTATTATTTGTTGTTTATATAAATGACATAGATGACTATGTGGGGGGTAGGATTAGTAAGTTTGCGGATGACACAAAGATTGGCCAGGTGGTTAACATTGAGGTTGAGTGTCTTGGGCTACAGGAAGATATAGACAGGATGGTCAAATGGGCAGATAAGTGGCAGATGGAATTTAACCCTGAAAAGTGTGAGGTGATACACTTTGGAAGGAGTAATTTGACAAGGAAGTATTCAATGAACGGCATTACACTAGGAAGTTCTGAGGAACAAAGGGACCTTGGTGTGTGTGTCCATAGATCTCTGAAGGCTGAGGGGCATGTTAGTCAGGGTGGTGAAAAAGGCATATGGGGCACTTGCCTTAATCAATCGAGGCATAGATTACAAAAGTAGGGGGGTCATGTTGGAGTTGTATAGAACCTTGATGAGGCCACAGCTGGAGTACTGTGTGCAGTTCTGGTCACCACGTTATAGGAAGGATGTGATTGCACTGGAGGGGGTGCAGAGGAGATTCACCAGGATTTTCCCTGGGATGAAACATTTAAGTTATGAAGAGAGGTTGGATAGACTTGGGTTGTTTTCATTGGAGCAGAGAAGACTGAGAGGCGACCTGATCGAGGTGTACAAGGTTATGAGGGGCATGGACAGGGTGGATAGGGAACAGCTGTTCCCCTCAGTTGAAGGGTCAGTCACGAGGGGACATAAGTTCAAGGTGAGGGGCTGGAGGTTTAGGGGGATATGAGGAAAAACTTTTCTACCCAGAGGGTGGTGACGGTCTGGAATGCACTGCCTGGGAGGGTGGTGGAGGTGGGTTGCCTCACATCCTTTAAAAAGTACCTGGATGAGCACTTGGCATGTCATAACATTCAAGGCTATGGCCAAGTGCTGGTAAATGGGATTAGGTAAGTAGGTCAGGTGTTTCTCTCGTGTTGGTGCAGACTCGATGGGCCGAAGGGCCTCTTCTGCACTGTGTCAATCTGTGATCAGGCAGCTACTATGACAAGAGGGATGTAGTGTTAACCTTTCAGGTTGATGAATTTTTATCACAAAATGAATCTGCGGTAGTTTTTGCTTCCATGGCAAGGAAATTTGTCAATAAAGGTACCCAGTGGCCTGGAATTTCTTCAGAACCACTTCTGCTCTGCCCCCATATCTTCACTAGAAATCCCACTTTTATGTATGTACACAAAATTTCCACTATACGTCCAGCGAAGTTATGACAGCAGAGTGGGAGTAACTCCAAGGAAATTCACACCAAATGATTTAACTTATGTGATAAGTGCCAGCAGATTATATATCTCTCTTTTAATCTTCACAAAAATATTTTCTTTTGATAGAATGTGTGATCAACTTGAAACAATCTAGCCTCTTCAAAAGCTGCATGTACAATGTTATATTCAACAAAGCAACTAGTAGTTACACCATTGGAATTCTGCCCACTTTTTTATCAGTACAGAACCATTTAGATTAAAACACTTTAGTACACAGCCATTTAGATTAAAACTCTTTTCCAGTATTTGAACAGATAAATAATGTTCAAATCAAAATGCCCATATCCATTTTACCAGCAAGCATGTTACCACAATTGCATATATAGAAGTCACCTTTCTCATCAGATAACAAATCTGCTGATATTGATTACATTTGAACATGTACCATCATGTTCTTTAGCTTTGTTTATCTTCAATAACAGAATAAAAGACATTTAAGCTAGCAGACCTGAAACTTGTTTGTTTTGAGGCCTCAATCCCAAATCAGTCTATTTTTGTTTTCTTTGTTGTTTCGCTGGTATGTTGCAGAAATGCTTAATATATGTACACTATATATAAACAGCCATCTGGTGTTGTTCTCAGTACATTTACATAACATGCCTTAATTCCCACAGTTAAAGCAGGAAGAAGGGAATCCTAGAGAATTCTGTTCAGAGACTGATTTGATTAATTTCTCCATATGCCAAAGATAAAAATTGGATCATGCCTATCATTTATTTTAAAAATACATTCTTTCAAAACTGTGCACTACTTAAAACGTGTCCAAAATTAGGAAATCATAACCTATGAGGTAGTAAAACTTATAGCTTCCTTGTATCTAGATTTGAGGTTTAAACAGAAACCAAGCTGCAATTAGTAGATCAAGAATTAAGTAGATTTAAAACACAGCAGATTATGAAGTTGGGAGCATGATAACTGTGGGTGATACATTCTCTGGTTTACTTCCTATCTCTGATATTTCACCTTTAAAATCATAATATAGCAAAGGTTTCCTATATTTTTACATTTTAAGTAAGTAACATTTCATTGCAGTATAATTGACCTGCTTGAAAGCTAAAAACAATGGATCACTTTTGTTCAGTAAAAGCTTGATGTCCCAGATTAAAAGGAGATTTTATTACATTGCACTCCTACAATGGAATGTCTTTATGTGCCAAGAATTTAGGTATTGAAGTAAGTGGGCTCTGCAGAATTTAAATTAATGAAAAGGAAATCCTATGTGTAACAGGAGCCTCTATGCATAAATTCCTGATATGCACTCCCAACCTGCTGAATTGCACATCAGCAACACAGATATGTAAAATTTATCTTTTGTTGCTTTTTGGCTCCTTTTGATTCCAAAGATCCATTTTTATTCTGCTGTAAGTGTACTTACAAAGCTGTTACAATGGATGAAGCAAAAAAGTTTATGCTTTTGTTTTAAAATTCTCACTCCCTTTTAAAAAAAAAAGTGGCACATTTACATAATGCCCTTCACAGCCTCAGGATGTTCTGAAGCTCTTTACAGTCAATGTAGTACATTTGAAATGCAGTGACTGTAACATTGAAAATCGAACAGCCAGTTTGCACACATCAAGTTCCCTGAAACAGCAATGTGATAACCAAATTATTCTTTTAGTAATTTTGGTTGAAGGATGTATGTTGGCCAGGACATCAGGGAGAGCACCCCTGTTCTTTGAAATATCTTGACATCTTTATCGTCCACTTAATGAGAGCCAGATGGGTCCTCGATTTAACATCTCAGTTAAAAGACGGATTCCCTTGCCCAGGACTGTTGTCATTAACTAAGATCAGAATTAATTTATAGTGCCTACCAAGAAGCCTTACTAAAGGGCCCATAGGATACTGGCAAATCTGAAACAAAATTATAATATATAAATTTATAAATAATGACAGAGTGACAGCAAGTTTGGTTTTTAGAGGTCTGCAAAGTTTAGGTGAAAGGGAGGTAAGAAGGTCCACAGTTTTAAGGCATTGACAAAAAAAAGCATAGATTGTGAAGCAGTGCAATGAATTTTAATTTCAACAGATTATCAGAAAACCCAATGAGTTATTGGGAGGCTGTAATTCACTAGACAGTATTAAGGCAATTAACAAATGTGAGTTTTATGACATGTTTGCTTTGGTAATAACAACAGAACCCTGAAATTTGGTGAATTTCACAGCCCAAATCTATTCTTACCTTCAATGTGTAACAAATACATTTGTCTGAGATTTCTGTTCAAATTTCTGAACCTGTATTTGTCCATTTTTGCTGCTTAGATTTCACTGTCTCTTTACATTATGTTGAAAAGAGGAGCTGAAGCTTATGACATCAAACAGATTTAACTGAAAATAAAATATCACCTGATAGGAAGATATCTAGATATCTGTAAGATATCTAGTTCACTAGGCTTTCAAACAACTTAGTGATAGGGTTGGCAGATTCAGTGTCAGAATCTCTGGATACGGGAAATTAAGAATCACCATGGTTCCTAGTCCCAATAATAAATGAGTATTACTGAAGGAAGTGCTTGTGTGCGGATGTTGGGTAAGGACAGGTTGAGGATGGTACCTGGGATCTTCTGCTCCATGTCTGAGAGTCAGTAAAAGTTCTTTGCAAAATATTTTCAGATGATGTAATATTTTGCATGTCGACGAGCGGGGGCAGGGCCCGCTCGCCGATGTGTAAAATGATGCGCGATGATGTCGGTCAGAACTCCCAACGTCACCACACCCCATTTAAATTTTCAGGAAGGCGGGGGTGCAGTGAAATCAGGTGCGTGCCTACCGACCTGTCAATGGCCAATTGAGGCCATTGACAGAGTCAATTAAGTAATTAAAGGACCTGCCCCCATCCAACCTTAAGGTTGGCGGGCAGGCCAGGAGCCCCAGCACGAATTAGAAAAATCATGAATCCTCATCCACGGGCGGGATGAGGTTTCATGTAGCTATTTAAAAATTTTAATAAAGTTTTTGTAAAAATTATGGACATGTCCCAGCTCATGTGACATTGTCACATGAGGGGACATGTTAGCGAAATTTTATTTTTCTATTTTTAGGTTTTAACATTTAGAGCTGATCTCCCTGAGGCTGCACTTAGCCTCAGGGAGATGAGTGCGCTCTTTCGCGCGCATAAAAATAAAATGAAGAGCCACTGCCAAGTGGATTGTAAATAATATGGGGGCTATCACAGAGCTTTGCTTCACCCCTGTCGAGATTTTGAAGGCATCTGTTTCATATCTCCCACTCAAGATAGTTACAGTCATAGCAATATCAAGTTATTGCAGGATTGCAATGAAATTTCTTGGACATCCAAATCTTTGGAGCATGATGCACAGAGCCTCGCAATTTACTGAGTCAGGTTGATGAATGCAATGAAGGGTTCCTGGTGGTGTTCTTAACACTTTTGTTGGATTTGTCTGACAGCAAAGACCATGTCAGAGGTTCCTCTGGAAGGTCTAAAGCCACCGTGTCTCTGGGAGGATTTCGTCAGCCACAGGAAGTAGGCAATTCAGGAGAATGCATGTCAGGATTTCTCCTGCTATGGACAAGAGGGAAATATCTTGATATTTTTCACAGCATGGTTTATCTCCCTTCTTGAAGATCATTGCAATTGTCACATTCCTGAAATGAGGAGAAGTTCTTTTTCCTCCCAAATCTGCAGGATGAGTGCATGGGGTCTTGATATGAGCAAAAGCCCATTGGCAGGGACGTAGGCTTTGTTGTTTTTCATCCAGTTGTTTTCTTCTTGCAACTTTCCCATCCAGGATTGTTCACCCATGGATTCTACTACAGTGTCCTGAGGATTAGCCTGGGCTGTATCAGGTACTATTGTGGATCCACAGTTGAGTAGTTTTTGAAAATATTCTTCCCTTTGGGTTGCATTGTCAACCTTAAGAAGAGAAACACTATCTTGTGAGCAAAAAGGGATTTTGTCCATTTGACCTTGGTCTATGGCCTTGGTGACTTTAAAAAAATTCCCCTCCATTGATCTCCACCTTATGTCGTGGAGAGTCTTGTGCACTCCTTGAGCAATGCCATAGGGAGCTCCTTTCTCATGGAAGGGCCACCCATGGCGGCAGGGTTAATGGAGGTGCCAGACAAAGTACAACCAAAGAATCCTCAATGGCAGAACAGGCGAAGGATGGCTGTGCATCACACCAGCTTTGAAGGTGGAAGAATGCTGCAGTGGCAAGTGGTCCCAGTCATTGTGGCTTGACACATCATCAAAACCTGATCACCAACCCGTCAAGATCGTGTGGACAATGACAGTGCCCCAAGGACCCCATGTTAAACAAAGTCAGGGGAAGCCATGCAGCCTTCCACCAGGGTCCATTTGCCAAGTCCTGTGGCGATGGAGAATTGGTGACAGGGACGGGTCTATGAACCCAAGAGTCCCTTGTCAAGTATCTGCACACAGGCCATTGGAACAGCATCTGTGACTGAGCAGTCGTCTTCAGGATACCCTCTGCTCACCCCAAATGGGGAGGGGCTAGAAAATGTAGCCCCAGATATAGGCTGTCCCACTTTCACCTGACTGGGGAACCATACTGTG
This sequence comes from Cetorhinus maximus, assembly GCF_964194155.1. Lineage (NCBI taxonomy): Eukaryota > Metazoa > Chordata > Chondrichthyes > Lamniformes > Cetorhinidae > Cetorhinus > Cetorhinus maximus. The sequence continues at coordinate 55,913,176 of NC_135883.1, forward strand.
CAGGTTCACCACCTTCATGGTCAAAGAAAGAAAGCTTTAAATTTTGCTACTTGGAATGTTCGAACATTCATGGATAATCTCGAGCGACCATCAGGAAAGAAGAACTGCGTTCATATCACATGAACTATAAAGACACCAAATTGGCATTCCTGCCCTCAGTGAGACCTGCCTTCCTGGAGAGGGACAGCTGAAGGAATAAGCATAAGGATGTACCTTGTACTGGTAAAGAGAGCCTGACAGCGACCCTCTTGTCCACTGAGTTGGTTTTGCTCTTCGGAATAGGATCTTGGATGCACTGCCAGAACTCCCCACTTGTATAAATGAAAGACTTGTGACAGCTCAGCCATAACCAATATGCCACCGTCGTCAGTGCTTATGCCCCGACCTTTGACTCTGATGAAGATGTTAAGGAGCAGTTCTGCTCTGACCTTGATGAAGTCCTTGCTGCCATTTCAAAAGAAGAACAGAGAATCCTTCTGGGGGACCTTAATGGCAGGGTTGGCCCTGACTCCAATGTCTGGAATGGAACCATTGGGAAAAACGGGGTGGAAAAGGCAAAAGGCATCGTCCTGCTGACAAAGTGTGCTGAATGGTCTCATTATGATAAACACCCTCTTCTGCCAGAAGAACAAATACAAAAGCACATGGAGGCATCCTAGATCAAAGCATTGGCACCTCCTGGATTATGTCATTGTTCAGGTCAAAGATCTAAGTGATGTCTGTATCACTCAACCAATGCAGGGGAATGATGCCTGCTGGTTCGATTGGTGATGAACATGCAGCTTGCACCAAGACATCGCAAGGCCCAAAAGTCCAAGAGGAAGAAGATCAAGTCTCAGCCCTAAAGCAACCTGACCAAAGAGAGGAATTCCAAGTGCAGCTCACTGGAAAATCTGGAAAATCTTTACACATCCAACTCAATTCCAGAACAGTGGGGTCAAAATTTTTTTTAAAAATCAAATCAACTACACTAGACCCTTGCGTCCAGACGATTGAGTTCGAGCATAGTCGTCACCAGGGCTAGCTCGATGAAGACGACACTAAATATGCCGCTTCCAAGAACAAAAGCAAGCAAGCTTCATTGCACGTCAGAGCAACCCAAGGTCGCAAGTCAAGAAGACAATATTCCAACAGCTCAAGGCAGATGGCCAAAGACACATCCAGAAGATAAAGGGCATGTGGGAAGAGGAAGTCTAGGACATCCAACAATATGCTGACTATCGTGACATGTGAAGCATTTTTTAATTGTTTTATTTGGCTTACAAAAGATTTATTTTCCTTTCTGTTCATAGGCTTGTCTCAGTTATATTACTCATTGTGCAAGGTTGTCTTTTACTTTATTTCGGCAAAAAAAGTATGTGCCACACCGCAGAATAAGAAGTATGTTTTATATTGTACACTGAGAGTAATTGGGAACACATTTGAAATAAATTTAACTTCTATCGCTTGGTAATAGTGATACAGCCACCTCATTATTTTCAGTTGAAGTTTTATAAGTAGGCCGAAATTTGTGGGTTATTGAGCATGCCATATCTTGCAATGCCACAAAAATTTGATACACCATCTGGCAGCTTCGGACTAAGTTACCTTGCATCAGTTTCCATTCTAAAGAATTACTTGGATAAAAAGTTGGTTGGAGAATGTAGAAATTAATCCCTCTCCCTTCTCACACGCTAAGCAAGACTGTAACAAAAGTAGAAATGTAATAAGGATTTTAGTATTTCTTGTTTTCTCAAATTTTCTAGTCAACATGAAGCTATTAGTGGTAGCAAATTATTTGGATTTTGTCAGCATTTAACGACATGGTTAGATTTTTCAAAATATGGACATACATTAACTGAAACCACTCAGAAATCAGGATGGAAAACCAGTTTTCCAACCACTTACTGCACTATGCAACTTTCTGCTGGTAGTTTATTCTGTCACTGGAGCTGCATAGTGATTTAATAACTTGCATATGTTTCTATGCTGTTTTTCCAATGTCCAAGAGTCCCAGAATGGATGTCCATTTTGTGTGGGTGTGCCTCTGAAACCAAGATATTGCAGTATCATTAGGAAACCCATTTCAAATGGGTGTCCATGGTTGCTAGGGGCCTGAGCTACTAGTGGAAGTACTTTAGAATAACAACAGCTTGCATTTATATAACACCTTTAACATAGTAAACCATCTCAGGATGCTTCACAGGACAACATAAAGTGATGTTCAAACACGTTTGGTCAAAGAGATGGGTCTGAAAGAGGGTTGTTAAGTGGGAAAAAGAGGTTTAGGAAGGGAATTCCAGAGCATCAGGCATAGACAAGCGAAGACACTGAATGGGGATCAGTGAGTGAGCAGATATTGGGTATTTCTATTTACAATGTATACAAGTGATTTGGAGCTAGAGGCATGAAGCTGATTAAGTGTGTAGGTGACAACAAAATGGGTGGGATTTCAAATATTAAGTAGGAGGCAAACCAAATAGAAAGGGGCCTGCATAGTTTGTGAAGGTCGATGGATGCGTAGCAGAAGGCATTTCTTATGGACAATGAAAGGAGAACAATACTACAAACTCGATGGAAAATGCTAGGAACATTCAACAAGTCGAGCAGTATCTGTAGAGGGGGCAGAAAAGTTAACATTTCAGTTAACTGGAGTTTTTCAAAGCATCCAGGGCCAAAAAGTTAAATTATCTGTCCTGCTGACTGTTTCTAGCATTTTCTGTCTTTGAAGAAAAATAACCTCAAAGGATGTATTCAAAGTTCTTAAGGAAATAAGTAATTTGAGCCGCAGTAATATACCCAAGATTTCTACAAATTCTAGAACCAAGGGCACAAGTTGAAGTTTAGTGAACAGAACAAACAATTTTAAGTTTAATTGCATTTATGCAAATGGTGATGAATGTACAACATGAATTACCTAGGATGGCAGCGGACACTGATCATGTGGCGAAAAAAAAATGAAGGGTGAATTGAATGGCTATTTGAGCTAGTGGGTGATTAAGATGTAATAGTTTTTGGGATTAGTCAAATGGATTACAGTTTTTCCGGTCTTGTGCTTTTCTATGTTTCTAACTATAAACCAAGTTCGTTAAATGGATCTCGGCCCACAACTGTTGCTGGAGGAGGGGGCTAATCTCTTCTGGACTTAGTGGAAATATGGGGATGGATGGATGTTTGGAGTTCATTTACATAATGTTGGGAATCGGAGTATTGCACAGACATTTAAGAAGCTTTCATGGGTCAACTACAGTCCAGTATAGACTACTTTACACATGATCTGTGAAGAGTAAGCTTGATGGATCTTTGCTTCTTCCTTGCTTTAATGTTGAATCATGCTATGCTTAATAAGATTTGCATTGATGCTGACATTGAGAGAAAAAAAAAATTCCCTGTACTTCTAAATCTCACTTTGATGCGCACTAAAAATGCGTTATGCCTATTTAAAACCACACGGAAAAACAAATGCTGTTCCAAATCCAAACAACAGTGTCTGAAATGGGCATAGAAACAGGAGTAGGCCATTTATCCCTTCAAGCCTATTCCTCCATTCAATGAGATGATGGATGATCTGTGACCGAACCCCATGTACCCACCTTTGCTCCATATCCCTTGAATTCTTTGGCTGGCAAAAAATCTATCAGTCTAAGTTTATAGTCAATCTAACATCAATTGCCATTTGCAGAAGGGAATTCCAAACTTCTGCCACCCTTTTGTGTGAAGAAGTGTTTTCTCATTTCACTCCTGAAAGGTTTGGCTCTTTTTTCTTTTGACTATTCCTCCTGGCCCAAGACTGTCCAACTAAAGGAATAATTTCTCCCAATCCACCCTATCTTTTCCCTTTAATATCTTGAAAACTTGAATCAAATCACCTCTTAACCTTCTAAATTCCAGGGATTACAACCTGTTTGTGTAATCTTGTCTCGTAATTTAACTCCAATATCAATCTAGTAAATATATACTGCACTCCCTCCAAGACCAAGATAAACTTCTTAAGATATGGTCCCCAGAACTGCTCACAGTACTTCAGGTTGTAGCCTAATCAGGACTTTATACAGATGAAGACTGACTTCTATCCCCTTGCATTTTAGCCCTTGAGACATAAAGGCCAACATTCCATTAGCCTTTCTGATTATTTTCTTCATGTTTATAATATTTTAATGATCTGTGTACCTGGACCCCCAAGTCTCTTTGGACCTCCACTATTTCTAGCTTTTCATCATGTTGGAAGTATCCTGTTCTATCATTTTAGATCCAAAGTCAACCATCTCACATTTGGCTACAGTGAAATCTGTCTGTCATGGTTTTGCCCAATAATCTATTAATATCTCTTTGTAATTTCACTTACACCTGCACTGTCTACAATGCCACCTATCTTTGGACAGTTGTTGAGTAGAAAACTTGTAACCCATTCTGCTGTATTACTGATATTATTTGAAGTATCTGCATTAAGATGTCTCACAATAACTGTTCCACCTTCAATTAGAAGTTAAATGCAGCAAGTGATGGCTGTGGCAACAGGGCAGATGTTTTAAGATTCTGCAAACTGGGTATAAGTTTTGACTGAAGCCCCACCTGGAACCACATAATACTTTATATTCAACAAGCAGAGCAAATATTAATTGCTGCAGCCATCTCCTGATTTTCTGAATTTGTGGGTGGACATTAGGAGACAAATGTGCCAATTCATTTTGATCTTATTCTGTGGGGGTGTACTAAACTTATTTAATCAGCATTGCACTCAGTTCTCACAGGCAAACTGTATGCTGCAATCTCGGAATATATCAGCTTCACAGGAGGTTCAAATTTGACAAAAGTGTAAAGGCCATATCTATTATCTCAGAGGATGAAAGTTTGAGCATTTCTTTTTAAGATTTACTTGTGAGTTTGATAGCGGCTGTGCTACCACCTAGTGGGATTCCTTGGCAAATTTGATATTGAAGTTTTGTTTTGCTTTTTATGTTGATATTTAGTATCAAGTTTCTCCTGTGTATGCAATAAATTTTCTTTCAAATTTCAATGAACAATTGCTGTACCTATATTTTAAAAATGAATATTGTTTGCACTTGTTTGCAGTTATTCCATTGGGATCACAATCTGCCAATAGTAAAAAGATGTAAGTCACTTCAGCTCCAATGTAATGTACAGATTGACCAAAAGGAGTATTCACAAGGCTTTACTTATTTGCTTAGTGTTAGCCTAATTATCATATCTTCAATAAGTCTTACAATATGAAACAAAAACAGAAAATGCTGGAATAACTCAGCACGTCTAACCGCAAATGTTGAGAGAAAGACAGAGTTAATGTTTAAAGTTCGTATGACTCTTCTTCAGCTCTGAAGAAGTCATACGGACTCGAAACATCCTCAGAACACCATTTGCATTCATTAACATGTCATGAATGCTCATTAAAACAGCTACTCACCGGAATCTTGCCAGGCCTTCCAATCTTCCATCATGCCATCTGGCATTTACGCCACCCTCAAATCCTTTTGAAAAGGGGTAGCGTGCACAAGTCTGACCTTAGTTTGATGGTAACTTCAAGCTGAGTTGAATATTCATAGCCTACCTGCCGTAGCACTGCACCGGTCTTGTTGCAATGAACGCCACATTGCTGGGGCTGTAGGGTTGGTCTGCTCTGCTCTTTGCCTACATTGTCCCAAGGAACACCACTATGCTGTGGTACTCATGCAGGCCTCCACTTTCAGAAACTGGCATTTCAACCGGGCGTGGGCTGTGAGGCGAGGGTGGGGTTAATGAACACGAAGGGGGCAGCAGGTAGGGAAGGCTGTGGAATGGCAATGAGGGGGAAGGACAAACATGAGGGGGGCCTTTCTGGGGTCGCCCTCAAATCTCTTGATGCCGCAGGAGTCTGCTTAGAAAGAAAGGAGGAAGACCTCCTTGTGATGAAAGCCAGTGACTTCATTAGTACTGTTAAAGGGCTACTCAGAACTCAGGCTTCACATCGTAGGACATAGGAATGTAGAATTTAGGAATGTAGGCAATAGTGAAGGAGACACAGCTGCATCATATATGGCATTCCATCAATGAAGGCCTGTCGTGTGTTTACCAGAATTGACACTCCCATCGGGCTGAAGGGCATCCACTCATTAACCATGAGCAACTGATTGGTCATTAATATGCCACATCAGAGATTGGAGCACAGAGCTAGGTTAGGTCACTCATCTCACTGAAACTTTAGCATCCCACACAGGGCTCAAGATGTTATATATCTGCGATGATATCTTGGTCACCTCAATGTGTGTGTTAGTGTCTTAGGGACAAGGCGGCATCAGCCACCATGCAAGTAGGGCAGGAAAAACTATGGACCCTTACAGTGTCATCTTCTGAGCTTTACTTTCTTGTCCCTTGAATTATTAATGTCTTCAATGTTTCCTTTCAGAGGGAAGGCAAAAGATCCAGGGCTCAATGCTGACGTTGTTAGGGTCCTAATGCAATGGAGGAGATGAAGGAGGGAAAGGCAACTCCATGTGCAGCTCCAGCAGGAGGGACATGGTCAAGCAGAGTCAGAGCATGAATAGGAGGATCAGGAGGAGAGACCCAAACAACCGGGACAACTTGCCAGACCTAGGGTTTATTGTAGAAAAGTCTCCTATTTACAGATGAGTGAGAGGCAATGCCATGCACATCTGCACTTATCCCAAGCTCTGGCACATTCCATATGCCACATTCTTCATGAAGACCTGACACCACATGCTGGAGGGCATCCACTGCCAGTGGCTTTGGAGGTGACCGCTGCACTCAATTTCTTGGCCTCTGGTTCTTTCCAAGGATCAACAAGCCGCATTTCTCAGTCCGCAGCATATTGATGCACAGAGGTCACAGATGCCCTTTACAGGGAGGCACATCATTATGTCAGGGTTGCTCTGGATGGAGATAGCCAGGCTGTGAGATTCATCAGCTTCGCTGCCATCTCAGGTTTCCTAAGAGTGCAGGGTGCAGTCAACTGCACCCATGTGGCTATACGGGCTCCATGGCAGCAGGCCCTAATGTTTATAAACTGCAAGGGCTGTCATCCTATCAATGTACAACTGGTGTGTGATCACCACATACTGCACGTTTGTACACGGTACCCTGGGAGTTGCCATGAGTCACTCCCGGGTGCCTGAGATTTTCTAGGGTTTCATTACGTCTGCAGGGATGGCTGTTTGGGGATAAAGGGCGCCCACTGAAACGCTGGCTGATGATACCGGTGTGTCGCCCTCAGAGTCGTTCCGAGGAGAGGTACAACACTGCTCACAGGTCCACACAGTCCCTTAGAGCAAACCATAAGGCTTCTGAAGATGCGCTTCAGATGCTTGGACTGCTTAGGTGGCTCACTACAATATGCTCCCTACAGAGTTTCTTACATCATTGCAGTGTGTTGTGCTTTTCACCATCTGGCAATGCAAAGAGGTGACCCCCTGCCAGAGGATGAACTGGAGGAGGATGAGAGCTCATCGGAGGATGAAGATCCAGAGGCCCAGGAACCTCAGGAGGCTGCAGAGAGTCAGAATGAGCGTGATCACTCCATTGAGGAAGGAAGACTTGAGATGTGTCCTTGATGAGTTAATTGCTGACAGGTTCCAAGAAGAGTAAAGTTAAGTGGAGGAATGTGGCCACATTTCTCCTAGCCCTCAATGCCATCTTCTTTCAACTCAGGGGTTGTCCACGCACTTGCAGCGAGAACGAGTCCCGCATTCATGCTTAGCGCCCTGACCTCATGAATCACCAGACCATGATCTTTGCTTTGGTCCGTGGGGCCCTGTGAGTGAGGTCACTCTGGGAACTGAGAGCTCAGTTCAGGACAAGAGCGATGCGAGAGAAGACTTGAAGCCTTCGCCACCATCTAATGATGCAAACACTGCTGCAACTGAGATGTGGATGTGCCTAGGGATCTCCTCCTCCCATGCATGTCTTTTCTTCTGCCACTACCACTGAGAAGACACAAATGTTCTTAGAATATCAATGCCAATGAGCTGCACTCACTCAATGGCGTTCCTTGAGGAAGAAGGGTTAGAAATGCTTACATCTCACATTTCCAATAATATTTTAAACACATCTCCCTGACATCACACAAGGGTGCAGAGACTAGTTCAACTGAGGTTGACATCACAAGAATGTGAATGTTACAGTGGGACAGTACCACTGAGTGGGAGGAAGGCTAAACCTCGAAATAAGAAGACTCCAAAGTACAAAATCACAACGCCTTCAGTTGACAGGAACTTTCATGTACCATCAAATGTATTAACAAAAGTGAAATTTATTTACATCTCTAGCACACCCGTGACCCAAAAGTGATGTAAATTTTTCTTAACTTTGCAAACTCTACCGCTGCACCTGGGTGCAGCCCTGACATCCGGAGCAGAAGTGGAGGCAGCCTACTAACTGCTACATCCTGGTGTTTATGATGACCTTGGCAGATGTCCTCTGGTGGCCTGAGGCCTGGAGGGCCCTGGCCTGATAAGGGTCACCTGCTCGGGCAGAAGCTCTCTCGACGGCCTGAGAAGATGGAGTGGGTGGGGCCACAGGCAGCGGGTGCTGTGAGCAGTTGCACGCCCTTGGAGTGTTTTGAGAGGAGGCCCTCAGGGTATCCGGCTGCGCTCATCCTCCCTTTGGGTGCCCGCAGGCCCCGTCCTGACTCCTGCAGGAGACAGTGTGCACCTGGAGGGAGGTCAACATGCCACATCCCCATGTCACCTACATCTTGATGGTGCCCACCAGGGTGTGTAGCCATGGACTGCAGGGCCAAGCGCAAATCTGGGAAGACCTGCTGGACCAAGGTCTCCATGGTGGTTGCCTCGAGGTGCTCGCATGTTGGAGCCATGACATCAGACAGAACGCAGACAGACTCCTCCATCGTTCAGTCTAGTCTGCAGAGTGACTGTCGAATCTCTGCCTGATGTTCCACAGCCTGCCGTTGCATCTCCAGCATTGAGTTGGGAGCCACTCCCAGAGGCTCATAATCTGACTCAGACTGAGGGGTGGCTTGTCTCCAGCAACCCTCTGAGCGCCGGAGACCTGGGCTGTCACTGCCTATGATTGCTGAAGGGACTTGTCAGTGAGGTGTTCCCCAGAAAGTGAGGCGATTCTCCATGGACATGTGTCTCTGAGCTAGTGGAAGGTGCTGGTGATATCCGTGATGGATCTTCCTCTTTGGATCACGTCTGCGGGCTCACACTGGTGCTGGACTGGCTTGGTGGCTACATTCTTCTGGTGCCTAGAAAATAGAAAAGAGAGTTTCAGTTAATGAGCATGAGCTAGATAAGACTGCATATGACTCAGTGAATGTCAGGATTTGATGAGGTGATGGAGCTGTGATCCGTATACTAGGTTGGCGGGAGATGCCAATCTCCCTTTCCCCACAGGTGTGATCCCTGTCCTTCCCAGCGGGCTCGGCTGCAGCCGCCTCAAGCTCAGTGAGGGTGATGATGTTGGCCATCCCTCCCCGGTCTGCGATCTTTCGCGCCTGTTGTGCGCCAGCTTGGCCTGAAGGTATGAAGAGGAATGAAAGGCATGTGATGAGACGGGATGGAGCAGAGGTTGGGTGAGATGCATGTCCCCTGTGTATGAGAAACTCTGTTTCTCCCTCCACAGATCCTGCTGAGTTTTTCCAGCGTTTTCTGTTTTTATTTCAAATTTCCAATATCCGCAGTATTTTGCTTTTAAATTATGATAGATGGGATGGTGGTGATGTGAAAGCCTTTGTGAGAGAATGAGTGTTGATGTGTCCCCCCCGCTAATGGTTGTGTGAGATCCCTGAAGAGAATAGCCGCTTGAGTGCATGATCCCATGAGAGTTTAATATTGGAGGGTGTTGAAGGATGACTTATCCTGGCAAACCAGATGAGATCATTCATCCGCTTCCTGCACTGGCTCCGTTGCCAGCTGCGTTGATCTGCTCCGCGATGGCCTCCCAGGCTGGAGAGGTGAGGCTGCTGTGCTTCCTGCAGCCATTCTCAGAGCACGTGCCTTTGTGACTGTACCCCTCTGATCAAGGCCTGGAGGGTCTGGTGCATGAAGTATGGTGCTACAGCCTTCTTCAGGCTCTCGGCCTTCCTTTTCTGGCTGCCAAACATCTCTGGTGGGCTGGAGAGAGTGAGATTGTGTGTTGGACTGGCCTTTAAATATCATGCCCAGACTTTCAAACCCACAAGCTGTAGGTGGCCGCACGAACCAACTCCTGGCTCACCAGGTGATTCTGACCGATAAGCATTTTTGCATAATTAATGAGGCTCCAAGAGTAAAATTGGACACGAATTCCCGCCATTCCGGAGAGTGGGGTGGGCACAGCCGGAACCACCCGCCACCCCACCTAGTCTCATTTCTGGAAAATTCCGCCCTTCGTGCATTTTTCGGCATTCTTCTACATTCTCAGATAGAGGAAGGACAAGATTTCTGCACCATGAATTCCGTGGAGGCCTGAAACTGGTTATTAGCCTGGGGGAGATTAGAATTTCTTGCATTTTGAAGTGCTGTTATAGTGTAACATTGTTAGTACCACGAGAAATATATCCCATATTTGTAGGGGAAAAGCCTGAATGATATCTGACGTTTATGTGCAAAGAGTTGTGAACAGGCTTTTTGTCACTGGGTTCTTTAAACTTTGTCGTAAATTAAGAAATGGATCTTTAAGTACACCTATATAATTATGAAAAGAGCTTGCACTCCTACTGTCAGTTGCTCCTCTTCGATGCACTTTAGCATGACCATGTTATATGACCATGCACAATTGTCTTCTGTAATCCCACTGTTTCTAGCCTTAATCCTAGGAATGCCTATGCTCCCGGTCTCACTCCAGTAAGGCTCCTACAGATTTTTTTTATTTTTACAATTCATTTATGGGATGTGGACGTCGCTGGCTAGGCCAGCATTTATTGTCCATCTCTAATTGCCCTTGAGAAAGTGGTGGTGAGCTACTGCAGTCCAAATGGTGTAGGTACACCCACAGTGCTGTTAGGGAGGGAGTTCCAGGATTTTGATCCAGCGCAGTGAAGGAACGACGATAAATTTCCAGGTCAGGATGGTGAGTGGCTTGCAGGGAAACTTGCAGGTGGTGGTGTTCCCATGTGTCTCTGCCGTTGTCCTTCTAGATGGTAGTGGTTGTGGGTTTGGAAGGTGCTGCCTAAGATGGCTTGCTGAGTTTCTGCAGTGCCTCATGTAGATGGTACACACTGCTGCCACTCTTTGTCGGTGGTAGGAGTGAATGTTTGTGGATGGTGTGCCAATAAAGCCGGGTGCCAATAAAGCAGGCTGCTTAATCCTGAATGGTGTCAAGCTTGTTGAATGTTGTTGGAGCTGCACTGAACCAGGCATGTGGAGAGTATTCCATCACACTCCTGCCTTGTGCCTTGGCAAAGGTGGACAAGCTTTGGGGAGTCAGGAGGTGAGTTACTCGCTACAGGATTCCTAGCCTCTGACCTGCTCTTGTAGCCACAGTATTTATATGGCTAGTCCAGATTAGTATTCCCAGTTAACAGGATGGACCAGGCTGCACCCCGATTTGAGCTTTGTATTTTGCTCTATTCCTGCTGTAGTCAAGATTCTCAATCGGGTCCGTGGACCGCTAAGGATCTGCGAGAAGTGTCAAGGGATTCGCCAAACCTTCAGATTAGCTTCACGTTGACTTCATATATATTGCATTATATTTGATGATCACTCAGAGCATCACTGTTGACACAGTCCCTTGGGATTGATCACCTTTCTGTGGACAGACATGGGGTTTTAAGGATTGACAACTGACCCCCTCCTCCACCAACCCCTCCCTCCCCAGCTTCAAGGATGAAGATCTCAGGCAGATATTAATGTTTGCATATGGAAGGGACGAAGAGATCCAGCCAGGTGGTTGAATGATGCGACATTGCTGGTCCAGCCACAGCTTTGATTTTCAGCATCCCATGCCACTGTGAGACAGACTTTGGATGCTGCTTTTATAACTGGTTTATTAAATAAAATGATTCATTCCTGAACACGCTAGAGCAATGCAAAGGGAATCACTGAGCATCTTACTCTGACATGACTACTTTTGTGTGCATTTTTGCAACATTTTCATTTTTAAATTCTAATTCTGGTTTAATGTCCATTAAATAATTTGCTATTCAGCCTATGTAAAATGTAGTGGGCTGCCTGGCATAAGATTGCAGTGTCGGGGTTATTGATTTCATGGGGACAGCTTGACAGACATTAGAGTGTGATCTGTTTGATCACCCACTGCAGATGCAGCCGACGTAAAAATAAGTTTCATCTAAAATAACGCCACCTCTTTTCTTGATATTACCTGGTTAAATAAGTGACAGTGTGAAAACATTTTTCTGCTTTAAATACACAAACCGCCACCTTGACTGGTCAATCCTACTTTTGCATCATCATGTTTAGTTCACAAATATTAACATCGGACATTGAGATGTTCGGCTCAACTGGTTTGATGTTTCAGTAAGATTTCAGATTTGAGAAGCGAAATCCCAATTTATGATTGAGAGACTACTGCAAAGCGTGTAGATTTAAGTAATTACCTCATTGGGAAGGAAGATTTGGCAGTTGTATAGTAGTTATCAACCATTGTAAGATTACAGATTACTAACGCACATAATATGCCCGGTTAACCTTAACACTAGTGTAGTTATGTTTACAAAGCAAATGTATGAAAGATCCTTCCAGCACATCAACGCATGTTTTTGTTTCCAACACAGATTTGTAAGTAAAGCTTGTGAATGTTAGGAGTTTGAACCCATTCAGATAATAAATATGGTTAAATGACTGTGCTGCAGACCAATAATCTTAATGTGTATATCATGACATTTACATGCCAGAAGCCATCAGAACTTTACATAAATTATTTAGAAATAAACTAAATAAAAATAGTCATTTATGTAGATCTAATGGTGCTGGAGATTTTGGTGTCAGGCATGGAGAATATTCCAGAATTATTATTAAATATTGCCAGTGTTCTGGTCCATGTCCCACATTTCTGTGTTATTGAAATATCTGGTGAGCTGGAGTGAGGTTTCTGTGCATTTGTTTCAACGTCTTATACCTGCTGTTTATAAATGGATTCATGATATTGTTACATGAAGTAGTGAAGAAGTATTTCTCCCAGGAGAACAATTTGAAGGATGATACCATTTGTACAAAATGATGGATCAACTTTCATATAATCATAGAAGACACAAGGAGGCCAGTTGGCCCATGGTATCTGTGCAGCTCTTTGTTTATTTGTATAATCTTTTATGCAGAAAAATAAACTTGTATAATGGGAATCTGTGAAATTGTTGTAACACAGGTGGGGGCCCCAGAAGCACAAACATTGAGAAGTGCTACTCTAGGTCTCACTTTGCTTAACTGCTCTGCCTGGTGTTGTGTTGCATTCCCTTCTGACTGTTGCACTCCCATCACATGGTTTCGTTTCCCACCCACCTGTTCCACCATCCCCAGCCATTGTCCCGTGCTGCCCATAAGCAAAGGCATGGGAGTTTTACTGGTGCTTCTAAGATTGCGATGTCAGGGTTATTGATTTCATGGCAACTGTCCCTTTATTCAAGGACAAATTCCACTCGAGGTCATGAGTTTCTGAAAAGGGTCTTCATGTGACTGAACAGGCCAATTCTTGACCCACAGATCTTTGTGGTCATGGGGCAGAATGTCCCATGAGTTAGTGGGATCAGAGTGACGGATTTGCTTCTTTATCTTTCCTTCCCTACCGCCATCCTGCCTTATCAAGGCATTTGGGCTCGAAGCATGATGCAGCTTGATGGACAGGGTATCGCCATTTTTGAACAATTGGTAGCAAGCCCCTCCCAATCATTAATACCAATGCTGCTGCAATTCAAGGAGAGCTTCATAGTGTCTTTGATGCATTTTGTTTTTGTCCTTCCCTGGAATGTTAACCATTTGAGAGATGACAGAACAGGACCTGGTGATGGAGACAGTTTTAAGCCATCCGGACGCATAGTCCAATTCATCAGATGGATTTTGCAGGAGTTTTGCCTGAATGCTTGTGAAGCTAACTTCAAGAAGGGCATTAGTGTTTGCTTGACCGCCCTCCCATTAAATCCAGAGGATGTGACGGAGACATTGTTGATGGAATTTCTCTAATGCTCTTATGTGTCGCTGGTATACAGTCCGGGTCTCACTGCAGTTAAGGAACATGATGACAACAACAGCTCTGCACACTAGGACTTTTGTTGACTCGCAGAGGTCTTTGTTGTGAAACACTCACTGCCATAATTTGTAAAAATCTGAACTGGCACAGCTGATCCAGTGTTGGATCTCCTCATCAATGGTGGTCTTTTGAAAGAGATGGCTTGACTTGTGGCCTTCAATTCAGCTTCCAATTATCAATGCTTCAATACAGTTCCTGGGAACATAGATTGGTACTTAATTTTAATGGATTGCTGCCTTAAACTTGGACTCACCCTAATTTAAGAATTTACGTTTTAATCTAAATTCCCAGTGATTCAGTTTTAAACATTCCAAATCTGGCTTTTGTCTTACTCTGAAGTCACTTGAATGTAATTGAATTGCTTAACCTGTTGTCCTTTCCAAGATTCCGGACAAATGTGAGGTAATGCATTTTGGAAGGTCTAATACAGGTAGGAGTTATACAGTAAATGGCAGAACCCTTAAGTGCTTCGATGGGCAGAGGGATCTGGGTGTACAGGTCCACAGGTCACTGAAAGTGGCAACGCAGGCGGATAAGGTAGTCAGGAAGGCATATGGCATGCTTGCCTTCATCGACAGGGGTATTGAGTATAAAAACTGGGAAGTCATACTGCAACTGTATAGGACCTTGGTTAGGCCACACTTGGAATATTGCGTGCAATTCTGGTCGCCACATTACCAGAAGGCTATGGAGGCGTTGGAGAGAGTGCAGAGGAGGTTTACCAGGATGCTTCCTGGTCTGGAGGTTATTAGCTATGAGGAGAGGTTGGAGAAACTCGGATTGTTCTCACTAGAGCGACGGAGATTGAGGGACGACTTGGTAGAAGTTTACAAAATTATGAGTGGCATGGACAGAGTAGATAGTCGGAAGCTTTTTCCCAGGTTGGAAGAGTCAATTACTAGGGGACATGATTTAAGGTGAGAGGAGAAAACTTTAGAGGAGATGTGCGGGGCAAGTTTTTTACGCAGAGGGTAGTGAGTGTCTGGAATTCGCTGCCAGAGGAGGTGGTGGAAGCAGGTACGATAGTGGTGTTTAAAGAGGGAGCTTGACAAATACATGAACAGGATGGGAATAGAGGGATATGGACCCCGGAAGTGCAAAATGTTTTAGTTTGACAGGCAACATGATCGGCGCAGGCTTGGAGGGCCAAAGGGCCTGTTCCTGTGCTGTACTTTTTTTTGTTCTTTGTTCTTTGCTATATTAGTACTTTCAAAAAAAAATTCCCCATGTTAAAAGATATCTTATACTGTACGTTGAGTACAGCTTTAATTAGGTCAACAAGGTTAGGATTAAAATTAAATGAACCATATGTCAAGTTTTTTTATTCTTTCACAGGATATCGGTGTCGCTGGCTAGGCCAGCGTTTGTTGCCCATCCATAATTGCCCTTGAGAATATTGTGCAATGTTATTCATTAATTTATGTATTCTGGATGCCCCTTACAGTCAAATGGTTCAAAATGGCATATGTAATGCAGAGGGATTGTGGAACACAGTGGAAATCCAATACTTTGGTTGCTGTGTTTCAATTGAGACTGTTGTAAAACCTGTCTATACTAAAGTTAATAGTGGGCAGAAAGAAAGTGTATCTACCAGCGAGTT
Source organism: Cetorhinus maximus (assembly GCF_964194155.1). Taxonomy (NCBI): domain Eukaryota; kingdom Metazoa; phylum Chordata; class Chondrichthyes; order Lamniformes; family Cetorhinidae; genus Cetorhinus; species Cetorhinus maximus. The sequence continues at coordinate 55,928,909 of NC_135883.1, forward strand.
GAAAAATATTCATGGGGAATACATATTTTGTGTAATATTTTAAAACAATATGCACGTGCTTGTACTAACAGTTTCATGCCAAGTGCCAAACAGAAAATCCTTCCCCATCAGCGCATTAAGTTCATAACACAAAACACACAGTTTAGAAAGCCGGGCCTAGTGATAATTAAAAGGGCTTGTCCTGCTCTGTGTGGCCTCTGTTTATTTTCCAAACAAACAATTCAGTAATCACATCAAGACAACTAATTCTTTAATAGCCTCTTTAAACTGCCAATCAAATTGTGAACTTAGGCCCCCCTAACTCCCCCCCACTGCCCTTTCCATAAAATTGACTCCCACACTGCAGTTAACTCACTCAGAATAGTGTAAATAGAGTCTGTTTGAACTCAGCAGTTTTCAAATGGCCCTGCTGAGTTCAGGTTTCCCGCCTGTGGGATTCATGCCCTGCCCCCTCCCCCAACAGAAAAATGGAATCTGTCGGATATGGGGGAGGGACTTCCATATCCAGGTCCCATCCACCATTTAAGTCCTGCCTGCCACTTTTAAAGGTCTCTTTAGTCGACCCAACTCCGTGAAAATCCGACCCAACATTTCAGATCGCCCTGAAGAGCCATATGCACTTGAAACGTTAACTCTATTTCTCTCTCCACAGATACTGTCAGACCTGCTGAGATTTTCAGCATTTTCTGTTTTTATTTCGGGTCGAGGTCTCCATAGTTGCTGCCTGACCTGCTAAGCATGTCTAGCATTTTCGGGGTTTGTACCGTTTAACACCCTGGTGTTTTCCCATATTGACAGGGCTCTACAGTCTCTCTAATAACTGCAGCAATGTTTGATGTTCAGAAAGCATCCATTTCTCAAAGAAAATGATTCCCTTGAGGTCTGGATCCCTGCTGTCATCAGTCAGGATGAATTATGAGTTAAAACTCCAGACACCTGGTTCCTGTTCCTCCTCCTGCCATCATCACCTAATCCAGCTCATTCACATTCCATACATCACCCAGTATACTCCCAAAACCTAGTTGTCGGTTAGATGGAGGTGGGAGCTGCTGATATGTGTGAGGTTCTGTCTTGCTTGGTATGTATCAGTAGACCTAGAATCAGGTAGCTTCATGTGGCATTCCTAAAGAAAAGAATGTTACAGTTGTGTATCTAGTAGAACTTTTTGGACATTGTTTTCAGAAGAAAGATCGATCGGGGTTTCTACTGCAGTTTATGTTATAGAGCTAATGAGTGAGTAAGCAAATAGCATGGGGAAAAGGAGCATGGAAAGTTTACTACAAACCTTCAACTGGGAGCATGCTCCCTATTTTTCTATCCCTTCTCTCCTCAGTGGCCTAACTGCTGAGGATCATCAGGGCTGACTCCTCTGCAGGAAGCACAAAGGCAGATGGGAAGGCCTCATCTCTTAGGAGTTCTCTCCCTTGTTGAGCGTCGACTTCCAGAAGCTGCAAGTTTGGGGAGCAATTGAAAGTTGTCATGAGGGCATACAGCAAGAGCATGCAGTAATAGTAATTATGACTGTGTATCAAGGAAGTCAGAGGGAGAAGCATGTGAAGGAAGGAGCCTTCAGAAGAGGAAGCACAGCCCTGCTGCATAGTGAGAACCATTCGAAGTACAAGAAAATGTGTGAGGGAGGTGGTAGCTCAGTGTGTAATCTGTGCTTCACACATTCTGAATATCTTCTACTTTTTTCCTTGATTTATCTCAATATGCTTCTTATTGTCTGATATTAATGTTCTTCCTGAAATTTAACCATTTTGTGCTTTCCAGTTAAATACTTATGCAGGTTATTTGATTTCTTTACCTGTGTATGGTTGTTGCTTCTTTCTTATACCATTCCTCATTCTGTTCCTTTTATAAATACTGTTCATCTGTAATATCTTCCAGTTCTGATGAAAAATTGGTACACAAAGACATCTTGTCTGTCCACCTCACAGAAGCTAACTGGCCTGCTGAAAGTTTCCCATATTTGTTCGCATAATTTCTTTTTACTGAGAAGATTTGCCTTTGCTGTTGGACAGAATGAATCTCTTTAAACTGCTACAGCCTTAAGGCCTATAGCAGCATGTAATTTCTTACTCACTAGTGGAAAAGCACAAAGGCTTTTGATGCTGATGTTCAGTTGCAGACACTGGAAACAAAGGTGGATCAGCACACTAATGGTGCAGTGAATGCAAATACCACAACTCTCAATATCTACTCAGTGAAGGCTCCTGCTAAAGATTGGAGTTGTTTATTTTTGAATGGAGAGTAAATGCAACTCAGTTGAAGAAATCAAAAAATGAATGGACATATCACAGCATCAATAGGGAAATAAAAGAATAAAGTTTGAAAGCAAGATGGGAAATAGATGAAAGTGGTCTTCATAAATCTTCAGCATAGAAACAAACAGTAGGATAAACTACATGGATTTTTCACTCATGCCTTCCTAATTTTCTTTCGGATTTGTTTGGAAATAACATTTTTGAAGTTCAAAATATATTAGAATCATAGAATCTTACAGCACAAAAGAAGACCAATCATCCCATCAAGCCCATGCCAGTTCTTTGAAAGAGCTATCCATTTGGTGTGACTTTCCCCGCTCTTTCCCCATAACCTTTCACTTCAAGTATTTATCCATTTCCCTTTTGAAAGTTACCTTCATTACTTTGTATGTTTGAACCTAGCAAAATTACTTCCCATTAATTTTGAAAATTGGGCTGTGCAAAATAGATTTAAAGAAACCAGTAAAGCGTCTTCAAATATAACAGAGCTGGGAGCAATTATAACTTAGCTTTTTATTTTGGTGTTGAAATGTTAATATATCCTGAAAAGTTTTATGATGTTTATAAATAGGGTCTGTATACCCTACCTGAATTCAGTGTACCCAAGAGAATTATCTCTTATGTCACTTTCATCCCACACGATAACGTTATTGTTGAAAATGGTTGTTTGCTGGACTTTGTCCCATATAGCTGTTATTATTATAATGCATTTTTTAAAACTTCTAAAATAAGCAGTGCCTCAGGAGATAAACTGAAAGTGTTACTTCTGCAAGTAGAAACACATTGTTTTAATGCAAACAAAAGGAAAAGGCTGACCACATCTAAGGAGTGGCATAGGCACCAATAATGGAGTGATTAAAACCTGGTATGTACAAGACTCCAGAACTGGAGGAATGCAGAAATCTTGGAGGGTTGTAGGCCTGAAGGAGGAAGAGATGAAACCAAGGGGGGAATTGGAAACAAGGATGAGAATTTTAAAATTTAGGCATTGCAGGATGGGAGTCAATGGGTTTCATTATATATTTCTACCTTTCTTGTAACACTTCTACTTGCACAGTTTCTCAGTATGGGTGACAGTTGCAGGCAGACTCAGCATATATCCAACACAAAACCAAGATTGGGAACTCGGAGAGGAATCTTATCAGTTGCACAGAGGAGCCTTTTGAGGTGTTAGCATGGGGAATTTTTGAAAGTTCCACTTTAGGTTGTCTACCTGATGCACTTCCGCCTCCTAACAATCTTGCCAGATGGATCAGGCTGGCACAGCCAATTAGTGATAACTGCCCATTTGCTGGCAGATTGGCGATGCCACTAGGATCTTCCTGAGTCCCTGACGGCAAATGGGCAACTCACTGAGGCTGGTGATTGAAGGCAGCCTCACGGCAGTAGGCTAAGGGAACTAGTGAGGCTTCCTTTTCATTTCTTCCCCCTCCCACTCCCGGAGTGATTGGCGGCAGAGGATTACAGCTTCGGCTGCAAGCAATCCTGTCGTGGGGCTCCCAATCCATAATTATGGCCTGGTAGCTCTGGCCACACTTACTTTAACCATTTTCCGAAGTCTTCTGAGGATGCCGCCTTCTTGAGGCGCCCTCTCAGTCCTCCACCTTTTGTAGTCCCCAACTCTCCTGATGGAGCTGCCAACCACCCACAACACTGGGCGTTCCACTGGGCGTCCCTCCCACACACCCTGCCTGCCATCCCTATTTGGACGGGACTCGCCCAGGCGTCCTGTTAATTGGCTGGCTCTGGGAAGACCGTGTAGGCAGACGGAATTCAGATGCCATCAGTGCTGAGTGGTCCTGAAGCCTGAGAATTTTTTTAATTGGTAAAATTCCATTCTAAATACCCCAATTCTTATATGTATTTCTAAATGTTGATGAATCTTATATTTCCCACAGTGACTCTAAGTTCATCTATATTCTCAGTACTTTTAATTTCCCATAAACACATTAGTTTTGTAACACAAATGCTTGGTTGGCTTAATTAGGTTCTTTTCATTGTTTGTTTTAGGGTCAGATTTAGTGATATTCCATCATGGAACGAAACATCTGTTCCAGCTGAGTCGGTAGTTAGGAAGGCAAATGCAATGTTGCCATTTATTTCGAGAGGACTAGAATATAAAAGCAGGGATGTGCTGCTGAGGCTTTATAAGGCTCTGGTCAGACCACATTTAGAATATTGTGAGAAATTTTGGGCCCTGTATCTCAGGAAGGATGTGCTGGCCCTGGAGAGGGTCCAGAGGAGGTTCACGAGAATGATCCCAGGAATGAAAGGCTTAACATATGAGGAACGTTTGAGGACTCTGGGTCTATACTCGATGGAATTTAGAAGGATGAGGGGGGATCTGATTGAAACTTACAGAATACTGAACGGCCTGGATAGAGTGGACGTGGGGAAGATGTTTCCATTAGTAGGAGAGGCTAGGACCCGAGGACACAGCCTCAGAGTAAAGGGAAGACCTTTTAGAACAGAGATGAGGAGAAACTTCTTTAGCCAGAGAGTGGTGAATCTATGGAATTCATTGCCACAGAAGGCTGTGGAGGCCAGGTCATTGAATGTATTTAAGACCGAGATAGATAGGTTCTTGATTGGTAAGGGGATCAAAGGTTACGGGGAGAAGGCGGGAGAATGGGGTTGAGAAACTTATCAGCCATGATTGAATGGTGGAGCAGACTCGATGGGCTGAATGGCCTAATTTCTGCTCCTATGTCTTATGGTCTTATGGTCTTTCCACCTCCTCACAGTAGTGTCACAATAGATGTTTCTCTTCCTTAAGGCAAACATCTCTGGTCTTATCAGCGCATATTTTTATATAAAAGCAAAAAACTGCGGATGCTGGAAACCCAAAACAAAAACAAAAATACCTGGAAAAACTCAGCAGGTCTGGCAGCATCTGTGGAGAGGAACACAGTTAACGTTTCGAGTCCATATGACTCTTCAACAGAACTAAGTAAAAATAGAAAAGAGGTGAAATATAAGCTGGTTTAAGTGGGGTGGGGGGTGGAGAGAAGGTAGAGCTGGATAGAGGGCCAGTGATAGGTGGAGATGGCCAAAAGATGCCTTAGACAAAAGGACAAAGAGGTGTTGAAGGTGGTGATATTATCTAAGGAATGTGCTAACTAAGGGTAGAAAGCAGGACAAGCAAGGTACAGATAGCCCTCGTGGGTGTGGGGTGGGGTGAAGGAATCAAAATGGGCTAAAAGGTAGAGATAAAACAATGGATGGAAATACATTTAAAAATAATGGAAATAGGTGGGAAAAGAAAAATCTATATAAATTATTGGAAAAAAAATGGGGGCTCGGAAAGGGGGTGGGGATGGAGGAGAGAGTTCATGATCTAAAATTGTTGAACTCAATATTCAGTCCAGAAGGCTGTAAAGTGCCTAGTCAGAAGATGAGGTGCTGTTCCTCCAGTTTGCGTTGAGCTTCACTGGAACAATGCAGCAGGCCAAGGACAGACATGTGGGCATGAGAGCAGGGTGGAGTGTTGAAATGGCAAGCGTCAGGGAGGTCTGGCTCATGCTTGCGGACAGACCGAAGGTGTTCTGCAAAACGGTCACGCAGTCTGCATTTGGTCTGTCCAATGTAGAGGAAACCGCATTGGAAGCAACGAATGCAGTAGACTAAATTGAGGGTAGTGCAAGTGAAATGCTGCTTCACTTGAAAGGAGTGTTTGGGCCCTTGGACGGTGAGGAGAGGGGAAGTAAAGGGGCAGGTGTTGCACCTTCTGCGGTTGCATGGGAAGGTGCAGTGGGAGAGGGTTGAGGTGTAGGGGGTGATGGAGGAGTGGACCAGGGTGTCCCGGAGAGAACGATCCCTGTGGAATGCCGCCGGGGAGGTGAAGGGAAGATGTGTTTGGTGGTGGCATCATGCTGGAGTTGGCAGAAATGGCGGAGGATGATCCTTTGAATGCGGAGGCTGGTGGGGTGATAAGTGAGGACAAGGGGGACCCTATCATGTTTCTGGGAGGGAGAGGAAGGTGTGAGGGCGGATGCGCGGGTGATGGGACAGACACGGTTGAGGGCCTGTCAACCACCGTGGGTGGAAAACCTCGGCTAAGGAAGAAAGAAGACATGTCAGAAGAACTGTTTTTGAAAGTGGCATCATCAGAACAGATGCATCGGAGGCGAAGGAACTGAGAGAATGGGATGGAGTCCTTACAGGAAGCGGGATGTGAGGATCTGTAGTCGAGGTAGCTGTGGGAGTCGGTAGGCTTGTAATGGATATTGGTGGACAGTCTATCACCAGAAATTGAGACAGAGAGGTCAAGGAAGGGAAGAGAAGTGTCAGAGATGGACCATGTGAAAATGATGGAGGTGTGGAAATTGGGAGCAAAATTAATAAATTTTTCCAGGTCCAGATGAGAGCATGAAGCAGCACCGAAGCAATCATCAATGTACCGGAGAAAGAGTTGTGGGAGGGGGCCGGAGTAGGACTGGAACAAAGAATGTTCCACATACCCCATAAAGAGACAGGCATAATAACGGGGGCCCATGTGGGTACCCATGGCCATTATTTGGAGGAAGTGAGAGGAGTTTAAGGAGAAATTGTTCAGTGTGAGAACAAGTTCAGCCAGACGGAGGAGAGTAGTGGTGGATGGGGATTGTTCCGGCCTCTGTTCGAGGAAGAAGCGGAGAGCCATCAGACCATCCCGGTGGGGGATGGAGGTGTAGAGGGATTGGACATCCATGGTGAAGAGGAGGCGGTTGGGGCCAGGGAACTGGAAATTGTTGATATGATGTAGGGTGTCAGAGGAATCACGGATGTAGGTGGGAAAGGACTGGACAAGGGGAGAGAGAATGGGGTCAAGATAGCAAGAAATGAGTTCCGTGGGGCAGGAATAGGCTGATGCGATCGGTCTGCCGGGACAGTCCTGTTTGTGGATTTTGGGTAGGAGGTAGAAGCGGGTCGTCTGAGGTTGGGAGACTATCAGGTTGGAAGCTGTGGAAGAAAGATATATTTTTTGTATATATGGTCAGTCCTCTAACCCTGGGAACTTGGCAGCTCTGACATGTCTTCCTGAATTATCAATTGTGGTACCAGTACATCTGTTTCTTTCTTTCTTGTAATAGTGTCCTTTTGTTCTAAGGTGCTTTGATTTGGATGTTATCTGTCATGTTATCATACAAGAGCTGAGATTTAGCATTTCTGCACTCTCATGTAATTAACTGCTAAGGAAGGACTCATGTAATTAACTGCTAATGAGCATTCCTAGACCTTCAGAATCTCTGCTGCAATTTGCCAAGGTGAACCCATCTCATAGTCACCATTACTTTGTTATTTCCTAACATTTTATTGCTCAGTATATTTTATTTTCCAATATCATGTATACCATCAGAAGAAGTACTGAGCAGAGTGGATACACTGTATTAGAGCAAAAAAAATTTTTAAATCAATGAATAAGTCACTCGGGGCTACTTTTATGCTCATGTTACTTGCTAATCAATAGTACTAGGAGAGGCCTGAAAACATCAAACTCTTCTGTAAATGGTGGAACAAAATAAAGGGAAGGGATGAATACATTTAAAAGGGCATTATCTACATGGAGAAGTTGCGGACTTTTTTTTGGTTTAATGTCAGAACCACCATGTTAGCTTTGCCAGTGATGACGCAACTAAACTGCACGATTGAGGGTGAAATTGTTGGAGGCAAAATTCCTGCTGTCAATTAATTTGATGCAATAGTCAGTGTGAGTGCAAAATACGATCATCTTTAAAAATTCATAATTCTATAAATCGGCATAATTGGAATAACCAACTTAACAATACTGAACATTAAATTAAATGATCAAGTTCAGCGTGCCAAAGTATGGCAGCTAGTGTTGCTTTCATCTCCTAAGCAGGCTTAACCAATATAATATTATTGCTTTAAATGTCACTATTTCACTATAACTGGATTGCTTGATATGTTTTAAACAATCTGGAACGTGAAATTTGCTCCAGTAGAGTATAACTACAGTGCGTGGGTTTTCCCCTTTTAAAAACTGAGTCGTATCAACTTTATAAACATGGTAATCATTTAATTTATTTTTTTATTTCCAACTTTTCCACTCTTAACCTCTTCTTAAAATATTCGAATTGTTTAAATTGAGTGACATGCATCTGTTTCCCATTTACATTGTATTTACAGTCTGCTTGACAGAGGTTGAATGATATATTAGTTTAGACAAGAGTTGAGTGAAGTTCAATAATAAATGGCCTAGAATTTGCTGGAGCAGGGCATCTTGTGCTTTCAAAGTTGAATTTTATCTTCCCTGTAAGCTGCTTGAAGTGGGAGTTGATAATGCCAATGACATATCTGGACCCTTGGTGAATGAAAGGACCGATTACCTATCCTCTTAAACAGAAATTTAAGAATTGAGAAAGAAACAGAGGAATTACTGATAAGGATGGTGAGTTAAAATCAAATCAGGTATATGATGAGAAATAGAGAGAAAGACAAATTGGTTTAAGATACAAAGGAAAAGTTTAAAGAAATGTTTAATTTTAAAAACCTCTAATGCCAATTTAATACCTGTAGGAATGAGACTCCACAGTTTAAATTGTTCACTCCCTGGGCCAGAGAGATTGAGTAACCATTGCAGGAACATAAATCTTGTCATTAAAAAGGTAGTTACATTGTTACATACTAGCCCTAACTTTCTATGATAAGTTTAATTGGCAATTATTATCCAAATGCAGCAATTTCCAAAAACCTGTGGAAGTTAATGATGGAGAGGTGCAAATTATCTAGCAATTTACAGTTTGAAATTCAAAGGCTATCCTTTCGTCCCTTGTGGCATCTGAATTCCTCTAGATATAAACTGCCTTATGAACACGCCTTGCCACCTTCAGAGGTTTGCATACGTGAACCCCCAGGACTCTCTTTTCCGGCAGCCGCTTTTAAAATTGCACTATTTAATTCATAATGCCTCTTGTCAATTTTTCTTCCAAAATGCATCACTTCACACTTAACGCTGCATTAAATTTCAACTGCCAGGACCTTGCTCGTTTCACCGGTCTATGTGTGCTTGAAGTCTGCTACTATCCTCCCCACTGTATAATACATTACCAAGTTTTGTGCTATCTCTAATTTTATTTCAAATTTCCAGCACCTGCAGTATTTTGCTTTTGTATTAGAGTTCACTATGGCTGTTTGCTGTCTCACAGCCAATTTCTTATCCACACAGCTACTCTCCCTTTAATCGCATAGCCAATTGGCAAGATTGGATCAATTGGCAAGATTTGCTGCACAAATGAATTGCATATTTTTGGAAAGAAGCAACACTTATTCCATTGCAAGCAATTTTTATTTAAAGCCTGTCAGCTCAAGTTAAATAACTTTTAATGTACACATTGAAAATAGAGAAATTACATTGGCAAGCAAAGTAAAATTTTAGAGAAGGAATAAAAAAAAGCACACTTGATCTAGAGTCATAAATATAATGCAATAGGGAATTCAATAGAAACGTAGTTCCCCAGGGAGTGGTTAGAATATGGAACTCACTTTCACAAGAATCGGTTCATGCATTTAAGGTGAAGTTAGATAAACATATGAGGGAGAAAGGAATAGAAGGATATGGGTTAGAAAAAGAAGGGTGGGAGGCAGCTCATGAGGAGCTTAAATGCCAGCATGGACCTGTTGGACAAAAGGCCTCTTTCTGTGCAATAAATACCTTGTAATGTGGATGCCCAATAAAATTTATCTATGTAATGTTGGCTTAAACTATTTGCCTCTGATCTAGAGATTAGCAGTCCTTCAGATTTTAGCACAATCTGGTACCTGTTTGACATGAACAATGATAGTCTAGATAGCCAATTCTTCTTCTTTAAATCCCCAATATCCCTGAAAAATAGTCTTTCCTACTCTGTAATTGATATGCAGAGACTGATTTAAAACCATCTTTCAATGTGTTCTGGCTTGGCAGCATCCCTGGTTATTGATTATTGTGAACTCATCAACGTTGCAAAAATGAATGAAGGGATATTCCTGCACATTTTAATGAGCAAATATGTGAGAGCACGGAACCAGACCAGAGATTAGAGGGAATAGTAAAATAGACAGCAGAATAGACAACATCTTTGGACAATATTTTATCAACAGTATTATTATTAATAATAATAATCAAACACTGCATGCAGTTCCCGGCTCCAGTTTGCAAGATGAGTTGCCTTCTCTATAAATAGTAATTTTTTGAAATGTGTTTTGAGATTTGTGACAGTAAATTTCCAATCAGAATCTTAGGCCAGAATTTTCCAGCCCTTCATGATGGCAGGATCGTCCGGTCCTGCCAATGTGAACAGAGATTTTATTGGTTCGCCGACCTCACTGCAGGGGAACATGCCGTGGAGGGGGCGGGGCGGTGGGTTGGGAAATCCCGGCCTTACTTGTTTACCTGTATTTCGTACAATAAGAAGCTCAGAACTTATAAATGTTGCATTCAATAAAAGGCTCATAGGCCTTGACTTGTTTCAGTTAGTGAAAAGAAGATTACAAAAGAAATATCATTTGGCCCTTTCAAATAATGACAGACATGAAAAACGGTGTAAACTTGTTCATTTCACCTCACATATGAGAGCCAGAGGAGTACAAAATTGATACATCGCAAGCCAGAGATTCAAAAAAAAAAATTACTTTGATCTCCCCCTCCTGCAGTGACTTTTGTGTTTTAATTACTTGATGGAACACTATTTTCTGTAGGGCAGAAATTTTCACCCGACCTGCTCAAGCGTGAAATGACGCACATTGACGTCGGCTGAGCCTGCTGATGTCAACATGCAGTCACTCAATAGTTCAGTCAGTGGGCGCACACTGGAGTCAGTGTGCCCACCTACAATTAAAAGGCCTGTTAAGGCATTAAATAATCAATTAAATTAAATTTTTAACTGCCCATCCAACCTAATGGTTGGCGGGCAAGCAAAAAGGCCATGCGGTCTTTGCATGCTTTTGGAAACCTCATCCACGGACGGGATGAGGTTTCCAAAAGCAAATAATAATAAAATAAGGGTTTTAGAATGTACTTAATAACATGTCCCTGTTCATGTGACAGTCACATGTAATATTTTATTACATTTTTATTTTCACTTTTTTTAAAACGCTTCATCTCCCCGAGGCAACTCCATGCCTCAGGGAAATTATACAGCGCTCACTTACGCACATGTGCGAAGTTCGCGCTCGCCTGCTCACCCTCATCCCACCCGCCCACACAGGCAGCGTTTAGAGCTGCTGCTCGTGTTTCACGCTGGGTAGGCCTTAATTGGCCCACCAGCGTGAAATCGCAGTCCAGTCCCAATTGCGGGCAGCGATTGGCTTCCTGCCCGCCCCTGCCGAGCCCACCCTCCAAGGGCAAAATTCTGCCCATAATGTGTTTGTCACTTTCATGGTCATTGGTGTAGTACAACTGGCCTACAGTGTACTATCCAGTTGGTTTCCTGGAACTTGCAATTACCTTCATAGTCAAAACAATCTTCACTTAGGGTGAAATCAAGCTGTGTGATATTAGTGTACTGTCAGTTCCACATGATATCTCCCCGTCCAATATATTAATTAAGACTTTTTATATTTAATAAGAGCGATTCATTCAGCTCGATTTGAATGCTAATATCATCCAGACTAAATTTATCATCTTAAAAATCTCCCATGAGTCCCACCTCTAGTGACCCCAGTATATTCTGTGCCTGCAAGATGCATGCTTACAATACTTCTCAGTATCAGAATTGAAGCTCACAGAGTGTTTCAACCTGCTTTTATGGTCTTAAAAGGTTGCAGAAAAGCTTCTTTTGCCAAGGTAAAAGCTTCCTTCTTAGTAAAAGGCAACTTTACTTTGATAAAAGCAAAAAACTGCGGATGCTGGAAATCCGAAACAAACAAAAATACCTGGAAAAACTCAGCAGGTCTGACAGCATCTGCGGAGAGGAATATAGTTAACGTTTCGAGTCCATATGACTCTTCACCCGAACTTTGATACTTCAATCTTCAGCCAAGTGACTGGCCACTCCTGCATCTTCCCGCGTCACCATTCCCCCTCAACTCCTTCTTATATTTTTCCACCGCGCCCACCCCTCACTGCCCCAACACCCCAGCTATGACGAGACTGGTGTGGACAAATAAAATTACCTGATCCCAGCAATTCGGGCAGGATCAGGCACACTACTGTGCAGCTATAGGCCCACTTCATGTGCTGGTGAACTGGGTGGGATTGTGGATTTTGCAACTCCATTTTGTTCATGTAATTATAATTACATTTGTTTCCTGCCTAACAGAAAGTCCATGGGAAATGCCTTCAATTGTGACAGCGTTACACTCATTTGAGGGACAAGCACCAGGTGATCTGAGTTTCCAAGCAGGTGATAAAATCACTGTGACATCCCGAACTAATTCCCAGTTTGACTGGTGGGAAGGAAAACTCCGAGGAAATGTTGGCATTTTTCCAGCCAACTATACATCTGTTTCTCAAGACTATTGATTGTGAATCACACATGTAATATTGCCAAATGTTGCCCTTTGGTTTGTTGAGATTTATAATATTTACTAGAATTGTATGAACAAATTTGATCCTTAAATACACACAATAAAATAGACACCTATGTAATATTTAAAGTTATAACAATATTTTCATATAAGCCAAAAGTTCAGAGCCCAAGGAGGTTCATCAATATCACATAAAAGTCAAGATTAGGTTGCTCACCATTGACACTTTTATTACTTCAATATCTATTTTCTAGAACATGTATATACAGTTTTTACAATTAAATTGATACTTTTTGAGCATCATCTGTTACATCTATATAGAACCAAAGAGTACTCAGGAGAAAAGCACACTCCTTTGTGACAGTAAAATTATATTTAAGTTAGAATGAAAGGTTTGTATACAGAGTATATATTAAATCTAATTCTGTAAAGTTTAATCAAAAAAATGTGATTTTCAATCATTCAAGAGCAATAAAATAAAAGATTGCCAAAAATGTAGAAATAATTCTGCCAATTTATAACCTATAACCTACAATTACCGAGGTCTAGTTTGAAAATTCTTACTGCACTTTTTTTCGTTTAGAATATAGAATTTTGGTGATGGATTATTGCAAAATGATTTTAAGGCAGAAACCTGAATAACTATATTAACAAATGGAACTTGGATTGCAATAAAATGGAATGATAAAAATCATAAATGTTTGCAGAAGTAATTAATTATCATCAGAATAAGAGAGTGTGTGTGTGTGCATGTGTGTGATCGCGTTTCAAAAATTAAGTGCTGCTTTTATCTATCTCGTATTCCTGTACTTAAGGCATTCAAGTTTATTTCCCCTCATTTAAAGCATCCCTTTTTGTGCTTTGAAAGTAAAGAAAAATATGAGGGTCTCTGCTGATTCAGTGTGAGGCCTGCATTTCAGATTCTGGCACTTGGATTTGAATTCAGGATAAAAACCGTTCACACTGCCAAGTGAGATTGGTCAGCCTTAATAAATTTCAAGTAATCATGCAACCGTGATTGTAATTGCTTTCAAATTCCCCTGTGTCGAATCCCTTGCAAATATTGACACACTTGCAATGACCCCCAGGCCTTATGTCCAAAAGACTGTGTCAGATACTCAAATAAAAACAGTTGCATCATTTCGGGTTAGGGTTGATGCAAGTGTTATAATATAGCAAATATTATTTTATTAGTCTCCAACAGAAGTAACATACCATTAAGTCAATACAGGAAACCTGATAATCTTGAAATCCAGGGAGCCCTTTGGAAAACCTAAAACAAAAACAGAATTACCTGGAAAAACTCAGCAGGTCTGGCAGCATCGGTGGAGAAGAAATCAGTTAACGTTTCGAGTCTTCATGACTCGAAACGTTAACTGATTTCTTCTCCACCGATGCTGCCAGACCTGCTGAGTTTTTCCAGGTAATTCTGTTTTTGTTTTGGATTTCCAGCATCCGCAGTAGCTTTTAGCTTTTTGTTTTTACCGTTGGAAAACCTATCGTTTCTTACACAAACATTATCCCTGTACATAATTCTGCACTAATTAGAAGTGATAATCTCACTCCAAAAGAATCACAAGAAGGCCTTTGTGAAATTGGAAACCATCACGTTGGTACTGTCTCCATTCTGTCTCATTGTCTATTTTGGACATTTTTGCGTTTTCTGAAGAATCCTGCTTCGGACACCATGGGAAAAATTTTCCCCTCGTTGGGGCAGTGCGGGCGTGGGCAGGCGCGCCTCCAATTTGCGCCCTCGGTCGGGGGCGCACCGCCATTTTACGTGGGCAGGCCAATTAAGGCCCACCAGCGTGATGTCTGCCAGGAAGCGCTATGCACTCCCTGTGTGGGCGAGGATTCCCTCAGCCGGGAGTGCGCTTTTTCGTGCATGTGCGCAAAAGAGCACAGAGATCTCCCTGAGGCTAAGTGCTGCCTCAGGGAGATCAGCTCCGATTTAAAACTTTTAATAAACATGTTTAAACATTTTCCTTGCCATGTCCCCCCATGTGACACTGTCACGAGTTGGGACATGTCCATAAGTTTTATTGAGACCTTTCTTAAAAATTTAAATACCCTCATGAAACCACATCCCGCCTGTGGATGAGGTTTCATGCTTTTTCCGAAGCCCGCCAGGGCTCCCGGCCTGCCTGCCAACCTTAAGGTTGGACGGGCAAGTCCATTAAAGACCTTAATTAGATTTTCAATGGCCTGAATAGGCCGTTGACAGGTCAGCAGGTGCACAGCTAACTCAGCTGTTCCCCCGCCGACCTGAAAATGGAAATGTCGTGGGGTGACGTAGGGAGTTCCACCCGATGTCATCTCGCATCATTTACGTGTCGGCGAGCGGGCCCCGCCCCTGTTGGCTGACCAGAAGATCTTGCCCCATGAAGTAGGCCTCGTAGCCTAGAGTGTTGTTAGGGACTAGAGATAGTTTAAAGGAGTTGCACGTGTGGGTGTTAGGAATAAGCTATAGCTTTAGGTTTAAGTTTGAGTTTAATTCATATTTCTGTATTTGTGTGTTAAGGGACCCTGAGTTTTAGTTCCACTTTAAACTGATGCATCTGGGGGGTTTGATTGTATGCCTGCATCCTAATGAGGTTTCATGACTCTTGAAGTAGAGAAACTATGCTGTTGCCTAGCAACAGAGGGGCCCACAGACAAAGAGAAACAGAAAGCAAAACAAAAACAAAAATACCTGGAAAAACTCAGCAGGTCCGACAGCATCTGCGGAGAGGAACACAGTTAACGTTTCAAGTCCGCATGACTCTTCAACAGAACTCTGTTGAAGAGTCATACGGACTCGAAACGTTAACTGTGTTCCTCTCCGCAGATGCTGTCGGACCTGCTGAGTTTTTCCAGGTGTTTTTGTTTTAGATTTCCAGCATCCGCAGTTTTTTGCTTTTATCCTAGAAACAGAAAGCAGTTGAGTTCATTGGTGATTATGCTCTAAGATGAAGGAAGCAGTATAAGTCTCTCTCTATATATACTAACAGATTGCTGAGGAAAATGAGTCTAAGAATCTTAGATGAGTTGCTTTAAAGTTAAAGTAACTGAATGTCGAGGGAGTTCTGGATCTCAAAGGAGATACGAAGTTGTCAGCAGTCTACTGGGAGAGAAGATTGCAGGGAGCAGGTCCTAAAGTCAAAGGACAAGGATAGGTATCTGGAACAAGATCCTATTCAGTGGAAGTAAAAGCAAGGAGCAGAGGAAAAGGCTCCAAATTAAACAGAGAAAACTGCAGGAAGCAGACTTAAAGCAAAATATGCTTACGAGAAGCCAAGGAGACAACCAAAGGTCTGTAACTCTTTACTATGAGCATGTGAAGCAGTGGTGTTCTGTTGGCATGGCTAAGTATCTGAAAGAGCATGGAAGGTGAAGCTTGAACGCATGTGGCGATCCAGGAGGTGGTCCTTTGTGACAGGCGTCCAAGAGAAAGTGCTGTCTGGGAGAAGATTCCAAAGTGAGTTCTTTGAAAGTGGAGATTGGAAATCCTCGTGTGAAAGGTGCAGTTCAGTGAGACCAATTAGCTCATGGTGCGACAAGTGTCTGGGGGGAAGCTTATGACCAATCTGTTTGGAGTGACATCTGTCACTTGGTTTCAGAGTGTGATGTGTTGACCACAGGTCACCTACTGGTTAACATGTACTGTATACTTACTGTGAACATTAGAGTATAAAATAGCTTATGTAACTTGTGTTATCTTTACAAATCTGTATAAATGTGTAAAGGTATAGCTGTGGGTGATGGAATATTGTAATATAGTTCATCTTGTTCAATTAATGTTTTATTCTTTTGTTAAAAGTTCATCAGCTGACTCCTGTGACTCTGTTCAGTAGCCACACTCCACGTTTCTAAACAAAAAATAAAAGTTACGATCTATCATGCCAGGTTCCACCCTGGTATCTGACTTGTCCAGTTGTAACATCAGCTGGGATCATAAGAATATGTTAACAAGTCTTTATTAACAACTCAACTATGTACATATTTACATTACAGGGTACAGGTATGGAGCCGACTCCAATCTAGGTCTTTACCCAACTCTGTCCATTTCTATGGAGAGAATGACAGGTTTAATGTTTCGAGTCCATATGACTCTTCTTCAGAGTTAAAGGGAAGTAAAAATATGGTGAAATATATACTGTTTAAGGAGGGGGGGAGGTGGGGTGGAACAGGTGAAGCCGGATAGAAAGCCAGCGATAGGTGGAGGCAAAGGAGAGATTGCAAAAGGTGTCATAAACAAAAGGTCAAAGGGTTGCTAATGGTGGTGGTACTGGCTAAAGGAGGTGCTAATGATGACATTAGGAGTGGAAAGTAGAATGGTGATAATGGCCAGACCAGGGTAAGCACTCTGGAAAGTGACAGATGGCCATAGTGTGGGTAGGGTGGGGGGAGGGGACCGTGGTGGGTAAAAAAGATCGAAATAGGCTAAAAGCTGGGGATAGAATGTTAACTCTGTCTTTCTCTCCACAGATGCTGACAGACCTGCTGAGTTTTTCCAACTTTTTTTGTTTTTGTTTCAAATTTCCAGCATCCGCAGTATTTTGCCTTTATCTGTCCACCTCCAGACTGACTCTAGCCTATGTGTGTCCTTGCATCACGGTGTGGGTGGTACTGTACTCAGCTCCACATTAACCCCTTATGTACCAGACCCTACTACTACACCTCCCCTAATTCTTCAATTACTTTAGTTTACTTCCAAGTCTTACATTATTATAAGCCTTGCGCATTAACCTTATTGTTACAACCTTGATGCTATTCTAACAATTTTGCTATTACGGTATTAACATTAACAACATTAAGGACTTGAAGGGGGGAGATGGGGTAGTGAGAATGTTGATAAAGTTAGAGGTTGAGGCGGTCCGAAGGCCTTATAACCCTTCCATATCTCATTCGCCGTTCTGTTGAGAAAGTGGTATGCTCTGGTGTTGCTTGTTCTTGCTGTTGGTTTGGAGGTCAGACTGGCATTTGGGTATGATTTCATCCGTTTCTTCTATTGCTTGATGTTAAATCACACCTGGTTGGCCTGGCTGGCTTGGTGGTGTATGGTTGTTGTTCCTCTTGTTCATTTCTTGCAGAGTGGATGAAAATGGTATTTATCTACTTGCCGGTGTTTTTTCTTCTTTGTTTTCCATCTAGGTTGTCTGGAAGCTCACTGATGTTGAGGAAGAGCAGTCCTGTGGCAAGAAGAAGATTGAGTAGCCTGCTGAGCTCTGCTTTTCGTTGTTGATAGCGCGCAACTGCTACCAGGTTCCAACATCCCCTGTGGCTTTGACACGTTGATTGAAAGTGGTTGTGTGTGCATGGTGGTTGGTGTTCTACTGTACCATCATAGTTGGAGGTAGAGGCTCCTCAGACTGTTGATTCTACTCTGCTACCAGAGGCGCAATGGTGATCTCATGTGAGGGAGGTTGGTCAGACCATTGGAGACTTTCCAGGATCTGGAATAATGATGGATAAACCTGCTCCACAAAAAAAGAGATCACAGGTAAAATCAGAGTCTGAATATTTTTTAGTGTTTGAGGACTCAGTACCATGCTGTTCTGGCTGACTAATGACTGTGGTAGTTTTGACACCTTCCACCGGCTGGAGAAGATCAGGGCTATGCAGGCATCTCTGCTCAGAAGAGAGAAAAGCTGATTGCGGACAACATACATCAGCTCAAAAATCTGTCTGTTGCCAAACCTCAGTGGTTCAAGGATCATGCCAAGGACCAGGAGTTGGACTACCCCTGCCCCATACAGTGGAATAGAGTGTCTGTCGTTAGAATTCAAAGGCCTTGGAGCCATGGTTCCTTGTCTGACAGAACTGTCACATTGGCACCTGAAACTAATTTAAAATTTATTAGGTGACCATTTACCAGGATATCAGTATTCCAAAATGAAGAACCGCATTCTCTGATGTCGCCCAAGAAGAATGGCTGTGTGTCTTCTGGGCCTTCATCTCAAGCTCATGGATGACCTTTGGGATGTCTTTGCGGTGCTGGGTTCATGACTTGCGCAGTTTACCAAAGTGTCCCTGTCTGGAAGCATTGGGCAGTACTCACAGCACACAGATCTTTCTTGTGAGGGCGCTTCATACCACAGCGCTGCTGGGCAGTTCAGGGGTTGCTTTCCCAGACTTGGGTGGCCCCTGCATTTTTATGACCTGGTATGGTGGACTGAGGATTGGTTTCTGCCCCATGAAGTGTTCTCCCCCCTTAGGTTGGTTCTGTGTTGTTCACGTAGCTCAGACAATCTAAGTAGCTGGATAGCCTTGTCGAGGGTAAGATCATCTTTAGCTTGTAGGAGGTCAGGGAGTGAGTCGTCTGCAACACCCACCATGATTGTGTCTCGGATGAGCTCAGACTTTAACTCTCCACATTCAGATACTTCTGTCATCCTTTAGAGATCGTTAATGAAGGAATCAACAAGTTCCCCGAGGAGCTGGACTTTCTTATTAAATTTAGCTCTCTCCAGTATTTTATTGGATCTGAAGCTGAAATAGATGTGGAAAGATTTTTGAGAACCCTGCTGCACCATTCTTTTACAGCTCACTTCCAAAATTCTCTGACTTTTAAAGAAACATGCAGCAGCTCACAGAGCTCTGCAAGTTGCTACAACAGCACAGTTCAACTGCTGTGCTCCTCAATCCAACTCAGACCCTCTCAGACCCACAAAACCCATCTCGATTCCTCTTTAGAGAATGCAGAACACTGAGTACTCCAAGGCCTCAAACCCGTCGAACCCTTACTGCATTGCAACCTGAGACATGGCTTGCCACTCTGTCACTTGCAACGCAACGCTTAGGCCACCAAGCCTGTGCCAGCCAAACCCTTTCCTCCCATGCCGCACACAGATCAGCACCTGCCCCTCACAATCATTAAGATCCATGAAGTTCACGTCAACGAAAGCCATGACAACCACACATGCTGACTCATGTGCCGCCTCTTCCCTTATTTCAGGATGGTCGAGGCCCAGAGTAGTCAAGAATCCTGGGAAGGAGCTATGAACAAGTTCTCCAAACATGAGGTGGAGGCCCACAGGGATGGGCTGTATCACCAAGGCAGCCTGGCTCAAGATAGCCGAGGTGGTCAGTGCCTTGGGCCATCACCAGCAAAACTAGATCCAATGCCATAAGTGTTTCAGTGACCTTCTGCACTAAGGTAAGGTAAATGAAATGTCCCTATTACACGTGCAACCTGGCCCTGCTGTATGCATCATTGCTGGCCACGGGTGGACACAGGGCACATGATACTCAGCAGTGATGCAGCAGCATCTGTCTATGGCTAATTAGGTAAAGCAAGTAATATACTTGTGAACAGGTGACATTGAGGAAGAAGCTTTTGAGACATCTTGGAGGTATCTCCAAGTACAATGCCTTCATCCTTTCCCTCTTTTCCTTTCTGGACAAGAGAGCTCACAGCACCAGGGAGCTAGCCAAAAGCAGGGGATCGGTCCCCAAATCTGAGATAGATCAAATCTGTGGAGGAGAGGGTATTGGCCACAGCATGGATTCCGCCATCAGAGCATGTAGGTAATGGCGAGCCCCTCATCTCAGGTACACGTGGCCGCGAGGTCGTTGAAACATTGTAGGTGGTGGCAAGGGCTGACCGGGAAAGGGAGTGGGAAGGCATCTTGGATGCTAATAGTGAAAGGTGACTCCAAGTTATGAAAGTGTTCAGCCTGGGATGCATCAACTGGTGGCAAACCCAGTTTAGATAGTGCAATCACAGGGAGGGCCACAACAGATCGCTGCATGACTAGACAGACTTGTCACAGTCCTCACAGCTATGTAGCCAGGGAAATAAGCAGCCTGTCTCCACTTACAGTGGAGACAGTAGCAAGGGGAGCGCTACATAGGAATGTCCAAGAGCGGAGGACACCGTACTGGCTACGTCACTAATTGGATCACTGTAGTGTTTAGATAAGTTGTGTAGAATAAGATAACAGACAAGTGTGAAGTTAAACAAGAACCTTTATCTGTGCAAAGTGTTAACTATTTACAATATATTTACAGAATATTGGCCTTTCCCAGTCTTTTAATGTCTTACCCACTACTAGTTGTCATCCAGTTATCCTTCAGCAATCCTGAAACATGTTTGCTTGCAGGATGCTTCCAATGCCCCTCCCTTTGTGTCTCAAACACCCTTCTCTGCTTTCCAGGTCAGCCTTCACAATCATGGATAGTTCCCATCATGGCGTGCTGTTATATCAGGTGGTGTCTGGCCATGAGGGTTTCCTGCATGGATTCCTCGTATCTTGTACAGCAACAGCATCTCCCTCGTCTCTGTGTCCTTCCTCTTGGGCTTCATCCATTCTTCTTCTCCAAGTGAAATTCTTCCTCCTCCTCCTCCTGCTGTTCATCATATGAAGTGAGGCTCCCTTCTTTGGCCTCCTTCTTTATCCCTTCTCAGCGCCAAATTGTGGAGCATGCAGCAAGATATAATGATTCTAGATACTCTGTGAAGTGCATACTGTAGTGCCATCCTGAACAGTAAATCCACCTGAACCTCATCTACAGTAGGCCAATGGGCTGTTCAATTAATGTCCTTGTGTGAAGGTGGCTCTGCCTTCTTTGTGGTTGGGTTTGTAGTTGATGGAGCGGTGCGAGGAGCCACAGTTTCAGCAGCTAACCCTTATCCCCCAGTATCCATCCATGCACCTGGGGGTTTGGTGGAACATTCGTGTCAGCTCAGATTCTCATAGGATGAATGAATAGTGGCAACTGTAAGGCTACAGACACAAATGTGCAGAAACCTCTTGCAGTGGTCACAGAGGAGTTGGACCTTTAAATAGTGGCACCTCTCTTGGCTAATGTACCTTTCCCAATTCAGCTTGAGCGCACTTATCGCCATGTGCATGCAGTCGACCACACTCAGCACCTGGGGCGGAAGGCTGCAACCGAGTCAAATCCTGTCACCCTCTGTCTCCGATGCAGTAGCTGCCTTGAATAAGATAAACTGCCCCATCCTAGCAAAAAAGGGTACCTGTGTGCTACTGACTGTGAAATTCCACAGAGGTTGACTGTGGAGCCTTGGGACGAGCTACTAGCTTGAAGTGGCCTTCAAGGCCTCTGGTTCCCCCTTGGCTGCTGTCTTGTTGCAGAATGACTCAAAGCTCAGCCACAACATCTCAGGAAGATGCAGCCTCTTCCGGCATTGCCTTGCAGCCATGTTCAGGTAAGTTACTCTGTTCCTGTAGACCTTTTTGGGTGGGTCACCAACCACTGCCTCATCATTCGATGCCTCCTTCTTGCGGTCACTTGGCTTCTTGGTTCCTCCTGTCCTTGGACCCGTGACTGTGGAGAACAAGGCATTTCAGGCTGCTGCTGCACCTCAGTGTACTGAAGGTGGCCTGGTGCTGCACCTATGACGAAATGAAGATTTGTAAATGGGTTCCTGACTGGTGAAGGCTGCAGTGGAGATCTATTGATGGCAGGTGTGCAGCTGTGCTGGGTGTGGCCTGCAGAGACTCCTTTCATGCACTCCCCCAGCCCTGGCAGAGAATCCCTTGGCTTGTAGGCAGAGTTTGCAGTTTTAAAAGTTAAGACAAACACTGGAAAAAAATTGCTGCATTCTAATCCGGTGCCATTCCCAACCTGGCAGAAGTGGCCATACTGCGAATGAGGAGACCTGTTTTATTTTAGAGATTCTTAAAACGCATAGCAGAAGAGGAAAATAGCATGTATTAGGAAAAACAATTTTCCTTTACCTTTTATTATGGTGACCTCCCAATGTCAATGGGAGTGCCCACGCATTTTGCATATGAGGCCTTCCCAACTCACGAAAGGACACACAAAAATGGCGTGGGTCAGGAAGGCACAGGCAAATTGTTTTTCCTGGCAAAAAGAAATAACTTCTGCGTTTTGCAAGCCAATTACCACTTCCATGAGCAGACAAAAATCTGGCCCCAAGTCTCCCTCGCTGACGCAAACTTTCCTCTGGGTACAAAGATTTCAGGAAGTGGAACAGAATCAAGAATCCTTCTCCAGTCAGCAACAAGCCAGCCCACTGCACGACCACTGGGATTCTGAAGAAGCCTGTCAGTGACTCAATAGAATCAAAAAGTGCCTGTGTTCAGAAGGCTAGATCTCCAAAGTAAGCAGAGGCCCAAGAGCCATCTACACGTAATTGGGATTAGATCCATATTAGTTTTATAACATTTAGTATACACAGGAATTTGATGCATGCATAATAACTGGGGTGCTAAAAGCAGCACAAAAGAATTTGAATGCCCTGATCTTTATTGCTCAATTTCACACTGGAGTGAACTTGGCTAAGCCACCAGGAGGACATTCAGAACAAATTCAAAGTTTACTTTAATCAGCTGCTAACCTAAAAGAGTTTCCTGTCCTTGTGATAGTCCCTCCAGGAACTCCAATTCCATTACAATATCCTTACGCTTTAGTCCTAACAGTGAAATCTTGACTTGACCACAATTGTTTTTTCTTTTAACTATCTTTTCTGTAACTACTAATTGTTTGTTGTCTCATGTTGAGGAAAACCCAACTTGTATATTTTTCTTCGTTCTGTCAAATAAAAAGCAATTTATAGGATATTCTGATTGGAAATTGGATACAGGACCGTAAACAAACCAAGGAAAGCAACATCTTACACTAAGAGTGAAATGTGAATTGTTCCACCACTATTGGAGCTGTGAGATTCAATTCCTGCCTCACTTATCTGCTTACATGGAAGAATGAAAATCAACAGCAAAAGGTACTGGTTGGTGCTTAGAGAATTTTTGTTTGGATACCACAAATACTCCATTTGCTCGTATATATAACTCTATAGAAATTTTATGTATAATTATAACATCATTTAGATTTCCTTATTCTTAACTACTTGGACATTCTTCCAGATTATTTCTATCTTTTACCTTGAACTTTCATTTCAATACTAATCAGATTTTAATAAAGCCATTGGGTTTACTTTTACAACTCTGTTGTGATGTCAAGGTTGTGCACCATAAATTTGTAGAAATGTAATGAGTGCTAAGAGCCAACTATGAAATGTGTTGGTTTTATTGCAATCAGTTAGAATTGGCAATAACGGAGGGAATGAATCGAACCATCTGGAAATATTTTTTTCTATCATACAAGGGAAACCATTAATGAGGGAACTCAATGTATTAAACTGACCTATAATTAACAGTCAGCAATTGTAATGAGAAAGGTAGCAATAACAAATTTTATTTAGATTTAAGTAGATTTATACTTGCCAACAGGCTTTTGAAAAACAACGGGCTGGATTTTGCAGGCAGTGGCTAAGCAACAACACTGACCTCAAATAAAACATTCCAGAAAGATCTAGCAATTCTTGTGGCACAGATTTCACCTTCCCTGACATCAGATTGAATTTGGCACCAAATCAAGGGGATCTCCAGGTCTCCAGAAGCAGTGATGGCATCAAGTGCGGTAAGTAGCCAATCACATTGAAGTATTCCACAGACAACAAAACAGGAAATAAAAACCACTAAAGCACTTCAACTTAATGTTTACATTTTACAGATAGCAAAATAAATGATTGGAACATACATTAGGCATTAGGTTGGAAACTAAAATATCATAACTTTTAAAAAGAAGAAAAAATATGTTTTAAATAAATGTTTTAATTTCCCCTCAAAGGGAAATTTGGCATTCAACAAATATAAAATTACTCACTTAGGGCTAGTGTGGCTGTATAAAAGGAATTCTGAACCGAGTACATCATTAAAAACAGTTATACCTCATTCAACAAGGTGTTACTTTTTCAAGGGTTTTTACTTTCAAGGATTTTTACAGTTAGACTGGCAGCTCAAGTAGGGAAGTTCTCAACAGTTCAATGATTTCTTGTTGATTGCAGCCTGGAAGGACCTCAACAATGCAGCCTCCGGAGAAGCATAGAACCACTGACAGTAACTTCTAGATTTCCACATATAACTGTGCCCGTGCAGACTCCAGAATCTGCTATCAGTTTCAAAGGAATAATGACAATGACTGCTGACGGTTCCACCATCATTACTACCCCAAAAATCGAGGCCAATTTAAAACCTATTTGAAAGAGGCAATGTGTTGTAGAATGTGATGGTGACATCTGGCCTCTGCAATTCTATTAAAAATAAAACAGATTATTGGATAAAAGATCAATGCTTGCTATTGGCAGTGGTAAATTAAATACCTGTTATCACATCACTACAAATAGTGCACATGGGAAATGTTTCCTGTATTGCCTCCTTGTATAACCTAGCCAGGTTATTGTTGAATAAGCCAACAACATGAATGTCTAATATTTCAGTCGAACAATGATAACACAGTAATGTTGTGATAGTGCATTATTCAATTATATTTTGCAAGTCATGATACACCAATTGTTGCATGAATGGCAACAGAACTCAAAGAAACCTTTAAATGCCTTAAACTCAATATGATGCATTTATTATTATTTTTAATATCCAGATTATGGTGGCTTAATTAAATGAAAACTCTTTTTAAATTGCTACTACCATGTATTATGACATGGTCACTATGTTCCTTAAAGCTACAATTACTACATTCCTCCCCCTTTAAATTTTTTGCAGAGCTTGTATTTACAAGAACGTCTACCTTCATGACATTACAAATATATAAACAGGTCATGGAATTATAAGTTCAGTTTCTCCAGTGGTTTCCTGATCCGGGTGGAACATCGTAGCTCCACGACTTTTCAATCCCTTACAGGATCCACATTATCTGGAACCGCAGCAACATCAGGTACCTCTTTAGATACAGGCAGTTCAGTGTTATCTACTCTGACAGAAACATATGGTATATCTATCCTTGGTTGAACAATTTCAACAGGGACCACAGATTCTACAATGGTTACAGGTGAACATTATTTTGTTGGGGTTTCTCCCCTCTTCTCAAATGATCCACATGTTTGTGCGTGTTCAGGTCCTCCACTTCTACGTGGTATGACAAGGGTCCAGTCACAGAAACTATTACACCAGGTAACCACTCGCATCTTGGAAAGTTATATAACTTTTCATAGAAATATAGAAACTAGGAGCAGGAGTAGGCCATTCGGCACCTCGAGCCTGCTCCGCCATTCATTATGATCATGGCTGATCAGCCAACTCAATAGCCTGCTCCCGCTTTCTCCCCATACCCTTTGATCACTTTCACCCCAAGAGCTATATCTAACTTCTTCTTGAAAACATACAATGTTTTGGCCTCAACTACTTTCTGTGGTCGCAAATTCCACAGGCTCACCACTCTCTGGGGGGTGAAAAAATTTCTCCTCATCTCAGTCCTAAATGGTCTACCCCGTATCCTCAGACTGTGACCCCTGGTTCTGGACTTCCCCATCATCGGGAACATCCTTCCTGCATCTACCCTATCTAGTCCTGTTAGAATTTTATAGGTTTCTATGAGATCCCCTCTCATTCTTCTGAACTCCAGCGAATATAATCCTAACCGACTCAATCTCTCCTCATATGTCAGACCCGCCATCCATCCTAACCGACTCAATCTCTCCTCATATGTCAGACCCGCCATCCCAGGAATCAGTCGGGTAAACCTTCGCTGCACTCCCTCTATAGTAATTACATCCTTCCTCAGATAAGGAGACCAAAACTGCACACAATATTCCAGGTATTGTCTCACCAAGGCCCTGTACAATTGCAGCAAGACATCCCTATTCCTGTACTTGAATCCTCTGGCTATGAAGGCCAACATACCATTTGCTGTCTTTACCGCCTGCTGCACCTGCATGCTTCCTTTCAGCGACTGGTGTACAAGGACACCCAGGTCTCATTGCATATTCCCCCCTCTCAATTGATAGTCATTCAGATAATAATCTGCCTTCCTGTTTTTGCTACCAAAGTGGATAACCTCACATTTATCCACATTATACTGCATCTGCCATGCATTTGCCCACTCACTCAGCTTGTCCAAATCACACTGAAGCATCTCTGCATCCTCCTCACAGCACACCCTCCCACCCAACTTTGTGTCATATGCAAATGTGGAGATATTACATTTAATTCCTTCATCTAAATCATTAATATATATTGTGAATAACTGGGGTTCCAGCACCGATCCCTGTGGTACCCCACTAGTCACCGCCTGCCATTCAGAAAAAGACCCGTTTATTCCTACTCTTTGTTTCCTGTCTGCCAACCAGTTTTCTATCCATTTCAATGCACTACCCCCAATCTCATGCGCTTTAATTTTACACGCCAATCTCTTATGTGGGACTTTGTCGAAAGCCTTCTGAAAGTCCAAATAAACCACATCCACTGGCTCCCCCTCATCAACTCTACTAGTTACATCCTCGAAAATTTCCAGTAGACTTGCCAAGCATGATTTCCCTTTCATAAATCCGTGCTGACTCTGTCGGATTCTGCCACTGTTTTCCATATGCTCAGCTATTAAATCTTTTATAATGGACTCTAGAATTTTCCCCACTACTGACGTCAGGCTGACTGATCTATAATTCCCTGTTTTCTCTCTGCCTCCCTTTTTAAATAGTGGGGTGGGAGGCCCGAACTGACCTCATGGCGGCGCAGCAGCTGCCTGTCATCTCTGCGGGCACTTCTCAGGGCGCTCCGGATGAGGGCAGCAGCTCCTCCGCCCCTCTGCCAGTGACTGTTGCATCCGATGAGGCTGCGACGACTGGGTAGAAGCCAGCTGTGGAACTGGCCGCTCCCTCCCAGGTGGGGTCAGCACAGGCTCCGTGGGCCAGAGGACACCTGCCAAGGTCATCGAGGCCAACAGGACAGCAGAGTCAGCAGGCTGTCTCAGATGCCAGTGCCAGCGAGGGGGGAGCACCTAGACGTAGCACCCAAAAGCGTAAATTTAAGGCACCTTAGGCACACCACGGGTTTCTCACTGGTGCTTTTGTGTTGCCCCACAATGAGGTCATGATTAGTTGGTTTTAACACCCTTGTCATTTTGTTTCCTTAATTTCTTTTTGTTATATCATTAAATTTAGACATGTGACCATGGATGAGGGTGACTCTTTTCCTCTGCAGGTGGATGGTTACCCATGATGTTATGAGTAAGTTGTGTCACATTGAGCTTTATTGACAAGGTCCTTAGTTAACGTTCCTATCCAGGCAGATTTAGCACTCAGGTATCAAGTATGGAGCCTGCAGCACAGGCTTGTGTTGGAGGTCCATCTGTGGTATGCTAGCTGAAGGTTCATTGAATTAAAACCTCCTGGGCGACCCTGCCTCCCTGGAGTATGCCCGGGTCAACATTTCCCTGTGCATGCTCATCTTCAGACACACTGCTGGACTCATCTTCTTCGTCCACAGCGCAAGATTGTGGAGAGTGCAGCATGCAACCACTAACAGCGACACATGATCTATGGGGTACTGGAGTGTGTCCCCTGAACGGTCCAGGCATCGGAAGCGCATCTTGAGAAGACCAATGGTTCTCTCCACCACAGCCCTTGTGGAGGCGTGGCTCCTATTGTACCACTGCTCAGCTTCTGTTCTTAGATAGCGGAGAAGTGTCATGAGCGCCTTCTGAGGGGATAGCCCTTGTCACCCAGCAGCCATTCCTCCAGCTGGGCTGAAGCACTGAAGAGCCCCGGCACCTGGGAGTGTCTGAGGGTGTAGGCGTTGTAGGAGCTGCCTGGGTACCTTGCACAGGCTTGTAGAATCAGCATCCGGTGATCACACACTATCTGCACATTCATGGAGTGGAAGCCCTTCCTGTTGACAAAGGCACCGGGCTCACCTTGATGGCACCCTGGACGTAGGGGAAGCCAGCAATCGCTGCAAAGCCTCTGGCTCACTCTGTCTAGCTGGCCTGGTCCCAACGGTAGTGGATAAACGTCAATGCACGTCTGTCACCAGCTTGACACAAGTGTGGACAGCTGATTGGGAGACACTGCAAAGATCACCCACCGAGCCCTGGAAGGAGCTAGAGGCATAGAAATTGAAGGCAGCTGTGACCTATAGAGCCACTGGCATGGGGTGTCCACCCACACAGTTTGCGGAGATCTCAGGGCCAATCATCTGACAGATATAGTTGACTGTCTCCCTTGAGAGACAGAGCTTCCTTTGGCACTGCACCTCAGACATATTGAGGTAGCTGCTTCGCTGTCTGTATACCCTGGCAGCAGGATAGTGGCATTTTCTGCAGCCCCTTCCGCCTTTGACTTCCTCTTGGACCTGTGCCCCTTGTGCCTGTGATTCTCCTCCCAAAGGTGGCTCCCCTGGAGGCTGAATGTGCACCCTTGAGAATTATATATTTCAATGAGATCACCTCCCATTCTTCTAAACTCCAGGAAATATAGGCCTAATCTACTCAATCTCTCCCTTTATGACAACCTCTTCATCTCAGGAACCAGTCTAGTGAACCTTCCCTGCATTTCCTCTAGACCAAGGTAAGGAGACCAACATTGGACACAGTACCCCAGTTGTGGCCTCACCAATGCCCTGTATAGCTGTAGTAAGACCTCTGTTACTCTTACATGCCAATCCCTTTGTAACATAAGTTAACATACCATTTGCCTTCCTAATTTCTTGCTGTATGGTGGAGTGATAGAGTTCACTCAGGGAGTCTGTGTTGCTGTGGCAACATGCACTTTTGTATGCATGTGATAGTCTGGAGCTATGGATAGTGATGGTAGAGGCTCCAACATTCTTTCCATCACCAGGCTGACCAGGTATCTCTCCCATTCCTACTGCCTGCCAATGGCATGTGTTAGAAGGATTTGCGGATATATACTCAACCTGTTTGGCCGCATTATGAAGAAACTTCCTTGACCATCAAGACCTGGGGTGGAACTTAAACCCAGAGCTTCTGTTTCATTGGCAAGGACACTACCTTCTACGTTACGAAGACCTCCTCCAATTGCTTGCTGTACCCGTATGTTAACTTCTTGTGATTCATTTGCAATTCCCAGAGGAGAGTGCGAGAGGAGGACATTGAGATAGGCAGTCAGCAGCACCTAGAGGAGTGAGCAAGAGGAGGACTTTGGGACAGGCAGTCAGCAGCACCTAGAGGAGAGTGCAGGAGGAGGACTCTGGGACAGGGGTCATCTCAAAATCCGCTCACTACGTGAACCTCCAGATGCCACTGGAGCAGAACACGGCCAAGGAGATCTACCTCAGCCCATCCAAAGTGAAGGAATTTGAGCTCACTACGGGTATGAAGGAGCAGACTAAAGGTCTGGGACTCTCAGAGACAGTGGGTTTGGTAGGAGAATAAATGCTTTAATATGGGTTTAAAGATTGTATCCATAAATGTGCGTAGCATTAAATCTACTACGCGATGTGTTGCGACCTTGGACTACCTAGCCAAGGTCAAAGCTGACCTGTTGTTTCTGCAGGAGTGTGCGATACCGCACCTCAGCTCCTACAGGCAATGGTCACGATGGTGGTCCCACGGGCCATCGATCTGGTCGGGCGGAAACGACTCTCGTTCCTCCGGCCTGGGTATTCTGCTGCGGGGAGGCAACTTCACCGTCTCCGAGGTCAAGGAGGTGGTGGGCGGGCGACTCCTGGTAGCAGACGTAATGTACAAGAACGCTCCACTCCGGTTAATTAACGTGTACGGCCCGGCACAAGGGGCTGAGCGGCTGGAGGTTTTTCAGCAGCTCCCACTGCTGCTGGCGACCTCCAGGCCGGTCATTCTGGGCGGGGACTTCAACTGCATCATCGATGCGGCTGGACGATCCGGCAGGGCCGGAAGCAGATTGGACGCTACGTCCAGATCCCTGATGGAAACAGTTAAGGATGCCAAGCTGCACGACGTCTTCAGCAACCCTGCAGACGGAGCGCAGCGTAGATACACCTGGTCGCGGCCAGACGGGTCCATTCGTTCCAGGATAGACTTCCTGTTTGTGTCCCGTGCATTCACAGTCAGATCCACCGACGTCAAGCCGGTGTTCTTCTCTGACCACTGCCTCCTACTGGCGGACTGCCACTTGGAGGAAGACCTGAGGGTGGGCAGGGGGGCATGGAAGCTAAATGTGCAACTGCTGACCCCAGAGAACATTGAGGAGCTCAAGAGGGATTACAAAGGTTGGAGAACCGTGAAACCCCTCTTTGAGTCCCTGACACACTGGTGGGAAGTGATCAAGGGAAGCATCAAGAGGTTTTTCATCCGCAAAGGCACCCAGAAAGCTAGAAAGGAACAGAGGGAAATGTCCCGACTCCAGGAAAAGATGCAGAATCTGCTCCGGCTGCGGTCGATGGGGGTCGATGTCAAGGAGGAGCTCCAAGAGGTGAAGGGCCAGCAAGCCTCGCACTTTGCCTCGGAGGCCTCCAAGATCATCTTCCGTTCCAGAGTCCGCTCCGTGGAGCAGGATGAGACGTGCTCACGTTTCTTCTTCCAAAAGGTACACAGAGAGCGCTCTGTGATCAGCAGCCTGAAGGAAGAAGACGGCTCAGTAAAGTCATCACGGTCCGACATTCTGAGGATCAGCAAATCCTTTTATGCCGGTCTGTATGACGTGAAGCCCACGGACAGCACGGCCTCCCAGTCCTTCCTGTCCTCTATCACGGAGGTCCTAGACCACAGTACGCGGGAGAGCCTAGACAAACCGCTAACTCCTGACGAACTGACTAAGGCCCTCGAGTCCTTCGAGAAGAGTAAAACCCCCGGAAGCGACGGCCTGCCGGCGGAGTTGTATTCGGCTCTGTGGGACTTGATCGGCCCAGACCTGCTAGAAGTGTACGAGAGTATGCTCCTGGCCGGCAGCATGTCAGAATCCATGAGGAAAGGCATCATCACCCTCATCTACAAGCACAAGGGGGAAAGGGAGGAAATTAGGAATTGGCGACCCATTTCACTGTTGAATATGGACTATAAGATTCTGTCCAAGGTCATCGCCAACCGGGTCAAATCCGCTCTGGAATTGGTGATTCACCCTGACCAGACCTGCTCTGTGCCAGGCAGGAAGATCTCTGACAGCCTGGCGCTGCTCAGGGATACGATTGCCTATGTACAGGACAGGGGTGTGGATACCTGCCTCATCAGCTTGGATCAGGAGAAGGCCTTTGACAGAATATCGCACACCTACATGGGGGATGTGCTCTCCAAAATGGGCTTTGGGGAGGGAGTTCGAAATTGGATCCAACTGCTCTACACTAACATCAGTAGCGCAGTCTCAATCAATGGGTGGGAAACAGATAGCTTTCCGATTAAATCTGGAGTCAGGCAGGGCTGCCCTCTCTCGCCTGTCCTTTTTGTGTGCTGCATAGAACCCTTTGCCGAGTCCATCAGGAAGGATCCGGGCATAAGAGGAGTGACGATCCCAGGCAGTGGAGGCACTCAGGTAAAAGCCTCCCTGTACATGGACGACGTCGCCGTCTTCTGCTCGGATCCGCTGTCGGTGCGCAGACTGATGCACGTCTGCGACCAGTTCGAACTGGCCTCGGGAGCCAAGGTAAATCGTGGGAAGAGCGAGGCCATGTTCTTTGGGAACTGGGCTGACCGATCCTTTGTCCCCTTCACTGTCAGGGCTGACGGCCTGAAGGTGCTGGGGATATGGTTCGGAGGGACCGGGGCATGCGTTAGAAACTGGAAGGAGCGAGTGGCTATGGTGAAAAGGAAACTGGGCATGTGGGAGCGACGCTCCCTCTCCATTGCGGGTAAGAACCTGGTCATCAGGTGTGAGGTACTCTCGCTGTTGCTGTACGTGGCGCAGGTCTGGCCCATTCCACACTCCTGCGCGATGGCGATCACTCGAGCCATCTTCCGCTTTATCTGGAGGTCGAAAATGGATCGTGTCTGCAGGGACGCGATGTACAAGCCTCTAGATAAAGGGGGAAAAAACGTGCCCAACATCGCCCTCATACTGATGGCCACCTTTGTGTGTGGCTGCATCAAGCGGTGCGTAGACCCTCAGTACGCAAACACCAAGTGTCACTACGTGCTGAGGTTCTACCTGTCCCCGGTGTTGCGAAGGATGGGTCTGGCCACGCTGCCGCGGAACGCTCCAAGTAGTTGGACCGTGCCGTACCACCTGTCCCTGGTGGAAAAATTTATGCAGAAAAACACCTTTGACCACAAGTCCATCAGGCAGTGGTCAGCACGTAACGTCCTAGAGGCCCTGAGGGATAAGGAGAGGGTGGACCCTGTGGGATGGTTCCCCGAGCAGACTGTCAAAGTCATTTGGCAGAATGCCTCATCGCCAGAACTTTCCAACAAGCACCAAGACGTAGCTTGGCTGGTGGTGAGAAAGGCCCTCCCCGTCAGATCCTTCCTACACGCCAGGAGTCTCACCCCCTCTGCACGATGCCCTCGAGGTGGCTGTGGTGGGGAAGAGACCGTTGTTCACCTCCTTGTGGATTGTGCCTTTGCAAAGAAAGTCTGGAGAGAGATGCAGTGGTTGCTGTCGAGGTTCATCCCGAGCAGTTCTGTGACACAGGACTCTGTGCTCTACGGGCTGTTCCCAGGGACACACACCGAGACAAACATCAACTGCAGCTGGAGGATCATCAACTCGGTGAAAGAGGCGCTTTGGTCTGCCCGAAACTTGTTGGTCTTCCAGCACAAAGAGTTGTCCCCGACCGATTGTTGCGGACTGGCACAATCCAAAGTCCAGGACTACGTGCTGAGGGACGCACTAAAGCTTGGGGCAGCTGCCGCAAAGGCGCAATGGGGAAGGGTCGCTGTCTAAGACCTTTCTACCACAGCGCACCGAGAGACTGGGAACTGTTTAGAGCCCCTCGGGCTGTACAGATCAAAATGAAAGGCTGTAAATGACTGTAATATTGTTTGTACTGATGCACCTGGTGATACATTTTGTAAAAGTTTAACCTGGATTGTACCCTTGTAATGCTGTTTTTGAAATGGTTTTGAATGTGATTGAAGATTTTTATGAATAAAGTATATTTTTACAAAAAAAAAAAAAAAAGTCTGCAGCACCTAGAGGAGAGAGGGAGAGGAGGATTCTGGGACAGGCAGTCAGCAGCACCTAGAGGGGTCGGGAGTTGAAAAGGAGCGCGAGAGGAGTCAGGAGTTGAAGAGAAGCGCGAGAGGAGTCAGGAGTTGAAGAGAAGCGCAAGAGGAGTCGGGAGTTGAAGAGGAGCATGAGAGGAGTCGGGAATTGAAAAGGAGTGCGAGAGGAGCCGGGAGTTGAAGAGAAGCAAGAGAGGAGTCAGGAGTTGAAGAGAAGCTGGGAGAGCAAGGGTGACTGAGGGAGTTCGGTGAGGAGGGAACGAGGTGAGCCTTTGAATACCGTGAGTACGGTTGGGTAAGCATTTACTACTTTTATTGCTTTTGGTTTTTAAGGTCTTATTTTGTTGTTCATCGTTTGTAGGGGCTATATTCTGTAACAATGAGGAGCAGGGAAGAAGGGCCCAAGAGTTATTGATATTAAGTATCTTCCAAAAGGTTTAATTTAATTTAACGGGGCAAGTCATGGCAGGAGAGCTCAAAGCCATGGTGTGCTCCTCCTGCTCTATGTGGGAAGCCAGGCACATTTCCAGTGCACAGGGCCAGCATGTGTGCAGGAAGTGTCTCCAGCTTCAGCCCCTGGAAGCCCGGGTTTTGGAGCTGGAGCGGCAGCAGGGGACACTGTGGAGCATCCATGAGGTGGAGAGTATTGTGGATAGCACGTATAGAGAGGCGGTCACACCGCAGGCTAAAAGTCCACAGACAGGAAGGGAATGGGTGACCACCAGGCAAAGCTAGAGGACTAGGCAGGCAGTGCAAGAATCTCCTGTGGCTATTCCCCTGCAAAACAGATATACCATTTTGGATACTGTTGGGGGGAATTGCCTCAGCAGAAAGCAGCAACAGCCAAATTCATTACACTGCGGTTGTCTCTGCTGCACAGGGGAAGAGTAAAAAATGTAGGAATGCAATAGTTATAGGGGATTCAATTGTAAGGGGAATAGATAGGCATTTCTGTGGCCGCAAACGAGACTCCAGGATGGTACGTTGCCTCCCTGGTGCCAGGTCAAGGATGTCTCAGAGCGACTAGAAGACATTCTGAAGGGGGAGGGTGAATAGCCAGTGGTTGTGGTACACATTGGTACAAACGACATAGGTAAAAAAAAGGGATGAGGTCCTAAATGCAGAATATAGGGAGTTAGGACGTAAGTTGAAAAGTAGGACCTCAAAGATAGTGATCTCAGGATTACTACCAGTGCCACGTGCCAGTCAGAGTAGAAATAGCAGGATATATCAGATGAATACATGGCTGAAGAGATGGTGTGAGGGGGAGGGTTTCAGATTCCTGGGGCATTGGGACCAGTTCTGGGAGAGGTGGGACCAGTAAAAACTGGACGGGTTACACCTGGGCAGGACCAGGACTGATGTCCTAGAGGGAGCATTTGCCAGAGTGGTTGTGGAGGGTTTAAACTAAAATGGCAGGGGGATGGCAAGGAGTCAGAGGAAGGGGAATCAAAGACAAGAGCAAAAGACAGAAAGCGGAATAAGAAAAATGATAGTCAGAAATCAAGGGCAAGAATCAAACAGGGCCTCAGTGAAAAATAGTGGGAACAGGACAAGTAATGTTAAAAAGACAAGGCTTTGTGCCTTAACGCGAGGAGCATTCATAATAAAGTAGATGAATTAACCGCGTAAATAGATGTAAACAGGTATGATATAGTCGGGATTACAGAGACATGGCTGCAGGGTGACCAGGGATGGGAACTGAACATCCAGGGGTATTCAATATATAGGAAGGACAGACAAAAAGGAAAAGGCGGTGGAGTTGCATTACTGGTTAAAGAGGAAATTAACGCAATAGTGAGGAAAAATATTAGCTCTGACGATGTGGAATCTGTATGGGTAGAGCTGAGAAACACTAAGGGGCAAAAAAAGTTAGTGGGGGTTGTATATAGACCCCCAAACTCTAGTGGTGATGTTGGGAATGGCATTAAACAGGAAATTAGAGACGCATGTAATAAAGGAACATCTGTAATTATGGGTGACTTTAATATGCATATAGATTGGGCAAATCAAATTAGTAACAATACCATAGAGGAGGAATTCCTGGAGTGCAAACGGGATGTTTTTCTGGACCAATACATTGAGGAACCAACGAGAGAACAGGCCATCCTCAACTGGGTATTATGCAATGAGAAAGGAATAATTAGCAATCTAGTTGTGCGAGGTCCCTTGGGGGTGAGCGACCATAATATGATAGAATTCTTCAACAAGATGGAGAGTGACGTAGTTGATTCTGAGACTTGGGTCCTGAATCTTAATAAAGGAAACTACGATCGTATGAGGCACGAGTTGGTTATGATGGATTGGGAAGCGTTACTTAAAGGGTTGACGGTGGATAGGCAATGGCAAACATTCAAAGAGCGCATGGGTGAACTCCAACAATTGTTTATTCCTGTCTGGCACAAAAGTAAAACAGGAAAGGTGGCCAAACCATGGCTTCCAAGGGAAATTAGAGATAGTATTAGATGCAAGGAAGAGGCATACAAATTGGCCAGAAGAAACAATAGACCTGAGGATTGGGAGCAGTTTAGAATTCAGCAAAGGAGGACCAAGGGATTGATTAAGAAGGGGAAAATAGAGTATGAGAGTAAGCTTGTAGGGAACATAAAAACTGACTGTACAAGTTTCTATAGGTATGTGAAGAAAAAAAGATTGGTGAAGACAAATGTAGGTCCCTTACAGTTAGAAACAGGGGAATTTATAATGGGCAACAAAGAAATGGCTGACCAACTAAATGCATACTTTGGTTCTGTCTTCACAAAGGAGGACACTAATAACATACCAGAAATGTTGGGGAATACAGGGTTTAGTGAGAGAGAGGAACTGAAAGAAATCAGTATTAGTAGGGAAATGGTGTTGGGAAATTGATGGGATTGAAGGCCGATAAATCCCCGGGGCCTGATAATCTACATCCCAGAGTACTTAAGGAAGTGGCCCTAGAAATAGTGGATGCATTGCTGGTCATCTTCCGAGATTCTATAGACTCTGGAACAGTTCCTACAGATTGGAGGGTAGCTAATGTAACCCTACTATTTAAAAAGGGAGGCAGAGAGAAAACAGGGAATTATAGATCAGTCAGCCTGACGTCGGTAGTGGGGGAAATTCTAGAGTCCATTATAAAAGATTTAATAGCTGAGCATATGGAAAACAATGACAGAATCCGACAGAGACAGCACGGATTTATGAAAGGGAAATCACGCTTGACAAGTCTACTCGAAATTTTCGAGGATGTAACCAGTAGAGTTGATGAGGGGGAGCCAGTGGATGTGGTTTATTTGGACTTTCATAAGGCTTTCGACAAAGTCCTACATAAGAGGTTGGCGTGTAAAATTAAAGCACATGGGATTGGGGATAGTCTATTGAGATGGATAGAAAACTGGTTGGCAGACACGAAACAAAGAGTAGGAATAAACGGGTCTTTTTCCGAATGGCAGGCGGTGACTAGTGGGGTACCACAGGGATCGGTGCTGGAACCCCAGTTATTCATAATATATATTAATGATTTAGATGAGGGAATTAAATGTAATATCTCCAAATTTGCAGATGACACAAAGCTGGGTGGGAGGGTGAGCTGTGAGGAGGATGCAGAGATGCTTCAGTGTGATTTGGACAAGCTGAGTGAGTGGGCAAATGCATGGCAGATGCAGTATAATGTGGATAAATGTGAGTTTCTCCCTTTTGGTAACAAAAACAGGAAAGCAGATTATTTTCTGAATGGCTATAAATTGAGAGGGGGGAATATGCAACGAGACCTGGGTATCCTTGTACACCAGTTGCTGAAGGTAAGCATGCAGGTGCAGCAGGTGGTAAAGCTAGCAAATGGTATGTTGGCCTTCGTAGCCATAGGATTCGAGTACAGGAACAGGGATGTCTTGCTGCAATTATACAGGGCCTTGGTGAGTCCACACCTGGAATATTGTGTGCAGTTTTGGTCTCCTTATCTGAGGAAGGATGTACTTGCTATAGAGGGAGTGCAGCGAAGGTTTACCTGACTGGTTCCTGCGATGGCAGGACTGACATATGAGGAGAGATTGAGTCGATTAGGATTATATTCGCTGGAGTTCAGAAGAATGAGGGGCAATCTCATAGAACCCTATAAAATTCTAATAGGACTAGACAGGGTAGATGCAGGAAGGATGTTCCCGATGGCGGAGGAGTCCAGAACCAGGGGTCACAGTCTGAGGATATGGGGTAGACCATTTAGGACTGAGATGAGGAGAAATTTCTTCACCCAGAGAGTGGTGAGCCTGCGGAATTCGTTACCACAGAAAGTAGTTGAGACCAAAACATTGTATGTTTTCAAGAAGGAGTTAGATATAGCTCTTGGGGCAAAAGTGTCAAAGGGTATGGGGAGAAAGCGGGAGCAGGCTATTGAGTTGGATGATCAGCCATGATCATAATGAATGGCGGAGCAGGCTCGAAGGGCCGAATGGCCTACTCCTGCTCCTATCTTCTATGTTTCTAATTCCTTTGAGTGCAAACATTTCCTAGTCTTGCCATTCAAAATTGTTTTGCTTTTTTTGTGCTTCCTGTAAAACATTGTATTCCATCTGCTATGCCTTTTTCTACTCAGCCGACCTAGTGTTATCCTCCTGCAGCCTCTTTGCACCCTTTTGAGCGTTTACTTTCCCACCTAACTTTGTATTGTTAGCAAACTTCGGTACGTTACCCTTATCTAATATTAATAAAAACTGTAATTCGCCGAGGCCCAAGTGCTGACCCTTGCAGTACCGCCACAAGTTACAGCCTGCCAAGCTGGCAGTGTCTAATTTATTCATACTTTCTATTTTCCGTTCATTAACCAATACTCATGGCAGGCTGATACTCCCAAACCCACGAGATCTGATCTTGTGTTATAACCTTCTGTGTCACATCTATCAAATTAAAAATGTTACAAAAATATAAAATGCTTTTGTTGATACTACAAATTTTGTTTCCCTGTCTTGCATATGAATGATAGTTCATTCCTTTAGTCCCCCTATCATCAATTCAATCACCTTTTTAGATGATCCATAAGGATCAGGTTAGGTTGCCTCAGTGTCATCAACAGAAACAGCAAATTTGCACGTACCCTCCTGCTTTTTTTTTGAAGGGACACCACTAATGAAGGAGCTTAAACATAGAATGACACTTAATGACACCACACCCCGTCACCCCCACCCCTAGGAGCAGGCTAAGAAGCAGAGGGAGCCATATAATGCGGTGGGAAGGCTTGGGGTGGAGAGCGTACTGCCTTCTGATTGAATCTTGTCTCTCTGTCCACTTTCCCTTCAATCGTCCTGCCCCGGGATAGGGCCGAGGATAGTCTTCCCACCCTGGGCCTGCCTGACTGGCCCCACTGAGCCCTCATTACTTACCCGTGTTCCAGTGCTCCAACAATCCATCTGTTGGGGCCCACTGCAGTATAGGCAGTGGTGGTGCTGCTGGTACCCAAGAGCTGCTGGCCTCTGATTGTCCTGCAGCTCTCGTAGGCGGGCATTCACCCTGCAGAACCCAGAAACCCCAGCAACAGACTGCCTGATTGGGATTAAATCCCAATCAGAAATGGCCACAGTGGGTTTCCCACGGGCCCTCCACTACAACTGTTAAATTCTGTCCATAAAATGTATTTTTTAACAAAACAGGAAATGTACAAAACTAAATAATAATGTTGTTGCTTTTTTCCTATTGGACATCATATGTTGCAGGGTCCACAGAGCACCTATGAATGTGTCACCCTTCTCTATCTCTCTTTCTCCGACTTATTTTCTATCTCTGCTTTTTCACTTTTTCTTTGTGAACCTCCTCCCTTATAAATAACTTTCTGAATCTTGTCCCTCTGTTCACTTTCCCTTCAATCTCTTTGGCCCAGAAACTACTTGTCAGAAATTCTGCTGTCTTAAGCATTTGTCCACTCCATGATTTCAAGACTATTGTCTTTGCTCTGCTTTTGATTCCTTTCCCTGTCTCCTGTGTCGTATTTCTTTCTCTCCCTTTTCAATCTTTTAGTTTCCTCTTTCCCTGTGTACCTTCTCTCTGACAACTTTCTCCCTCATTTTCTGACTCATTTATTAACCTATTGAAATGTCATCTGTGGAAAGAAACTGGCCAAGTTTGAATAAACAATATGCACAGTGATAGAAATTGCGGAGTTTTCTGAACAATCTTGATGGCTTTAAGAGCTTTTCTTAAACCTGCAGTCCAGCCTGGGTTTGTGGAAGGAATTGGCTTGCCAGGCTGAGTGATAATTTTATAGACCGTTCTTCGTATGCCAGCCAGTCTGAAACATGCACTGAAATGCTCAGCGCTGCTGGGGTGGGGGCGGGAAGAGGGTAGGCACCAACATATCCGAAGATGCAGGTGAGCGCTTCAAGAGAGCTCCCTGAAGGCAGACAGCTGTCCCAGGGAGCTGCAGACACCCACAGACTAAAGGACGTGACAAAAATGCTGCAAAATATGTCCATGCAGCACAATCAAACACCTGAAAGCATACCTCATAAAAAAACAGTACCCAGATATCTCTTTTTATTTTATTTCCCCAGATAGATTTCATCCCACCCTGGATCGAGGTTTGAGCAAAAATGTGAATGCCACCTGGTTGATTGGCCAGTCCACCAACCGTAAATGTGGACAGGTCATGTAAAATTGCTGTTAATTACATAGTTAATGGGCTTAATGGCCCACTTAATTGTCGACGGGTGTGCTTCCAACTGCTGCACACGCCCGTCGAGCGAAATATCGCGCGAGTGTGCACTGACGTCGGGACGCTCGCCCAACGCCATCTTGTGCTATTTTGCGTCCGTTCAGGTCAGTCGCGCACCCGCCCACAGGAAGTAAAATTCTGGCCTTTGAGTTTTATTGATTTTTCAAATACTAGGTTTCTGTTCCTTGTTTCTTATCTGGAAAATATGGAAGCTGGAATTTTAATACTTATCCTTAATCCCAAGAAACCTGGCCTGTTTCAAAACTGTCTGAACTGCTATAAATAAGAGGTGGACCATAGTTTATTGGAAATTCCTCTCATGCTCCATTATAGTCTGGAGCACCCAAGTATTTACTGGTATTGGTTCTCCAGCAGTGAGCTTGATTCTTTCTGCTTGTAACCACATGCTCTACTCAAAAACTAATATTTTAATGAAGGTCCACAAACAAAGATTGCCAGTGGCAACCCTACCACACTCAAGATGAGATGTAATTGACCAAATTACATGAAGGAACAAAACTGAAACATTTTAAGTAAGTCGCATTCTTTGAATTTGTAGTGAAAACAGAAACAGTAATATATCACTTCGAGCCTTAATATGGAGTTACTATTGTGTTCTGATGGATAATAGAAAACAAGAAGGAGATTCGATTTTTAGAATCTTTCACATCGTCAGGATTCCCAAAGCACTCTACTGCCCTAACGTGCTTTAAAATCTGGTCACAGTTGTAATGTAGTAAAAGGCTGAAGCATTTGCTACAAATCTTCAGCCAGAAGTACCGATCCATCTCGGCCTCCTCCGGAGGCCCCCAGCATCACAGATGTCAGTCCTCAGCCAATTCGATTCACTCCACGTGATATCAAGAAATGGCTGAAGGCATTGGTTAGTGCAAAGGCTATGGGCCCTGACAATATTCCAGCAATAGTACTGAAGCCTTGTACTCCAGAACTTGCCATGCCCTTAGCCAAGTTGTTCCAATACATCTGCAATACTGGCATCAACCCAGCAATGAGGAAAATTGCCTAGGTATGCCCTGTACACAAAAAGCAGGACAAATCGAACCCGGCCAATTGCCGCCCTGTCAGCCAACTCTTGATCATTAGTAAAGTGATGGACAGGGTCATCAACAGTGCTATCAAGCGGCACTTGCTTAGAAATAACGTACTCACTGATGCTTAGCTTGGGTTCCGCCAGGGTCACTCAGCTCCTGACCTCATTACAGCCTTGTTTCAAACATGGACAGAAGAGCTGAACTCCCGAGGTGAGATGAGAGTGACTGCCCTTGACATCAAGGCAGCATTTGACCAAGTGTGGCATCAAGGAACTCTCGCAAGACTGGAGTCAATGGGAATCAGGGGGAAAACTCTCTGCTGGTTGGAGTCAATCATCTCAGCTCCAGGACATCACTGCAGGAGTTCCTCAGGGTAGTGTCCTCAGCCCAACCATTCTCAGCTGCTTCAATGACCTTTTGTAGTAATCTGATGTGTAATATACCTTTAAGAAA
Source organism: Cetorhinus maximus (assembly GCF_964194155.1). Taxonomy (NCBI): domain Eukaryota; kingdom Metazoa; phylum Chordata; class Chondrichthyes; order Lamniformes; family Cetorhinidae; genus Cetorhinus; species Cetorhinus maximus. The sequence continues at coordinate 55,970,668 of NC_135883.1, forward strand.
ATGTTGTAATGTAAGATCACATGATCTTGCTATCCAATAGCAAAGTAGCGCGGGCTACCTCTCTAGTCAGTAGTCTTGAGTTAGAGTCTGAAGAGTAAAGACAGAATTTTGAGTTGTAAGCACACAAGAGTAGCTGCTGAGTTCCTTTTGTAAATAAACAGAATGTGTCGCTTCTAAAAACGGTCTACTGATCTTCTCTGTCTTGGGACTAACTTGGTCACCCCAAAACAAGGGTGCAACCTGGATCCTTTAGTCCCAACAAACCAGAGCACTTTTCTTCCATCATAAGGTCAGAAGTGGGGATATTCGCTGATGATTGCACAATGTTCAGCACCATTCACGACTGCTCAGATACTGAAGCAGTCCATGTCCAAATGCATCAAGACCTGGATAATATCCAGGCTTGGGCTGACAAGTGGCAAGTAACATTCACACCACACAAGTGCCAGGCAATAACCATCTCCAACAAGAGAGAATCCAACCATCGCCCCTTGACATTCAATGGCATTACCATCACTGAATCCCCCACGATCAACATCCTGGTGGATACCATGGACCAGTAATTGAACTGGACTAGCCATGCAAATACTGTGGCTACAAGAGCAGGTCAGAGGCTAGGAATCCTGCGGCGAGTAACTCACCTCCTGACTCCCCAAAGCCTGTCCACCATCTAGAAGGCACAAGTCAGGAGTATGATGGAATAATCTCCACTTGCCTGGATGAGTGCAGCTCCAACAACATTTGAAGCTCGACACCATCCAGGACAAAGCAGCCCGTTTGATTGGCACCCCTTCCACAAACATTCATTCCCTCCACCACCAACGCACAGCGGCAGCAGTCTGTATCATCTATAAGATGCACTGCAGGAACTCACTGGGGTTCCTTAGACAGCACATTCCAAACCCACGACCACAACCATCTAGAAGGACAAGGGCAGCAGACACATGGGAACAGCACCACCTGGAAGTTCCCCTCCAAGCCACTCACCATCCTGACATGGAAATATATCGCCGTTCCTTCACTGTCACTGGGTCAAAATCCTAGAACTCCCTCTCTAACAGCACTGTGGGTGTACCTACACCACAGGGACTGCAGTGGTTCAAGAAGGCAGCTCACCACCACCTTCTTAAGGACAATTAGGGATGATAGTAAAAGATCCCAAGACACTATTTTGAAGAAGAAAACGGAAGTTCTTCTCACTATCCTATTTATCGCTCAACCAACACTTAAAAGGAGAATATCATCTGGTCATTCACATTGCTGTTTGTGGGAGTTTACTGTGCACAAATTGGCTGTTGTGTTTCCTACATTACAATGGTGACTACTCTTCAAAACTACTTAATTGACATTGTGTTTTGGGATGTCCTTCAGTAATGAAAGGTGCTGTATAAACACTGCCATTTTTATGTTAATGTTATCCCATAACTACTTCTCACTGAGTGAAAATGACAGTATAATTGTACCTTTGAAGTCCTTCGGCTCTCCAAAATGATATTTTTGACAAACTAGAAATAAATGGACAGTTTAAGCTTCTCCAATGTAAAATTTGTGCTTATGACCTAATGTCTACTTTGAATAAAATGCAATTTATCTTCTGGCTACAATACAACTAATTTCAAAGTTAGAATGATATATTCCCTGATTTGATGCACCCAGCTGCTGCACATATGGACTATGACTGCAGTCCTGCATGTACTTCATTGTACTGAAACCTTGGCTATTTGGCATGCTAATATTTAATTATTGTGCACTAACTGAAAGCAGGAATGGTAACCTGTGTTATAGAAAATAGAAAATCTCTGGAAAGTAACTCGGTATTTAGAAACATTTGCATGGTACTCATTGACAAGTCTTCAAAAATATCCCCCTGGTCTGTAAAATCTTATATAATCCATATTTCACAAACACATAGGGCTGGAATTTCATTGCGGGGTCAGGGACTTGACACTCAGATGAAATTGGCGAAAAATCCCATACCCAAGATGCATCACTGTTGTGGCGCGATTTAATATAAATGTCCTAATTGGCTAGGAGGCAAGCTCAGCGCCCAGTTAGAGGCACGAGTCAGGAGCTGCCTGCTAGGCGCCAGCAGCAAAGTAAGGCAGAGGCCATGTTAGGGGCTGCTGCTGGCTTGCCGATTAGAGCAGGCAGCTCCTGGGAAGGCCATGGAGGTGGAATGAGGTGGACAGCAGCCTTGCACAACAAGCTAAGGACCAGCTCTCATGCTGGCAATAGTTGGTCCCACAAATTTGTTTCCAAGCCAATGTGCACAGGAACAGACAGGATCCTTAACAAGATTCTTAAGGAGATTGCGGGGCAGTTAATTGGCGGCTCACGCATTCCCTGCTCCCTCACCCTACCATCCTTTGGAAAATTCAAAACTGCTCCGTGCAGAGATATTGGGACCCCAATACGACTATCAGGACCATGATTTTCAAAGGTGACCCTTGGAAAATTCCAGCCATAATATCACCAGTAAATATTATTTTACCATACTTTCATTGCAACTACTTCATTCTTTATCATATTCCTTTCAGCTATTGTCTTGGAGATGGTGAAGTGGAAATTTACTAGAATGGTACCAGGGATGTGGAGAGACAAGAGAAACAGGGATTGTTCTCCTTACAGCAGAAAAAAAATGAAGACAGGCTTTATAGAGATATTCAAAAATGATGAAGGGTTTTGACAGAGAAACTATTTCCTGTGGCAGACCAGAGGACACGTATTTAGCATGCTAGACATGTTCAAACCAATGGCGACATCAGAATTTTTTGTTCTATGCAGTGCATTATTATGATCCAGAATGTACTTCCTGGAAGAGTGGAAGCAGATTCAATTACTTGTAAAAGGGAACCGAATAAATACTTGAAGTAGAAATATTTGCATGGCTATAGGAAAAGAGGAGGGAAGTGAAAGTAATTTGAAAGCTCTTTCAAAGACCTGGCACAGACACAATGGGCTTTACAGCCTCCTGTGTTGTACCAATCTGAGATTAATGCCTCTATGAATATTGGGGACCTTTTTTTTAGGTACCAAGACAGGAAGTGGCCCTTACTTGGGCCCTTTAATGGCCTAGTTGATCACCCACTGGGGACTGTGTCTCTGAGATACCCACTGTTGGCAATAAGGTGGCAGGAATAGTCTGGCTCCCCTCCCTATATCTTCCGGCCAACATAATGCCAGCCATCATGCCGCCAAGCCCGTCTGGCTGAACACTACAACCATCCTGGAACTCCCTGCCTAACAGCACTGTGGGTGTACCTACACCACAGAGGCTGCAGTGGTTCAAGAAGGCAGCTCACCACCACCTCCTCAAGGGCAATTAAGGATGGGCAATAAATACTGGCCTAGCCAGCAATGCCCACATCTGGTAAATGAATAAAAAAAAATTAAATTAGCAAGTAGCAAAAAGTTAACATGCTGCCTGCTTTAGAAGCACTGGTCTAGGGCAATCCCGCATCACCATCCCTTGGACTATTTTCACGCTCTGTCCAGTTTCACGGTCCATAAGTCCACAAAATGCCTAGGTACATGGAACTCTAATGGGTAACACAACAGCTTAACAACCTGATTTATCTGCACATATATTAGCATTAACCAGACATTTTTGCACTCGGCCACCACTAATTCTGCAGATGTAAATTGGACATGGGTGAGTTCAAAGAATTGGGAAAACTGCACTTAGGGCATATTTTGCATTCAATTTCTTCATCACCTAAGTAATGATGGAACATTCCTACAACTATGGACCTTTCTGCCCCTTTGTAATTTCTATTTCATTCTGAATGCTTACATATATCCAGACGTACCTATTCTCATTTGCACACAAACTGCTTCGGATTTTACCTAGACACAAATCTTAACCCGATTGGATCCTGTTACTATCCACACATAAGTGCAAAAAAATTGACATTATATTGGATGTGAACCAGTATCTGTCAGAATGATTTATCAGATAAACATATTCCCGTAATATATCAGGACTGCATCACCTCTTCCAATTGGTGGTCATTTCCAATGTCTAATGATTTTTTATATTTTAGGAATAGACATTACATCATAAAGAACGTAGAAGAAAGAAAGACAAAATATGCAAATCTGAGCAAAAAGCTTCTTGTTCTTTTGTTTTCCTTTTCAGTTCTTGCTCATTAGAGAATGCTAGTGTAAGCGAATGGACAAGTATTCACTAACAATAGCATCAGTTTCTCTTAGAACAGGTACTACATCAGCTGAATATACAATTCCAACAACTTAACCACCTCTGATTCCCTTAACAACATTGGGTGTAAACAACCAGAATTGCAAAGGGTGAAAATGTGGAAATGAAGTTGTGTGATAAATTTGGAAGAAGAGTGACATTGGACTCGAAGCATTAACTCTGTTTCTCTCTCCACAGATGCTGCCAGGCCTGCTGGGTGTTTTGCCAGCACTTTGTTTTTATTTCAGATTTCCAGCATTTGCAGTATTTTATTTTTCTGTCAAAATGTCAACATGGATACAATGCACCAAGAGTTTTTATAACCTAAACAGGTCAGGAAAGGTGAGCCAAGTTGCATATTCACTAACATCTTGTAGTGCTACCCCCTCACCCTGTCTTGTCAAGCCTATTCCATTCACATCATTCCTCACATCCAGTTAAGCATCAGCAGTGTCCATCATTCTTTTACTGTGCACATCCTCACCTTCTTCTTCCTCTATCTACCACTGCCACTCAGCGCAATCCTAATGTAATAATAACATAAGAAATAAGAGCAGAAGTAGACCATACTGTCCTTCGAGCCTGCTCCAATCATGGTTGATCTTCTGCCTCAACTCCCACTTTGCTATCAGCCCTACCTATTGCTTGATTTTCTGAAAGAGCAAAAATCTATCTCAGCCTTGAACATACTCAATGAGGGATCATCCACAACTCCCTGGGGCAAGGAATTGCAAATATTCCCAAGGCTCTGCGTGAAGAAATTTCTCGAGTACTGCTGAAAAAAGAGAGACATTTTTTGTTGAAGCTTTTCATCTTGCACTCATCAGGACAATTCTCAAGAAAATACCAATGTCAGGGGAAACAACATATTTATGCTGTATGAGAAGAGAATGTTGATTGTTTGGCAAGTGGACTCTGATTGGCAGAGGCTTTGCCATGGAAAATGCACCAGTTGATTGTGACTGACAGTTAACTCCCAAGCATTGTTTGAAATTTAAACCAGGCAGCTTGATTCTGATTGGTAAAGACATTTCCTTCGGGAATGAACCAGTGAATGGCTGTCACTTATTTTGTTTAGCTGAAACAGGTGCAAAGTGTGTATATGTCCTTTCTGTCTGCAAAGAACCGGGTCCTGTAGTACTAACAAATGTGAAGGAGTCCTTCACTGTGTATGTGCAAAACTTGCTTAAAACTGGTTGTAACAATTTGCCCAATCACTTGGTCAATTCATGCTGTGCAGAACCAGTCATAGATAAGATAGGGTGTAAAGAGACACCATGTGCTTGACCAATTATATTCAAGCTCAAATTACATTTTGATTGAAACTCACCACCAATGAAATAGGCAACATCCACAGCATTCTTATTATGACAGCAAGTTCCTTTGCAGCCGCTAAAAACATATGAATTGCTAATAGTTCAGAACCAGAAAATAAAACTCATAAAAGCTAAGATGCAAAATCAAAATCCTGTTAGAGAGGGGTTCCAGCATTTTGACCCAGGAACGGTGAAGGAACAGCAGTATATTCGCAAGTCAGGAGGGTGAGTGGCTTGGAGGGGAACTTCCAAGGGGTAGTGTTCCCATGTGTCTGCTGCCCTTGTCCTTCCAGATGGTAGTGGTCGTGGGTTTGGAAGGTGCTGCCTAAGGAGTTTTGGTGAGTTTTTGCAGTGCATCTTGTAGATGGTACAACTTCATGTACTCTAAAATCGAAAGGAAATTTCAGCTCCATGGCAGCATCAGCAATTAAAAGAGCAAAAGAAATGAAGACAGCCAAGATGAACTGGGGAGGTTATTAGTTTTCAATTTCAAACTGCAATTAATAATACCTTCATATTTTTCTCCATACTTATCCAGCAGTTCAAATTGCTGTTGATTATCTGAAATCAAGTTAAATTTTCCAAGGCTTCAAACCTTGTATATCTCCCAGGGATAGCTAACCAACAAAGAGGAAAATCCAATCTGGGTTTACCTTATTTTCAAATAATTAATTGAAACATGGCTGTTAAGAATAATCACGAGAAATTCCCTTAGGCAATCTGTGATAGTGCATGAGCTCATGCTCCTGAAATGGTTTCCTGATGGAATCTAACCATCCACGACAAAACTTTAGGATTATGATTTGATAATTTCCTGGTTTTGTTATAATTATAGTTTCCTTTATTTTTAAGATGAAAGCGTCATTAGATGAATCAATGTCATAAAACTATGACAAACTATACCTGTATTTGTAAACCTTCCAAATAAAACATTGTAACTGATGAAGAAACCAAATTCAGCTGATTATATTCTACTTGGATGGTTTGATGCACAGCTGAATATTATTCAGCATCCTCAGATAAATAAAACAAACAGCCCAGATCTTCCGGTCTCTAGATCATCAGAAACTGGATAGACCCCACAAGATGTATGTTGGGACCCCTCTGAAGTCCCAATGCGCTGACTGTGTGGGGAATTGCCCAGGAAGTCTGAACTTTCAACTGGCAATTACTGTGCTCCCTGGGACCCTCCAAAAAAAGTCTCCAACTCTGAGTCAGAGTCTGGGACTTCAGACAGCTCCGACTTACTTACCTGGATAGTTACCCAGAAAACATTAGACAGAAAAAATCCTATTCTAACTCCTGGATAACAATACAAGGATTACCCCCTTGACACCCCCACAACTTCCTCCCCCTCACCCCTGATTCCCCACCAACCCATCCCAACCTCACCGCCCGACTCTCCCCTGACCTCTCAAATTGCCCCCTCACCCCTCCCAACTCCCTCCCCGACCCGACTTGACCTGGCCTCATCACCTGTCACCCCCAACGGCTCCCCGCATGACCCTTGACTCCACCTCAACCCTCCCAAGCCCCCTGACCTAACCTGACAACCTTACCCACCTACCATATTACCCTGCTGCCACCTTCCTCATTTACCACCCTACCCACATACCTCCCTACCACCGTACCCACCTGCCAGACTAATACCCTGCCTCCTTGCCCAGTTACTTCACCCAACTGCCACAATACCCCTTACCCACCTACACATTCACCCATTCACTCCTGCACTAATACATTGAAAAGTTGTTTAAATGTCCCAACTTTTCAATGTGTTACTGAATACTTACCAGAATATGATAGCTAGTGCTGCAAAAAGGGGGGTTGGGGGGAAGGTGTGGCTCATCTTCCCCTGACAATCCAGCGCTATGAAGAAGCAGTTGGATTGAAGGTACACTACGCATTTCTGGGGAAGCTGGGATCAGGAGCACTGGCCAGAAATGCAGAGCTCCGGTGTGGTGTAGAAAAGTAGGAGCCGAGTAGCAATCTGACAGCGATTGCTACTCCTTGGGAGATTCAGGCCAATGTGTCGGTAAAAGTTTTCCGCAGTGGGAAAAGCGTATGATACAGTACACTTCAACTTTATATTCACAATGGTGGACAATTTCAGTTTGATAGGTATTTTCTTAAATCCTAAATATGTTAAGTTTACAATGATTGTCACCCACTATTTCTTTGGGCAGTATCAACATGGGTTTTTCACATGGGAAATATGAGGCCCAGTTGCTATCCTGAATTTTACTAATGGTTTTTCATTCTTTACCTATAAGTCACATTGTGTATGCTCCAAGACTCATAGAATCAAGGAATGTTGTAGCACAGATTAAGACCATTCAGCCCATAATGCCTCTGCCTGCTCTTTAAAGGGCTATCCAATTAGTTGCACTCCCCCCACTCATTCTCTATAGCCCTGCAAATTGTTCCTGTTCAAATATAAATTCAATTTCCTTTGGAAAGTTAATATTGAATTTGCTTCCAGCACCTTTTCAGGTAATGTATTTCAAATCATAATAACTCACAGTGTTTGAAAAAAAAACTTCTCATCTCTTTGTTTCTTACACCATTTATCCCAAATCTATGTCCTCTGGTACTGACCCATCCAGCATACTTGGATTCTCTCTTTTCCTCATCTGCATAATACCTATTGACAACATTATTCAAAGGCATAAGGCCAACATTTACACGTACGTAAACAAGATTCAGTTTGTTTCTTAGGTATCACTCTTGACTCATTGGTCATCACAGTGTCTGATCAATTAATCATTTTCAAATTCTGCACAAGTAGCAATTTCCATTGATTCAACATCAAGAACAGCTAAACTATTCTGCTCAATCCTTCCTTAAAACTGGAGCAGAGAATGCTTATAGGAGATTCAATAGACATTCTGTTTAAATTATAAGGGGTTTTCATACAGTGGGTAGGCAAATACTTTTCTAGATGGGGAGTAAGAAAGAATGGGGTTATCAATTTAAAATTATCAATAAGATGAGAAGAAAGGTTAGGAAAAATTGCATTATGCAGAAATTCATTGGGATAGTGAATGCTTTGCCATAGGGAATGATTGAGGCAGAGAACATTGCTAATTTTATTGGACAATTGGATTATATTTGAATCAAGGTAACAGGGAGAGTAGAGAAAATATTTTTGGATTGCTTGGCAAAGAACCAGACATGTTGGGCTAAATAACCTCCTCATTTGCTGGAAATGCTTGTGGTTCTATTAGCAGTTGGGTTGTTCTGATTGAGGTGGGGGTGTGCATGAGGAGCAAAGAATGAGCCATTGGGTTGTGTTAGGACTTGGCAAGGCTGTGGTTACATATGGAGCAGGCATATACAAAATGCACAACTGTGCCACCTGCTCTTTGCTTACCCAATTGCTCTGCTGCAAGCCTTCTTCTTAAACCCCTCTCCTCCAACCTCACCTCCAATGACGAGCATGAGGAATTCATGCCTTCTTTGTCACCAAGATTGAGACCATCCGATCAGCTGCCTCTGACACTTGCCTCCCTTTTCCTAGATCACTGGATGAATCTTCCTCTCAGCAGCTCCTCCACCACTCCCCCCCCCGCACCCCCAACCCCTCATGCTCCCTCTGCAATTTCATCTTGTTCATAAAACCCACCTCCCATCTGTCATCAGGCTCTGTTTCTTGCTCCTTCAAACCTGCCATCAACATCCCTCTCCTCAAAAAACGAACCCTTGACCCCTGTATCCTTGTAAACTGCAGCCCATCTCCCACCATCCCTTTTCTCTCCAAGGTCCTTGAACATGTCGTCACCTTCCAAACTCGTGCCAATCTTTCCTATAACTTCATGTTTGATTCCTTCCAATCAGGTTTCTGCCCTGGCAAAGCACGGAAACAGCTCTTACCAAAATCACAAATGGCATCCTATGTGACTGAGACAAAGGCAAACTATCCCTTCTTGGTGTGTCTACAGACTTTGGCACGTTGATCATACCATCCTCCTTTAACACCTCTCCACTACTGTTCAGCTCGATGGGACATCTTATCTATCTAATTGTAACCAGAAAATGGCTCTCTTCCCATTCCCACATTGCTACTTCTGTTGTCTCCCAGGGATCTACCTTTGACCCCTCTTATTTCTCATGTACGTGCTGCCCCTTAGTGACATCATCTGAAAACACATCAGTTTCCACACGTACGCTGACGGCACCCTTCTCCACATCACCACCAACTCTCTCAACCCCTCTACTGTCCATGAATTGCCAGGCTGCTTAATGAACTTCCAGTACTGGATGAGCAGAAATTTCCTGCAATTAAATATTGGGAAGACTGAAGCCATTGTCTTCTATCCCCACCACAAACTGTGCTCCCTCATGACCGAATCCACCCCTCTACCTGACAACTGCCTGAGCTTGAACCGGATTGTTCACAACCTTGGTATCACATTTGACCCCAAGCTGTTTTCAACCACATATTCCCTCCATCACTAAGACCGCTCATTTCCACCTCAGTAACATATCCCATCTCCAGCCCTGCCTCAGCTCTTCTGCTGCTGAAACCTTCATCCATGCCTTTGTTACCTTTAGAACTGACTATTCCAATGCATTCCTAACTGGCCTCTGACATTCTACCCTCTGTAAACATGAGGTCATCCAAAACCCTGCTGCCCATGTCTTAACTCGCACCAAGTTCCTTTCGCCTATCGCTTTGTGCTCACTGACCTACACTGGCTTCTGGTTAAACAATGCATCAATTTTAAAATCCTGATCCTTGTTTTCGAATCCCTCCATGCCCTTGCCCCTTCCCATCTCTGTAATCTCCTCCAGCGCCACAACCTGAGATCTCTGCGCTTCTCTAATTCCAGCCTCTTGAGTACCTCTGATTTTAATCACTCTACCATTGGTGGCCATGCCTTCAGTTCCACCAGCCCCAAGCTCTGAGATGCCCTCCCCAAACCTCTCCACCTCACTTTCCTCCTTTAATACACCTCTCAACATCTACACCTTTGACCAAACTTTTCGTCATCCTACCTAATATCTCCTTAGATGGCTCAATATCAGATTTTGCTTTATAATGCCTCTGTGAAGGTTGTTAATGTTTTATTACATTAAAGGTGCTATACAATTACAAGTTTTTGTTGTCTGATTCCTGTATGCCACTTTCTGTATCTCTTCCCAATGCAGGTGGTGTACACGGCATGAGCTTGGTTACAATTTGATGATAGAAGGGCATCTGAAAAATTGAACAATCACCTTGTGTGTTCATTTAGCCATCCATCATACTGTCATTTTACCCACTGAACCTATGGGCAGAATCTTGTGGAGGCATCAGGGGTCTCGGCCACTGGGACCTCTTTTTGGGAAGGCCCGCTGCATCTAGTGCAGCTCAGGCATTTGACAGGCAAGCGACGTGCCTTCCCCATCGACCAAGGACCTTAGAGGCTGTCAGCACCTCTGTACTGTTCCAGGGAGGCAGTGGCTGCTGCTATTAGGGCACCCATCCGAGGCCTCATATCGAGGAGGGACCCAGGCACAAGTGAGCGATCATGAAAGGGGGGGTCACGAGATGGGGGGAGGGAGGTGGAGAGAGGCAGCAAGGGCAAAAGAGTAGCTTTAACTACCCCTCCCTCCTAACTTTCTGATGCCCGGTCTCTCGATCAGACACTGAATGCCTTTGAATAAGGGACCCCCCCAAGCCCCCAGGAACTTGCCATGCCCTCACCTGTGTGCCGCTGGGTTAATACCAGCAGTGGTGGGATGAAGCCCTTCAGTGGGCCTTAATCAGGGCGGAGGCATGAAGGTGACAGGGTTACAACTCACCACCCTCCCAACCTATTAAATGCAACCCCTCCAACAAACTCACCAAGGGTGAGGACACAAGATTCCATCCTATAGGTCCTCATTATACTATCCTTGCACTACATTTATACCAGCTTCTTCCCCTCCCCCAGCCTTGTTCAAGACCAACAAATATAAGAAATTGATTTTGAAGCTTTAATCAATGTTGAAACAAGTACTTTATCTTTACCTGTACAATGAGTCACTTCTTCATCTTTAACAAGTTTCATTCATTATTTCATGCCTTTACCAAACCCAGACTGGCTATCCTTAATTATTCCAGATGTCACCAAACACTCACTAATAGATCTTGAATTCTTAGAGTTTACCCAAATCTGACATTAGATTCAATCGATAGCTGATTTATTTTCCCCTCCGTTCTTCTACATAAATTATTATGCTCACTGCCATCCAACTCCCTTGCGCAATTCCCAAATTTAAAGCAGATCAGATATTTGTTATCCCCTTTCTGACTTCTTTCAATAGTCATACCATCAGCTCTTGATCCCATATTCAGTTCTGTTATTTATTTTTTAGGAATAAATACGCTATAATTTTCTCTAACAATTGCTCCCTATCCTCCTCTGGAGCACCAACATTCTCATTACCGCCATCATTTAATTCCAGTGCATCTGGAATTGCACCTGATGATGCTGCATGGAACTGAATGAGACAAAATTTTATGGATCAACTCAATTCCATATCCATTGGAAGGTATCCAGGGTAAATCCCATGTAAAATGGGAGGACTGTTCTTGTGCTTAGAATTTAGAGTGCAACCTTTAAAAAGCCTTTTAAGTTACATCACTCATAACCATTATATCATAGCTCTCAACAGATATTAATGCTTCTAAATCTCCAATTTTACTTTGAATACCATGTGCGTTCACATACCATAGAACCATAGAAAAGTTACAGCACAGAAGGAGGCCATTCAGCCCATCTTGTCCATGCCAGCCTGAGGACACCCAGGTGTCCTTTCTAATCCCACCTTCCTGCACCCAGCCCATAGCCCTGCAGCTTACAGCACTTAAGGTGCAGATCCAGGTACTTTTTAAAGTACATACCAATTAATCCAGATTCCAATATTTTGGTAATTTAAAGAAAATACTGTTCCCCCTCCCCATGTGTTCATTATCACTTTTCTGTTTATTTAATTTTCCTACCCCTTTTATTTTTCCATATATTTCCTAATTCTGTTCCTTCTCTTTCCTCCATATTAGTTGAAATTCCAGCAACTAGTTCGATTGCTGGTATGGACACTGGTCTCGGCCTGTTCAGGTCCAGTCAATCCTGTACAGGTCACTCCTCTCTCAAGATTGTAAGAGGCCAGCAGTCTATACGTTTATGCGCTACACCATCTTTCCAGCCACACACTTACTTTCCTGATCTTGCTAAATAACTGGCACTGAAAGTAATCTTGATTTTACCACACTTTTACTCTTCAATTCACCTCCTAATAGCTGAAACTTCATTTGCGGGACCTCAATTTTAATCCTTCTTATGTCATTAATTCCAACATGTACCATGAATTCTGGTTGTTCTTCTTCCTGCTCCCTCCAAAGTTTTTTGCATCTGCTTGTTTATGTCAATTATCATGGTACTGTGCAAGGTTACCACCTCTGGGAATGTGCATCCCCAGAACCCTGCAACCAATCATATGCGAAAGTATTCCAAGCTGTAAACCTTGAATTGAAGCATGCAGTTGGAGACACCTCCTGCACTGTAGTCATTGAGATCAGATGAAATATTGTGGAGCTTCCAAGCATGTAGGTATCGTATGTCACTGATCTCTCAATATCACAGGCCCTTTTTTGCAGTTCACAGTGCTTCTATTATTTCCTCTTCTGCTGCTATATCATTCCTTATCAGTTACACCAACACAACCTAACAGGGCTCACATTACAAAGCATTCTGTGAGCTCTTGATTGGATTGTACATACAAACATACGAATTAGGAGCAGGAGTAGGCCACTCGGCCCCTTGAGCCTGCTCTGCCATTCAATAAGATCATGGCTGATCTGAATGTAACCTCAATTTCACATTCCTGCCTACCCCCAATAAATTTTCACCCCCCTTCCTTATCAAGAATCCATTTACTTCTGCTTTAAAAATATCCAAAGACTCTGCTTCCACTGTCTTTTGAGGAACAGAGTTAAGGCTCTTGACCCTGAGAGAAAAAAATTCTCATCTGTCTTAAATGGGCGACCCCTTATTCTTAAACAGTGACCCATAGTTCTAGATTCTCCCATAAGAGGAAACATCCTTTCCACATCCACCCTGTCAATACCCCTCAGGATCTTATATGTTTCAATCAAGTCGCCTCTTACTCTTCTAAACTCCAGTAGATACAAGCCTTGCCTGTCCAACCTTTCCTCATAAGACAACCCCCTAAGTATTAGTCTGGTAAACCTTCTCTGAACTGCTTCCACTGCATTTATGTCCTTGCTTAAACAAGCAGACCAATACTGTATTTCTTGCTTTTCTTCTGCTCAGAGTTATTGCATTACTGCACTGCTCTGCATGTGTATTTGTGAAAAGTTTACATTTGCAATGTTTTTGTTGAACAAGTAAATTATATGGGAAGCTTTCCTCTGTATTACTTGTAGTGGAACAGTAAGTGCTTTCTTTATAATTTACAAATTTCAAGACACATATATGCTGTAACTGGCACAGCCCATCCACCTATAGATGAAATGCTGTCTTAATGAAAGCAGGATTTAGATGATAAAAGTGTGCAAGTGTGTGTGGAAAATTTCAGAAATTGTAACAAGTGCTCAAAGGGGTGAATGGAGAATATACTGCAGGTTTCATTCCTAACAATGAAATAAAAATGTATAAAGCCTGAACAGCATGAAGGAGGAAAAAGGACTAGACAAAAAAGTGGTATAAGTTATTTTATCAAATGACTAGAAAATAAATCACAGGTTTGTGTTTCTAAAGTATACAAAGAAATAATAGTTACAACTTTCATTATGATTTGTGATTGTATCAATGACAGATAAATAGTATCTATTTTTAAAATCTGAAATTACTATGTAGGTATATAGAAAAAACAAGAAAGGAAAACAATGGAACAAACATATACATCATTGTTTTTCTAAATTATGTATCTTCAGTTTCTTTGGGAGGGTTAGTTGTGCAAAGAGAACTTCATAGTGTCACATGTCCAATGTCATGGCACATCTGCCAGAGTAGAATGAGATACGAATATACAGTAGCCCTACTGACCATGTATACTTAGCCTCAGATGACTCAATGGCTACATAATAACACTGGAAAAAAGAGGCTTGCTTGTTCATGATCAATGTAGTGAGCAAATTGACTGTGGAGCCAAATGGCTTTGACTGCTGCCCCCAAGGAAAGAATGATACAATTCTGCCATGTTCCTGCACATCATGTTGACTACAGATTGCAAAGCTGTATTGGTATTTTAATGGCAGTTAACTGGTGAATGCTTTTCTCCTGTATGCATATGAATGAAATATTATGGGAGGCATAATGAAGGATTAGCATCTGTCCAATGTGGCTTTGCTCTCATGCCTTAATGGCTTCCACAGTGCTGAATAGAGACTGGGATTGGATGAATTCTACTGCAAGTGTGGGCTTCAACCATATCTTGGATTGGAGAGCAGAGCATCAATTTTCAAATGGGTCAGGACTGAGATTAGAGGCGTGCAGGCGCACAATTTTCAGCCACCGGCGTCTGTGCTGATTCTCCTCTACCATCCTGACCTCTAACCATTTTCAAGAAGAGTGGCCTAGCGTTGAATCGGCTGCCTGCTGGAAAGCAACAGGCAGCAATTCAGGCCAATTAATGGTAATCATAGAGTCTGTTGAGGCCCGTTTGCAAAATGCCAGACATTTTCAGTCAGCAATGGTAGCAGCCTATGCCAATCCAGGCTCAAGGGCAGGAAGTGGGGTGGGGGAGAGGGCAATGGATCACACATGAGGGAGCTGCCTCCCCGCCCCACCAATCCTTAATAACTGCTGGCTACAGTTGAGACTGTTGGCCATCATGTGGAAGTGTTGCCCTCCACAATCATGGCCATGCAGCTTTGGCCATTTTAAATTTAGAAAGAAAAACTGACCTGTTCTTCATAGGGTCCCTCCATATTCAGGCACCCTCGCTCTATTAAGAATATGCAGCTCCCACCTCAGCCCATGGTGCTGTCAGTGCTGGAGGGTCTCCCATTGGCACTCCTGCCTTGGGAACCTGCCTGCTATTCTTAAGTGGACAGTGAACCTGCTCCTGTCATTAATTCACCTGACCCTGTAAAAATCCCAGTGCACTGGAACGACACAGTGCGGTGTCGATACCTGGAATTGAATTCCTGACCCAGAATTGAAAATCCCAACCAGAGCCCCTGCTGTATGATGCATTCTCCTTATCAGGCGTTTCATCCCCATTCTTGCTCTCCTCTTGAGTTCTTGGGGCAACTCTGAGGACCAGAGATGTGGAAAAATCAACTTCAGAAACATGTTTTTCATTCATTTTGAGCTTTCCAACATTTGCAATGAAATGCTTCTAACTAGCAGAGAATCAATAATTAAAGTATTTTCCTTCACTTGAGCATATGTTTGTGTGCAGTATTATCACAGGTACATTATGGGAGATTTTAGGAAATTTGTTGCGATATAATAATATCTTATTGATGAATGTACATCTTAGAAGAAAACAGCATATATGACTTACCAGAATCAGAAAGATCACACAATGTACTGGCCCCCTGCCCAGCATATTGTCAACCTTTCCATTACTTCTGGCCATGTAAGTATATTGGCCCCTGATGCAATTCAACTTCTCCACTGAAGTCAATTGTTTTATATTGAGTTCAATTTGGAATCAATTCACACAATAAATCAGTTTCTCAAATTTTGACCATTAAAACGTTAATTCATTAATTAGTTCAAACTAGTTGTTGTTTTGAAGAGAATGAACAATTAAAATATGATTTACAAGCTTTTTCTCATTTCAAGAAGGTGGGTTTTCCCATGGCCATGGAAGTTCTTGTGCTCAGGGGAACCTTTTTAAACAGATTGCAGCTCAAGTTCTGAACATCTTTAACTGAGACTGCTTTAATTCACTGCACTGTTATGCAATGATAAATTTATATGTTACAAAAATAGTTTTGGACTTATAATTATCATTTTACATGGCCTGTCAGATAATCCTGTGTAAAAAGATACATTTCAATTTTCATCATTCATCATAAACGGGGTCAGTGCTAACTAATTGAAACCAGGTTACGAAGTTAACAGATGTGTATTTGGATCCAAGAGCGATTAGTGTTAGAATTCCTCGGGGTTGGATTCTCAGTGTCACCTCAATATACTTGACATAAAATACTTCACACTTCTTTGTAGTAAGGCGTGACTAGAAATTCATACAAATTATTGTGATATTTATTTTCTACAGAATATGCCTCTGGAATCAATTGGTTTATCATATGAGCCTAATTTTGTTCATAGAGATCTGGTCAAAACAGCAGTTCTTGGAGTGTAAAGAAAACTCATGTCATGGCCTGTGATCCGATGGCTGCCGGAATTGGGTGCATAAGATGTGCTTGAGGCCATGACTCAGTTGCATGCAATATTCATGCTGACTGTTCATTTTCATGGTGCAGGTGTACATCCAGCCTTACCAGCACTCCTCATGAGCTGTACGACTGTAAGGGGCAAGGGGTGTCAGCTATCAGGTGTCTACGAAATTTAATTTAAAGGCAGCCGGCACCTAGTAAGGTGCATGCTGGCTTCAGATACCAGCCATACCACCACCTGATCATAAAATTGTTGAAGGAAGCGGCGATATAGCACCAGAGTCCTCCAATGCTGCCTTGGAGTGGCTTGGTACAGGTAGCAGACAGGAGAAGCGATATCCTCTTCCCCACCGGGGGGGCAGATAGATTTCAAGGCAGCTGCTGAGAATATGAAAGCCCCCATGCCAAATCTCTTAATCTGACTTGTACAAGCACCAGCGCAGATATTGGCACCATGCAAACTTTAGTGGTTCTCCTACAGCAGGCGCTAGAGCAGGGCTAAGACACCATAAATAACCACTTATCTAAGGTGGCTTTGACACATGTCTTAGTGCAAAGGCTCTACTTGTGACTGCAGCAGGTGACAGCTTACTTAGTGATCTGAAGTCACCTCTTGCATTGGCCCTGAGTAATGTGAAAGGAGAAGAAGTATTCCCTGAGCACCTGCTTTGAATATGTCCTCAATGTGCAGTGCCTTCCTCGTCCTCCCTGTTGTGGCAGCTGCCTGGACTGTTGAATGTCTTTTTACCCTCCACATCTGTGCTCATCTTTCCTGGAACTCCACACCTGAATCCCTCCAATCAGGTTTTCTCCGCTGCCAAACTGCTCTTATCAAAATCACAAATGACATCCTATGTGACAATGACAAGAGTAAACTATTCTTCCTTGTCCTTCTTGACATGTCTGCAGCCTTTGATGTGGTTGACCACACCATCTCCTCCAGTGCCTCTCCACAGTTGTCCAACTGGTTGGGACTGGTTCCATTAAGTTCCATTATCTATCTAACCATAGCCACAGTATCACTTATAATGGCTTCTCTTCCTGCACCTGCACCATTACTTCTGCTGTCACCTAAGGATCTATCCTTACCCACCTCCTATTTCTCAGCTGCATACTGCCCCTCAGCAACATCATCCAACAACAACATGCACCAGTTTTCACATACAGGCTGATGACACATATTTTGACCTCACTACCACCTCTCCTGACTCCATCGTCACTAGATTTCCAAACTGCTCATTTGACATCCAGTGCCAGATGAGCAGAAATTTCCTGCAATTAAATATTGGAAACACTAAAGCCAATGCTTTTGACTCCTGCCACAAACTCCATTCCTTAGCCACTGACTCTATCCCTTTCTCTGACAACTGCCTGAGGTTGATCAGACTGTTCACAACCGCAGTGTAATATTTGACCCTGTGATGACCTTCCAACCTTAAATCAGGGCCATCAAGATTATCATTATCTAAGACTGTCACTATCACTACAGTATTTCCACCTACATCACCTAACTTTGCCTCTACCTTAATTTATCAGCCACTGAAAGCCTCATCCATGCCTTTGTTACCTCTAAACTCAACGATTTCAACACACTGCTGGTTACTCTCCAGATTCTATCCTCCATGAGCTTGAGGTCATCCAAAAACCTGCTGCCCGTGTTTTCATTCTCACAAAGTTCTGTTCACCTATCACCCCTGTACTCGTTGACCTACATTGGCTCCTGGTACAGCAAAGCCTCGATTTTAAAATTTTCATCCTTGTTTTCAGGTGCCACCCCTCTGCCCTCCCTATCTCTGTAATTGTCTCCAGCCCCACAACTCTCTAAAATACCTGCACTTACCTAATTGTGGCCCTTGGAGCAAGCCCGATGACCATGCCTTCAGTTGCCTGGACCCTAAGCTCTGGAGTTCCTTTCCTGAATCTCTCTGGCCCATGTGCCTTGCTTTCCTCCTTTAAAACTTTTAAAACTAACTATTTGACCTGCTTTTGACCATTGGCCCTGCAATATCCTTATGTAGCTCAGTGTCAAATTTTGTTTTATAAGATTCTTGTTATTTGGTACTTGGTAAGGTTTCCCTCTACAGCCTTCAACTAGGGAACTTTCACAGGGAGTGCAGTTGATGGTCTGATTAATGTTACGAAGTTCAACAGATTCTCCTGAAATAAGTCCTTAATGGGAATTGACATTAATGTTTATGGAAGGTTGTTCCAAAAACAACCTTAATTGTTCTAAAAAGGAGTTAGCAAGGAAGCATATTGGGGTGTATACAGTTTGAGCTGTTGGTTATGAACTCTTTGAACTTGGTCATTTTTGGGCTTGATATATTGCTTAGAAATATTTAATTGCCCATACAAAATTTTATGGAGGCATGTCAACCTGTGGGCCTTTCTTCAGTTCTGGAGATTGCCAATTATTGACCACTTAAGGGCTGTTTCCCACCCAGCCTCAATTTCCATGCTGGCAGGAAGAGTTCAGAAGCTGAGGGGAAGCCCAAAAAGTAACCCTGCTCAGGCCTCGGGTGGGAAATGGGGGTGGTGGGGCACTTCCATCAGCAGCCTCCTTTTAAGATCAGATGCACCCCAACCTCTGAAAAGGACTGGCCCATGGAGGCCCTCCCTCCCCCACTGGCCTCTCTACCACCCCCACCCCCTCTGCCCTCCCTCCTGGGTCTCACCTCCTCACCCCGCCCTGAGACCCCAAGACTTACCTGGACCTGGACTCCCAGGGCTCAGGCTGCCTCTCCGAGGCAGGACATCCTACTGAGTGAGGGGGCAAAGTCCTGCCTCCAGCCAATTAATGCTTGTTGGAGGCAGTATTGGCAGGGACATGCTCTCTGCTGACTCCTCGGATGGCTGGAAGGGAAACCCCACCACTTAAAGATTCTGGCCAATATCGTGAAAATGTTGACCAAATCAGCCCTTAACTTCTAAAGTCCAGGGAATTAGTCCTAGTTTGTCTAATCACACCTCATATTTTAACCCTTGGAATCTAGGATCATGTTCCTTATGTTCCTATTAGCATGTAGAGAAATTTGTGTAAGGTTAGCATACCTCAGCTGTTTGCACTTCACTGGGTAGAGAACAAAACTCTCTCTTCAGTTTCACCTAAATCTAGGGTGACAGACTCATCAGTTTGCCCTGAATATATTATTAATAATTAAGGCACACACTAATTTTGATCATTCATTTGTATTTGACATTTCCCAGAAACATTTTTAGATACTGCAAAATTCAAGAATGTGGAGGGTTATTTTTCCCAGAAGCAAACTTACCTCATGCCTGCTTTAGTCCTTGCAATTCCCAAACTGGGCGTCACTTGATCTTTTAGCCACTGTTCCTGAAAACTACAAGACTTACACTTTTTAAGTGAATTTTACTCTTCCTCCGGATGCATTATTTTTAATGGATGCTATTGTACTTAACATCGACACATCTAAAAATAGGATTGCTAATACAATTGTTTTGAATATTTTATTTCCACCAGGCATGAACATTTTCAATTAAAACATATCACGTTTTAATGACCCTGTGATGCATTGTCAAGTTGTGCATTTCAGATTTAAATTGGGATAGATGTGTGTTTAATGAAAATCATCAAATTACAAAATGACTTGCATCAACCTGTGAAGTTAGTGAAAGTAAGTGGAGATTTTCTCAATGAAATTACTGTTTTAAAAATATAATTTGAGTTCCTTCCAAAAAACTGGTGCAAAAGATAGGGGAAAGAGCACTATAAAGGAGGACAGAATCTTGGGCAACAAAGATTTGTTTTTTTTAACAAAATAGTCATTTGATAGTACAGAACTTGACTATTGCTGAAAAAAGAGATATGTCGAAGCTTTTCACCTTGCACTCACCAGGGCACTTTGCAAGAATACCAATATAAGGGGAAAACAACAATTTATACTGTATGCGATGAGAGTGCTGATTGGTTTGCAAGTGGACTCTGATTGATAGAGGCTATTCCATGGAGAATGCACCAGTGATGGTGACTGACAGTTAACTGCCAAGCATTGTTTGAATTTTAAACCAGGCAGGTTACCCCTGATTGATCAAGGCTGAAGATATAAACCCAAGGAATATTCTAGCACATTTACAACCTGCCTCCACCCCCTCCTGCAATACCCTGTCAGTGGTGACCTTGGTAATATGTTTTATTTTATTTTTCTTTCTTTTATTTTTAAATGACTGTATCTTAACAAAGCAAGTGGCAGCCCAATTTACCGATAAGTTTAACCCTGATCAAATACTGCCAGCAAACCCTAAAGACTTTTATTTAATTGCCCGCAGTGCCATCAAGCCAGCTCCAAATTTAATGCAAACTGCAAAGAGTTACAGCGAGATGGGAAAATATAAACATCTTCCTCCCCTGCAGGTGAAAAACAGACAAGTTTATCCAGGAAGCTTCACTGAAATTTAAAGCAGAGTTTAAGAAACTTGCTGTATTCACCTCCTGATAGTGAAGTTGCCCACTCATTTCTATGAATTGTTAATGCCAGGATAGCTATTGAGTAGTTTCCATATTGTGCATCACTGTAGATGAGAGAGAAAAGCTTGGGAGTGATATTAAGTGGAGGATGCTCATGTGAGAGAGAGCGGAAGGAGCTCTCATAGAGAGAATGAGCCAAGGAGATGCATGAAAGAAAGCATGAATGGAGGGAACGCAAGAGAGGATCAGCCCCAAGGGTATGTTTGCTGCATTTTGGAAACCCCTGTCCAATGACCACTGGAATTCTAACATTTCTGTGCCCCACTGCCTTGTTTTTTTCATTTGTTCATGGGATGTGGGTGTCACTGATGAGGCCAGCATTTATTGCCCATCCCTAATTGCATATAAGAGCCAATCACATTGCTGTGGGTCTGGAGACACATGTAGATCAGGCCAGGTAAGGATGACAGATTTCCTTCCCTAAAGGGCATTAGTGAACCAGATGAGTGTTTACAACATTTGACAATGGTTTAATGGTCATCATTAGACTTTTAATTCCATATTTTTATTGAATTCAAACTCCACCACCTGCCGTGGTGAGATTCAAACCTGGGTCCCCAATGCATTACTGTGGGTCTCTGGATTACTAGTCTAGTGACAATACCACTATGCAAACACCTCCCCTTAACTTGTTATTTGCTCCACAGTGCCTTGGATGTGCACTAGACTCCATTTCCCTGAGGTATTGTCACCCTCACTGGTATTCAGCACTAAAAACCCTGCACCGCTTTCTTTTTCTTCATACACTTCCCTTTTTGCACTAATTTACTCTGCCAGTGATGTTTCCACCTCCTGGAATGTGCATTCCAGAAACCCTTCAGCCTCCTATAAGCATTAGACTGTTCTTAGTAGCTCCAACTCAGAAATTTGCAGTTAGAAGACAAACAAATATGGTCAAATGGCCATCGTAGCCATGAAGAATTCAAGACCTCCCACATCACACATGAATTGCATATCACCAGCTCAGCTGTTCTGCCCATACTTAACAAAACTGCTTTCCTCTCAGTTTTCAAGTATTCTCACTAGCTTAAATTCGTGGTCTAATCAAGTTTAGTATAACTTCTCCACTTTTCAATTCTATCCTTCTAGAAATAAACCCTAGTGTTTTTTATGGCCTTCTTAAGCTGCATCACTGCTTTTAGTGATTGCAATATTTGCACCCCTAGGTCCTTCTGCTCCTTGACTCCATTTGTATTTTTACTTTTAACATTTTTTTAAACATTCATTCATAGTATATGGCGATATAGGCAAGGCCAGCACTTATTGCCCATTTAAACACATTGAATAATAACATAAAATACAGGCATGTATATATTGTCCAGAAGACAGCAATCACTAAGTATGGTAGAGGGCGGGTAAAATGGAGTCCTACCTGCCAATGAAATTACGGGTTTTCAAACCGTATCATCCTGAGCCCGCCTCATTATTTATTCAGTCCCGCAGAACACGCCGTTTCCATGGTGAGCGTGCTCTCATTTGCCCACCCGCTATCACCCCGCTGCTGCATCATGCCGGCCACCATCTTTAAAAGGCAGCCGCCAGCAAAGCGCTCATTGCCACCAGCTCACCACCACTTCCTGGGAGACGTGGCAGCAAAGGAAAAACAACTGCAACCCCCCGCTTCAACTGCGGGTCCCTCGAGCGACTGCTGGATGCCATGGAGGCCCGCTGAGATGTGCTCTACCCCCGCTCTGGCCGCAGGATGGGTAGCAATGTCACCAACCCGGCTCAGGAGGAGGTGGCAATGGTCAGCGCCAACACCCTGCAGAGGAGGACAGCCACCCAGTGCCGCAATAGAATGAATGATCTCCTCATTTCTGCCAGGGTAAGTCACTCTTCATCACTGCCAACTCACACACTCACAAACCCATCACACATCCACACACACAGCCAGTGCAAGGGACATCACCATTCACTCTTTCACACATACCATATCATTGTCCTCATCCCGTCCATGGGACCACTCACCACCCACAGAGGCCAGGCATATTTATCATCTGGGCTGGCAGGCATCCTGATACATTCTCCCCATCTCTATCCATGCAGGACAAACTGGCACACAACAGGAGGGAAAGGTTGCAGTCAGGTGGAGGGATGCCGGAGATCAAAGTTCTGACAGAATTCAAAAATAGAGCCATCAGCTGGCTGGCGATGACCGGGACTGGTCCTGTGCTGATGATGAGGTTGGCACTGCTCTACCAAGAGAGGATCCAGCAGTGCAACATCCATCAGACAACCATGCTGGGAGTGATGTGTCCTGTTCCATGCACTAATTATCTCCCCTTGCTTCCGCAGGCACATCTGGGGAAACAGCCGACGGAGTCCATGACTCAGGGACCCCAATCAAGCCCGTAAGAAACCTCTGAAAAGGAATCTGGAGGTACCCTCTCTGAAGTCCTATCACAGCGCTCACCCACACCCTCCACCAGCGCAGAGACACACACCTCAGTGGGACCTAGCTTTAGAGTAGCCTCAGGATCACAATCTGGTGAGCATATCGCACTTTCTGATCCACAGCAGGCGGAGACAGGGACTTCCCAGGTTCCCGGCACTTAGAGAATTGCTGAAGGCCAGAAAGTTGCTGAGTCCAAGTCAGATGATGAGTCTCTGGACTCGGCCATGTCACAGTTGCTGGAGCTGCAAGAATTAGTCCTGCAAAGAGACAGAGAGAGAGAAAGAGAGACCATCAGAAAGCCATCAAACCAGCTGTAGTCAATTAATCAGCCAAGCTAATAAAAAACAATACATTGAAAGTGGGAGAAGGACTCTCCCCAATCCGTTCCAACTTCAAGTTCAAATGAGAACCAACCTCCTGGAAATTCAACTACAAGAAGCCTCACGGCTTACTAAGAATCCTCTGCTTACAAGACATTCACCTTAACTATAAGAATCAATTCACCTAAGAAACTACAGGCCTACCACAAAAGAGAGGCTGAAACAATGATATATTGTGATTGTATTGTTTTATTTTTACTGTATTTAATCTTGGTGTGTATCATAGTGGGAGTGATTCAATTGAGTGTGATTTTTTTTAACATTCAGGAATGAATGTGATAATAAATAAGCTTCTCTATTTTTAAATTGACAAAAAGTTTGCTGCTGGAATGATTTACGGTAAAATGTATACTTTGATCACGGTCAGTAAGAAAATACATAGACCGGGATTTTCTGGTCCCGGCGTGGCAAGTTGTGCTGCGCGGGTACGGAGAGCCAACCAAAAGTTCATTGACTTCAGCGGAACAGGAAGATCCTGCCGATGGGCGGGGCTAGAAATTCCCGCTCATAAACTCTGTCCGTGACACTAGCTGGCACAATCGTCATCTTTTTTAGTGGGTCTCGTACCCTCTGGGTGGCTTCACCTTTATTGCACTGACAGCAATTGCAGTGATGCTGTCAGTAGTGGTACCATAAGGCACACCCAGCATGAAGTTATTTTATGAATATATATTAGTAACTGTTATCTGAGCGGCACCGGTGAAGGAAGTTAATAGCTGCATGTTGCTTTATTTATATATAAAAGTATATCCACACATGGTGTTTGTTATCTAAACAGAATCTGAATAATGACAACTTTATTGAACAGCAGTGAAATCTGTGTTGGTGCACTAATATTTAACTGTAAGGAATGAGTCTAAGTTAACATTTATGAGCAATTTCAGTCAGTGTAGCTCCTCACTGGTGTTGTCCGTTAACAATGTAACATTGTGTTGGAAAGAAACTCATCTTTCTCGCTGCCACACTGTGTCATCGTGTTAAGCTGTTCCCTCCCTTTCTAAAGGATTTTACATTCTTTCATGCACTCACTTATTCCCCTCCATATATCCCTTCGCCCCTCCCCACTTCATATCTTGTGCGTCTCTCCCTTCCGGCAGTCTCTCAAGTTGCATTGTAGCTGAGGCACAGGCACCCTTAAATATCAGTTAAGTTAAATGGCCCCTCCTCACCTTGAAAACTGAGGTGGGCTAATGCTAGAGATCATTAGTGGGTGTTTTATGACATTAAAGCTGGGGCCCATAGCCCCCACAGCAGATTTTATTTGGCCCAAAATGTTTTTTAAATCAGGCACTCATTTTCTAATTAGTGACAGTCCTTATATGCATTCATATAAGCAGCATTTTTACCTAATTCACTGTTGCTCCTAAATGCACAGCAATTTGATGAGCGTTCGAAAGGGAAAGGCAGTTAATGTTTTGCCCGTACTTCTAACAGGAAATTCACCATCACTTCCAGCACAACTACAATAGCAACATCAACACAATTAAGTGGAAAGTTGCCCAAGGATGTCCTGCCTACAAGAAGCAGGTCAAAGCCCAATTCGATCAATTACCACCACATAAATCTACTCTCAATCATCAGCAAAGTGATGGAAGGTGTCATCAGCAGTGTTATCAAGCGGCGCGTACTCATCAATCACATGGTCATCGAGGCTCACCTTGGGTTCTGTCAGGACCACTCGGCTCCAGATAAATAGCAAGTAACATTCATGTTGCAAAAGGGCCAGGGAACTACCATCATTGACAAGAGAGAATCTAATCACCTGCCCTTAACATTCAATGGATTACGATCATTAAATTCCCCACCCTCAATATCCTGGCGATTACCATTGGGCAGAATCATCCGCTCCCATTGACGACAGGCGTGCTCGGCAGCATAAGCGAACAATATGTCAGGAAGGCCAAAAATCAGTTTCATACAACCGTCTGCTCCGCCCGACAATAGCGGGCTGTGTTTCCCATTGCCAGATGTCGGGAACTTCATTGTAATACATCTGCATATCATTATAAGCCCAGCTTGCTGGAATCACCACACTCCCCGTACCTCCCCAAACCCTGCTAGATCGTCTGAGCAATCAAACTGGTGTGTTTCACAGCAGCATATATAAGGCATGCAGCTGGCAAGCTGCATTTTGTAGGGAACTCGGAGGGGAGTGCACAGTATCATTGCGCAGCGCTCATGCGTGTCGCCTGTTGGGGCTCAAGGTTGAGGTGCTGCACATTCAGGCAAGGGCACAGGCAGGTGACTTTTAGCCAGCTGGTTGACAGTGCGGTGCTGGAGCAAGGTCTGCCCTGTGGATGAGGTGAGTTGGGGGGCTGGGCAAGGGCTGCCTTAGCGGTTGATGGTAGTGCACAAGCACGTGGCGGGGAGGGGGTGGGGAGGGAGGGAAGCAGCCACACATTTGGGAAACCTTGTATAAAGTGACCATTGCTGTGCAGCTGAGACAGTTCAGGCACAGCCACATTGACATGCTTGGGAGTCAGGCACCTAGCTTATCTGCCCACTCAAGCAATGCAGAGGAATGAAAGTGCCACCAAATGCTCCAGAACATTTCGCCCCTCAGGCACAGATTGCAAACTAATGAGCATTTTAGTGGACTGCAGAACAGTTGGATGACTGCATACGATGTGTAATCTCCTTGCTAAAGCTGGCCATGGAGCAGTCACTGCTGGAGGTGCTCACAGCCCCTTGCAATGTCAGCATCCCGGTTTGGACCAGTCTCCCCCATGGTTCAAGCCAACAGTGCAGCCTTGCAGTGCGGGCTAGGAGAATGCTTGCGTCTGAGCTGAGAGCACAGCATGTAGTCCAATGGGCAAAGCTGCTGCCAATCGGTCAGGTGGAGTGGGGCGGAGGTGGGTGGGGTCTCAGACAGCCATGCAGTGCACTAAACTGTGGCCATTCAAGTGGTGGCCAGCACACTCTGGGATGTGTTAAGGGGCCTTCAGACTTAACCAAGAGAGCTTCTTAGTACACCCAAGGTAACCCATGTGTCTCTCTCTTTCATCCTGCAGGAGGAGTACATCAGGAGCATGGAGCCTGGTGAACTAGCTGTATGATTCATGGGATACAGGGAGCGGAGATGAGGAGAAGAGAGTGATGGAGGTGCCTGGCTGCGCAGAGGGAGGAGCAGCAATCTCAGGAAGACGGGGCAGCTGGGGCTCCCACACAAGCTGCTGAAGAGCCACAGAGAGCCTTCGCTGGTCAGCGCCTAGCTAGACCAAGGGCCTATAGATGCCGCCTTTCATTCCTGAAGATGACCGAGATGCAATGTCGCCAAAGACTGCGCATGTCCAGGGAACTGGTTGGTCACATTTGCCACCTGCTGCAGGATTTGGTTCCACAGGGCTATGGAGGGCATCCAGTTCCAGTGACTGTGAAAGTGACTGCGGCGCTCAATTTTTATGCCAGTGGCTATTTTCAGGGTTCCACAGGTGACCTCTGTGGGATATCACAAACCTCCACCCACAAACGCATCCAAGAGGTCACAGATGCCATCTTCACAAGGGCACACAACTTCATACATTTCGCCTAGGACCAGGACAGCCAGGATGCAAGACCTGGGATTTGCCCAGATCTCAGGTTTCCCACAGGTGCAGGGTGCCATTGCCTGCACTCACGTGGCACTCAGATCTCCATGGCAACAAGCGGTCAAATACATCAACCACAAGAGCTTACACTCATTGAATGTTCAGCTGGTTTGCGATCACCAGAAACGCATCCTGCGGGTGTGCGCACAATTCCCAGGGACTGCCCATGACTCCAACATCCTTAGCTGGTCTCAGATCCCTGACATCTTCCAGGGCCCACAGAGGTTGCAGGGTTGGCTCTTCGAGGGCAAGTGCTACCTACAGAGGCGGTGGCTAATGACACCCATGCAGCGGCCTCAGACTGCAGCAACCTCAGACTGCAGCACAGCGACAGTATATCAGGCAGCAACTCGCAACTTGGTAGAGCAAACCATTGGTATACTGAAAATGAGGCTCTGCTGCCTGGACCGGTCTGGTGGAGCCCTGCAATATAGTCCATAGAGCCTGTCACACGTCGTCGTCACCTGCTGAGTCCTTTACAAGCTGGCACTGCAATGGGGAGAGGAGCTGGCTGAGGAGGAGATGGAGGAGCTAGAGGTCTCCGATGAGGAGGACTTTGATGGGAGTGAAGGTGAGGAGGTCCTCAAAGGTGAGAGTACCGGCAATGAGGCCATCACACTGGCCAGACAAGGCAGGCGCGCTCGGGATGCTCTCCTAGTTGCCAGATTCATGGAAGATGATGACGACATGCAGTGAGGAAACATTGCAGATCCTCACATTGCATCTGTTAAGGTTTGACTCTAGTCTGGCTGATAGCAGTACCCATACCTCTGTGATAAGGCTCCGGTCAAGGAGACACAGTGGAAGCCCTAATAGTCACTAGATTCCAGGGGGATGATGATGACATACAGTGAGGACACTCCATAAATCTTCACATAGCCTGTGAGAATGTCTGACTCCTGTCTGGCTGAGGGCAGCTTGCTTGCATTCCAAGATTAGGGTCATATCATAGAGATGCAGCCATGAAACTTCAAATGCACCTGATCCTTTATCAGCCTTCAGCACCAGCCCCGTCAGGAGCACAGCATCACTGGTCACAGATGCTGAAGAGATGGGAGCCAGCCCCACCTTAAAGGTGCTGAGAGCACACAAAGAGAATGAGAGAACTCTGTAACACCAGCCCTCAACATTCTAGCAGCAATGACCAGCACCATCAAGTTTCGGGCATCAGTAATGTGTCCAGGGAGTGCGAGGCTGGACCATCACTTTGCTCTGAAGGTTACACACTGCACAGGGAAGAGGCCCTGGACTGAGACACCTGCCTTTATCTTGCACAGGAACCAAGGTGTCACATCTGAGTGACATGAACACTGTTCATCATAACAAGGAGCCATAGGTAAGGACATATTCTTGGGAGTTTATTTACAATAGTGAACATTATGTACAAGTGATTAACACCCATGCCTATTACATCTTCTTAACCTTCCTAACTCTGCTGCTACATCTTGGTGCTCCTCTGACATCCACAGCAGAGGAGGACGCAGCCTGCTGATTGCTACACCCTGTCTGTGATGACCTTGACAGACGTCCTCTGGAGGGCAGAGACCTGGAGGGCTCCAGCCTGCTTTCAGAGTCCTGCTGTGTGGGAGTGGCACCCTCCTCGGCCTGTGGAACTGGAGCTACTGAGGTCACAGGAAAAGGGGATTCGGATGGGCCGGACACTTCTGCAGTCACCTGGATGGATGGCCCTGGGGTCTGCGCCTGCTGATCTCTCTCCCTATGAGTGCCTGAGGGCCACTGGCTGGACTCCTTGAAGAGAAGGGGAAGATGGAGTGAGATCGAGCTGCTCCACACCCCACTTGCGTTGACACTGTTGGAAGCCAACTAAGGCGTCAGCGATGGAGTTCAGCCCGCACTGTGATACAGGACCAATTTCCTGGACCAAGGTCTCCATGGAGGCTGCCATCCTACCAGTGTTGACCTCAGTGCATTGGCATGCTGGCGCTATCACCTCAGAGTGAAGGCGGACGGATTCCTCCATCATACCTTGCAATCTGAGGAGTGCAGCAGACATCCCTTCCTGATGTTCCCGAGCTTGTCTTTGCAGCTTCAGCAACTGAAGTATGGCCGGGTCCAGAAACTCATCATCTGACTCGGACTCAGCACTGGCACCAGTACTGGGGAAAGTGGAATCTGTACCGTTGGGACGGTCTACACCTGAACCGTGCTGAGACTAGTGTTCGTGTGAGCTGCGTAAGTAGGGAGGTGGAGGGGGTTTTAAACTAAGTAGTGGGGGCAAGGGATCAAATTTTGGAAGATGTGGTAAAACAAAGAGTAGAGACAAGGCAAAAGAGAAAGGTATTACCACGGGAAATGATAAACAGACAGTGACAGAAAGGGATAGAGAATACAAATCTAACAAGTAAATCAACCTATGAGACTAGAGCTTATAAAAAAGAATAAAAGGATAAAACTAAAGGCCCTGTATCTGAATGCATGAAGCAATAGAAACCAGTTTGCGATCGTCCGCTCAGCCCGTCGATGGTGGGCCGCGTTCCCCGCCACCAAACATCGGGAACCTCATTGTAATACATCAGCACATCATCATAAGACCAGTCAGTTGGAATCATCCACCACCCACACCCCATCCCCCACCTGCCGCTGAATCGTCTGCCCCGTCGGCAGGAAAACACACCGGAACACACCTTGACAAGAGTGACGTGCAGAAGTCGAGACTTACCGCCAGGCCCTTGCTCACAACACAGACATCCAAAGAGCAGAAGATACTGGAGCCCGACAGCAAAGGCACCCTGGAGGAATGTCCATGCTATGCTGGGTGGATTCTCATGGACATGGCTCCACTGTGAAGCAGTTCACAGAAGTTGGAAAGTCACCGGTGATGTTCACAATGGATGATGGTCAAGGGGATGGGAAAGGAAGGTCTAGGATCGACTGGTGTCAGGTGAGGTTGGGAGGGGGAATGAAGGTGTGGTTGGGTGAGGTTGGGAGGGGGAGGGAGGACGGGGTAATGAGGGAGAAGATAGCAACTGTGGAGGTTGCTTAAGGGGAGTGGAAGGTATAAGGGAAGTTGTTCGGAGGGTAGGAGGAGTGCTGAGAGGGGAGGGAGTAAAGATGGAGGAAGGTTTGTGGAGAGGGAAGGGAGTCCAGGAGGAGGAAGAAGTGTGGAGAGGGGAGAGAGTAAAAGTGGAGGAAGAGCAGTGTGGAGGGGGGAGTGAGAAAGTGTGGAGTAAGAAGTAAGAGTGTCTGAAGGAGTCAGGAAGAGGGAAGGACTAAGTGGGGTGGAGTCCGGTGGTGGGGGGCAGTGAGAGGGCTAAGGGGGGGCAGGGGTTCCGGGGGGAAGGGGTTCCAGAGGGCGAAGGGGTCCGGAGGGAGGGACATCCAGGTTAATGTGCAAGGGAGGGGTGTGATGGGTCTATGACTGCCTCCTGGAGAGCGAACTGAGGGTGGGCACGGTATGAGGGAATAGTGAGAACGACTGAGGGCAGAGTGAAGCAGTAGAGTGGGAGGGTGAGAGTTCGACAGTAGCGGTAGAAGGGACGGTGAGGGTGGTGGGTGGGGACTCGGAGGCAGAAACGGACCCTGGGGCTGGGAAGGAGGATGTCGGGGAGGTTAATATGGATGGGGATGGGAGTTTTGGGAAGGAAAGGTACGTACACATTCACCTGGACATCCCTGAAGGAAAAAGGTTGTGGCTGGTAGGTAACAGAGGGAAGGTGGAAGATGATGCCCGGGGGGTCGTCTGTGATGGGGTAAAGGAAATGGGTGACTAGGGAGGGTAAAAGATGGGGGAGCGAAAATAAAACCCAATTAGCACCATGCTGTCCAACTCGAAAGTGAAACAAGAATCGTGGTGGGCGAGATCAGGTGCTGCATGGGAGTGTGATCATTGGATGGGTGGAGATGCAGGTCAGCTCAGATGGACAACTGAAAGCGAACCCCAGGAGGCAGCATTCAAAATAATCAGGACATGGAGGTGAGTGTGCCACATGAAGCCTCTGCGTGAGTGGGAGAGTGCTTGCACGAGGCTCCGAAAGGCCCTGCCACACACACACACTTCTCCCTCCAGAATCACTCGTTGGCCAGCTGCTCCCTCTACAGTGACTGAGGACGAGGTTGAGGAGCTCACAGGAAAATGGGACTCGAAAGGAGAGAACAGCCTCTGAGATTCCTGAGTGGATGACATATGGGTGTCCAGCTGCTGCTCCTCCTCCCTCTGGGCACCTGGGGGCTGCAGCCTGATTCGTTGAGGGAAGGAGCACCTGGAGGGACGCCGAGGTGCCCCATTTCCCCCTCGCATTACCACTGCAGGAACTCACTCATGGCTCCCGCGATGGAGTGCAGGTCTGCACCCTCTCCACGTTCTGCTGGACAAGGGTCTTCATGGCATCCGCCATCCTCCCCATGGAGACCTCCATACATGGATATGTGGGCACCACTGCATCAGAGAGCAGGCGGACGCACTCCTCTGACTCGCATGCCCCTCTGCTGAGGGCTTCCAACAGCTCTGCCTGATGTTCCCCCGCCTTCTACTGACACTCCACAATGAGTTGGAAGGCCGAATCCAAAGGTTCCTCATCTGACCTCACAGATGCCTCTTCCCCAGCAGTCCTCCGAGTGCCAGAGAGCTCGGCTGAACCTGCCTCCTCCTGCTGCAGACATGTGTCTGTGGGATGACCACCAGATTGTGAATCCAAGTCTGCCCTAGATCGAGGTCCCACCGAGGTGTGTATCTCTGCGCTGGTGGATGGTGTGGGTAAGCGCTGTGACGGGTCTTCCAGACTGTTTATTTCCAACTCTTCAATGGAGGAGGTGTCCTCTTGGCTGGAGGTGAGGGCCTGGATGGAGCTGAGGGACTGGCTGGCTGAGGGTGTTGGTCACTTGGCAGGTCTCCCTGTGAACCAAAGTAGAGACAATTAGTGCATGGCAGCAGAGTCAAAAGCAGGAGAGAGAGCACTCACAGTTGCATTGAGAGAGAGGGATGATGTGGTGCAGGATCCTCAGGTGGGTGTTTGCTGCCGACATCACCATCACCGCAGTCATGGTCCATGTCCTCACCCTTCAGTGTGATGGCACGTTCCTCAAAGTGAGTGAGGGGCCTAATGTGAGCCATCCACCCCCCAGTCTGGGGCCTCTTCCTGCTGATGTGAGCCAGCTTCTCCTGCATGGAAACAGATGGAGAGAGTGTGAGCAGGACACATGACACTGCATGGGATGTTTGTGTGGTGAGTGGAGCCATGGACAGGATGAGGATGTGAGCTCGAGAGGGTATGAGCTTGATAGAGATGTGAGGGTGTGCGTGAGAGTTAGTGGTGTTGTCCCTTGTGGTGTGAGATCCCTGTAGATGCATGATGGATTTGTGAGTGTGTGAGTTGAGAGTGATGAGAAGAGTGAGTTACCTTGGCGGAACGGATGAGACTATTCATCCAGCAGCGGCACTGGGTGGCTGTCCTCTTTTGCAGGGCATTGGCGCAGACCACTGCTGCCACCGCCTCCCATGCTGGATTGATGATGCCGCTGCCCCCTCCTGCAGCAAGAGCGGGGGGTAGAGGACATCATGACGGGCCTCCACACCATCCAAAAGGCACTCAAGGGACACGTCAATAAACCTGAGGACAGCAGTCTACTTGCTTTTCAGGGCCACGCCTTCCATGCAGCAGTGCTGGGCTGGAAGCACTGAGAGGTGTGTGCGCGGCTGGACTTTAAATATGACGCTGGCGTGATGAATCCATTAGGAGATGGCGTAATGAGCGAATGAGAGCCTGCCTGCCATGGAAACAGCGTGTTTCCCGGGAATGCATAATTAATGCAGCAGGCTTGGGATAATATGGCGTGAAATGCCGCCATTGCAGCCGGTGGGTAAAACATCATTTTACCAGCCTGCTACCACACTTAGTGTAAATATGGGACCATTCTGCCCCATGTTCTTAAACTTAAATAAGAGCAATTATGAGCATATGAAAGCAGAGCTGGCTAAAGTGAATTGGAAAATTAGGTTAAGGGGTAGTGCAATAGAGATGCAATGGCAAACATTTAGGGGGAAATTAGAATACACAGAATAGATACATTCCAATGAGTAATAAAAAGCCCAAGGGATGGACACACCATCCGTGGTTAACTAGAAAGGTTAAAGATATTATCAAACTTAAAAAGCATATAATTGTACAAAGACGGTCAGAAGATTGGACAGAATACCAGGAACAGCAAAGGATGACTAAAAGATTAATAAGGAAGAAAAAATTAGAGTATGAGAGAAAGCCAGCCAGAAATATTACAGCAGATAGTAAGGGTTTCTATAACTATTTAAAAAGGAAAATGAGTTAACAAAGTGAGCATTGGTCCTATAGAAAGTGAGCCTGGATAATGGAAGACAAGGAAATGGCAGATCAATTGGACAGGTATTTTCCATCAGTCTTCACTATAGATGAGAAAGTAACATCCCAGAAACAACTATAAACCGGGAAATGGAAGGAAGGGAGGAACTCAGGAAAATTACAATCACCAGAGATGTGGCACTGAGTAAATTGTTGGAGCTGAGGGCTGAAAAGTGCCTGGGTTCTGATGGATTTCATCCTAGGATCTTAAAAGGAGTGGCTAGTGAGATATTTGATGCACTGGTTTTAATTTTCCAAAGCTCCCTAGATTCAGGGAAGGTCCCATTAGATTGGAAGATAGCAAATATAACTCCATTATTCAAAAATAGAGGGAGACAAGAAATGGGAAACTACAGGCCAGTTAACTTAACATGTCATAGGGAAGATGTTAGAAGTTATTATTAAAGAAGTTATAGCAGGGCACTTGGATAAGTTTAAGGTAATCAGGCAGAGTCAACATGGTTTTGTGAAATGGAAATCATGGTTAACCAACTTATTGAAATTCTTTAAGGAAGTAACATGTGCTGTGGATAATGGGGAATCGGTGGATGTACTGTACTTAGATTTCCAGAAGGCATTTGATAAAGTGCCACATCAAAGGTAGTTGAGGAAAATAAAAGTTCATGGGATAGGGGGTAACATATTGGCATGGATAGAAGATTGGCTAGCTAACAGGAAGCGGAGAGTAAGCATAAATGGGTCTTGTTCAGGTTGGCAAGATGTAATGAATGGTGTAACACAGGGATCAGTGCTGGGACCTCAACTGTTAATAATTTATATAAATGACTTGGATGAAGGGATGGATGGGATGGTTGCCAAATTTGCTCATGACGCAAAGATAAGTAGGAAAGTAAGTTGTAAAGAGGACACAAGGAGGCTACAAAAAGATATAGATAGGTTAAGTGAGCGGGCAGAGATTTGGAAAATGGAGTTTAATGTGGAAAAATGTGAAATTGTTCATTTTGGCAGGAAAAATGAAAGAGAAACATATTATCTAAATTATGAGAGATTGCAGAGCTCTGGGGTACAGAAAGGCATGTACAGACAAGCTGAGTGAGTGGGCAAATGCATGGCAGATGCAATATAATGTGGATAAATGTGAGGTTATCCACTTTGGTAGCAAAAACAGGAAGGCAGATTATTATCTGAATGGCTATAAATTGAGAGAGGGGAATGTGCAACAAGACCGGGGTATCCTCATACACCAGTCGCTGAAGGTAAGCATGCAGGTGCAGCAGGCAGCAAAGAAGGCAAATGGTATGTTTGCCCTCATAGCAAGAGGATTCGAGTACAGGAGCAGGGATTTCTTGCTGCAATTATACAGGGCCTTGGTGAGACCACACCTGGAATATTGTGTGCAGTTTTGGTCTTATTTGAGGAAGGATGTTCTTGCTATAGAGGGAGTAGAGCGAAGGTTTTCCAGACTGATTCTTGGGATGGCGGGACTGACATATGAGGAGAGATTGAGTCGGTTAGGATTATATTCGCTGGAGTTCAGAAGAATGAGGGGGGGATCTCATAGAAACCTATAAAATTCTAACAGGACTAGACAGGGTGGATGCAGGAAGGATGTTCCCAATGGTGGGGGAGTCCAGAACCAGGGGTCACAGACTGAGGATAAGGGGTAGACCATTTAGGACTGAGATGAGGAGAAATTTCTTCACTCAGAGAGTGGTGGGCCTGTGGAATTCACTACCACAGAAAGTAGTTGAGGTCAAAACATTGTACATTTTCAAGGAGTTAGATATAGCTCTTGGGGCGAAAGGGGTCAAAGGGTATGGGGAGAAAGTGGGAGCAGGCTATTGAGTTGGATGATCAGCCATAATCATAATGAATGGCGGAGCAGGCTCGAAGGGCCGAATGGCCTACTTCTGCTCCTATTTTCTATGTTTCTATATTAATTAAGAAAGCTAATAGAATATTATGAGGGGAATTGAATACAAAAGTAGGGAGGTTATGCTTCAGTTATACAAAACATTAGTGAGACCACATTTGGAGTACAGTGGAAGGATGTAAATGTGTTGGAAGCAGTTAAGAGAAGGTTTACCAGACCAATACCTGGAATGCACAGGTTGTCTTATGAGGAAAGATTGGACAGACTAGGCTTGTATCTGCTGGAGTTTAGAAGAGTAAGAGGTAACTTGATTGAAATATGTAAGATCCTGAGGGGTCTTAACAGGGTGGATGCGGAGAGGATGTTTCCTTTTGTGAGAGAATCTAGAACTAGGGGTCGCCCATTTAAAACGGGGACGAGACGAAACTTTTTACCTCAGAGGGTAGTGCATCTTTGGAACTCTCTTCCTGAAAGGGCGGTGGAAGCAGAGTCTTTGAATATTTTTAAGGCAGAGGTGGATAGATTCTTGGTAAGCAAGGGGGTGATGGGTTATCAGGGTTAGGCAGGATACAGATTTGAGGTTACTGATCTTATTGAATGACCGAACAGGCTCGAGGGGCCGAATGGCCTACTCCTGCTCTTTGTTTGTCTTTTCATACATTCGTATGTTTGTATTTTTGGCCTCCAGCAGTCCTCCGAGTGCCAGAACCCGGGAAGTTCCTGCCGCCACCTGCTGTGGATCAGACAATTACGATGTGTTCACCAGGTTGTAACCCCAAGGCTACTCTGAAACTAGGTCCCACTGAGGTTTGTGTCTGCGCACTGGTGGAGGGTGTAGGTGAGTGCTGTGATGGCTCTTCAATTGGGATTTCAGCAGCTTCCTCTTTCGAGGTGTCTTCGGGGCTTGAGTCAAGGACCTGGGTCATGGACTCCCTTGGCTATTTCCTAGATGTGCCTGCGGAAGCAAGGGGAGATAATTAGTGCATGGCAGTGGCCTGTGAAAGAGGACACATCACTCACAGCATGGTGTCTGATGGATGTTGCACTGCTGGATTCTCACTTGGTAGAGCACCACCGACCTCACCGTCAGCACAGGAATGGTGCAGATCTTGAATACAGATGGAGAAAGCATAAGCAGGACACCTGCCAGGCCGATTGATAAGCATGCCTGGCATGTATGGGTGATGAGTGGTGCCATGGACGGGTTGAGGACAATGATGATGAGTATGAGAGAGTGAATGCTGATGTCCCTTGAACTGGCAGTGAGTGAGATCCCTGTGGATGTGTGATGGGTTTGTGAGTGTGTCAGTTGAGAACAATGTGAAGAGTGACTTATTCTGGTGGAATGGAAGAGATCATTCATCCTCTTTCGGCACTGGTTGGCTGTCCTCTTTTGCAGGGCAATGGCACTGACCACCCCTGCCACTGCCTCTCATGCTGGATTAGTGATGTTGCTGCCCCTCCTACTGCCACAGCTGGGATGGAGGACATCACCGCGGGCCTCCACAGCATCCAAAAGGCACTCCAGGGACGTGTCACTAAATTGGTGGGCTGCAGTCTTCTTGCCTTTCGGGGCTATGTCTTCTGTACAGCAGTCCTGGGCTGAAAGCACTGAGAGCTGTGCGCACGGGTGCACTTTAAATATGGCACCCGGCGTGAGGAAGGGGTGGGGTGACAGCGTGGTGGGCATATGAGAGTCCACCCACCATTGAAATGGCGTGTTTCCTGGGGGTGCATTATTAGTAAGGTGGGATTGAGATGACACAGTGTGAAAAGCCGCCATTGTGGCCGGTGGGTAAAATGTTCTTTACCCCGCCCGCTACTGCACTTAGTGCAAATCTGGGACGATTCCACCCATTGACCAGAAACTTGACCGGACCAACAACATAAATATTTTGACTATAAGAGCAGTTTAAAGGCTCACTGTTCTGTGGTGAGTAACTCCCTTCTCGACTCCCCAAAGTCTGTGCACCATCTACAAGGCACAGGTCAGGAGTGTGATGGAATACTCTCCATTCGCCAGGCTCCAACAACCCAGAAGAAGCTCGACACCATTCAGGACACAGCAACCTGTATGATTTGCACTCCATTCACCACCTTAACCATTAACTTCCTCCACCACCAACATTCAGTGGCAGCAGCATATCCCGTCTACAAAAAGCATTGAAGCAACTCACCAAGGCTCCTGCAACAGCATCTTACAAATCTATGACCTCTATCACCTAGAAGGATAAGAGCACCAGGCTCATGGGAACACCTCCACCTCCAAGTTACGCTCCAAGTTGCACACTAGCCTGATGTGAAAATATATCGCCATTGTCACAGGGTCAAAATCCTGGAGCTCCCTTCCGAACAGCACTGTGGGTGTATCTACACCACATTGCCTGCAGCAGTTCAAGAAGGAAGCTCATCATCAATTTCTTAAGGGCAGTTATGGATGGGCAATAAATGCTGACACCAACATCCCTTGGATGATTAAATAAAAATATTTTTGAAAAATTACTACCTTATATGTCACCCTGATTCATCATTGCAAGAAGGAAAACTGATGAATTCCATGTGGTATTCCAAAGTAGGTTGAATTTCTAATACACTTACAACTCTATGGCAGTTCAGCTTTGAAAGGCAGTGGAGGGAAAAATTCAGCAGGGGTTTGCCTGATCTCTCAGCATAACATTGGTCAAAATTCGCAATGGTGTCAACAGCTGCATACTCCATTTATACAAGTTTTCTCTCAACCTATCACGGAAGTTACAATGGGAGATTGAGAAAAAGCCCTATAAAATTCTTACCCAATTTTCTCAAGCACGCTGCTCATTTTTAATACACAAAGATAGACTGGGCAAAACTCTAGCAAATTCAACTTCGATGGACTGGACACTGTGTCCAATTGGCAGAAAACCAGTCACCCCCCACCAGGTCCTGTTTCCTCAACTCTCAAATGGCCATTGTTCCAGGGGAAGACAAAGAAAACACTACAAAGACACTCTGAAGCTCTCCTTGCAGGGCTGCACCATTGACATTAATGGCTGGGAGTGGCTTGCTACCAATCATTCAAAATGGCAATAACCCATTCATCGAGCTGCATTGTGCTTTGAGTCCAAATGCCTTAATGATGAGGCAGAGCAGTGATGGAGAAGGAAAGAAAAGGAAACAAGTTCGGCACTCCAAATCCCATTATCTCATGGGACATCCTATCCAAAAATCTGTGGGTCAAGAATCGGCCTGCTCAATCACCTGAAGGCTCGTGGCAGAAGCTTGCGACCCCGAGTAGACATCATCCTCCAATCAAGGGGCAGCCCAACCGACATTCTAGTGAACCTGAGCTGCAACCCTTCCAAGCCCAATTTATCCTTACTGAGGTGTGGTGCCCAGAACAACAGTGCACTAAATTGTATCTAACTAAAGCTTTATATAATGGTAACATTACTTCCATGCCTTTTGTATTCCAGTCCCCTCAAAATAAAGGTTAGCATTCCATTAACCATTTATTTGTGTGCCTGTCCACTAGCTTTTAGTAACTTCTGTACTTGGACCCCATAATTTCTCTGTTCCTTTACACTCGGTAGCTTCTCGCCATTTAGAAAATGTTCTGATCTATAAATCCTGGATAATGTCTGAAACAGGCTCAGAACTAAGAATGCTTCCGATGCAATATTAACGACCCAAAAGTTAATTTCATGAGCCAATGATGTTCACCATGAAATGTAAGTCACTGCTTTAATGTTGGAATAGGATTCAGAATACATATAGGGCTGAACATTTCATCCTGCGGACGGACGGCGCCCGATGCAAACAGAAGTAAAATAGCGTGCGATGATGTCGGGTGAGCTTCCCGATGTCATTGTGCACTTGCGCGATATTTCACTCGGTGGGAGTGAGCAGGTGCCGGAGCGGCACCCGCCATTAATTAAGCGGCCACTTAAGGCCCTTAACAGTCCAACTGACTGCGATTTTTCCTTGCCTGTGTGATTTTATGCTCTTCGCACAGGCAAAATGGGCAGGCAGCCAGTCAACATTTTCACAAACCTCATCCAAGGGCAGGATAAAAAAAGCCAGCAGCATTGCCAGTGTGAGTAATGAGCACTTTTGGAGATAGTTTGCAGCTGGTTGCTTATTGGTACTTGGCAGCGTCATCTCTGTTCGGGGCTTCATTCTTCGCATTTCCAGGCCTCATTGCAGGACCCATTGCTGTCTGCCAGGCCCCTGGAGGACTCAGACTGTGTGGACCCTTCCAGGTATCAGACAGCCTTCTATTACCCTGGTAATAGGGATTGTGGTCTCCGCTGGTGGCACATCCTCTGAGGAGAAAGAGAGGGACAGAAGGGAGAGGAGGCCAGGTGTCCCAGCGCAGCTTCCAGAGGAGGGAACTGTGGGAGGAGAGGTGCAGGCTCAAGGGACACAGGGTCAGCAGGTATTCCACGGCAGAAGGGGCCACAGAAGATGCTGCTGTCCTGCTGCCAGGGTTTACAGGTGACGATGCAGCTACCTCAATATGTTTGAGGAGCAATGCTGAAGGAGGCTCCACCTCTCAAGAGAGACTGTGACCTCCATTTGCTAGATGATTGGGCCTGAGATCAGTTCCGACTGTGTGGGTGGACACCCCATGTCAATGGCTCTGAAGATCACAGTGGGCCTCAACTTCTATGCCTCCGGATCTTTCCAGAGGTCAGTGTGGGATCAGTGTGGAGTCTCCCAATCAGCTGACAACAGTTGCATCAAGCTCGTGACAGAAGCTCTGTTCAGGTGAGTCCTGACCTTTATTTATTTCCGTATGGACAAGGCCTGCCAAGCTGAGCGAGCCAGAGGCTTTGCAGCGATTGCTGGGATCCCCTGCGTCCAGGGTGCAATTCACTGCACAGATATGGCCATCAAGGCGCCAGTGGGTCAGCTGGGTGCCTTTGTCAGCAAGAAGAGATTCACTCCACGAACATGCCAATCGTGTGTGACCACAAGACTCAGATTCTGCAAGTCTGTGCAAGGTATCCTGGCAGCTCCCATGACGAGTACATCCTGAGACACTTCCAGGTGCCGGGGCTATTCAGTGCACCAGTCTGACTGGATGGATGGCTGCTGGTTGGCAAGGGCTATCCGGTGAACAGGTGGCTCGTGATGCCTCTCCGCCACCCAAGAACAGAGGCAGAGAAGCGTTACAATATGAGTCATGGCTCCACGATGGCGGTGATAGAGAGGACTATAGGTCTTCTCAAGATGTGCTTCCAATGCCTGGACCGTTCAGGGAGAGCACTACAATACCTCCAGAGTGGGTGTCACTGATAGTGGTTGCATGCTACACTCTCCACAATCTGGCACTGGTATGGGGGTACCCACTGGAGGAAGAGGATCTTGATTCAGCTCCACAGGCCACAGAGGATGAATCCAGTAGTGAGTCAGAAGATGAGCACAGTGAGGAGAACGCTGAGGGCATGGAGGCAGACCTCGGTAACCTGCAGGGAGGCAGGGACACCAGGGATACCTTGATCCAACGGTCTTTCAGCTAGGTTACCAAAGGTCAGCTTCAAACACATGCCAGGGTTGCCGCCTCCATCCCGGATGTCTGAAAGGACCCTTTCATTTGAACACGAAGAACACATAGTGCCTGTGCAATAAATTTCAGAGACGCTTATGGCCAGCATTACATTCTGGCGTACCCTGCACCAATAAAATAAAAAGGTGAAGCATACTCAGACCATGACAACAAAAGCAAAATTTATCACATTTTAACAATTCCAAACTATTTACACAAACTTCTCTGGTCTTCATTCCCAGACCAATAGATAAATTAAACATAAATGAATGTAAAATCACCTGTGACCTGTCCCTCTTGTGCTAATGGTGCCTTTAACTTACACTTGCAAATTCTACGTCTAGGTTCTCATCCCTCACTGGCAGCTGCATTGGAGACAACCTGCTGACTTTGCTGTCTTGTTGGCCTTGATGACCTTGGCTGTCATCCTCTGGCCAGTGGAACCTGTGTTGGTCTCACCTGGGAGGGAGCTGCCAGTGCCACGGCTGGCATCTCCCCAGTCATTGCAGCCTCATCTGATGCCATGGTTACTGGCGGAGGGGCAGAAGAGCTGCTGCTGTCATCCAGAGCACCCTGAGAGGAGCCCACAGAGATGACAGGCAGCTCGTGCACCAATGTGAGATCGTTGTGGCCCTTCCTGCTCGCCATTGATGGGTGGGCACCTAGCTGGGATACTGGCTGCCTCATCCATCTCCCACACTGACACTTACCACCTGAAGTCATTGCGTGTGTGAGGGCTTGCAGGTCCGAGTACAACCCCAGGAACCCCTCATTCTGTTTCTGGAGCTGCCTCTCCATGAGAGTCGCCACTCTCTCAATGGAGGAGGCAGTGCACTCACCCATGATGGTCAAGGCAGTGCTCCACATGGACTCCTCCATCAAGGACACCATGGCACACATACCCTCATTGATCTCCACCAGATCCTCCCGCACATCTCGCTGGACATCCAGCATCTGCCGCCTAATGGACGACTCCAGAGGCTCATCATCTGCCTTCGACTGAGCATCATCCTGGTCCCAGCAGGCCTCCAACTGCCTGTGCCCTGGGCACACTCTGCCTCCGCCTGCTTCTCAAGCGAGTGTGAAGTGTCCTCACCACTGTGCACTGAGATACTAGCCATCGATCTAATGCCCACTGAGGTGCTGGTATCTGTGCTGGTGCCTGCTTCAGAGAACAGGTGTGATGCAGGTGACAGTGACACCCGGTGGTCCTCCAGTATCAGGGGTGGGCCTTCGGGGTCTGCAGATCGGACGCCTGCTGGTGAACCTAAAAGGGAGACGAAGGACATGTCATTAGTTTAAGTCATCACACTTTCACTGTGCATGCCAGGCACCCTGGTGAGACTATGGAGATCTGCATCATGGTGCCCTTGTCTTTCAATGGTCAATGGGGACTCCAGGTTTGAGGCGACTACACTAGAACAGTTGCACAATCCAAAAGACTCACCCCTGTGCACTGCTCTCTTACCTTCGTCTGGCATCCCCGCTCTCCATATTCGGTTGCACAGGGATCATGCCGGCTCCCCAGCTCCAGGTCATCCTACTCAAACTGGGAGAGCAGCAGCAGGCTGGGCGGGCCTCCACCTGTACATGCTCTCTCTGCTTGGTTATGGCTTGTCTTCTCCTGAAAGACAGAGGAGCATTGATTAGTCCATTCTCTACCTGCAGTGTCATTGCAACCTGGCCAACCCCACCTGAGGAACATCTCACAGGGCACATCCAAGTCGTGGCCCTCAAGCCGCAAGGCACTCAGTCCAAGCAGCCAGGGCTCACCCCCTTGGCCAGCTCTGGCATGATTGACAGTTGGCACTCAGACTCTAACACTGCTGAGGTCCACGGTGGGGGGAATGGCCAGACCATAACACATCCGCACACTGACCCATGCCAACACGGTACTCACCCTTCCTGAGCACAGCAGATCATTGAACCTCTTCCGGCACTACACCCATGTGCACTGCACCACATCATGGCTACTCACCAGGGCTTTCCACCTCCTCCCATGTTCTCTTGGTGAGGTGCAGTGGCCTCCTCCTCCCATCTCTGGGGACAAGGGTGTCCCTCCTGACAGCCACCTCCTCCAGGAGGACAGTGAGGCACTCATCAGAAAAGCCAGGGGGTCAAGTGCCCACCCATCTGGCATTTGCTGCCACACTCGAGTGCATCTTCACAACGGCAGCCAGACGTGCTTCCCTGGCAGCCTTTCTGGGGCTGCCTGGGCCTTTTTTAAACTGGCTGCCGGGTCACTATTGGATCCAGTGGCCAACAGTCCCCCAGCCCCGCTTGGCCCTTCCCGGCCAGTGACTAGCCACGTTTCGCATTGGGTGGGCCTTAATTAGCTCGCCAGTGTGAAATCGCAGTCGGTGCCCGATCGCGGGCAGTGCTCGGTTTCATGGCTTCTGGACCTGCCTGCCACGCCCGCCCAACGA
This sequence comes from Cetorhinus maximus, assembly GCF_964194155.1. NCBI lineage: Eukaryota > Metazoa > Chordata > Chondrichthyes > Lamniformes > Cetorhinidae > Cetorhinus > Cetorhinus maximus. The sequence goes on from NC_135883.1 coordinate 56,014,493, forward strand.
GGGCAAAATCCAGCCCAAAATTTCAAAATAGAAAATATATTAATGCTCTGTAAAACTGTTGCATTATTGCTTTATGTAAAGCACATGTCTCGTGTCTAGAAATACAGCAAGTACAAAAATCTGATTAATAATTGCCTCTAAAGAGTCCAAGTAACTAATGTAGTTTGAAACAGCCAAGCTACACTCTCAATATTTCTGAAATTGTGTCAACTTTTTGGAAAAGTATTTCATCAGACAATTTTTCAAACTGTTTTATTTAATTAAAGCCAGCATGGAAGTATTGCCACAGCATGGCCATAAACAAGTATGTTTAGTAACTGCTAATATTAGATGCAACCGGTCTCAGATGGTACTTTTCATCCAAGCCAGATGCGAGTTGCTCAGCTAACAACCTGAAAACTCAAAACACATGTCGCTGTTTGTTTTGTTATTTAAACAATGTTAGTGGACTGAACCGATGTGGATGCAATGAGGCACAAGGTATCTGCTGTTAGTAAAAAACAAACAAATCTCCAAGAATATAATTCTTCAAAGCATACTTCTTGATCAGTGATTTTTTTCTTAAAAATGTAAATATACATCTACTTAAATAAAGACTAGTTACAGGTTATTAATTCATGGAAGGGAAACATCTTTGTGGAAAAGTGTTTAGATAAATTGTTACTTCTTTGGGAGGGAGATGAATAATCACAGGTAAAATTTCCAAAAACAAATATTGACATTTGACTGAAAATTTACAGTAACTGAACAAAGTCTTTCGGATCAATTCAACATTAAAGTCTATTTTATCCAATCTTAAGCAATTGAATATTAAAGACCACATTCCAATGGTCCAATAGCACTGAAACCAGACTATCTATGTCTCACCCTTTAATCCTGCTCTTAATTAGATGTTAATTAATTCCTTTTAATAAAGGAGCCCGATTAACATAACATTAATTGCTTATAATGGAATTATGTTGCCACTCACATACTGATTTTCGATGGGGAAAAAAACTTCTGCTCTGGCTTGAGGCATGACACTTTTAAATTTTTATACTCTAGTTTCATTGTTTTTGTTTAAATAACTTGCTTTCCCATGCCTTTCACACAAATAAAGAACTGAAGCTAGTCTTTTTGCTATTGATAAGCAACACAATGTTGTGTCCCAAAATCTCCAGATCTCACTTCTCTGAACTGTACAGGTGCTTCATTGATTTGGGTGCTATTAGAAGTAAACATGGTTGTGCAAGGTGACTGACACCAGCAAGGCTAAAGTCTTCAAACAAATGTGTCACTCAAATTAGTCAATAGAAATGAGGTGAGTTCTTTGGAAGTTAAGGATACATATGGTGGTATTAATGCTAGTATAGGTTAGTCTTTAGTTTAGTTCTGATTCTTTAAGTAGTTCTTGTAGTATCGATACGTGTTCTTTGCTTAATGCATGTAGACCGAATGTAGAAGAATCTCTGTATACTCGAAAATGCGGATCTGACAGCGAAGAGCGAGATTAAGGAAGTTAAGATTGTACAGCTACACAAACAGATACAAGCAGGTGTAAATGTTACTTAAACATACAGGTTTCCCTCAGATTAAGGGAGGTGAGATTTAAATCAACCGACCCAGGCAAGCTCCAAGCTCCAAAGGTTAATTTATCCAGGAGCAGAGGATCCAGGAGGAAATAGATAGCACCTCTACAGATGGAGGTATATTACTCTTGTGTCCCAGAGGAAGGATAGGTAACCAGTTCATCCACACTAACTTATAAGGATGCATTCATATAAGTTCTGGAAAAACTTTTAACCAGAAGCATAAGGTGCAAAATTAATTTATGTAAAAACTCTACCTGGTTTTCTCAGGGCAGGTGCTGCCAGCCACTGGCTGAGTGGGCTACTTGACGTTCTCCCAGGATAAGGCTGCATGCAGGGTGCATCCCCAGTGGGCAACTGAGCACATGGACTTGGCACTATCCTTACGTTACATCGCCCAAATGGCTGATATGGCACTGGGTTACCAAATCCGGACACACCAGGCCTTGGCAACACATGCATTGTCCAAAAGCAAAATACTGCAAATGCTAGAAATCTGAAATAAAAATAGAAAATGCTGGAAGTACTCAGCAGGTCAGGCAGCATCTGTGGAGGGAAACAGACTTAACGTTTCAGGTCGATGATGACCCTTAGTCTGATGAAGGGTTTCTCTCCACAGATTCATGCATTGTCCACTCTTGAGAAAAGAAGAATGAAGTTGCAAGGTGGGACCTGAAGTAGTATTATTTAAAGGACCCAGCATACTGATTACTATTAAATTAATTTTTTTAGAACTTCTTCTTTAAAAAGGAGTGTTTTTAGATGTATTTTTGTGAGTTTCAGCATTGCTACAGTGCGTTGCCTCATCTTCACAGGGATGGCAGAGCGGTCGGTGATTTTAAAAAAAATTTTCGTAGGATGTTGGCATCGCTGGCTAGACCACCTGTGGACTGTGCAGCCGAAATTCAAAGAGAGCTATACAAAGGCCACCTGCATTTAATAACCAGGCTAACCAGAAGGATATGGATTGTCTGCTAAGACAAAGGCCCTGCAATATTCCTTTCAATTACTAATGGCTGAGACATTTAACAATCTTCAGAATCCAGACGATGGATACACATCCTTTTTCAAAGATTGTGACAAGATGGGAGTCATGTGACATGGGGCTCTGGCTTGTGGAACAGGTAATATTGATGACCTGTTAGTCTTGATGAACGACACATCTCAGTCTGCTGTTTACCATCAGACTAGCAGTCTCACAGAAAAGGAGCTTTGCCCAGGTTGAACAACTGGCCCCCTTTTATATTGCCTCTTATGGATATTCTGTACCATCACCTACTGGACTGATTCACCTCTGCATGCCTATCCCACCGTGTGAAGTCAATACCACCGGAAAAATGAATTACCCAGCATCGGTTTTCAACCCACCGAGGCCCGTGAAGGATTACCTCATTGGACTTTGATTCTGGACTCTGGAGCCCATGGGCAGGATTTTCCCATTGGTGAGCGGGGGTGGGGGGAGCGGTGAGGGCGGGGTGGTGGGGCCCACTCGCCGACGTGTAAAATGATGTGCAATGATATCGGGCGGAACTCCCGACATCACCCCGCCCCATTTAAATTTTCAGGAGAGCGGGAGATCAGCAAAATCAGCTGTGCACTCGCCGACCTGTCAATGGCCAATTGAGGCCATTGACGGACTCATTTAAGTAATTAGTGGACCTGCCCGTCCAACCTTAAGGTTGGCAGGCAGGCCAGGAGCTCTGGCGGGCATTAGAAAAAACTTGAAACCTCATCCACAGGTGGGATTAGGTTTCATGTAGGTTTTAAAAAATTTAATTAAAGTATTTTAAAAAGTTATGGACATGTCCCAACTCATGTGACAGTGTCACATGGGGGAAAATGTCAGGGATTTTTCTTTTTTCTATTTTCAATAATTTGTACAGTAGAGACTATCTCCCTGAGGCAGCACTTAGCCTCAGGGAGGTGCATGCACGAAAGAGTGCACTCTCGGGTTTAGGGATTCCCCCACCCCCCGGCCTGCACAGAGATCACATAGCACTTCCATGCGGACGTCACACCCACGTAAAATGGTGGCATCCCTGCAATCGGAGGCGCACCTCCGCGCGCCAGGACTTCAACTTTCCCCCCCAACAGGGGGAAAACCCTGCCCCATGTGGAACAGTATTTCTTTTCTCTGTTGTCTCTGTACTGTAAAACCTTCCCTTTCCTATCACTCTCTTTACTTTCTGAGTGTGGAGGCAACATTGCAGCCCTCCTTTAGTAATGTTGAATGTGTGCAATAAACAAACCCTTTCTTAGTTCACCCTATCTCGAGTTTGTTGTGAGGGTATTAATAGAAAATTGGATAATTCCAAAACTGAGGGGTTGGGAAATACGCCACCGCTTATAAAGAGGGAAACAAATCAAAACACCTTACTTTTTACAGATGGGTGATGAGAGGAGAAATTAGTGCTGTTTAAATTAACCCCCTCCTGTCCATAACAATCTCCAGGGTAAATGGAGGGTCAGTGTCTGAGCTAGTGACTGTGAGTGTCAAATTAAGAGACAGTGCATCCTCATCAGTGTACTGCTGATGCTCACTTTCGTCCTGCTTTCCTACTTTCAAGAGCTGCCAACTGTTGGGCAGTAGGAACTCCACAGGGGAGGGTTGGTGCGAATGAAGTGTGATGGGGTGGGAAGCAGCAAGCTCATGGACACAGCATCAGCAGCTTGCCAGGGAGCAGGCTGAGAGTGAGCAGACAGTCCAGAAGGGGCATGAGTGCCACAATCATCACTGTTCTCAGGACATTGGCCCTGTTGCAGCCAGCCCATGATGCTGAGAGCCATCTCCTCCATAGGACTCCATAGGAAATCCAGGCTTCTTTGCTCCCCACCCCACCTCCTGCCTTTAAGAAAGAGCAGGCTGCATTTACAATGTGTTTGGCAAACAACTGGTAGTGTTAAGAGGCCTCAGCATTGGTGGTGGATCAGCTTACACCACAATCATGTAAAAGAGGTTGGTACACAAATTTTGGGTGTTGCGAATGGGTCCAAACGGGTGTAGACATACAGTGAATTATAGACCCTCCACCCCAAAATTGGGGACAAAGCAATTTCTATCCCATAATGTCTTCAATACAGTGACTATCTAATGCACTAACTTGCTAACTATTTAAGGAGCCTAAATCTAGTCATATCAATATCAGGTACTGATCACAACTGTAAATATATAATTATCAAGGGATTACTTTGATACAACTGACTCTTCTTTGTAACCACTTATTTTGTCCATCAATTAACTCTACTAATGAATCAATTACATACTCAATGTTTAAGTTTAAATGCTGCTCACTAACTTCTAAGATTACTAAGCAATAGGGAAAGCAGCTACCACTTCTAACTCACAAAAAATGCATGGAAAAACATCAAGTTGACACTTGGAATCCAATTCTGAAGAAGAGTCATGTTGGATTTGAAACGTTAACTCTGCTTCTCCCTCCACAGATGCTGCCAGACCTTCTGAGTTTTTCCAGCACTTCTTGTTTTTATTTCAGATTTCCAGTATCCGCAATATTTTGCTTTTACTTAGGACCAAGATGCTGGTTTATGGGGCCTGTGTTCTCAGCACCTTGTATGACTGTGAAGCAGAACGCCTTACAGCTGTCAAGAAAGGAAGCTCAACAATTTTCAAATTCATTGTCTGCGACGCATTCTCGTTATCTCATGAATGTGGCAGTCGTCTCAAAGGCAAATCTCCTAGGTATGCCAGCACTCGTCAGGCAAAGGGGAATTTTCAGGCTTGGCCATGTTTGGAGGATGGCAGCCCAACACAATCCCAAGAATTTTCTGTATGGTAAAGTAGCTGGAGCCAGGAGACCAACAGGACATTCAAAGCTTCACTTCAAGGGTGCTTGCAAGTACGACATGAAGGCCCTAAACATTGATTTTCACATTGGGAGACACTAGCCAATGACAGAGGGAAATAGCAAGATCACCCTGTGTTAATTATATCAATTGAAGATAAGTACGTACAGGTGGAGATCATTGATTGGATGGTTACTTGATAACATATAAAGAGACACTAATTGACATAAGAGTTTAGTGGAGTCAGGAGATATATACCTGTAATGTTTCATTCAGTGAATAAATCTATCCTGAAAAAAGACTGGCTTTGGACTCTTCCTTCACCATCTGGCTATCAGGAGTAACCTATGGGCTGACATGCACCAACATGACAATCAGCGGCTACAGCAGCTTGACAAAAAGTGCCAACACTGACAACAACAACCCACAATGACACATGATAACCGCCTCATATGCAAAAATTCTTTCGAATTATCAACAGTCACAGATTGCAACTCTTTCGAGTACAATCACAGTTCTTGGTTTCCTGGAGTGGGACATGAACCCACAACCCTCTGATTCAAAGGCGAGGGTGCTATGAACTGAGCCACAGCTGACACCTCCCTCATATGCAAACATGCAGCAGAGGCTGCCTGTCACTGATTGGTCTCCAGCCATCGCCAAAAGTATGCCATATGAAAAAATATTTCATCCCTAACGGATTTGCTGCATGTCCATCGTAGATAGAAGGATAATGACAATGACAACAATGATTAAACAATTGTTAGTTCAGGACTTTGTTGCCTGACTTTTTATTGTAAAAAAAAGTTGTGAATAAGAATCCTTATGGGAGGTCTGTAGCCTAAGTGCTAACGTAATCCAAACTGGTTGATGTAACACAATTCAGTGTGGCAAATTTAGGCATCATTAACTTCTAGGCTTAGACTGATTGGAAAACCAGATGGTTCCTTGCCGAGGAGCTACAGTGATAGAATAAAGATGTTGCCAATGGTGAGTCTTCCTGTTAAGTTATTAATCCAAGTTTCTTACAAGCACTAAAGTATCAATTAAAAATTTATTAATGTTAAAACGTTAAAAGGCAGAGCACCATTATTATAAAATTTCTGCTCCAAATGTAAACAGTTCAATTTATTCAAATAAATTTCATTTCATCAGAAAGTAGAAGCCAAGTTTTTATTTTATGAACTGCTATTAGCTCAAGAATAGAATTGCATGAATATAAATACAAAACTACTAGAAATTTAGTATTAAGAGAAAGACCACAGGTTCACTTATAAGTTGTTATATTGTTATATTATTCTGAATTAATATAGGAACTATGTTGTCATGCACATGTGTACATGTACATCCAAGATACCACATTACTCACTGTCAATTGGTCACCCACATCCATTTCTTCTGCCTTCTCTTCCTTCTCCTCATCATCACCCTCTGGCTTGAAAGGTTCAGGGCACACAGCCAATTCCAAATTCTTCTCTCGTGATTTTGGAACGGCATTGTCTGCGATCTCCATTCCTTTGCAGACTTCAGTCTCCCCACCATGTCTCACGGCTTCTTTACACTCCAAACCTGTATACAACTTGACATATGTCACGCTAACCCAGCCTCTTGTTGGAGGATCAAAGAACTGGATGTGGATATGAAGAGACTTGCCTTTCCCCCTGAGGTGCTCATCAGCCATTGAATGATTATGCAGTGACTTGGCCACCATGGGTACTCTCCAGATTGGCCCACACCAGATCTCCTGAAGCAAAGTCACAAGCTTACCTCAGTGCAGGGGCCCCAGGGCCACCGCTGATTTCCGTCAAAATAAACTTGATGAGAGCTCCAGTACCAGTGCCAAAAGTGTGATTGTTTCAAACTTCTGGGAACCACAAGACATAACGTGGCGGCAGAAGGTGTTTGAGAATAAAACCCAAACATTGTAAATGAAATAAATGCTGAATTAGATTGAGAAAAATGAACCCAAATAAATGCCAAAGAAAAGGAATTCAGTGAATTCTGTGAACACAAGATGGCCACTACCGTAGCAATGGGCGCAGTGCTCCAGCCCCCAATGAGTTGGGAAGCTGATGACGTCATAGAGGCAATTCAGAAGTTTAGTCAAAATTGCGGATTGACATTCAGTGGTCTTCTTATAGGCACTAGAGTGAAGATGAAAGGGTCAGCTACATCTTTTTGTGGACAGGAGAGGAAGGATTAGATCTATTTAATAGCTGAGAGATTAGTGGGGACAACAATAAAAACACAGACAAATTTTTTGAGACATTCAGTTCATGTTTTCAGCTAATGTCAAACCATTGGTTCCACCAAAATGAATTTCAGAGCCCAGTGATTTTCTTTTGAGATTGTAAAATGTAGCCAGCAAGTGTAAATTCAAGGAAATGGATGAAAGGCTGGCAGGTCAGCTCATTTGAACTCTGCACAACTTCGTGTACAAAATGTTCTAATTGGGCAGGACAATTAAACTTGCAGGCTATTGACATTGTCAGAGCACTTGAAGTCATGAGCAGACAGATGAAGGTGCTGGCCAACAAAATCACTAACCTTCAATTAAGTCAAGGGAAGGGCATCAGGGCTGATGCAGTGAAACAGCAACAAAGGAATGCAGAGTAGACAGAGAGAAAGATGTGAAAGAGATATGGACAACAACAAATTTATGGACAGAAGGAAATGTGCCGCATACGGATCTAACGGCAGATCGTGTGGAGAGCCAAATCACTGGGAAATCATGTGCAGAACAAAGAAAGAAGATGGTAAATGAGTTACAGAGACTTACCTCCATTCCATGGAAACAGGCTGCACCATGGGCTACTTCATGTGCAGCCCACGTGGTGTTGATCATTGATATCATTAAAAGTCTTTGTGAGGGCTGTGCAGGTGGCTGCCCATGGCACTGAAGGCCCCCCAGGAAATCATGGTATGTTTGCACAGCGCCACTTAAGACACCACTATATGAACAATTTTTTTTCTCTTGCTACAGTGTGAGGTGGAGCAAGCAAAAAAGACACTTGGGGCTGTTATGATGTGGCAGATGATGTGTGCCAGGCAGACTAAATCCACAAGGGAAACTTGGTCGCGCTATCACAACAGTCTTGCAGTTTGCATTTATTACGGGATGTGTGCACTGAATTCAGAAGTAGTAAGTCCACCAAGACCTTTAGAGATTTTAAAAATTAAATTAAAATATTTATTAACAAAAAATAAAATATTTCAAGCATGTAGATAAGATGATTACCTAATACTATAATAACTCCTAAAATTCCGAATTAACCTGACTCCCAGTTACACACCCTTTAAGGCAATGGTCCAAAATAGATTTTAGATTTAAAACAAACTCGGCAAGTTAACACAATACCCTGGACAGTGGAATTCCAAATTGCTTTTCCCCAACTTCAGTTTTGTTAGACAGCAGATTTATGCACAATTGCTGGAGGCTTCATTAAGGCTATTTCACACACTCCCGTTAGATCTTACATGGCCATCTGACACATAGCCTTTCATTCTCCTTTACATATGTTTCTCTATTTTTAATATGTAAATTCTATTGTTCCATATGTCTTTGAAACTGTATTTTCCTCATAATATAAAAACTTTCATGTTGCCAATATATATTGTCAATAACATTTGGGAAAAATAAATACATCCCTTAGCCTTGTTTAAAAGCAAATACTGTGGATGCTGGAAATCTGAAACAAAAACAAAAATTGCTGGAAAAAACTTAGGGCTGAATTTTCCCCCCGTTGGGGGGGAAGTTGATAGGCGGGCGCGTATGGGCGCACTTCCGATCGGCACCCCCCGATTGGAGGAACAATGCCATTTTATGCAGGCTGGTCAATTAAGGCCCACCCAGCGTGATGTCCACACAGAAGACCTATGCGCTTCCTGTGCGGGCGGGGGGGGAATCCCAAAATCGAGAGTGCGCTCTTTCGCTCATGCGCGAAAAGACAAAATTGAAAAAATAAAATTTCCCTTACATGTCCCCTCATGTGACAATGTCACATGAGTTGGGACATGTCCATAATTTTTGCAAAATCTTTATTAAAATTTTTTAAAGCCTACATGAAACCTCATCCCGCCGGTGGATGAAGTTTCATGTTTTTTCTAGTTCCCGCTGGGGCTCCTGGCCTGCCCGCCAACCTTAAGGTTGGACGGGCAGGTCCTTTAATTACTTAAATGGCCCTGTCAATGGCCTCAATTGGCCATTGACAGGTTGGCGGGCGTGCAGCTGATTTTGCTGCGCCCCCGCCTTCCTGAAAATTTAAATCGGGCGCGGTGACATTGTGAGTTCTCCCCGATGCCACTGCACGTCATTTTACGTGTCGGCAAGTGGGCCCCGCCCCTGCTCGTCGACTCGTAAAATTCTGCCCTTAGCCATGCTTATTTGGCCATTTCTAAACTGACTAAGACCCCTTTGAAGTCCAAATCTCTTCATTTATCTAAAAATGCAAATTCCCTTTATACCTTACATGCTAAGCCAGCATCCATGTTTACTCATTAGCAAGTCAAGCACCTAACTTCTTTTGATGATTTCAAACTTGCAACCTGCTTGACTCCAAGTGTAATTACATCATACACACACCCAACTATACTTACCCCCATAAACCTACTTCACAATAAACCAGAAAAATATCATGAAAATTATTATACTTTCATCATGGGGCGGAATTTTCCGTGCACGTTGGTGGCAGGCGTGTTTGGTTGCATGAATGGAAAATATGGCGAGAAGGCCAAAAATTGGCTTCACGACATTGTGAAACCAGTTTGCAATCGTCAGCCCTGCCCATTAATGGCGGGATGTGTTTCCCGCCTTCAGACGTCTGGAACCTCTTTGTAATACATCTGCATATCACTATAGGACCAGTTCGCTGGAATTATCCACCCATGCTGGATCATTTCCAAACACATTGGCATGAAAACACACCAACGTGTTTCACAAGTGTACATAAGCAACATGCACCTGGCGAGCTATATTTCGCTCAGGATTTCAAGGTTTATTTGTCTACCTTGCTTTGGGCAGCACTCGTGGTCATCAGCGCCAGGCTTCGCAGGCAGCACCACATCACGTTTAGGGGGGCTCACGGGCATGTCCCTATTTACGAGACCAGCAGTGACGTGGGGGTGGCTTTTCAATGGCTGCAGGATTATGGCCTGCTTGGAGAAAGGGGAGAAGTGGCCTCAGGCAAAGGAAGAGGCTGCAAGGTGAGAGTTGTACTGGGGAAGGGGGGTATCGCAGGGTGTGTTTGGGGACACATGTTGATCTGTGCAAGTGGCCTAAGATGATGCTGAGGAGTCAGTCTCCAGAGGAGATGAGGCCAGTTGGAGATGTGAGGGTATGTATGAGAGAGTGAGTGGCGATGTTCCTTGAGCTGGCAGTTTGTGAGATGCCAGTGAGTGTGTGGTGGCCTTGTGAGTGTGTGAGTTTAGAATGATAAGATGGTTGCCCTACCCTGGTGGCACAGATGAGATCATTTATCTTCTTTCTGCACTGGATGGCGAATCTCTTCTGTGCAGCATTGGCACTGATCACCACTGCCACCACCTCCCAAGCTGGATTGGTGATGTTGCTGCTCCTCCTGCGGTCAGGGCAGGGGCAGAGGACATCACAGCGGGCTCCAACAGGTTTCCGGAAGGTGTCCTAGGGATGCATCGCTGAATCGGGGGCCTGCAGTCTTCTTGCCTTTTGGGGCCATGTCTTCTGTGCAGCAGCCCTGGGCTAGAAGCACTGAGAGGCATGCATGTAGCTGGACTTTAAATATGGTGCCTGGCGTGAGGAAACAGCGAGGTGATGGCATAGCGGGTAAATCGGAGGCCATCCACCATTGAAACGGCGTGTTTCCCGGGAATGCATGATTAATGAGACAGGTTTGGGACAATATGACATGAAAAGCCGCCATTGCAGTTGGCAGTGCTTTTTCCTACCCGCTACCACACTTAGTGTAAATCTGGAGCGATTCAGCCCTTGGGATCATTTTCAACTTTGATGGGTGCCGAAAGTTCACAGAAGCGACCGGCCAACTGGAATGCACAATGGAAAGGATACTTGGGTCAGGGTGTATAACAGGCAGTCAATCTGCTACTGCATGTTCTCCCTCCAAAAGTTGAAAATCACCACTAAGCAGTATTAGGGTTATATGATTTAGAATAGATTTAAATGATTTAGATATATACTGTGCAGGTTACTATATTGAATTATCATATAATCTTAGCTTTTGTTCAGAATTACATTAGTACATGTTTCATGGTCAATATATCAGATAGTTTGAAAGACAACTTAATCTTATTAGGTTAAAAGCAAAAAACTGCGGATGCTGGAAATCCAAAATAAAAACAAAAATACCTGGAAAAACTCAGCAGGTCTGGCAGCATCTGCGGATAGGAGCACAGTTAACGTTTCGAGTCTGAATGACCCTTCAACAGAAAATAGAAGAGAGGTGAAATATAATCTGGTTTGAGGGGGGGTGGTGTGGGACAAGTAGAGCCAGTGATAGGTGGAGATAACCAAAAGATGTCACAAACAAAAGGACAAAGAGGTGTTGAAGGTGGTGATATTATCTAAAGGAATGTGCTAATTAAGGGTAGAAAGCAGGACAAGCAAGGTACAGATAGCCCTAGTGGAAGTGGGGTGGGGGGAAGGGATCGAAATAGGCTAAAAGGTAGAGATAAAACAATGGATGGAAATACACTTAAAAATAATTGAAGTAGGTGGGAAAAAAAATCTATATAAATTATTGGAAAAAACAAAAAGGAGGGGGAAAATCGGAAAGGGGGTGGGGATGGAGATGGTTCATGATCTAAAATTGTTGAACTCAATATTCAGTCCGGAAGGCTGTAAAGTGCCTAGTCAGAAGATGAGGTGCTGTTCCTCCAGTTTGCGTTGAGCTTCACTGGAACAATGCAGCAAGCCAAGGACGGACATGTGGGCATGAGAGCAGGGTGGAGTGTTGAAATGGCAAGCGACAGGGAGGTCTGGGTAATACTTGCGAAAAGACCAAAGGTGTTCTGCAAAGCGGTCACCCAGTCTGCGTTTGGTCTCTCCAATGTAGAGGAAACCGCATTGGGAGCAATGAATGCAGTAGACTAAGTTGAGGGAAGTGCAAGTGAAATGCTGCTTCACTTGAAAGGAGTGTTTGGGCCCTTGGACGGTGAGGAGAGGGGAAGTAAAGGGGCAGGTGTTGCACCTTCTGCGGTTGCATGGGAAGGTGCAGTGGGAGGGGGTTGAGGTGTAGGGGGTGATGGAGGAGTGGACCTGGGTGTCCCGGAGGAAACGATCCCTGCGGAATGCCGCCAGGGGTAGTGAAGGGAAGATGTGTTTGGTGGTGACATCATGCTGGAGTTGGCGGAAATGGCGGAGGATGATCCTTTGAATGCAGAGGCTGGTGGGGTGATAAGTGAGGACCTATCATGTTTCTGGGAGGGAGAAGAAGGTGTGAGGGTGGATGCGCGGGAGATGGGCCGGACACGGTTGAGGGCCCTGTCAACCACCGTGGGTGGAAAACTTCGGTTAAGGAAGGAGGAGGACATGTCAGAGGAACTGTTTTTGAAAGTGGCATCATCAGAACAGATGTGATGGAGGTGAAGGAATTGAGGGAATGGGATGGAGTCCTTACAGGAAGCGAGGTGTGAGGAGCTGTAGTCGAGGTAGCTGTGGGAGTCGGTAGGCTTGTAATGGATATCGGTGGACAGTCTATCACCAGAAATTGAGACAGAGAGGTCAAGGAAGGGAAGGGAAGTGTCAGAGATGAACCATGTGAAAATGATGGAGGGGTGGAAATTGGAAGCAAAATTAATAAATTTTTGCAGGTCCTGACGAGAGCATGAAGCAGCACCAAAGTAACATCGAATAATTTATATAGGTTTTTCTTTTCCCACCTACTTCCATTACTTTTAAGTGTATTTCCATCCATTGTTTTACCTCTACCTTTAGCCTATTTCAATCCCTTCCACCCACCCCACCCCCACTAGGGATATATGTACCTTGCTTGTCCTGCTTTCTACCCTTAATTAGCACATTCCTTAGATAATATCACCACCTTCAACACCTCTTTGTCTGTGTCTGTGACATCTTTTGGTTAACTCCATCTATCACTGGCCCTCTATCCAGCTCTTCCTGTCCAACCCCCCCCCCACCCCCCCCCCCCACCCCCCACCCCTTAAACCAACTTATATTTCACCTCTCTTCTATTTTTACTTAGTTCTGTTGAAGGATCAATCGGACTCGAAACGTTAACTGTGTTCCTCTCCGCAGATGCTGCCAGACCTGCTGAGTTTTTCCAGGTATTTTTGTTTTTGTTTTTAATCTTATTAGGTGACTGATAGCTTAAGCAAACGTTACTTGCAGAAATTTTAATCCAAATAATATGAAAATTCTCTTTCCAGAGATTCTTTGCTGAGTATAGCCAACATTTCCTGTTTATATTATTGAAAATCTCAGGTACTTATTTCTGAAGAGACCTCACATGAACCTATCAGAAAGAGAAAGCAAGAAACTCTTTTCATTCTTCTCATCTCCACAGAAGCTGGAAGCAAGAATGGTTTTGCAAAAAGAGAGAAGGAACGAGTGGCAGTATCTTCAATACCTGACACTGCCAGCAGAATTAGCACACTCAGTCTTGCACCCTATCACTTGCACTCACCTGCCAGTTGGCTGCAGAAATGTACCGGCTGAAGGCTTCAGTCTTGGTCAAGTATTTCAATGACAACTTTCATTCAATTGTCTATGTTGCTTTTGCTCCCTTAAGACCTCTTGCTGTCACTTCTGGTTATGCAGTGGCATCCCATTTAAAATGATGGTGTATTGGTTTTAATTTTCGAAAACTCCCTAAGTTCGGGGAGGTTCCCATTAGATTGGAAGATAGCAAATGTAACTCCATTATTCAAAAAGGGAGAGAGAGATAAGTGGGAAATTACAGGCCAGTTAGCTTAACATCTGTCGTAAGGAAAATGTTAGAAGCTATTATTGAAGAAGTTATAGCAGGGCACTCGGATAAGTTCAAGGTGATCGGGCAGAGTCAATATGGTTTTGTGAAAGGGAAATCATGTTTATTCAACTTACTAGAGTTCTTTGAAGAAGTAACGTGTGGTATGGATAAAGGGGAACTGTACGTAGATTTCCAGAAGGCATTTGCTAAAGTGCCACATCAAAGGTTATTGCAGAAAATAAAAGCTCATGACATAGGGGGTAACATATTAGCATGGATAGAAGATTGGCTAGCAAACAGGAAACAAAGAGTAGGCATAAATGGGTCTTTTTCTGGTTGGTAAGATGTAACGAGCAACGTGCCGCAGGGATCAGTGCTGGGACCTCAACTGTTTACAATTTATATAAATGATTTGGATGAAGAGATTGAAGGGATAGTTGATAAATTTGCTGATGATACAAAGATAGATAGGAAAGTAAATTGTGAAGAGAACATAAGGGCAAACAGATATAGATAGGTTAAGTGAGTGGGCAAAGATCTGACAGATGGAGAATAAGGTGGGAAGATGTGAAATTGTCCTTTTTGGCAGGAAGAATAAAAGAGAAGCACATTATCTAAATGATGAGAGATTGCAGAGCTGTGAGGTGCAGAGGGATCTGGGTGTCTTAGTGCATGAATCATAGAAGTATGCAAGTACAGCAAGTAATTAGGAAAGTTAATAGAATGTTATAATTTATTGCGAGGGGAATTGAATACAAACATAGGGAGGTTATGCTTCAGTTGTACAGGGCTTTAGTGAGACCACATTTGGAGTACTGTGTACAGCATTGGTCACCTTATTTAAGGGAGGATGTAAATGCATTGGAAGCAGTTCAGAGCAGATTTACCAGACTAACACCTGGAATGGGCAGTTGCCTAATGAGGAAAGGTTGGACAGACCAGGCTTGTATCTGCGGGAGTTTAGAAGAGTCAGATGTGACTTGATTGAAACATATAGGGCAGAATTTTGACCTTGGCGTGCGGGTTCGGCGGGGGCAGACAGAGCCAACCACTGCCCATGATCGGCAGCTCACCGCAATTTTATGCGGGTGGGCCAATTAAGGCCCGCCAAGCGTGAGACGCGGCTGTGGAATGAGCACGAAGGGAAGGCGGGGGCAGGAGCAGGGGCAGGAGCAGGGGCAGGGGCAAGGGCTTAATGTCCATCGTGTCCACTGGCAACCCAGCAGCCGATTCAAATGCAGCCTGGGCAGCCCCTGGAAGGGTGCCACTGAAGGACGCGGAAGGCCTGCTTATTGAGAGCATTGCGGGTGGACACAACAGGCAGGAGGGCAGGTCAGCAGGGCCCCGGCCCCTCGTTTCTCGGATGAGTGCCTCGGTACCCTCCTGGAGGAGGTGGCAGCCAGGAGAGAAACCCTTGTCCCCAGGGAAGGGAGGAGGACGCCCCTCCCCCACCTCACCAAAAAGGCCTGGGAGGTGTTGGCTTCCAGGGTCAGCAGCCATTAAGTGGTGAGGTGCACATGGGTCCAGTGCCTGAAGCGCTTTAATGATCTCCTGTGATCGGGAAGAGTGAGTACCGAGTTGGCATGGGTCACTTAGCAGAACAGTTAAGAGCTGCCCATTCCCCCGTGGACCTCACAGGTGGTAGAGTGTGAGTGGCAAATGTCAATGAGGCAGCGTCTGGCTAAGGGGGAAAGCCCTGGCTGCTTGGACTGAGTGCCTTGTGGCTCCCGGGTCACGAATTAGCTGAGCCCTGCAAGGTTTTCCTCAGGTGGAGTAGACCAGGCTGCAATGGCGCTGTAGGTAGAGAGTTGACTAATCTATGCTCCTCTATTCTTTCAGGAGAAAACATCCCATAGCAATGCTGAGAGGTCGCAGACTGGCAGACCACCACATCTCCGCATCCTCACGCGGTATGAGCAGGAGGCCCTGGAGCTCGAGAGGCGCCATGCACCTCGGTCAAGCGGCTGCGGTGAGGTTGGAGTGCCACAGGGAGGTGAGAGTGCAGTGCACTGAGATGAGAATGTTGATAATTGCAACCATTCTAGTGTAGTTTCTTTAATGATGTGAGCCTCGAACCTATAATCCCCATTGATAATGGAACGATGAGGGCACCATGATGCATATCTCTGTCTCATGAGGGTGCCAGTAACAGTGTAATGCCTTCAACTAATGACATGTCCTTGTTCTTCCTTTCAGGCTCACCACCAGCCCTTCGTGATGAGGACCCTGAAGGCCCACCCCTGACCCCTGAGGACCACCATGATCAGCAGGCGCCTGCGTCACACCCTCTCTGTCAAGTAGGCACCAGCGCAGATACCAGCACCTCGGTGGGAATCAGATCACCGTCTAGTATCTCGGTGCACAGTGGTGAGGGCACTTCACACTTGCTTGAGGAGCAGGCAGAGACAGAGAGTGCCCAGGGCGCCAGCAGTCAGAGGACTGCTGGGGACCAGGACAATGCTCAGTCAATGACTGATGATGGGCCTCTGGAGTCATCCATGGGGCAGCAGATGCTGGATGTCAGCAGGGTGCGTGGGAGGATCTGGCGGAGATACACGAGGGGGTACGTGCCATGGTGTCCATTGTGGAGGAGTCCCTGTGAGGCACTGCGTTGACCCTCATGGCTGAGCTGAATGCCTCCTCCATGGTGAGAATGGTAACCCTCATGGAGAGGCTGCTCCAGGGACTCAATCAGGGGTTCCTGGGGATGCACTCAGACCTGCAAGTCCTCACAAAGGCTTTGACCTCAAGTAGTCAATGTCGTGTGGGAGATGGATTAGGCACCCAGTATCCCAGCTAGGTGCCCATCCATCAATGGTGAGCAGGGAGGTCCAAAGCAACCTTACATTGATGCACAAGCTGCCTGTCATCTCTGAGGGCTCCTTTCAGGGCACTTCAGATGAGGGCAGAAGCTCCTCCAACCCTCTGCCAGTAACTCTGGCATCCGATGAGGCTGCGATGACTGGGGAGATGCCAGTCGTGGCACTGGCTGCTCCCTCTCAGGCGGGGCCAACACAGACTCCACAGACCAGAGGACGACTGCCAAGGTCACCAAAGCCAACAAGACAGCAGAGTTAGCAGGCTGTGTCCAATGCTGCTGCCAGCGAGGGGGGAGCACCAAGATGTAGCACTCACAAGCGAAAACTTAAAGCGCCTTAATCACAACATGGCCTGATCACGGGTGATATTTGTTTCCCCCAGTTTTCCGTTCAGTTTTTATTGATGTGATGGAAAACACCTGTCAATGTTAATTTGTACAATGAGATAAAAGCAAAAAACTGCGGATGCTGGAAATCCAAAACAAAAATAAAAATACCTGGAAAAACTCAGCAGGTCTGGCAGCATCTGTTTCACCTCTTTCCTATTTTTACTTAGTTCTGTTGAAGAGTCACACGGACTCAAAACGTTAACTGTATTCCTCTCCGCAGATGCTGCCAGACCTGCTGAGTTTTTCCAGGTATTTTTATTTTTGTTTTTAATTTGTACAATGTTTGTCAGCCACCAGTTAATAAAATGTTATTTTGTGCAACTGGCCTCTGGATGCTTCATTTGTTCTGTAGGTACAGGGTAGTTATGATGATGTTATGGTAGAGATGTGTTTCTTTAAACTTTATTGCAATGGTACCTAGTGTATGTTGTTGACCAAGGAACTGGTCCTATCAGGGATCGAGTATGGAGACTGCAGCCCTGGCATGTGGTGGTGGTTCTTATTTGGTAGCCTAGCTGAAGGAGCATTGGATCAAAGTGTCCCTGTCTCTGCCTTCCTGAAGGTTAACCAGGTCAGCATCTATGTCCTCAGCATTCCCCTGACTGTGCTTGTCCTCGGACTCACTACTGGACTCATTGTCTGTTGCCTGTGCAGTTGTGTGACAGCACCCCACCTTTCCAGTACCAGATTGTGGAGAGCGCAGCATGCAACCACTATCAGTGGCACACGATCTGGGGGGTATTGGAGTGCACCCCCTGAACGGTCCAGGCATCGGAAGTACATCTTGAGAAGACCGATGGCTCTCTCCACCACAGCCCTTATGGAGGCGTGGCTCCTATTGTACCGCTGCTCAGCTTCTAATCTTGGGTGGTGGAGAGGAGTCATGAGCCACATTTTGAGGGGATAGCCCTTGTCACCCAGCAAACATCCATCCAGCCGGGCTGGAGCACTGAAGAGCCTCGGCACCTGGGAGTGTCTGAGGATGTAAGCATCATTGGAGCTGCCAGAGTACCGTACAGGATATGCATCCTGTGATCTCACACTATCTGCACGCTCATGGAGTGGAATTCCTTCCTGTTGACGAAAGCACCCAGCTCACCCGCTGGTGCCCTGATGGCCACATGTGTGCAGTCAATTGCACCCTGGATGTGGGGGAAGCCAGCAATCGCTGCAAAGCCTCTCGCTCACTCAGCCTGACTGGCCTCATCCATACGGTAATGAATGAAAGTCAATGCACGCCTGAACAGAGTATCTGTCACCAGCTTGGCGCAACTATGGACAGCTGATTGGGAGACTCCACACAGATCCCACACTGAGCCCTGGAAGGAGCCGGAGGCATAGAAGTTGAGGGCCACCATGAACTTCAGGGCTACTGGCATGGGGTGCCCACCTGCAAAGTCGGAGCTGATACCAGGGCCGATCCTCTGACAAATGTAGGTCACGGTCTCCCTTGAGAGATGCAGCCTCATTCAGCACTGCACCTCAGACATAGTGAGATAGCTGCATTGCCGCCTGTAAACCCTGGCAGCAGATAGTGGTGTTTTCTGCGGCCCCTTCTGCGTTGGGCTACCTGCTGGCCCTGCGCCCCTTGTGCCTGCACCTCTCCTCACACAGGTTGCTCCCCTGGAAGCTGAATAGAGACACCTGGCCTCTTCCCGCCCTCTCTTCCTCCTAAGAGGAGGTGCCACCAGCAGAGACCACAGGCCCCATTACCAGGGTAAGGGAAGGCTGTCTGATACCTAGAGGGCCCCAAGCAATATGAATCCTATGGAGGCCTGGAAAACAACACAGTCCTGAACTGAAGCCTCTTGTTTCTCTGAATGCAGCTCTGAAGCGAAATGAAGCTGTCCTGTTCACAGAAGAAACCCGCAGCAAGTGTTATCCTGCACTCCTCACTAATCGGCCACTGACCCCTCTTATCCCGCCCTTGGATGGGGTTTTGCAAATTGTGGCCTGCCCGCCTGCCCATTCTGCCTGTGTGACGGCCTGAAAATCGCATGGGCTCTGTAAAGTCAGAGACAATTGGTGTCTCAAGGGCCTTAATTAATGGCGGGCGTGCTCTGTCTTCATTACACGCCCACCTAGCGAAATATCGCGAGAGTGCACGTTGACACCGGCAGGCGCGGCCAGTGTCAACACGCTTTATTTAATGCTCGGGTGTGTCAGGCGCCCGCCCGCACACCAAACGTAATTTTCTGTCCATAAGATCCTGAGGGGTCTTGACAGGGTGGATGTAGAGAGGATGTTTCCTCTTGTGGAAGAATCTATAACTAGGGGCCACTGTTTAAAATAAGGGGTCATCCACTTAAAACAGAGATGGGGTGAAATTTTCTCACTCAGGGGCTTGTGAGCCTTTGGAACTCTCTTACTGAAAAGGTGGTGGAAGCTGAGTCTTTGAATATTTTTAAGGCAGAGGTGGATAGGTTCTTGGTAAGCAAGGGGGTGATAGGTTATTGGCGGTAGGTGGGATGCAAATTTCAGGTTACCATCAGATCAGCCATGTACTTATTGAATGGCAGAGCAGGCTCAAGGGGCTGAATGGCCTACTTCTGTTCTTTGTTCGTATGCTCGTATGTTGCAACTATTTCTCCATGCTAGCCCCAACCAACAGTTTTTTAATTCATTCATATGGTGTGAGTATCACTGACTAGACCAGCATTTATTGCTTATCCCTTATTGTCCTTGAGAAGACGATGGTGAGTCACCTTCTTGAACTGCTGCAGTCTGTGTGGTGAAGGTAGACTCACTGTTAGGTAGGGAGCCCCTACATTTTGACCCAATGATGATGCAGGAACAGCGGTATAGTTCGGAGTCAGGGTGGTGTGTGATCTATTTAGATCTGCTAAGTGCATGGCCGGGATTTTCCGTGCATGCCAGCGTTGGGTGTGTTCAGTGGCGTGAGTAGACAATATTGCTCAATTGGTTTCACGTGAAACCAATTCATGATCATCCACTCAGCCTGCCGATGGCGGGCCAGGTTCTCCATCATTGGATGCTGGGAACCTCATTGTAATACATCTGCATATCATTATTAGGCCTGCCCACCGGAATCATCCCCCGCACTGGATTGTCCGCCCACATTAGAGGGAAAACACGCCGACGTATTTCACAACTGCACATAAGCGATGTGTACCTGGCAAGCTGCACTTTGCTCAGATCTTCAAGGTTTGTTTGCCTACCTGGCTTCAGTCAGCACTCACAGTCATCAGTGCCAGGCTTTATAGACAGCACCACATCACTTTTAGGGGGTAGCTCACGTGTAGGTCTCTACCTGCCAGATCAGCCATAGGTGGGTGGCTTTTCAATGGCTGCTGGGCTAGGGCTTGCTTGGCGAAGCTGGAGAAGTGGCCTCAGGCAAGGGAAGAGGCTGCAGGGCGAGAGCTGAATTGGGGAAGGAGTGACATGTTGATCAATGCAAGTGACCTCAAGAAGGTGAGGGCTGAGGAGGAAGTGTCATGGGGAGATGAGGCCAGGTGGACATGTGAGGGTGTGTGAGTGAGGACGGGTGGTGATGTCCCCTGAGCTGGCAGTGAGTGAGATGCCAGTGAATGTGTGATGGACTTGAGTGTGTGAGTTTAGACTGATAAGATGTTTACCATACCCTGGCTGCACGAATGAGATCATTCATCCCCTATCTACATTGGATGGCCAACCTCTGCTGTGCAGCATTGGCATTGATCACCACTGCCACCGCCCCCCAGCCCAATCTGCGGCCAGAGCAGGGCTGGAGGACATCACGGCGGGCCTCCACAGTGTCCAAAAGGTGTTCCAGTGACGTGTCACTAAACCTGGGGGCTGCAGTCTTTTTGTTTTTCGTGGACATCTTCCCTCAGTAGTCGTGGGCTGGAATCACTAAGTGTGCATGCGGCTAGACTTTAAGTATGGCGGATGGCGTGATGAAGTGGTGAGGTGATGGCATGTTGGGCGAATTAGAGCCTGCCCGCCATGGAAACAGCGTGTTTCCTGGGAATGCCTAACTAATACCCTGGGTTTGGGACAATACGGTGTGAAAAACCATCATGGTGGCTGGTGGGTAAAACGTCATTTTATCCGCCCATTACTGCACTTAGTGCAAATCTGGGACGATTCTGCCCTACATCCTACCAAACCATTAGAATTTTGGGACCATAGGGCAGGATTTCCTCTCCGTCGGGGGCAAAGTTGAATTGCGGGCGCTCATAAGCGTGCCTCCAATCGGCGCCCCCAATCAGGGGCATGGCGCCATTTTACGTGGGTGGGCCAGTTAAGACCTGCCCAGTGTGACGTCTGCCAGGAAGCGCTATGCACTCCCTGTGCGGGCAGGGGGGGATTCCCTAAACCTGAGAGTGTGCTCTTTCACGCATGCGCACGAAAGAGCGCACTCATCTACCTGAGGGTAAGTGCTGTCTCAGGGAGATCGGCTGTTCTGTCAAAAATATTAAAAATAGAAAAAATGTTCCTGACATGTCCCCTCGTGACTCTGCCACATGAGTTGGGATATGTCCATAATTTTTTTTAAAAACTTTAATAACATTTTTAAAAACCTACGTGAAACCTCATCTGCCCGTGGATGCTTTTTCTAATTCCCGCCAGGGCTCCTGGCCGAACCGCTAACCTTAACGTTGGACGGGCAGGTCCATTAATTAGTTAATTGACCCTGTCAATGGCCTCAATTGCCGCCCGATGTCATCCCGCGTCATTTTACATGTCGGCGAGCAGGCCCCACCCCCCGCTCACCGATGGGAAAATCCTGCCCATAGTTCTCACTCATTTCTACCTACAATATTAATTTTGTTTGGTTATGTATTACTCTAAATAAGCAAAAACATAACCTGTCTTATGTATCTCATGATAGCCTCAAAATTGTTTTGCCAAATTAAAGTTTACAAGCACTAATGGTTGCATAAAGTTGGGTTTATTTTTAAATTGTTGCACTGATTGCATTTGTTTCCTATCAAAATGACTCAAAGTTATGAAATGACAATATCAGTGGAAACACTAGATTGGAAACAGATGGGAAACAGTATTAACTTTATCCTTCTGGGACTTGCTCCAGTGACCTGGGCTGGATTTCAACAAGTTTCCCAGTTTGATGGCTATTGAACTCTGGGGTGAAATTCAACATTGTCAGGAACACAAAATGCAACAAATGATAGTGAATTAGCTGCCTGATATACATCTGGCTGCACCTACAATATCGAGAAGCAAGAGAGAGACTTAAGCACTGGAGGCAGCACTGTGAAATCAAATGAAATAGAACAGGGCAGGCAATGATGGTCCAACTGGTGAATGCACAGGACCATAATAAAGACATTTAAAGTGAATTGATAATTGGAAAAGAACATTTTAATGATATGAGGAAAGGGCAGGGGAATGTAATGGACTGTCCTTTCAGACAACTGACACAGGCCCGATGAGCCAAAAGCTTTCTCATGTGCTGCTAAGTTCAATGATTCTATCGAATGTAAAGAGACATTTAGACTTTGTTGCATTGGGTTTAGCTGATGTGCTGACACATGGGGTGTAAATAAGTTTGAAATCTGGGATAGGCGTGGAATTAGGTGTGGCATCAGTAATGGGGATAGGTTCTGGATCTAACGCATTTGTCCAGCATGAGACGGGATACACCAGATTGGACTGAGATTTGCAGAAAGGACACTCGGCAAAGCAGGTTAAATCATATTTTCAAGGCAGCTCTCCCAATGTTTTAATTTTGCTTAAAGCCATTCATGCTGGGCTTACTCGAAAATCAAGGAAGACTAAAAGGAATAATTTCCTTTTCGCTAATTATTAACGGCATGCATACAGTAGCCATGAACAGAGGTACTGTGCAGCTACAACAAAGCCAGTGCAACCACCAAGATCATTATTGAGCATGCCATTAGCATCATGAAGCATCATGCCTGGAAAGATCAAGGTGCCCCCTACGGTGCAGTGGGCCCCAACACAGGTGTGGAAGATCATTGTCCCCATGACTTTGCTGAAATTAAAAGAGTCTTGACTACAGAGAAGGAGTTGGTGAATCCACAATCAAAACCAGAGCAGTCACTGAATGAACTAAACTTGTTAAATTCACTGAACCTTTTCAAAGGGTGCCAAGTTCTTAATAGATCTGATTTAGTAAAGAACACACACTTACTCATTAAATGTCATCACAGCAATGCACTTAGAAAGTTTCCATAAGCCGTAGAAGGAACTTCGCTACAGCCCAAATTATTCTTGGCGACCTTTCGAAATCTTCAAAGGGACCAATGGGCATTGTTTGATCTGATTACTTTTTCTCTGTCAGTTTTCTGCATTAAATGATTATTTTTCAAACAAAATCTGAAGCTGTCAGTAAAATTCACTGGATAAAGGAGTCCAACGTGTTTGGCTGCCCTTGTTTCACCCCCACCGCCCACTCCCCTCACCTCCCCCCGACCCCCTTTTGCCTTTCCACACATGAGGCCATGATATATCCTAGAAAAACTTCCCTCTTTGCATCTTAATCATACAGCTGTTCACCATGTGAGGTATCATGCCTCAGGATATGGAAGGAGTTTAGTGTAATTTATGTTAAAATAATGATATTAAGTCAAAGGAATTTTTGACTCAAACTGTAATATGTTTGTGATATTAAATCAGGTTTAGCATCCAGCCTCCTTTATTTTCATAGGGGAAGAAAGGTTTGAGGAAAAAAAATTGACCTACCTATCCCTTCTTCATCTCAGTGTTTCCAAGTTTTAAATAAGCCATCCATTGAACTGCTATCCTTAAAGGTCTGGGACAACATGGGGAATTGTGATCACATTCTAGCACTTCCACATGAGATCTTATGAGAGGTGACTGAACTTAGCATAATAAAAATAAAAATACCTGGAAAAACTCAGCAGGTCTGGCAGCATCTGCGGAGAGGAACACAGTTAACGTTTCAAGTCCACATGACTCTTCAACAGAACTAAGTAAAAATAGAAAAGAGATGAAATATAAGATGGTTTAAGGGGGGGGGGGGTAGAGCTGGATAGAGGACCAGTGATAGTCCTATCACTGGCCCTCTATCCAGCTCTACCCCCCCCCCCTTAAACCATCTTATATTTCATCTCTTTTCTATTTTTACTTAGTTCTGTTGAAGAGTCATGTGGACTTGAAACTTTAATTGTGTTCCTCTCCGCAGATGCTGCCAGACCTGCTGAGTTTTTCCAGGTATTTTTATTTTTGTTTTGGATTTCCAGCATCCGCAGTTTTTTGCTTTGAACTCAGCATAATGTTGCCTGATTGAGGTCATTAGTGACTAATATAACTGGCAGATTACTTGTTTAATTCTTGGCCCTAGGAGGGGGCCATAGACCAAGCCCACTGCTTCCAGTTCAGCTAGAGAAAATCACATAAACATAGGAGCAGATGCAGGCCATATGGCCCTCAAGCCTACTTCACCATTCATAAGATTATGGCTGAACTTCTATCTCAAGTCCACCTTCCCTGTATCCCTTGATTCATTTAGAGCCTGTGGTAATTATGGTTTTATTTAGTGTGTATTGTACCTTTAAGAATAATGCTAGTTAGGAAGGATCACATAATCTGTAGTAACCAATAGGAGAGTAGCGCGGGCTACCTCAGCAGAAAGTGTAGAGATAGAGTTGAAGTTGAAAGCACATTTGTAATTGCTGCTGAGTATATTGTAAATAAAGTTATTGTTTCCACCCAAGAAATATCTGCAGATCAATTCTATTACTAATAGTACAACTCAGCCACCCTTACAACAGACTGGCAATGAGGATAAAACAGGATTGAAGAGAAGAAATCAAGTTAGAAAGAAATCGGCACTGTACCTCTCCCAGTGATTGTAGTAGCAAGCTCTGTTAGAATTGAAGAAGTTATCTTCTCTCAAAATGCCACAATTTGGGAGAATTGATCCTTTTGAACTAGCCACAGACGATTGGCCTCAATATATAGAATGCCTCATGTTCTTTTTTCAAGTGAACGAGATTATGGGGGAAGAGAAGAGGCGAGTGATCCTCTAGAGTACTTGTTGGAGCAAAGCCTACAGTCTGATTCAAAGTTTGATGGCACCCAGTGCTCCAGATTTGAAGAATTTTGATGAATTGGTGGACCTCGTGAAGGGTCAGTTTCAACCAAAGCCCTCAGTCACAAAGCAGACGTTTAGGTTTAATTCACAAAATAGAGCCCTGAGTGGGACAATTGCATGCTACGTGGCAAATTTGAAGCAGCTAATGGAAAACTATGAGTTCGGTACAACTCTGAATGACATGCTCAGAGATCATTTAGTGTGTGGTGTGCAAAAAAGATTATTGTCCAAAGTGAACCTGGATTTCAAGAAGGCACTAGAGATGGTGCTGGCCATGGAAAGTGCAGTAAGAGATTCAAAAGCAATACAGGGTGCACAAAATGGCGCCGTCCTCCACATCAAGTGGGAAACCTCAAGCGAAAGTGACGCGAAAAAGCGAGACTCCGCCGAGAAGCAGGAAACAGCCCCCACTAGCCGAGGAATAAAGAAAAATAACTTAGCAGCGAAATCGAAGAATAATTTTAATAGAGGTGGAAACAATCAGTCTTTTAGCAATTGGCAGTTTAAAAAAATCAAATGCTACTATTGTCACAGAAATGGACATATAATGAGGCAGTGCAAGGAAAGATTCAAGTAGGCTTGTAAACAAAAGAAGAAGCCCAATGAAATCTACAATGTAGAAGAGCCTGAAACAACAAATTCAGACATTTATTCATTGTTTAATCTGAAAATAGGAAAGACAGGACCAATATTTGTCACTGTGAAAGTAAATGGCAAACCTATTAAATTGGAAATGGACACGGGAGCTTCCACTACAGTAATTGGGGAACATACCTTCAGATATTTGAATAATGGTGAACATCAATTAAGTTTAGAACAAATAGTTGCCAAGCTAAAAACATATACAGGTGGAGACATTGAAGTAAATGTCACAAGCAGAGTAACTGTCCATTATGGAAGCCGATTGGCAGATTGTCCCGTGATGGTGGTAGCAGGTGATGGGCAAAGCATCCTGGGGTGAAATTGGTTAAAGGAGATTAAGTTAGAATGGGCTGAAATTTTCCAGTTGAGTGCAGGTGGTCTACCAGAGCTACTTAGAAAGTACACCACCATCTTTAAGGATGAACTGGGGAAAACCTAGGGCCTGCAGGCCAAGATTCATGTGGACCCGGAAGCAACCCCTCAATTCATGAAGGCGAGACCAGTGCCATACGCCCTGCGAGAAAAAGTCAACACTGAGCTGAACAGATTAGAGAAACTGGGCGTTATACAACCTGTTCAGTTCTCAAATGGGCAGCGCCCATAGTCCCCATCCTTAAACTTGACCAAAGTGTCCAAATTTGTGGGGACTGCAAACTGATGGTTAAAAAGTAGCAAAGCTAGACAGGCACCCCATTCTAAAAATTGAAGACCTGTATGCCAAGCTGGCAGGAGGGACAACGCACACAAATCTTCACATGATTCATGCTTATCAACAACTAGAGTTGGATAATGCCTCCTAGGAATTTGTCACAATTAATACCCACAAAGGGTTGTACCAATATACACTGTTGCCTATCGGTGTCTCCTCCTTTTGTGCCATCTTCCAGAGAACAATGGAAAGGTTACTGCAGGAACTGCCCCAGATTGTAGTCCATTTAGACGATGTATTGGTCACAGGATTCACTGAAAAACAGCATTTGGCAAACTTAGAAGTCTTAAAACATTTCTTGCAAGCTGGAGTGCATCTAAAAAAAGAAAAGTGCGTGTTCCTAGCAAGGGAGGTAATCTATTTGGGTCGCCGGGTAGATTCACAGGGTCTCGACCACCACCAGCACCACCAGTGCGAGCCTCTGGACCTCATCCGAGGATGAAGCTCCAGGAGAACCATCATGGCGCTCACATGCACCCTCCACCAGCTCAGAGACACACACGTTGGTGGGGCATAGATGTAGTTTAGGCTCGGGCTCACTTTCTGGGGAATGCCTCAATGACACGTCTCCACAGCAGTTGGAGGCAGGGACAGCCCAGGTCTCCAGCACTCAGGGGGCTGCTGGAGACTAGCCACCTGCTCGGTCCGAGTCAGTTGATGAGCCTCTGGGAGCGGCCCCCAATTCAATGCTGGAGATACAACGACAGGCAGTGGAACATCAGGCAGAGATTCGACAGCCGCTCAGCAGACTTGAGCGAACGATGGAGGAGTCCATCCGCATTCTGTCTGATGTCGTGGCTCCGACATGTGAGCACCTCGAGGTCATCATGGGAAGGCTGGCGACCACCATGGAGACTTGGTCCAGCAGGTCGTGCCAGATCTATGCTTGGCTCTGCAGTCCATTGCTACAAACCTTGATGGGCACCATCAGGATGCAGGCAACATAGGGACGAGGCACCTTGTCCTCCCTCCAGGTACACCATCTCCTGCAGGAGTCAGGGCAGGGTCCTCAGGCATGCACATGGAGGATGAGCCGGACACCCGAGGGGGCCTCCTGACAGGACAGTCCAAGGGTGTGCAGCTGCACAGAGTCCCCTCTGCCTGTCACCCTATCCACACCAGCTTCTCAGGCTGCTGAGGGCATTTCTGTTCCTGAGCAGGTGACCCTTATCAGGCCGGGGCCCTCCAGGCCTCAGGCCACCAGATGACGTCCACCAAGGTAATCGCAGACACCAGGATGTAGCAGTCAGCAGGCTGCCTCCACCCCTGCTGTGGACGTCAGGGCTGCTCCCAGGTGCAGCGGTAGAGTTTGCAAAGTTAAGAAAAATTGACATCACTTTTGGGTCACGGGTATGCTAGAGATGTAAATAAATTTCACTTTTGTTAATACATTTGATGGTATATGAAAGTTCCTGTCAACTGAAGGCGTGGTGATTTTGTACTTTGGAGTCTTCTTATTTCGAGGTTTAGCCTTCCTCCCACTCAGTGATAGTGTCCCACTGTGAGATTCACATTCCTTGGGTGTCTACCTTATTTGAACTAGTCTCTGCACCCTTGTGTGATGTCTGGGAGATGTGTGTAAATCTTTATTGGAAATGTGTGATGTAAACATTTCTCGCCCTTCTTCCTCAGGGAACACCACTGAGTGAGGGCAGCTCATTGGCATTGATATCCTAATGACATTTGTGTCTCCTCAGACACTACGTCAGGAGAAAAGACATGCATGGGAGGAGGAGATCCCTAGGAATGTCCACATCTCAGTCGCAGCAGTGTTGGCATCATTAGATGGTGGCGAAGACTTTAAGTTTTCTCTCGCATCGCTCTTGTTCCTAAGTGGACTCTCAGTTCCCAGAGTGACCTCACTCACAGGGCCCCATGGACCAAAGCAGAGATCATGGCCTGGTGAGTCATGAGGGAAGTGTGAATGCGGGACTCATTCTCGCTGCAAGTGGGTTGACATCCCCTGAGTTGAAAGACGATGGCATTGAGGACTAGGAAAGATGTGGCCATATTCCCTCACTTAAATTTACTCTGCCTGGAACCTGTCAGTGATTAACATATCATAGGCACGTCTCCTACATCTTCCTTCCTCCATGACATGATGATGCTCATACTGACTCTCAGCAGCCTCCTGAGGTTCCTGGGCCTCCGGATCTTCATCCTCCGATGAGCTCTCATCCTCCTCCTGGTCATCCTCTGGCAGGTGGGTCACCTCTTTGCCTAGCCAGATTGTGAAGGACGCAACACACTGCGATGATGTGGGAAACCCTGTCGGGAGTGTATTGAAGAGAGGCATCTGAGCGGTGCAAGCAGCTGAAGCGCATCTTCAGAAGCCCTATGGTCTGCTCTAAGGGAGCGTGTGGAACTGTGAGCAGTGTTGTACCTCTCCTCGGAACGACTCTGAGGGCATCGCACCGGTGTTATCAGCCAGCATTTCAGTGGGTACCCCTTATCCCCAAGCAACCATCCCTGCAGACGTAATGGCCCCTCGAAAATCTCAGCAACCTGGGAGTG
This sequence comes from Cetorhinus maximus, assembly GCF_964194155.1. Lineage (NCBI taxonomy): Eukaryota > Metazoa > Chordata > Chondrichthyes > Lamniformes > Cetorhinidae > Cetorhinus > Cetorhinus maximus. The sequence goes on from NC_135883.1 coordinate 56,043,903, forward strand.
ACTCAGGATATAGGAGTCATGGCAACTCCCAGGGTCCGTGTACAAATGTACTACTAATGATCAGACACCAGTTGCACGTTGATGGAATGATAGGCCTTGCAGTTTATAAACATTAGGGCCTGCGGCCATGGAGGCTGTCGACTGCACCCTGCACTCTTGGGAAGCCTGAGATGGCGGCGAAGCTGGTGAATCTCGCAGCCTGGCTATCTTCATTCAGAACAAATCTGACCTAATTATGGGCCTTCCTGTAAAGGGCATCTGTGACCTCCTTTATGCATCGATATGTAGCGGACTGAGATATGCCGGACAGGTCGCCTGTTGATCCTTGGAAAGAACCAGAGGCCAAGAAATTGAGTGCAGTGGTCACCTTCAAAGCCACTGGCAGGGGATACCCTCCAAATCCACGTGGTGTTAGGTCTTCATGAAGAATGTGGCATATGTAATGTACCAGATCTTGGGACAAACACAGATGTGCACGGCATTGCCTCTCACTCATTTGTAAATTGGAAACTCTTGGATGATAAACCCTAGGTCTGGCGAGCCACCCCCATTGTCTGGGTCTCTCTTCCTGACCCCTCTGTTCATGCTGCGGATCCGCTTGACCATGTCCCTCCTGCTGGAGCTGCATGTGGAGTCGCCTCTCCCTCCTTCGCATCCTCCATTGCATTAGGACCCTGACAAAGCCAGTGTTGAGCCCCAGATCCATGTGTGCTTTTGCCTTCTCTCTGAAAGGAAAAATTGAAAGCATTAATTATTCAAGGGGCAAGAAAGCCAAGCTCAGAGGATGACGCATTTGGAGGCTGTAAGGGCCCATAGTTTTTCCTGCCCTACTTGCATGGTGGCTGATGGTGCCTTGTCCCTGAGACACTAACACACACATCGAGGTGACCAAGATGGCATCACAGATATATAACATCATGAGCCCTGCGTGGGATGCTAAAGTTTCATTGAGATGAGTGAACTAACCTAGCTCTGTGCTCCAATCTCTGATGTGGCGTATTAATGACCAATCAGTTGCTCATGGTCAATGTGTGGATGCCCTTTGGCCCATTAGGAGTGTCAATTCTGGTGAACACATGACAGGCCTTCATTGATGGAATGCTATATATGATACAGCTGTGCCTCCTTCACTATTGCCTGCATTCCCAAATTCTACATTCCTATGAGTTGCAGTGACTATGATTTGTAGCTACCAAATTCTGAGTAGCCCTTAATCAGTGCTAATGAAGTCATTGGCTTTCAGTGGCTTTCATCACAAGGTGATCTTCCTCCTTTCTTTCTAAGCAGACTCTTGTTCACTCCAGTGGCAACAAGAGGTTAGAGGGAGACCCCAGAAAGGTCCCCCTCGCCCTACCCCCTGACTGCCATTCTACAGCCTTCCCTCCCCTTTGCCCCCTCGTATTCGCCCTTTCCCCTGACTGCCGTTCCACAGCCTTCCCTCCCAATTGCAACCCCCCTTGTTTACCCTTCCCCCTCACTGCCGTTCCACAGGCTTCCCTCCCTGTTGCCCCCCTCGTGTTTGTCAGCCTGACCCCTCACCTCACAGCCTACTCCTGGTTGAAGCGCTAGCCTCTGAAAGTGGAGGCCTGCGTGAGTACCACAGCAGAGTGGCGTTCCTCAGGACAATGAAAGCGAAGAGAAGGAGCAGTCCAACACAATAGCCCAAGCGAGTGGCATTCATTGCAACAAGACTGGCACAGCGCTCTGGCCGGTATGTTCCATTCACCTTGAAGTTAGCAGTGAATTGAGGTCCGACTTGTCCCCTTTTCAAACAGATTTGACACTGACGTAATTTCCTACTGGTGTGACAGAAGATTGGGAGGCCTGGCAAGATCCCGGCAAGCAGCTGTTTTAATGAGAGTTCATGACATGTTAATGAAAGCAAATGGCGTTCGCGCCACTAGTTGGCAAGATAACCAACCACCACGAAAACACCGTCGGGAGAATTGTGACCTGTTTTTGCAACGGCGGGTTTCCAATTTTTTTGCCTCCCAGTCCCGCCCACCACGAAACCTGCTGCAGGAATGGGAGAATTCCGCCCACAGTGTCCAGCTCATATAACAAGGCTTCTTGTTGTAATGACGTGAGTGCATTTTAGCATATCATTAAACATTGGCTGGTAAAGGTGAACTCCTATCCATAAAAGGTGCAGGGTCCACTTACAGGAGAGTAATGCTGAAGCTGAGATGCAGTGCAGCCACAAAATCTGTCACCACTTGCCCAGGCCAGGCAGTGAGCACAGGATTTTCCTCTTAAATGGCAACTTTGGCGGGTTCGGGAATATGTTTATCTCACAGTAGTGCTGCTGTCTCCAGCCAATTTCCAGAAATCATTCATATTTATGTAATCTCAGTGGACTCTCAGAGGGCTTAGCACCTGCATAAGGGAATCTTGTTTTGGGGTAGTGGTGGGGAGTGGGGGAAAAGTGAGGGAGGAGGGGTGGGAGAAGTGGGGAAGGAGGGGTGGGGAAAATCCTACTGCAGACCATGGTCATTGCAGCAGCAGAGGGAGCAGCTGAAGAAACAATTTAAAAGTATTTCTTTTCGTTCCAAATTTCTGGAGTACACTCCATTGCCCTGCAATCATTTACAGACTGTTGAGGGGTGAATTTAGAATTTAAATCTGCTCCCCACATCACAAGCAATGTTGGGTGCTATGAATGCATCGGCATTATGGCATTACTCAGGCAGACTCAATGCCCACTTTCAGAAAGCCATGAGAGTGATAGTAGGCCTCAAGGAGCTCACAGAATAGCTCCTTACCCAGTTTTAAGTTAGACATCACAGGTTTGGATTACCTACCAGGGGCGCAATCAGAATAATGGGCCCGGAACACTGAGCTGATATTGCTGAGGTGAAGTTGCGGCCAGGTTCCCATTCAAACTCCTTCGGATAAGCCCAAACGTAAGCTTTCCCAGCACCATTGAACGGCAAAACCCTGGGTGCAGTGTGACGAAACACCCAGAACGGGAGCAATGGGCAGAAACTCATCATGCCAACCTGGGAATGGCCAATTTTGTAGGCGGGGGCTGCTTTGAATTATTTGACTTTTGAAACAGCATAAAAGATCATGGAAACTAAGGTGTAAGCGCTTACAGACCTAACTCACCTACATTATAAATTCTGCATTTTTTTGCACTATCTCAGGCAATTCTGCACAGATTCTGCTGATATCTAGAAGGAAACTAGCCTCCAAATATACTGACTAATTGAAAATAAGAATAAATTGTCAATAAAATGACGTTAATTAAAGTGATCAAAACGTTCAATTGGCAGAAATAACTTGGTAAAAGGTGAAGAACATGAACGTTTCAAGACAAGACATTCATCATGAATCGATCAATGCTGTAACTTGTCATGTAAGTATTTCAGATACTTGACTAATATGTGACCTTATGTTGAATGGCAGATCACCCGACCTGTTTTGTCATGTTTAACGCCATGAATTGATGAAGTAAATAACACTGAATCACAGAAATCCCAACAAATGCATAATGACAAAAACATTCAATGATAAATGTATGAGTTAATCTTCGACAATTAATTATGAATAAAAATTATTTATTGGCAACAATCAGTCTATGTAGATTATGCTGATTAATCTGAAATGAGGGAAGAGCAATAGGTAACTGACTGCTCTGGTATTTGAATTCATAACCTTCTGGTTGGGAATAGAGCAGACACTTAACACTTGAGCTAACATACAATAACAGGTGTGTAACATTGAATCATTTCTATCCCATCTATGCTGTAATTGTTCAACTCTGACTCCATCATCGATTAATATTAAGTAGCTTTGATCATACAGAAGTTGGGACCCAAACAATGACCTATTTGGTCATTTCTGGTTTGGAAGCATCGCAGTACCCAGTAATGATCCCTAGAGGTTGCTGTTTACCACCATGAATGAAAAGCAGGACATTAAACCTTCTATGTTCTGCCCAAACATGTTTATTTTTTATATAACGGAAAGCTCACCCTTCCTGTGGATGAGGTTTCCTCACAAATCCAAAGGCCATCTGGCTGATTAGCCCGCCCGCCAACCATAACATTGGATGGGCAGCAAAAAATACAGCTTAATTAATTGATTACTGGCCTTAACAGGCCTCTCAATTGTTGGCGGGGGAGCTACCGACTCTCGCGTGCGTCTGCCAACTGAAATATCACACAAGTTCACGATGATGTCAGGCTATTTCAAACTAATTTCCCATTGGTGGGCTTCACCTCAATTATTAGGCTGTCCCTTTATTCAGCCACTTGTGCTGACCTTGAACTTCACCCACCCGAAAAGACCTTCCTCCCACTTCGGGGCGTAATTTCCATCACCCCCACCCACCATGATTCCTCCCATTGGCAGGGGCAGAAACTGCTGCCCAGCCAAAACTGCAGAAGTCTCCCTTGGCTAAGGGTGTTCTACAGGCTTACTGGAAACTCAAATATCGTACACCTATTGGCTTCCTGTAGCCAGACAAAGACTCCTGAGTTAATGTTACATTCTCCATTGGAGGATGGTGGCATTTGAGAAATGGGACTTTGGCAGTTTTGTGATCAGGGATTCGTTTGGGTGCAGGGTTTGACTGCTGGATGTTAACGATCAAGGAGAGATGGGTCTATTCTAGCTACACACCCAAACCTCTGTGATTTTGTTTAGTTACATAATTGGTTTGTGTCCAAATTAGGCAAATGAGGAGCAATCCACAGGCCTTCTCATGTGGAGTTATACCTAAACTCTAATGTTCAACTTTATCTTGCAGACTCTGCACTTTCCCGATGGCTATGGGAGGTCTATACAAGATGGTCATCAGAAAGCTGCATTGGCAACCTCGACAGGCACAATGAATGTTTTACCTGCCCAGACATGGTTGAGTACTTAGTCCAGTGATCTTCACTAATTTTCAAGCAAGGGCCACTTTAGCAAATAGCCCGCAATGTGAGATACGTTGACAACTATAATAGAAGCCAGTGCCTGATTCGCTCCTGCTTGCGATAAACCAAAGGACAAAAGAACATTAATCGAAAAGCAGAATACATTGTTCTTTCTGGGGGAATGCAGGCTTGATGTGGACTTACTTGGCCTTGCCTCAGTGCTAGGGTAAGGGATTTACCTGCAGAATGTGCTCTCTCTCCCAGTGAGCTGGTGGCGCACTCCTGTACGCCACATCCTACTGTGATTGCGGCTGCCCCTTGAACACTTCCAGTAGCCAACTGCATTGCAATGCCAGGTGGCACCTCCCCGAGTAGAGGCTGCTGTCAGAATCAGCTCACTCCTGAAGGAGCGGGCCCATTTCCTGAATACAAACAGATCTCACACACACACACACCCTCACACACACACATGCACACACACACTCACTTTCTCACTGCCACATACACACACACAATCTCACTCGCTTACTCCCACAAACACACACAGAGACTCATTCACTCTCCTCACTCCCACACACACACACGCACTCAATCTCTCATTTCCGCACACACACACTCACTCTCTCACTACCACACACACACATATACACACGCACTCACTCTCCTCACTCCCACACACACACTCACTCTCTCACACACACACACACTCTCACTCTCTTACTCCCACAAACACACACACAGACTCACTCACTCTCCTCACTCCCACACACACACACTCTCTCATTTCCACACACACTCACTCACCCCTCATTCCCGCACACACACTCACTCTCTCATTGCCACACACACACACTCACTCACTCTCCTCACTCCCACACACACTCACTCTCTCACTGTCACACACACACATGCACTCACTCTCTCATTTCCACACACATACACACACACTCACTCACTCTCCTTACTCCCACACACACACTCACTATCTCACTCCCCCCACACACACACACTCACCTCACTCTCTTATTCCCACACACTCTCACTCATTCTCTCACTGCCACACACACACTCATTCACTCACTCCCCTCACTCCCACACACACACTCACTCTCTCAGTCACACACACATACACACACACTCACTCTCTCACTCACACACACACATACACATACACTCTCACTTTTCTCTCACTCCCCCCCACACACACAATCACTCCCACTGCCACACACACACATGCACATTCACTCTCCTCACTCCCACACACACACTTACACTCTCACTCCCACTCCCACACGCACACACATTCACTCTCCTCACTTCCACACACACTCACACTCTCACTCCCACTGCCACTCACACACACACACATATACACACACACACACTCACTCACTCACCCTCTCACTCCCACCACACACTCACTCACTCTTTCACTGCCATACACACACACTCGCCCCTCATTCCTGCACACACACACTCACTCTCTCACTACCACACACACACACACACACACACACACACACTCACTCTCCTCACTCCCACACACACACTCACTCTCTCACACACACACACAAACACTCACTCTCTCACTCCCACAAACACACACACACACTCACTCACTCTCCTCACTCCCACACACACTCACATTCTCACTCCCACTGCCTCTCTCACACACACACACATATACTCTCTCACTCCCACACACACACTCTCACTCCCAGCACACACTCACTCACTCTCTCACTGCCACACACACACACACACTCTCACTCCCAGCACACACTCACTCACTCTCTCACTGCCACACACACACACTCTCACTCCCAGCACACACTCACTCACTCTCCCACTGCCACACATACACACACTCTCACTCCCAGCACACACTCACTCACTCTCCCACTGCCACACATACACACACTCTCACTCCCAGCACACACACAGTCACTCTCTCACTGCCACACACACACACACTCTCACTCCCAGCACACACTCACTCACTCTCCCACTGCCACACATACACTCACTCACTCATCTCGCTCCACCCCGCACTCACCTCATTCTCTCACTCCCACACACACACACACACTCTTGCTGCCACACATACTCACTCACTCACATCGCTCCACCCCACACTCACCTCACTCTCCTCACTCAAACATACACACACACACACACAAACACTCATTCTCTCACTCACACACACACTCACTCACTCTGCTCACTCCCACAAACACACTCACTTCCTCACTCCCACAAACACAGTCAGCAGTTAGCTTCTTCCTCCCACCCCTCCCACACCATGACCTGGGGTCTGCTCCACAGTGGCTCATTCCCAGGCCTTGCAGACAGCCTCTCCTCCCTGAGGCCCCAGACGTCACAGCCAGCCTCTTTTCTCCAGGACCCTGGCACTCCATTCCACCGCACTCAGCTCTCCAGGCCCTGATTGGAGGTGCCAGACCAGAGCTCTGGCAGCACCACACCACTGGTCAGGGAGCCGCACTTAGCGTCGACAGGAGTCACCACTGGCTCACGGGCCTTGCAATGAAGGACACTGACTTAGTCTGTAGGGGGCAACGGTGTAGAGCTCTTATTTCTGCCTTCAGGGGGCATAGCATAAAGCATCCCTTCAGGTGGGCTTCTCACACCCAAAGTCAGATAGTGTTTTGCAAGGCTGTTCATTACATTTGCTCCTTCAGGTTGATGATGTTTTGTTAATAGATACCAGCAGCAGAAACTTCTAACTTGCTGGGTGTTCATCGTAGCTTTAACCTGTAGATTGACTAACACAAAGCAAAGGTTACCAAAACATCCTGTACTCCACAGAACTGTAGTTAACCTATGTAAATAAAGTCAACTGCTTCAAATCTCCATGGTGGCATTTTGCTTTGTCTTTATTGGAAGCCCACATATAGAAAGAATGGAGACATGTAGAAACTTCCTAACACTACACAAAAATGTCTTTCTATAGTCCAGTAAATTCCAGTTCCACTCCTGCTTGTAATTTGTAACATTTTTAGGTTACACATACACACACCAGTGTTGTAACTCCAGACTCTTCATGTTACACAATATTAACACATTCTCTATGTTATGATCAGGTATTATGAATATCTGGATAAACATATAAATTGTCTTCATGCATAAGGTTGCTATATTTCCACTTCACTGAATGCCTGAAATGAACAATTTCAATAAGTGAATAGTTACTTATGATTTAACCATTTGCATTCATTTCATCCAGACATAGCGAATCATTATTGCTAAGGACTTGACATTAGTTGTGTCCTGGGTAATCATTTCTTAAAATATTATTTCTACTCTTTCGGGTGCTAAGAATGTGTTTATTTGCCTAAACCATAGGGACACTGATAATTATACCAATTAGTAACTATCTTCCTGGTTTGATGCATATAAATATATGGATTGGCTAAACAAATGGCTTTTTCAAGCTAGTTTACAGTCACTTCCAAAATGAATGGTGGCTAAACCAGCTTGCAATCGTCCGCTTCACCCATCGATGGCAGGCCGCATTTCCTGCCGTCGCATGTCAGGAACCTAATTTCAATACTTTAGCGTCTCAGTATAAGCCCTTTTCGCCAGAATCATCCCCCTACCCTGGAACATCTGGGCATATCGGCATGATTACACGCTGACGTGTTTCACAACTTTACATAAGTGATGTGTACCTTGGAGAGCTGCACTTCGCTCGGCACTTCAAGGTTTGTTTGCCTACCTTTTTCAGGCAGCGCTCGCTGTCATCAGTGCCAGGCTTCACAGACAGCATCACATCACTTTTAGTGGGACTCATGGACAGGTCTCTAATTATGAGGCCAGTCGTAAGGCAGGAGTGGCTTTTCAACAGCTGCAAGGCTAGGGCTTGCTTGGGGAAGGGAGAGGAGTGGCCTCAGGCAAGGGAAGAGGCTGCAGTACTGGGTAAGGTGGGTATCCCAGGGTGCGTGTGGGGGCACATGTTGGTCTGTGCAATTGGCCTCAAGATGGTGATGCCTGAGGAGGCAGTGTCCAGAGGAGATGAGGCCAGGTGGAGATGTGTGGGTGTGTGTGAGAGAGTGAGTGGTGATGTCCCTTGAGCTGGCAGTGAGTGAGATGCCAGTGAATGAGTGATGGCCTTGTGAGTGTGTGAGTTTAGAATGATGAGATAGTTGACTTACTGTGACAGCTGGATGAGATCATTCATGCATTTTCTGCACTGGATGACTGACCTCCTGTGTGCAGCATTGGCACTGATCATCTCTGCCACCGCCTCCCAAGTTGGAGTGATGAGACTGATGAGCCTCCTGCGGTCAGAGTGGGGTAGAGGACATTGCAATGGCCTCCACGGCATCCAGAAGGTGTCCCAGGGATGTGTCACTGAATTGGGGGGGGGGTGCACTCTTCTTGGTTTTTGGGGCCATGTCTTCATTGGAGCAGTCTCCTCGGCTGCAAGCACTGAGAAGTGTGCACGTGGCTGCAGTTTCAACATGGTGCCCTGCGTGAGGGAGCAACAAGGTAACAGCATGGCAGGCAAATTGGAGGCTGCCCACCAGCGAGACGGCATGTTTCCTTTGGCTGCATAGTTAATGAGGCGGGAACGGGATGATACAGCACAAAAGTCCGCCATTGCGGCTGGCGGGTAAAACGACTTTTTCCTGCCCACTACCACACTTTGTACAAATCTGGGAGGATTCCGCCTTAAGGCTTTTCGGACAAAAAAGGAATGGAAATAATAGGCCTGATTAAATTAGACCAGGCCAAATTAACTTAAATAAACATAGAAGAGAGAAGTAGAAAGCAAAAATAATATGGAAAGTAAGAATGACAGGGTAAAAATAATTACATTGCTTAATTTAAACAAAGATCATTTGGCTAAAATTGTATTTGTTTTGGTAGTCTTGGGTTAATATTACCATAAGAAAATGAAAATTTCCCTGTGATTTTCCCACTGGTGGAGACATCCCTGTGCCACACACATACATTTGCACCCAGTCCCAAAATGGCACTCATAAGGTCCTTAGGAACACAGTTCAGTTATGTTTACTATGATTGATGGGATTACAATATGAATTTATAAGTACCAAACATCAATGTGTCATGAATTGCATACAGAAAAAACATTGCTATATGCCCTAATTTTAAGACAGTCTACAGGTCCGTAATCTTTCACCCAGGATGACATCTCTTGCTAACTTCTAGGATATGAATGCTATCCGCTACTACCATGTCTATTGATACCTGTATGGTTTCCCAGGACATCGCTGTGGATCAGTATGAGGTCCATTCAATGCATATCATGAAGCACACCTTTGCCATGTTGAAGGTTTACTTCAGTGCTCGGACTGACCTAGGGCATCCTACAATATACTCCAGCTTGGGTCTTATGAACAGTGGTGATGACGTGCTGCAAACTTTACAAGTTTCTCCTTTAAAGTCGTGTCTTTTTGGAGGCCCCTGTGGACTGCAAAGAGATCAGGAACAGCAGGAGTTCAAGGGGGCTGCAGAGGTCCACCCATTGAAAGCTGCAAGAGGCTTTCATGTGCCTGCCATACAGGAAACCCTTATATCTTCCTTCTCCCTACCATAAGTTTGCCATCGTCTACAGATGCTTCTCTGTGTACATAATTCACAAAATTCCTGTTCATGCTATCTGATGAATGTAACTTCCAAACTTTCCCCACACATGTTCAATCGTAACATTTGTGTGCCTAATGCATAATACCACTTTGTATCCCTTTAGTCTCAGCTTGTGAAGAATGAGTTGTAATCCTCGTCTTGAACTATGTACTACTTCAGTGGCTACAGAGCTGTAGAACAGTGAGTCTCTACTCAGCTTGTTAAATGTTGGTATACTGATGTATCATTTTGCTATTATAGAAAATCACTAGATTCCTTATAGCATTTAAATTGCTACTGTTAGCTGTTATTTAAAAGTCATTCACTTTTGCTGGCTGGGCCAGCATTTATTGCCCATCCCTACTTGCCCTTGAGAAGGTGGTGGTGAGCTGCCTTCTTGAACCGCTGCAGTCCATGAGGTGTAGGTACACCTACAGTGCTGTTGGGAAGGGAGTTCCAGGATTTTGACCCAGCGTCAGTGAAGGTATGGCGATATATTTCCAAGTCAGGATGGTGAGTGACTTGGAGGGAAATTTCCAGGTGCTGGTGTTCCCATGTATCTGCTGCCCTTGTCCTTCTAGATGGTAGTGGTCATGGGTTTGGGAGGTGCTGTCGAAGGAGCGTTGGTGAGTTGCTGCAGTGCATCTTGTAGATGGTACACACCGCTGCCATTGTGCGTCAGTGGTGGAGGGAGTGAATGTTTGGGGGTGTGGTGCCGATCAAGCAAGTGTTGCGGGAGCTGCACTCATCCAGGCAAATGGGGAGTATTCCATCGCACTCCTGGCTTGTGCCTTGTAGATGGTGGACAGGCTTTGGGGATCAGGAGCTGAGTTAGTCACTGTAGGATTCCTAGCCTCTGACCTGCTCTTGCAGCCACAGTATTTATATGGTCAGCCCAGTTCAGTTTCTGGTTAATGGTAACCCCTAGGATGTTGATAGTGGGGGATTTAGTGATAGTGATGCCATTGAACATCAAGGGATGATGGCTGGATTCTCTCTTGTTGGAGATGATCATTGCCTGACACTTGTGTGGCATGAATGTCACTTGCCACTTGTCATCCAAAGTCTGGATATTGTCCAGGTCTTGCTGCATTTGGACATGGACTGCTTCAATATCTGAGGAGTCATGAATGGTGCTGAACGTTGTGCAATCATCAACGAACATCCCCACTTCTGACCTTATGATGGAAGGAAGGTCATTGATGAAGCAGCTGAACATGGTTGGGCTGAGGACACTACCCTGAAGAACTCCTGCAGTGATGTCCTGGAGCTGAGATGACTGATCTCCAACAATCACAACCATCTTCCTTTGTGCTAGGTATGACTCCAACCAATGGAGAGTTTTCCTCCTGATTCCCATTGACTCCAGTTTTCCTAATGCTCCATGATACCACATTCTGTCAAATGCTGCCTTGATGTCAAGGCCAGTCACTCTCACCTCAGTAGATCAGCTCTTTTGTCCATGTAATGAGGTCAGGAGCTGAGTGGCCCTGGCGAAACCCAAACTGGGTGTCAGTGAGCAGGTTATTGCTAAGCAAGTGCCGCTTGATTGCACTGTTGATGACCCCTTCCATTACTTTACTGACGATCAAATGTTAGCTTTGGGAAAGCTGCAATATCTGTGCATATATTTAATAATAGCCTAATGTCCTTACTCAAGTCTGGTTCAATTGTGTAAAAAGGGGGGGTCTATAAATAGATAGGGGTAGAAATTCATCCCGAGCCATGACACAAAACAAATGGTATCAGAGTGGCTGCCCATTGTACTTAGCACCTGATATTCAGTTCTATTGCAGTTAATGGAATGAAATATCAGGTTCTGTGTATAGAAAGTGGCCAATCCAACGTTGCCTGTTTTGTCCCAGACTAAATTTTACCCTATAGTCTTTGTATGAGAGTAAGGGAAGGGAATGTAGCTCTGTGTGAAAAGCACTTGGCTTTATGGCTCTGGTTGGGGCAAGGCCAGCTAGTATAAATGTAGATACCGTAGCCAACAAACATAACGGAAGAACATAATACATGAAGAAAATGCATTGAAACCGCTGTGATTCTGTTCTCAGATTGAGATAACCACTCGTTTTGCACTCTCACAGTGCTATTCAGTAAAGTTTTGAAACTAAATTGTTGCTGTGAGCTTAATTGTCTGCCATCCAAAACTTTATGACTTTAGGGTCAACAAGGCACATGACATGTCTGGCTGCTCTCTTGCTATTGGAACATTCTTGGACTGAGTTGACGTTCATCTCACGGCACAGCAGGTCACATCTCTTGCGCTTTTGCATTGGTAGCCGAGTCTGCAAGCATGCATCTGAAATTGAAAGAATTGAAGAGGCTGGTGAGAAGGCTTTCCATCCTGAGAGATAGCTCCATCATTCATTCACTGGACACTGTCTCCAAGAGTTGCTCTTTCCCTCATTCCAGCAATGATGCACAGCTGATGCATCAACAAATGGCTCTTGCTTTTTTTTCTGCCCAGCCAGTTAGCCCAGACCATGCCAGATCAGTGGGAAAACCTGACAGTGGGAAATGAAACTTGTCAGCTGCTGTAGCATTGTTGGCACTGCTGACTCCCCATGAACCGGTCTCATTCACCCGCTGGCGATACCAATGTTAAATAGTTTAGTTCTTCAGGACCAGCTGCTGGGCCGATCCACTTTTTAATTGGCTTTGTTTTGATCCCCTTGGAGACCAACAACTTGTAAAAAGAGATTTGAATTCCCAGTAACTGACTCATAAGATCGCATGACAAGATTTGACATTTTAAGACCTTTACTGTAACAAACATATTAAATGCAATTTCGACTAAACATTACTCAGTAGACAACTAATACACTAAACTGCAGAAAAGAAATCCCCCCTTAATTGCCCAACACAACTGAAAACCCAAGTTGCATTTATACATTATACTTATTCTCAGCAGAATTGTAGTCTTTAAAAAAACCTGTCCAAAGTTAGTCCCAGCTTCCAATAGGTTCGCAGTCGTAATGTCCAGAGTCTGTCGAAAGTCGTTTCCCTCAGCCTTCTGAGAATATCTGAACGTATTTCCAGCAGCAAGGCCCACTCCAGCGACTCCTTCTGCTGGCCATATCAGGACGAATCTTCCAATGTCCTTAAATTTCCACTGGTCCTGTCTCCCACCCGCAGTCTGCCTGGTGACTAACAGAGAACCACCTTTTGCACTGCTGCTCATAACAGCTGCTGTCTCTCTCTCTCTCTCTTTCTCTCTCTGTCTAGGATTTCTGAGTCAGTAAGTCTGCAAACAGGAATAACAACTGCCCCTCCCTTTGTGTTGAGGTGTTAAATCTAGCACTTGAGGTTCCAATAGGACTTGACCTGGGCCCCTGTTCCCCATGGCAACCAGGTCACATTGGCTTACCACTGGACAGAACTAGCAGGAGGTGTCATGTTCTATTTTGCATTGGATTAAAAAGATAGTTTAAAACATAACCATATTATAAAACCTCACGCTCACACTCATGACACCTTTCTGGTGACCTTCATGGAAAGTGCAGCAGGTTTACATTGGGTGGGCACCATGTGAAAATTGGTCAAACCTGTAAGGCCAATGTGGAAAATGCTATAAAGTGCTCTCTACTGCAACTAATGCTGTAGAATCCATTGCACAACATAAATCAGACAAATTGTGCAACATAAAGATGATTGCAATTATTTCAATTTCAGGCAATTCAATGCAATATTAACGTATGAGTATTGCCCAGTCAGATCTCTTCCAGTTCTCCTTAAATTGAATCAAATCTAGTTGTCCTTTCTTGATAAGCATCCTTCCCAATTCACACAATTGGTTGTACTAAGCACAGATTACACTCATCTTCTTGAATATTTCACCGGCATTCATGCATCTCTTAGGAACCTATTGCTCAAGCTGAAAGTCATAATTCATTTATAAATTAGAATATTTGTCATATCAAATTAAAATTAAATTAAATTACACTATGGAACATTCTGACTAAAACATAATTAAATTGAGTTGCAGAGAGATTATTTGTTTTACAGAGGCTGATTGTGATACATATGGCAAGGATAGGAAGGGAATTCCTACTAGTCCATAAATATGTGGACTTCTATATATTTGTTTATTTGACAAAGCCCTGTTAGTAAATGAATGAGGATGTCAGAAACTAATTTTGAGACCATCACACATATTTTAGTGCAGTGCACTCGCTACTAAACAGCCCCAGTCAAATTCAGCACTGAAGAAATGCAGTGAATCAGAATGCACTGAGGTGAGTTATGAAGATAATTGACTGCAAACATTTATATCACACAATATGGATGCATAGTGATAGAAATGACCACCAAAATGCAAGTTTCATAGCAAGCTTGTCAGCTGTATGCATGAGCTAATGTAATTTCTGAAATCAAATTGAGAGTCATCAGCCATAATAATGGAACAGCTCCCACATTTTGCATCCAGTCAGGGGTCAGATCACCCAATTATATGTCTGAAACCCAACCCCAAGGAAGTAGCCCCTTACTTGCACTCATTGTGACATTTCCACTTCCAGAAGCAGTTGCCCTTATGTTTTCTCTCAGTGAGTGGTTACAAAATCACTCAGAGCTGAGTTGAACCTTCTGCCTTCCACAGGATTTTTTAACCATGTAGAGAAGAGCAGGCCTCACTCTGATCTAGGCTCAGTTGAATCTCAGTTCCAAAGGTTTACAGAGAAACAAATAAGAGTTTACAGCACGGAAACGGGCCATTTGGCCCAACTTGTGACAGTGTTTACACTCCACACAAGCTTTCTCCCACTCTTCTTCAGAGCTCTGAAGAGGAGTCAAATGGGCTCGAAACATTAACTCTGTCCTTCTCTCCACAGATGATGTTAGACCTGCTGAGTTTTTCCAGCATTTTCTGTTTTTGTTTCAGATTTCCAGCATCTGCAGTATTTTGCTTTTTTTCCTCCCACTCTATTCACTTCATCTTAAGGAGTGTTCTACTGGCAACCCTCAATACTAAGATAATCTACAGAGTGGCCATAATGACTATGGAGTGGCAACCAGAGTCAGGTTGCTACTCTGCTCCTACTTTTTCAACTTGAAATCCAACCTCTCCTTCATTGCCCAACCTCCCGAGTCAAGCTGTAGTGAAGTGGAGAGTTGAAAGTAAGGGAGCCACATCCCCTTTAAATGGCTCCAGCTACCATAAAGCAGGCAAGTTTAAAGGCCCAGCCATTTTGAAAAGCTAGGGATAAGGTAAGTTTGTAAGGTAAGTGGCAAGGGTTGGGGAGGTTGGGGGAGGGGGTAGTCGGTTGTTCAGAGGGATATCGGTTGGTCAGGGGGTGATGATTGGCCAGGGGGTGTTGGTTGGGGGGGTGGTCAGTTGGTCAGGGGTGCAGGTGGTTGGGAGGTGGTGGGTGTCAGGTGGTCTGTGGGAGAGTGAGGTCAGGTGGTCAGTGGGGTGCATGGAGGCGGAGTGGTAGGTGGTGGTCAATGGTCAGTGAGGTGGGGGGAGGGGATTACAGTCAGGGGGTTCCCTGGGGGTAGGGGGTGTGGGGGGGAATCCCTTGGTGGGTCAGTGGAGTAATCGGAGGAGTGTCCCACAGGGGTTCAGATGGGCTAGGAGGAGTGCCGTGGGGCTCAGGAGGTAGTTGGGGGGTTTGGGGGGGTTAGCGGAGGAAGGGGGGTAATCGGTGGGGGCATCCTGTGGGGTGTCGGAGGGATCAGAACTATAGTTACCCAGAAGTTAGAAGTGGTTTTAATTCTTCTAACTTTTCCTGGGTAACTATTACTGTAAGACAGTTGGAACCATCCGAAGTTTGTGATTTATATCGTAGTGCAGGACAATTGCCCAACAGAAGTTTGAATTTTCCGGGCAATTGCTGTGCAATCCTTACCTGGAAATTCAGGGGCGGGGGGCAGAGGGCCCCCCAGCACATCTCTGTGCTACCCCCCCCAGTTATGACGGCCCGGAGCTCGGAAGTTATGGGCGATTGCAGTGTGCGAATATTTCTTCATTTTCTCATCTACATAAGTGATGACTGAGCTACAATGGTTCATAGAATTGAACTGTGAGAGTATGAGTTTTTCCAAACTTGTGTGTTCCACTTCAGTTTGGACTTTGGTACAGAGACTGTCCATTCCTGGAATGTGCAATTCACTGGTGAATCTGTTTATGTGGAAACTGATAGATTTTTGGTTCAATTCTAAACTCTGTGGTTCTGAATCCAAAACATTGCCATGTTAGAATGTATCTTTTAATCTAGCAGGGTGCAACTTGATAAAAATAGTCAGTTTATCATACTTTCCTGCTGTTTTTTTTTCAATGTTTCATTGCTTTTAAATTTGCTATGTTAGATATTCTAATTTCACTTTTTATTTGTAACGTTCTTTCTTTTCTTAGAACACTAACACTAAAGCATGCTCTATTTCAATTCTATGGAATTCTGCATATTTGCCGACACGCCTGATTATGAAAGCGACTGCACACTACCCATTTAACAGATGCATCTGCCTTTCTATCAACAAACCTTATTCATCTGCTATGAAACCTGTCTATAATGACTACCTGTGGCATTGACATCAGTAGGTCTTTATAAACAGTTTCTCCTTCAGTGCAGGTTCAAGCTTGAATCGTTGTTAGATTGATCATTCAGTGTCATTAGAGATATGCACTCGCTCTACGCAGGTGGTCTTTGAGACACGTTTCACTGCACCAGTTCTGGAATTTAAGTTCTAAATACCTTAGGTTCCCACCTCACCTTGGCACTTTTTGATGCTGTGAATTATGCCATAATATATGTTGGACTAATTTTTCCTCTTTGCTGGCACCGCTGCCAATTTTAGAATACTCTTTTCCAGTTGGTTGTCGTTATCATTGATGGGAGCTTTAGCAAATCAGTTGAAGTACAGAGCTAAGCTTTAGGGAAATGTGAATGTGCAAAGTGTTAAAGGTAGAATGAGTTATTACCCCCTTCCACCTCTTTTAGTAAATCATGCTGGTTTAATGGCCAGTGATAGGCATCTGGATACCTATCCAAATGACTATTCGTATATGTGAATCTGGACTGTGAGTGCTCGTAGGCTTTTCAACCATGGAAGCATCACAACCAAACCTTGTCCTCAGTAGGTATGTGAGTATAGAGGGTAGAAGGCAGCGATCATGATTGGAAGATTTGGGTGGTAATTCATTCCTTAACCCAGGGGAACTGAAGGCAAATCTATTGCTGTCAATGTGAGACACCTAACTTAGCACAGACCAGGAATCAAGCCTTTAATTCCTCTGCTCTGTAGCAGTAGGTGTAACACCAAGCAGTGCATTCACACATTAAACCATAAAATGAGCCCAATGAGCCTGTTTTTGATACACAGATTCTCGGATCTAAATACTGATAATATTTGTGCTATGATCAATTTGTTTTAGTTCAATGATCCAAGGTACTAATTTAACTTAATGAAACCAAAATCACCTCTTATATTTTAAACTGCCCATTAGCGATGACCAGGATTGTTATTTAAAAATGTTACAACCATAAAATTATTGGGCATAATCTTGTGCCCTTCCCTGTGGTGAGTTTGATGCCGGGATGATCATTTAATCAGATGTGGGATGGAGACCTCACCACCTTTCTGCCTCCAAATAGAGTCTGTGGTGGGAAGGCCCATGGCCGGCGTTCCCATTTCACTGCCAATTGAGGCCTTGTAATGGCCAATTAATGGCCACTTAAAGGGCCTCATCCTGCTGCTGCGAGTATTAATCCTGCAGCTGGCAGGGAGCTCGCCATGTGGAGAGTGCCAGGGCAAGGGGTATGGGGTAGTGGGGGTGGTCACTTGTTCAAAGGCACTCAGTGCCTCATTGAAGGGCCCAGCATCAGGAAGAGGAGACCCACTGAGACCCAACCCCGCCCTTGCTGCCAACTCCCCTACAACTGCCTACAACCCGTCCCCTGTGATCCCCACCCTGCAAACCCCCCTCCCACCATCACTCACCTTTGGCCTGAGTCCTGGGCTTCGGATGGTTGTCGTTCTTTTTGGACTATTATGGCAGAGGACCCAACTGCTGAGTTAAGTGTAGAACCCTGCAGACAGGAGGCTAGGCCCATGAAGGGGTGGGACTGGACATGCCCGGACTTGTTGAGTACAGTGTGGATTGTTGCCTGAAACCAGACAACGAGAGGAGACAGAATACGCATTCTTCCCTTAAAAACAATCAACCCAGAGAAAGACTTCATCTTACACGAAACTAAAGCCCATCAAAATCTTGCATAAATAATCGCTACTAACTACTAAGGGAGGAAAGCAGCAACCAATGCACTTATGCGAACCTATCAATACTCCATATATACAATGACTTTTAGTTCAAAACTAGTTACGGGGACAGGAAGACAACGATAAACATCATGCGAGCCCATTAAAACCAACGAGACAACAATCACCTGAAGAAGTCCACCAAAATCAGACAAAGAACTAACCTTGATTTGGATTCAGATAAGAAATTCGAAAAACAGTTTAACTGGGCCACCAGTTATGAAGGGGAGGAGGGTGAGCAGTTTTGGAGCGGTTGAAGCAGAGTTTAAGCAGGGAGAGGTAGCTGAGCCAAGTGGAGGAAGGAGATCTGGAGGTTTTCAGGCCCGCAGGCAACATCACAGCGAGGGGCACGGGGTGGCAGGCTCAACCGAAGACAACAAGGCCGCACTGCAGACCTCCACGAAGATCGACCACCCACAACCGTGCCCTCCAACCAACTGAAGAACCTTCGCAGATTCCACAGACCAGAACCACGTGGGGACGGCAGGCCCCAGAGGACACAAAGAGCGTACCCCAAAACTGCAACCAGCTTACATGGCTGGATTTCGAACTGTCAAAGAACCCTGGTTGGTGAGCATGATCCCTGACCTCTCCTGGTTCAATTTAGTTAGGTTTTGGGGGGTGGGACAAGGGTAAGGGGATTAGTAGCGTGATTTTCCCTCGTTATGCCGTGCGTTCCCCATTCTTAACTAAGTGTACTTTGTAGGTCTGTATAATCTCAGTGTAATCCTAATGTTATAAGTTCATTTGTGACTTCAATAAACCCAATTTTTTTTTTCTTGCACCAAAACCAGTTGTCTGCTGCACTTTGTCACAACCCCCAATAAGTCCAAGGTCTAGACCCCAGGAAGTGGGAGCGATTCGGACCGCTCAGAAGTCAGCGGTGAAGCTGACACACACCACCACCCCCTACATAATGGTGACCGCGACAGGACCTTGGCAAAAGGGATGCGATGCAGTGGACACTGATTTGGAAGAGAGAACTGTAATGGAAGAGAGGATTTCAAATTATGTGTTCGGTAAGGTGAATATGGAAAAAAAAATGGGTCACTAATCTGTTAAAGGCTGGGCGCCCGGTAGATGCTGCAGCTAAATGGACAGAAGGGAAGGTTCATAAAACATCCATAGAAAAGGCCGTCTGGCTGATGTGCTTCAAGAAACAGATCCAGCTTTTGGACAGGCTCGTTGAAGCACAGGCAGCTAAGTTTCGGGAGTCAGCCCTGGAAGTCTAAACAAAGGCCCTAGCAGGGGAGAAGTTACTGTTAGCATTGCGGGCTCTGAACCAGGAAAGGGTGCAGTTAATGGGGGAGCATAAGACCCAGCAGGAATATTTACAGTGTCAGGTCACCGAGGCCAAGAACAATGAACTGGGGTTGTGGGAAAAGAATGCCCGCCCAGCAAGACAAGTAAGAGAGCAGGAGGAGAAAGTAAAAGGCTTACAGGCAGCCTATAAGATAGTGAGCGCACAGGGGTTTGAGGATGCAGACCATGGCCCCTGTCAGAAGCAAATAGAGAGTCTGAACCTTGCTCTAAGGATGGCAAAAGTCACGGTGTGCCTCATAAGCCCTAGTGCAGCCCAGGTTGACTTCACAGGGAACCTGGGGAGGACGGTTCAGACACCACAGGTAGTGCTAAGGGACTACCCGGTTGAGGAGCAGGAGGGCCCATGACCACCACCCATAGCGCCAAGCTATAGCGAAATCCGGCAGGAGGCGGGGTGGGGGGTGGGGGGGAGGGGGTGGGGTGGGGGGGGTGGAATTAGGGGCAGAAGCTGAGGAGGAAAACCCCCAGCAAGAGAGGCTGGGACCGGGGCCGATGTGCCTGGCCCGGCAGCAAAGGTTCGGCCTGCCCACTGATAACGGGGATGAGGGACCCCTCCAAAACCAGTTCATAGTTCCCCATGGCACCCAACAGCTTAGGGCCATGGTAAGCCATTTAACTAAACTTGCGGCAAATGGGGATCCCTCGGTCCACTTCAGGGAAGTGGAACAAGCAGCAAGCATCAACGTGCAATGATGTTGAACAGGCCAAAATGTTGCTATTCTCCCTGGAGAGTAAGCTCTTCCAGTCCCTCTCTGACCAATGTAAGATGGGACAGTGTGATTATGGGGAGCTCAAGGAGGAAGTTCTTGAGGCCATGGAGATGAATGAGGGAAGTCCTTTCTCCTGGGTGGAAAAAACAGTGCAGCTCGTAGGAGAACCCCCGCAGGCTTTTGCAGACAGGTTGTGGCCGGTGTTTAGGAGCGCATGCAGTGGGACACCTAACCGGGCTAACCTGGACCAGGATCAGAGGGCCCACTGGCTCTGTTGCCTGGTGGCAAACAGCTTGCCACAGGTCAGGGCCGCAGCAGGAATGTGGTTTGACCCAAAGAATCCCCTAACTACCGAACTCACAGTGATCAGACAATTGACCATAGCTTAGCGTACTGGTAAAGGAACCGATGCACACCCACCTAAAGGGAAAGTGCATGAAATGAAACCCGGCCAGGATAGCAAGGAGTGGCATCAGGAAGGGAATAACCCTTCCAGCACAAAGCTCAACTGTTATGGGTGTGGGAAGGATGGACACTGGAGGAAGGAGTGTAAGAATCCTTGGAAAGATAACAAGGGAAAGAAATCCTCAACCCCAGTCCAAAAGGCAGAGACAGGAATCCCTCCCGCCACGGTCGAGTTATTTTTGGACGCCATGAGAACCCTATTGACTGGCCCAGGGAAGGTAACAGCCACCACCGGCGTGCTGACCCCATCAGCTCCATCTAACCCACAACCCTGACTAGAGCCAGCACAGTCTGTTTACCTGTGTTCCCTTACCTATGACTAATGGAAGAGACCCCTCGTTGAGATGGAGGTAGAAGAGGTAAAGGGGACCTATCTGTTGGGCACGGGGGCATCATGTACCTTGATCCATTCAGCTAACCCCACCACCTCACCTCTATCTAATGGGGTCCCATACAGTCTGCCGGGCTTCACAGGTAAAGAACAGGCTGGCTTATTTTCCATCCCGTTGACCATTTGTTTAGGAACACTCCGCTCTAAGTGGACCTGTATCCTAATGAAGTGGGAAGTGGAGGGTGGAAAAGGGATCCTGAGAGCTGACTCTATTGTAGGCCATGGGATCCTAGTGGATTTGAGGAATCGCTGCCTATGGGGGGCAAAAACAGGAAAGGAAGGTGGAGTAGTAGTCATCCCAGGGAAACAGGGGAAGGAGACCCTGTGCACCATGAAGCCTAAAGAGGGTTATAACCTCGAACTCTTGGTCAGTAATACCCCAAGGGAGTTCCAGGCATTTGTGCGAGCCCACCTAACCACATTTGCCACACACAAACACGACTGTGGGAGGGTCAACGGGTTCGAGGTCAGTGTAGATGGGGGCCCTATGGCCCGACCACAAAAGCAATATAACTTCCCCAGGAAAGCGGAGCTA
The DNA here is from genome assembly GCF_964194155.1 of Cetorhinus maximus. Lineage (NCBI taxonomy): Eukaryota > Metazoa > Chordata > Chondrichthyes > Lamniformes > Cetorhinidae > Cetorhinus > Cetorhinus maximus. The sequence goes on from NC_135883.1 coordinate 56,066,067, forward strand.
GACATGGAAGCAGCCATGGACCCCTTAGTGCAACAAGGGGTCCTGAGACCAATAGCCACCCACGTGAACTCTCCATTGTGGCTGATTAGAAAACCGGACAACTCCTGGAGGGCCACAGTGGACTATCGGGTGCTCAAAGTAACATCCCACCCTGTGCACCCACGGTAGCAGCAGTTGCCCACCTGATAGGAAGTATCCCAGCATCCGCGACCACTTTCACGGTGCTGGATATCTCCAACGGGTTTTGGTCCATCCCTTTAAAGAGAGAGCATCAGTACAAGTTTGCCTTTACTTTTAAAGGGCAACAGTACACCTGGAACTGTCTGCCTCAGGGCTTCCACAATAGCCCCAGCATTTTCCACCAATGCATGGCAAACAGTTTAAAGGGCTTCAGCCAGCCCAGGCGGCTGGTACAATACGTGGATGACCTGCTCCTATTCACCGATTCGAGAGAGGAGCATAGCCCACTTCTGGCCGAATTGCTGGAACTGCTCGGACAGGAAGGTTTTAAAGTGAACCCAAAGAAAGCGCAGATCGGCCAGCAGGAGGTGAAATTCCTGGGCCTGACAATACGCGCTGGGGAAAGGGCCATAGATAAAGCTAGACGAGAAGCAGTATAGGAGTTACCAATCCCCAACACAGTCACGGGAGTGAGATCGTTTCTAGGGCTAACCGGATACTGCAGAGACTTCATTGAGGACTATGCGGCCACAGCAGCCCCTCTGCTCCGACTCCTGCATAAGGGAGTGGAGTGGGTTTGGGATGAGGGGCGCCAGGCAGCATTTGTCAGGCTCAAGAAAGATCTGCAGACCGCACCAGCTCTAGGGGCGATAGATGGAGGGAAAGAGTTCTTCCTGGAAGCAGCAGCCAGCGGGGACAGCCTGAGTGCTGTGCTGCTCCAAGAGAGGCATGGCAAGCTGAGACCGGTGGTCTACTCCTCCAAGATACTCACAGATGTGGAGAAGAGCTACTGCAATTGTGAAAGGCATCTCTTGGCCACACACTGGGCTGTGAAAAGATCGTTGATCTTCACAGGCACCTCTCCCATCACCCTCCTCACCCATCACACGCCCACCCAGATGCTCCTGACGGGAGAATCAAGGATGGGACAGTGAGCAGTGCCCGCATTATTCACTGGGCCCTGCTTCTCTCACAGATAGACCTAAAAGTAAAAGGGCCCTGCGAGCCAAAGCTCAGAGCTAACCTGGTATATCCTGGAACAGCCCACCGGTGTTCCAGAGAAGGGGTTTGGGATGTAGACATAGGTTTATGGGCTGGGATACACCCCACAGGCCGGGAAATCTATGTGGATGGCTCCAGCACAGTATCTGCTGGTGAGCGACTCACGGGGTGTGGAGTTTATGACCCAGCGGCAAACCTTGCCCTGGCAATTAAGCTCCCCAGCACCATGAGCGCCCAGCAGGCTGAACTGTCTGTGGTAGTGTACGTGGTTACACACCCCGAGATCTTCCCCACCCCATACACGATTTGCTCGGACAGCATGTTCACATGCAATTCGTGTACGGAGAACCTGGCCATCTGGTCCCTCCGCGGATACACCTCCGCAGAATCCGGGAGACCCCTCACAGTGAAACCCTTGCTGGAGAAAATCTTAGCAGCAGTGGGGGAGGAAGGGGAGGTTTTCATCCATAAGGTGAAAGCCCATTCCTCCGCAGAACCCCGGAGTGAGGGCAACCGGCAGGCCGACGTGCTAGCTAAGGAGGGTGCCCGCACAGGCATTTTCTGGGACCCATATGGGTCCCGTCCTATAGCAGCAGTCACGGGTAGGAATGGGACATGGGGGAGTGCAGGGGTAGCTTGAACCCCGGACCTTAAGACGGTCCAAACCCAAGACCCCGTCCTCAAGGCAGTCCTCAGTGCAGTGGCAGAAGGGAAAAGGGTAGAGGGCCCTTACAGCACAGCAGCCCTCTCTGTAAAGGGAGGCATACTGTTTAAGGGAGAGCAATGGGTAGTACCGCAGCAGCACAGGAGGGAATTCCTTCAACTGGCCAATGAGGGTCCAGGAGAGGGGCATCCCGGGCCTGAGGCCATCTGGCAGCGGGTGGAACAGGCAGGATGGTGGCCAGGGAAAACGTCCGCGAGTTCTGTGCCAGCTGTCTGGTGTGTGCTGCTAACAACCCTGACCCGCACAAAAGGAAGGTACCTATGGGACACATCAGGAGGGTAGTGGGACTATGGTAGTCGATCCAGGTCGACTACATCGGGCCCCTACCCACCGCCCAGGGAGGCTATAAGTACTGCCTAGTCCTGGCGGATGTGTTCACAAAGTGGGTAGAAGCCTTCCCCTGCCGAACAGCCATGGCTCTGAGTACAGTCAAGATCCTGGTCAGGGAGGTATTCTCATGATGGGGGCTACCACAGTACGTGGAGTCCGACCAAGGGAACCACTTTACCAGGCAGGTCATGCAGAATACCCTTACAGTACTCGGCATAGAGGGGAAATGGCACGTTGCACACAACCCACAGTTCTCAGGGATTGTAGAGAGGATGAACAGAACTTTGAAAGAAAGGCTGAGGAAAGAGACGGTAGACTCACATAGAAAGTGGGTAGAAGTCTTACCATTGGTCCTAATGGGGATGCGAGCCAGCCAGTCAAAAAGCACGGGGTATTCCCCACACGAGCTCATGACTGGTAGGGTTATGCGGACCCCCACCCATGTGCTAGCCCCGGTGCTCACGGAGGGCTGGCTCAGAGAGGTGAACCGGGACAGCTTTGTCAGGAATCTGTTTGAACACCTTAAACAGGTTCACTGGAAGGCTGCTAGCAACATGGGAAAACAGCATCGGAGTAACCGACTGCTGCTAGAACCTCGTACGCACCTTGAGTGGGAGATAGGGGATCAGGTTATGGTTAGGAATTTTGCTTGGGTAGGCAGTCTAGAACCATTATACATGGGGCCCCACAGCATTGTAGATAAGGCAAGCCCCATGGTATACACCATAAAGCTGCCTCGGTGCACCAAATGGTTCCACATTAACCAATATAAGTTGTTTAAATCCGAGAGAAGGGAACAGCCAGTTGGGGCAAGGTCTGAGGATAAAAATCCTCAGCCTGCAGCAGAAGCAAACTCACAGACTGCACAAGTAGGTGCAGTGGCTTGTTTTGAGGGAAGGGCCATCCGAGGGACACTCCCCCGCTCATCTGGGACTCAGACGAGGTGGGACCTGAGGGCAGAGAGTTACCTGCCCCTGACACAGGTTTAGAAGAGGTACAGTCTGAGGATAGAAATCCCCAGCCATCGGCAGTGGAGATTCCCCAGACCGCACAAGAGGGGACAGTGGCTCGGGTTGAAGACCCACCAGCCAGAAAACCCCCACCAGCTAGAGTCCCCAGAAGGTCCCCACGAACGCCACGGCCAAAGAAACCGTGGTCACCGGCTCCCCAGTTTAAAAGGGCAGCCCCTCAAGTCAGGGATTGATCTGAGGACAGAGGTCCCCAGCCAGCAGCCACAGGCTGCGAGGGACCAAAGGTACAGGACAGGGCGGCCACACCGAAGGGAGTAGTGTGCTGTAGCCCAAACAGGGATTAACCTGGCCACCCGGGGACGGGCAGTGGATGTACATAGCTCCTGTTATTTAATTTTGAGATTGTTAAGTTTGGGTGTTTTAGTTAAATTTTAAATAAGGTGGTTGGTAGTTTAAGTATTATTGTTTAAGAGTGTTTGTATTGAGTCGAGGTCGCAAGACTCGACTATGATTTACCCAAACCAGCGAATCTGTTCGGGAGCTGGCTATATGCTCTTATGTTTGCCTACAGAAAGGATTTCGATAGGATGGGGGGCATACTCCTACTCGGCCTGATAGGAATGGCTGCTGGGAGGCGAGGTGACGTGGAGGACTCCCATATTTTTGGGTACTCAGGGGAGAGAGCACCGGATGTGACTGCGAGGGGCAGCGAAAGTAACGTGGAGGAGAGCACCACCTATTCCCATGTGGGAAGATGGCCAGGGTGGCTGGGATCTAACTCCACCCAATACTTCAGTCAGACCGGGTTCACCTACGGGAAGGCCTCCCTCCCCTGCTCCAGCATAGAGATTATGGCCACACGGGTCAGGTCACTGAGGGGAAACACGTGTGCCTGACCCGCAGAGGACAGATTCCCCTGGGAAGGTGGTGGTGGCTCAGGAAGCTGAGCAGAGACATGGGGGACGGTACAGCTGACTGGGAGCGACTGGGGAACGACACCCATCGGACCATTACCGGGAACCATGGGGAGGGGGGGGTGAGCGTGTGCTGGGACAAGTGGTGGAAATCGGAACAGGGAATCTATGTCTGCATGTGGGGATCGTGGAAGACCTGCCCCATGGGCGTATCCATTATCTTTTCCGCAGCATGGCTGGACAAGGGCAAGGGGGTGGAATGGGATTCCCACCTATACACTTGCATAACCCCATCCTCTCCGGCCTCAGTTAAGGCCACTGAACTCGTGGCACATGCCCAAAAGCCCCTGCCCATGGCCCCGACAGTAAGGACACATATGGAGAAGTGCCCTGACACCACCACGGGACCAGGGAATGGGCTGGTACTAGTGCCGACCGAAAAGGTGCTATACCGGGGTACACTACGCAGTGGCTTCCGTGATTCTAAACCTCACAGAGGTACACTTACCTGAGTGGTGCCCCAAGGAGACAGAACAGCTATACCAGGCCTTGTTAAGAGAAATGTTCAGGAAATTCTACGAGTTCGATTTTACCAATGTAGACAAAACAGAACTGTACACTACCCACACTGAGTACTTTAGCAATGCGGGGAGACAAAGAAGGGGAACCTGGAATGATGTTTTCACAGCATATAATACAGGATCCTCTGTGATAAACAGTCTGGATGACATAGAATTGCAGACACAAATAAATGGTTTAAAAACACAATGACGAGAAATCTTACCAGAGGAGAACACAGTGATAGGCTCAAAGTTACACGAGGACCAGGCCATGAAGGTCCATTTAAAGGAGATTATTGCTGAGTTGGAAAGGCCGCCAAAACAGTGAATGCACTCATTCGAGAGGATAGGAATGCATCAGACCAGGCTGCACAGAATGAGGTGTGCGTGTTGTACGGGGCATGGTTGCTGGGCGAGGGCCGCAGCAACCTGGAGGATTTAAAGCAAGGTTTAGTCCCCTCCTGGATCATCAACAAGCACCTCGCAGCCCTCCACCCATTTGAGAATTCACTACGTCCGTGTCAGTTCCGCCTAGCCTCTGAAGCCTACCCTGTCCCAGTAGATTGTGGGCGCTCCAACCACACCATCATGGGTATAGTAGTGAGGATGCCGGTCATGGGTGGGACAGCTCGACCTGCACCGGCATATAGGGTGGAGAACATTAGAGTCATTCAAGAGGGTGCACACATCCGTTTCGCAGTGGTCCCACCTTACATCATAAAGTGGGAGCACATGATGATAGGTACAGACCTCTCTGGGTGCCGGAGCTGGGGTGCACACTTAGTACTGTGTCCCCAGCACTTGAACGCCTATTCCAGACCACAGTGCGGGTTTAAAACTGCTGGTGCACAGCCTAAAAACTGTACCATGGAGGTAATGGCACAAGGCCGTGTTCCCCCACAGGTAGCATATATAGGGGGTGGGACATACTGTGTCACCACAAGTGAGCCCCACTACCAGCTTGGACAGCACATCCGGTGTCCGGTAAGTGACAGCAGTTTTTGTCTTAAACCTGAGGCAGAAGTTCAAGTGGCCCAGGAACGGATTGTCCCCATTCCTGAACCCTCCACTGTTCACCTCACTGTTAGGGAAAACATTACCAACCTGCAGAGCTCTGTCAAATATTTCAGTTACGAAATTCCCCCTCTACCAGAACATCTTACTAAACTACTAAAAGCTGTAGAGTTATCACAAAAGTATACTTTGGAACAGAAAACATACGAGATAGAGGGAGAGATTCAAAGTATCACAGTCCCACCCTGGTGGGACATGTTTGAAAACATAGAGGTCCCTTCATGGGTCAGAATGGCTTCCCACACCCTCGTGGTTTGCCAGCTGGGAATAGTGTTGTACCTTTCGAGTCCTCATGACCCTTCAACAGAACAGGGCCACCAGTTACGAAGGGGAGGAGGGTGAGCAGTTTTGGAGCGGTTGAAGCAGAGTTTAAGCAGGGAGAGGTAGCTGAGCCAAGTGGAGGAAGGAGATCTGGAGGTTTTCAGGCCCGCAGGCAACATCACAGCGAGGGGCACGGGGTGGCAGGCTCAACCGAAGACAACAAGGCCGCACCGCAGACCTCCACGAAGATCGACCACCCACAACCGTGCCCTCCGCCCAACTGAAGAACTTTCGCAGATTCCACAGACCAGAACCACATGGGGACGGCAGGCCCCAGAGGACACAAAGAACATACCCCAAAACTGCAACCGGCTTACCTGGCTGGATTTTGAACTGTCAAGGAACCCTGGTTGATGACCTTTCCTAGTTCAATTTAGTTAGGTTTTTGGGGTGGGACAAGGGTAAGGGAATTAGTAGCGTGATTTTCCCTCGTTATGCCATGTGTTCCACATTCTTAACTAAGTGTACTTTGTAGGTCTGTATAATCTCAGTGTAATCCTAATGTTATAAGTTCATTTGTGACTTCAAAAGCCCAGTTATTTTTTTCTTGCACCAAAACTAGTTGTCTGCTGCACTTTGTCACAACCCCCAAATAAGTCCAAGGTCTAGAACCCAGGGAGTGGGAGCAATTCCGACCACTCAGAAGTCAGAGGTGAAGCTGTCACACACCACCACCCCCCACACCCCCAGCTGGCCAGCATCTCTCTGTAGGTGGGATCTCTGCCCCCGAGGGTCCTGATCTCGGGTAAAGACCCCATCACTGGCCTGTCAACTGCCTGATTAGCATATTATACCGATGGGGGAAAGATGTGAAGCGTGGGTCTCACCAGCCCAAGATTCCACCCATTGACTTTACTATCGAGTCACAAACTTTAATTGTAACTATCACTTGCTCAAAAGTGGAATAGAAGCAATTTTACTTTACCAGTTTGCTATAAGGAAATGTGAAGATCTTTTAGTGTTTTTTATCCACCAATTACATTGTTAGGTTTGTTTTGGGAGTGTCCTTTAAAATTTCTATTGAAGCTTGCTCCTTGGGATTTAGACATAGCTCCATTGCAATAACTCACTTTGCAATGGATCAAATGCTTCAGCACGTCTCAAAGCACTTTGCAACCAACTAAGTACTTCTAAAGCAAAAATGTAACAGCCATTTGGGCAGAGCAAGCAAACAGTAATGTGATAATGACTAGATAACCTGTTTTAGTGATTTTGGTCGAGTGTGATATATTGTTCAGGACACCAGGAGAATGCCCCTGTTCTTCAAATTAGTGTCATTGGATTTTTATACCTACCTGAGAAGGCAGAGAGAGCCTTGTTTAATGTCTCATTCAAAAAACTGCACCTCCAACAGTACTGCACACCCACTCTACTGCACTGGAGTGTCAGTCTAAATTTTGTGCTCCCTGGCTGGAACACAACCTTCAGACTCAGACATGTGGGTGCTCCTCACTGAGCCAAGTCTGGTTTTGCCTTTCGAAAAATGCAATTTCTTTCTTTGCTCTTTAAAATTCCCTCTGCTTCCTCTCCTGATTCATTCCCTGCACTCATATGCACCTTGTGCATGCGTCTGACCCTGGTGTATAAACCAGGGTAATAATAAAGCGCATGCCAGGGAATTCCATCTTTGGCAACACACTTTCCACCAGGTGTCAGTGCATAGCAGGAGCAGGAAGCATTGCTTACCTCCTGCTCCCTCAGCCAAGACTACAAATTGTAAATAAGCCATGGTTCCCTTCACTGATTGCTGTCCCAAATGTAAAACAAATTATAGCAGAAATGTTATACATAACAGAATCCAAAGTGGACTTGCCCAGTTTGTGAGTAAATGCACCATCAGGTGTGGAACTGAACCATACAGAACAACAGCTCCTAAGTTAGACCACCAATTACCCTCATCTCCGGTTTGATTCCCTCCAACCAGGCTTCTGCACTGCCCAAACCACCAAAATGATCGAAGCAAAGTCACAAACAAAATTCTCGGTGTATGCAACCAAGCATTAATTACAGCGTCCCCCTATAACTTGGGCCAGGTTTTCCCGTTGGAAATGGGAGACAAGAGGTGGGTTCCATTCTGGTCGCAAACCTGCCTCTGACATGAAACCTGAACCGGGAACGATTTTCCTAGAGTTGGGGCCTTATTTAGGTAAGGGACGTGTCTGCCATCCGATCAGGCAGACAGATCGCAGGAACAGGGGCAGGCTGCCTGCAGAGCGGGTGGCATAAAAGGCCATTTTTGTGGCTGCCGATTACAACTGTACTCAAAGTGCTGATAAGTCTGAGTGAGGGAATGTAAAAAAGCTTGCCAGTTGCCTCCCATTGCTTCATTTTAATTGTAACACCCTCTGGAAAGACTCCTCTCTTAAATGGGACAAGAACTCAAAGGAAAAGTCTTTGTAACTCTCATTAGCTTCCTTCACCAGGCTTGGTCAGAGTTTGCTTCCAAATAATGTGCATGATTGATAGAATGCTGCCCTTTCTTTCTCTTTTCTCTAGCACTTGGGTGCAGACTATAAAGTAGAAATAACCCAAGTGACAGCAAGAAGTGAATGGCCAATTTTGAGGGGGCTCTCTGGTTATATGAACCTGAATGAAATGGCTTTTAGCAACAATGCAATGTGAAGATTTTATAGATGAAAATCTTCCTAATAAACAATGGCTTGAACACAACTAACTCCATACCATCCTATCTCGCACCTACTGTAAACTTCAACCTCTTCCCATATTCTATATCTGCACCCACTCCCACTTACTCATCACTTTTATCCTCGCTGACCTTTATTGGCTTCCAAGGCCTCAAATTTAAAATTCTTATCTGTGTGGTTGGATCACTTGATTGGCCTCACTCCTCTCTACCTCACTAAATTCTAGGGGGAATCTCTATGGAGCCAATGGGTTCTTGGCCGCCAGCTGGAGTGCTTGTAGAGACCTGTCAGGCAGTCGAGAGGTCACTGGCTGACCTTCCATGGAATCAGGACCCTGGGAGCAGGAATTCGTGCCCGCTGAGAGCCGCTGGCCAATCAGGGGCCACTCATCAGCACCACCAAGGAGGCGGTGGCTACTGCAGGATACACCCCTCGAAGCCCAGATCTTCATTGGATCCCTGGACCCAGGTGAGTGATAGCAGGTGGAGTTTCGCAGGCCAGTAGTCGTGGGGGAGGGTCAAAGGGGTGGGGGGTGTATGCAGCAAGGGCAGGAGGGTGGCTGTTAGCAACAAGCCCCCACCCCCTCAACTTGCTGATGCCAGGTCCCTCAATTAGGTACTGAGTGGCTTTGAATGAGGGGACTTCCCCGACCCTCTGCTCCCCAGGGGATTACCAGCAACTTGCACAGGTTTGCTTGTCAAGCTCCCCATGTGGTGACATGCCCTCTGCTAACATAATACCAGCAGGGGTGGGATGAGGCACTTAATTAAGCATCAATTGCCCAATTAAGGGCTTCAATTGGTGCCGGCGTGCAAAGGCTGTTCAATGATCTTTTGCCAAGGAATTAACCAGTCCCCACCCACCACCATCCCAACCGAGTGAATGCCCTCCCCACTGCCAAACTCACCACAGGAGAGCATAAAATATTGCCCTAGGTCAACAACTGTCCCTCCCTCTGACAAAATTTAGCTCTGTATTTAACAACCCTAGACAGAGATCAAAAGAAAAACATAATCTGAGTCTTCATTTTACATGAAGGATACAGAAATGCAGAGAAAGTTTAAAAGGATTTACAAGGATGTTACCAGAACTGAGAGGGTATCAGGAAAGACTGAATAGGCTTGAGCTATTTTCTCCAAAGAGAAATTGGAGAGGTGATCTAAAGAGTTTGATAGTGTCGATGTAGAGGGAATTTTTCCAATTGTAGGCAAGTCCAAAACCAGGGACCATAAACATAAGATAGTCACAGGTAGATTCAATAAGGAATTCAAGAGAAACTTTTTCATTCAGAGTGTGGTTAGAATGTGGAACTACATGCCAGAGGCAAATGGTGGAGATGTATTTGAGGGGAAACTAGATAAGAACATGAGGGAGAAAGGAATAGAAGGTATGTTACTAGGTTGAGATAAAGTATTGTGGGAGGAGGCTTGTGTGGACATAGAATGCTGGTCCAAATAGCTTGTTTCTGTGCTGCAAATCCCATGTAAAAGCACACCACAGTCATCGCTATCATCTTGTTCAACAGTTCCAAGGACAGCTGATAGAATCCATGGTGATATAATAAGGAGAAAATTATTACATGACTCTTTTATCCACTCCAAACAAAATAGTTTGCCAAGTGCATTGTGCATTGACCTTTCAACCAAATTGATACGTTAATCACGCCTGTTTGATCAATTATTTTAGAAACAATAAGGTTTGTTTTGGTTAAAAAAGAAATGAAATCTTGTGGGCTAGTTCTATTGTTTAAAATGAGGTGTTCGGATTTATTTTTAAATGTTAATGGTCCCTAACCAGATTGTAACAATATTTTTTTTAAATGCCGTGGAATTTAACTCCACAGTGTGCCACTGATCATTTCCTCATCTGGCATTCAGCCTGATCGACACGCTGGGCCTTGAGTTGGGTAGGAAGCCAGTCGGTGAATGCCACAATAGTAGGGAAGTTACCCTGGGGTGTGTAAAAGGAGTTTACACTAGATGCCCCGTGAAGTGACAACAGCAGAACAGGACTAGCTCAAAGGACATTGCTGGACCATGTTGTAAAAGTGGGAAGGTTTCTCTTTGCCCCCTGTGAATCAGAATTGTAAAAATGTTTCTAGAGAGCAGCTTTAGACTGCTGTTATGGCTCATCCAGTGGAAAATCTTCGCCACTGTTAAAAATTGAATGTCGGAAAGTTTGTTGACAGGGATTGCTGAGATTGAGAACGCACAAGAGGCTAGGATTGTAGGGCTGTTAGCCTGGAGTTCATTACAGGGATATAGAGAGGGGTGAGGACATACAGACATTTGAAAACAAGGACAAGAATTTTAAAATCATATTCTTGCTTAACTAGGAGCCAATATATGTCAGTGGGCACAGCAGTGATGGATGAATGGTACTTGGTATGAGTTAGGACACAGGCAGCAGAGTTTTGAATGATCTTATATCACATGAGCAGTGACATGTTATTAATTCAATTTTAAAACTTTTATTTTATTTTTACTTGCTTTTGGAAACCTCATCCCACCCGTGGATGAGGTTTCCAAAAAAATGCCTGACCTTTTTGCCTGTCCACCAACCGTTAGGTTGGAAGGACAGTGAAAAAAATTAAGCTAATTGATTATTTAATGGCCTTAACAGGTCTTTTAATTGTCAAATTAAAATTAATTGACCAAACTATCACACGACTGCGCGCTGACGGCAGCATGCTCGGCCGACGTCAACCTGCGCCATTTCACGCTTGAGCAGGTCAGGCGCGCGCCCACCAGCCGAGCGAAAATTTCTGCCTTTGACCTCCAGAGGGAAAAGTTAGCAATGGGAGAATGAAGGAAAGAGGCAGAGAGTTACGGCTTGCACTGTCACATGAGGGGACATGTTTAAATAAATTTTAACATAATTTATTAAAGTTTTTTATTGCCCATTCAATCTCCCTGAGGCAGCTCAGTACCTCAGGGAGATTGCTGCGCTCTTTCGTATACATACATAAAAGAGCGCCGGCCCCGACTCTCCCTCCTCCCCCTGCCCACACAGATAGAGCTGAGCACTACTGGCCTTAATCGTAGGCAGTGATCAGCTCCGCGCCCCCCTCCGCCCACTCCCGCCCAGCCCACCCGCCATCAGTAAAATCCTGGCTAGAGCTAAACCTTTTTTTATCACCCTTTTAAATGAGAGAAAGATAGAAAGCGGGGAGACCATGTGACCATAAGGCGTGAGAGCAGAAGTAGGCCATTTGGCCCATCAAGCCTGCTCCACCATTCAATGAGGTCATGGCTGATCTCATGACCCTCAACTCCACTTTCCTGTCTTTTCCCCATAACCCTTGATCCCCTTACTGATTAAAAATCTGTCAATCTCAGCCTTGAATATTCTTAATGATCCAACATCTACAGCCCTCTGAGCTAAAGAATTCCTATATTGACCACCCTCTGAGAGAATAAATTCCTCCTCATCTCTGTTTTAAATGAGTGCCCCCTTACTCTGAGATTATGCCCTCTGGCCCTAGACTGTCCCACAAGGGGAAACAACCTCTCAGCATCCACCCGATCAAGCTTATATCTTAAGAATCTTATATGTTTCAATAAGGCCGCCTCTCATTCTTCTAAACTCCAATGAGTACAGGCCCAACCTACTCAACCTTTCCTCATAAGAAAATCCCTCCATCCCCGGGATCTCTGGACTGCCTCCAATGCCAGTATATCTTTCCTTAGATAAGGGGACCAAAACTGTTCACAGTATTCTAGGTGTGGTTTAAATAGTGCTTTGTATAGTTTTAGCAAGATTTCCCTATTTTTATACCCCATTCCCTTTGAAATAAAGGCCAACATTCCATTTGCTGAACTTGTATGCTAGTGTTTTGGGATTCAAGGACGAGGATCCGCAAATCCCTCTGTGTTGCAACTTTCTTCAGCCTTTCTTCATTTAAGTAATATTCAGCTCCTCTATTCTTCCTGCCAAAGTGCATAACCTCACACTTTCCCACGTTATATTCCATCTGCCACATTTTTGCCCACTCACTTAACCTGTCTATATCCCTCTGTAGGCTCTTTGTGTCATCTTCACCATCTTTCTCACCTATTTTTGTGTCATCTGCAAACGTGGTGATAGTACATTCATTTCCCTCATCCAAGTCATTAATATATATTGTAAATAATTGTGGCCCCAGCACTGATCCCTGTGGCACTCCACTAGTTACAGGCTGTCATCCTGAAAATGCCCCCCCGTATCCCAACTCTCTGTCTTTTATTAGTTAGCCAGTCCTCTACCCATGCTAATATACTATCCCCAACACCATGGGATCCTATCTTATTAAGTAGCCTTATGTGTGGTACCTTATTGAACACCTTTCAGAAATTCAAATATATTAATCTACTGGTTCCCCTTTATTATCCTGCTGGTTACTTCCTCAAAGAATTCTAATAAATTTGTCAGGTATGATTTTCCCCTTCATGAAGCCATGCTGACTCTGTTTCATTAGATTATGCTCTGCTATTACATCTTTTAAAATAGACTCCAACATTTTCCCAATGACAGATGTTAAGCTAACTGGCCTATACTTACTGTTTTTTGTCTCCCTTTCTTTTGGAATATGGGTGTTACATTGGCAGTTTTCCAATCCTCTAGGACTTTTCCAGAACTTAAGGACTCTTGGAAGATTACTACCAGTGCATCCACTATCTCTGCAGCTATTTCCTCTAGTAGCCTAGGATACAACCCATCAGGTCCAGGTGACTTATTGGCCTTTAGCCTTTATTTGCTCCACCCACCCCACCCCTGAACACTTTTGCCCCATGATTATTTAGTATTTTTGAAACGCTATTGGTGTCTTATACTGTGAAGACTGCTGCAAAGTATTTATTCAATTCCTTTGCCAATTCCTGGTTCCCCATTATTATTTCCCTAGCCTTATTCTCTAAGGGGCCTATATTGACTTTGGCCTCTCTCTTCCTTTTTATATATTTGTAAAAACTCTTACTGTCCATTTTTATACTACTTGCCAGTTTACCCTCAAAGTTTATTTTCTCCCTCTTTATTATGTTTTTGGTCATCTTCTGTTGGTTTTTTAAAATTTCGCAACCTCTGGCTTACCACTAATCTTTGCCACATTGTATGTTTCTTCTTTCACTTTAATACTATCCTTAACTTCCTTAGTTAACCATGATTGGTTTATCTCCTTCCTACAATCATTCTTCCTCACTGGGATATATCTTTGTTGTGAGTCATTAACTATTTTCTTAAACGTCTGCCATTGTTCATCAACTGTCTTTTCCGCTAAACTCCTTTCCCAGTCCACTGCAGCCAACTCTGCCCTCATTCCATTGTAATTATCCTTGTTCAAGTTTAGCAGTTCACTGTTTCCTACAGGATCTTTTAATCTGAGACCATTTATTAAATCCGCCTCATTAAACATTACAGATCCAAAATAGCCTGATCCCTGGTTGGATCCACAACATAGGGGAGAATTTTCCCCATGTCGGGCCACCCGCGATCGGGTCAGCGCTGCCATTTTACGCGAGCGGGCCAATTAAGGCCCACCCAGCGTAGTTCATGACTCTCGTGGATAGCGGGAGTGGGCGGGCGGCGGCGGGCGTGCACAGACCGCCGGGTCCATTAGTCCATTAGGGTGGCCTGTTTAAATGAAGGCCTGGCAGCCTTGGAAAGGCTGCTCACAATGGCTGGGAGAAGGGCTCAGCAGAGGGGCAATGTGCATGACGCAAGCCCGGAGGGTAGGCCATCAGGGCAGTGTGCCCCTCGTTTCTCCGATGAGCGCCTAGCTGCCCTCCTGTAGTAGGTGGCAGCACAGCGGGAGGTTCTCCTGAGGGATGGGAGACGGAGGCCTCCCCACCTGACCAAATGTGTGTGGGAGGAGGTGGCTGAGAGTGTCAGCTCCCATGATGTGGTGCAGTACACATGGCCCCAGTGCCGCAAAAGATTCAATGATCTCCTGAGCTCTGGAAGGGTGAGTACCATGTTGCCTCAAAAGTCACTTTATGCAGCCGTCACCCTTTCCCCCCAACCCCACCCCTCACCCATGGCAACTCTGAGTACAGCAGCATCATTGAATCCCTCACGGCATGGACCCCTCGCTGGGTATGCCAGCAGAGATTGCCCATGCCCAGCTCACCCTGAGAGGGTTGAGTTAGGATGTGTTCTGCATCCGCAGCATGTGTGACACTGACACCAAGAGTATAGAATGTGGGTAAAGTCAAGGATCTGCACCTAGGTGCAGTGCTGGAACTGGGAAGCATGTCAAAGTCAGGGTGCTAACATGCTGGGAGGGGAGCTTCCAGGTGACGGGGCACCGATCCATCTGCTGGTCTTTGCACTCCACGTCCTTGCTTAGCAAAGTGACACCTTGTGATGCCACATGTGAAGGAGGCAGCATTTGGCCAATGAAGGTGGCGGGGAGGGGTGGCAGGTTCAGCCCTGGCTGGTTTGGGTGAGTGTGCGGCAGCTGCGGGGTGACGAAGAACTGGAGTTCTGCAATGTCCCACTCTAGCTGGGTTGGCAGGGATGCGATGGGAATTCAGGCGCAGGCTGGACTAATCAATGCTTCTCTCTCCTTTTCAGGAAAAGGCTGCGCACAATGCCCCTGAACAAATGTGGACAGGCAGAGGGCAGGCCCAGTTGGACATCCTAATGGCTTTCGAGCAGCTGGCCATGGACCTCGAGAGGCACCATGCCCCCAGGTCCACCGGTTGCGGTGAGATTGGGGTGCCACTGGGGGGGAGGTACATTTGGTGAGCACTCAGGTCACTATGTGTGTCCCAGAAGCCATAGCACTGCTGAATGCTCCGTGATTGAAGTTAGCAACATGGGTTGATTATGGAAGGATGAGCGCATAATGATCCGGGGGCGCGACAGCGGCATGCAAGTTGACATTGTCTACACTGTAACTAATCAAATGTCCTTTTTGTTCCTTTCAGCATCACTGGAGCAGGGCAGGGAGGAGGAGGCAGAGGTGCCACCTCTCACCCCTGAAGAGAGTGCCCAGGGCGCTGGCAGCCGGAGGACTGCTGGGGGCCAAGTACATGCTCGGATGGTGACTGATGATGTGCCTCTGGAGTCGTCTGTGAGGCAGCGAATGCTGGAAGTTCTGCAGGGTATGCGGGACGATCTAGCGGAGATACATGAGGCTATGCATGGCATGGTGCCCGTGCTGGAGGATCACCAATGTAATGAGCCTCATGGCCGAGCGCCATGCTTCCTCCATGGAGGGAGCGGCGACTCTCGTGGATAGGCTCCTCCAGGAGACCAATCAGGGCCTCCTGGGGATGCGCTCGGACCAGCAAGCTCTCACAGCGGCATTGACCTCAGCTGGTCAGTGCCAGCGCGGGAGATGGTTTAGGCACAAAGTATCCCAGCCCTGACCTCTCTGCGGGCTCCTCTCAGGGTGCTCCAGATAAGGGCAGCAGCTCCTCCCCCCCTGCCAGTGACTGTGGCATCCGATGAGGGTGCGGCAACTGGAGAGAAGCCAGCTGTGGAACTGGCCGCTCCCTCCCAGGCGAGGCCACCAAATGCTCCACAGGCCAGAGGACGTCCGCCAAGGTCATCGAGGCCAACAGGACAGCACAGTGAGCAGGCTGTCTCAGCTGCCAGTGCCAGCGAGGGGACAGCACCTAGACGTAGCACCCATAAGCCTAAATTTAAGGCACCTTAGGCACACCACCGGTTTCTCACTGATGCTTTTATGTTGGCCCACAGTACTTTGCGGAGGACTCGGTGTGATGTCCAACACTGTTTTTGTTTTGCTTTATGAAGTTACATTTGTTCCCTCAATAAATTTTGACATGTTGCCATCCCTCAAGGTGGTCTCTTACTTCTGCAAGTGGATAGAAAGCCATGATGAGTTGTTTGACCTTGAGCTTTATTGACAAGGGCCTTAGTTAATGTTATTACTCAGGCTGGTTTAGCACTCAGGTATTGAGTGTGGAGCCTGCATCCCTAGCGTGTGTTGAAGGTCCATCGGTGGTGGGCTAGCTGAAGGTTCTTTGGATTAAAGACTCCCTGGTGTCCCTGCCTCCCTGGAATATGCCCGGGTCAGCGTCTACCCCCTTAGCGTTCTCCTGTGCTTGCTCATCCTCGGATTCACTGCTGGAATCATCGTGTGCATCTGGAGCAACAGCGTCCACGTCTTCCTCATTTACTGTGTCCCCCCTTTCCAGCACCTGATTGTGGTGAGCGCAGCATGCAACCACTATCAGCGACACACGATCTGGGGAGTATTGGAGTGCGCCCCCTGAACGGTCGAGGCATTGGAAGCGCATCTTGAGAAGACCAACGGTTCTCTCCACCACAGCCCTTGTGGTGCCCTGGCTCCTATTGTACCGCTGCTCAGCCTCTATTCTTGGATGGCGGCGAGGCTTCATGAACCACCTTCTGAGGGGATAGCCCTTGTCACCCAGCAGCCATCCATCCAGCCGAGCTAGGGCACTGAAGAGCCCCGGCACCTGGGAGTGTCTGAATATGTAAGCATCATAGGAGCTGCCTGGGTACCTTGCACAGACTTGTAGAATCTGCATCCTGTGGTCACACACTATCTGCATGTTCATGGAGTGGAAGCCCTTCCTGTTGACGAAGGCAACGGGCTCACCTGCTGGCACCTTGATGGCCACATGTGTGCAGTCTATAGCACCCTGGACGTGGGGGTAGCCAGCAATCGCTGAAAAGCCTCTGGCTCGCTCTGTCTGACTGGCCTCGTCCGAGCAGTAGTGGATGAAAGTCAATGCACACCTGAACAGAGCATCTGTTACCAGCTTGACACAAGTGTGGACAGCTGATTGGGAGACTCTGCAGAGATCGCCCACCGAGGCCTGTAAAAATCTGGAAGCATAGAAGTTGAGGGCAGCTGTGGCCTTTAGAGCCACTGGCATGGGGTGTCCACCCACACAGTTTGCAGAGATCTCAGGGCCTGTCATCTGACAGATAGAGGTGACTGTCTCCCTTGAGACCTCAGACACATTGAGGTAGCTGCTTCGCCGCCTGAATACCCTAGCAGCAGAATATTGGAGTTTTTTGCGTCCCCTTCTGCCTTGCACTTCCTGTTGGCCCTGCTGCCCTTGTGCCTGCGCCTCCCCTCCCAAAGGTGGCTCCCCTGGAGGCTGAATGTGGATTCCAGGCCTCCTCCCCCTTCTAGCCCTCCCATCCTCCTCAGAGGAGGCGCCTCCAGTGGAGAGCACAACTCCCATTCCTAGGCTAAGGGAAGGCTTCCTGAAAGCTGCAGGCCCCAGAAATGATCTTTACCGTAGAGTCCTGACCAAGGCTTTTACTCCTGTCCTAGCAGCTGGTTTGAGTTTTGAAATCTTCCTAATCACACAGGCAAGTATCAGTAACTTTCACACTTAAATTCCTGAAAGATTACATTCACGACCCCACTCACCCCTCTTATCCTGCCCGTGGATGAGGTTTATACAAATGTCTCCTTACCCACCCGCCTGTTGCGCCTGTGCCACATCCTGAAGATTGCACAGGCTGTGGAAAATCAAGGTCAATATCCCCCTAATTATACTGTCCCCTACCACTATTACATTCCTATTTCTTCCCCCCACTTGAATGGCTCCCTGTACCACAGTGCCGTGGTCAGTTCGTTCATCCTCCCTGCAGTCCCCGCTCTCATCCACACAGCTTGCAAGAACCTCGTAACTGTTGGACAATTTCAGGGCCTGACGCTCCTTGAACGCTACCCCCTGGGTCCCCATACCTGCCTCACCTGCAGTCATACCCTCCTGTCCCTGATCACAGACCAAATTCGAATTATCTAACTTGTGGGGTGTGACCACCTCCTGGAACAAATTGTCCAGGTAACTTTCCCCCTCTCCCCCATGATGTGGCGGAGTATCTGCAGCTCAGACTCCAGCCCCTTAACTCGAGTTCCTTGAGCTGCAAACACTTACTACAGATGTGTTTGCTCCGGATCACCTTGGTGTCCAGCAGTACCCATATGCTGCAGCAGCAACACATCACCAGTCCTGCCAGCGCATCTTATTTTATTTATTTTATTAATTAATTACTACACACACTACTACACACTAATTAAGTCCACACACTCACCCGCTATGTTTTAAATAAAGTCCACACACTCACCCACTCTCTGTTTGAAATAAAGTCCACACACTCACCCACTCTCTGTTTTAAGTGACATCCGCACTCATCCCACTCTCTGTTTTAAATGAAGACCATGCTCACTCGCTCTCTGTTTAAAAATGGTGAAAGGAAGGTAAGTAGTCAGGGAAGAGAAAGAGTAGATGGAATTTCCCAGGAAGTTTTTTTTCCTCAGAATAAAAAGGAAGGTGCTGAGGGTAGACACTCAAAAATTGAAGTGTTTTCATTGTAATAAAGTTGGACACACAAAGTCAGCGTGTTGGAAATTACAGGGAAAATCTATTGGGATTATTGGGCTGCAGAAAAGTTCTGGAAGTAAAAGTACCGTGGGTTTTGAGGTTCATGCACAGGAAAAATAAGTGGTTTGTGTACAGTTAAAACAGGAAGAAGCAGTGATGTGTAAAGAAGTGGGAATGTGTTCACACCATACCCAAGGGAATTCTGAGAGGCAGGTTGCAGAGATGTTTAAAGACTTTGTATGTGAAGGGCAAGTCTTTCCATGTGTACAGTGTGGAGTAGGTAAAGATGTTAAAATTTTAAGAAACACAGGGGCTAGTCAATCCTTAATGTTGTGGGATAATTATATTTGTTGTTCAGAGGGAGTATTGCAGGTGATAATAAGTGGGGTTCATGGAGATGCTAAACCTATTCCATTGTGGAAGGTAAATTTAAAAACTAAGTGGAAAATAGATGAGGTGATTGTTGGAGCAGTGGGAAAATTGCCCATTACAGGGGTTCAATTTACTTTAGTTAATGATGTAGATGATGCCTATGGTAGCTGAACAGCCTATAGAAGTGTTTTCAACAGGAATGTTGCAGAGGGAGCATCCTGGATTGTTTCCAGATTGTGAGATAACAAGATCACAGTCTCAGGTTGAAACAAGAACAAGAAGTTAAAAGGCAGAGAGAAGGTGTGGAAGTCCAATTAGCTGATACTGTGTTTGATAAGATTGTTCAGGAAGAAATAATGGAGAATGCAGCTGAGGTGTTTAACTCAAGGCAGCTGGTGGAGTTACAGGAAAAGGATATGCATATAAGAAAACTATATCAAACAACTTACTCAGAAACAGAGGCAGAATGTATTCCAGAATTTTATTACCTTAAGGGTAATGTTTTAATGAGAAAATGGCAGCCCTGTCATGTTGCAGCAAATGAAAGCTGGAGGGAGGTGCATCAGATTGTTATGCCATTTGGATATAGAAATGAGATTCTGAGGATAGCTCATGAAGTTCCAATGGGGGACATTTAGGAATTGGAAGGACAGAGGCGAAAATACAAAAACATTTTTATTGGCCTGGATTGCATAGAGATGTAGTCAAATTCATTAGAATATGTCACACATGTCAAATAATAGGGAAACCACAAGCAGTGATTAAGCCAGCACCTTTAATTCCGCTTCCAGAATTTGAAGAACCTTTCACTGGGGTCATGATTGATTGTGTAGGATCCTTGTCTAAGACTTATAGTGGAAATTAGTATTTACTGACAATAATGGTTGTGTCTACAAGTTTTCCTAAAGTGATACCTTTGAGAAATATTGCAACAAAGAGAATTGTGGAAGAGTTGACTAAATTTTTTAATAAGATATGGTTTACCAAAAGAAATACAATCAGATCAGGGGTCAAATTTCAAGTCACAGCTGTTTAAGGAAGTAATGAACAGTTTGGGGATAAAATAGTTTAAGTCAACAGCTTATCATCTGGAGTCACAGGGAGCTTTGGAAAGGTGACATCAAACTGTAAAAACTCTGATGAGAGCATATAGTCAGGTCTATCCACAGGATTAGGATAGATTAATTCCATTCTTGTTATTTGCTATTAGGGATACTCGTAATGCATCAATTGTCTTTAGCCCTTTTGAACTAGTTTATAGTCATGAGGTAAGGGGACCACTGAAATTGATTCATGAGAAATTGGTGGGTCAAAGTTCAGAAACTACTCCCCTGGATTATGTATCAAACTTCAGAGAAAGATTGGACAGAGCGTGTGAATTAGCTAGGAAACATTTAAAGACATCACAGCAAGTGGTAAAAGTGAAGGCAGACAGGAAAGCTACAGCTCATATTTTTATTGCTGTGGGCAAAAAGTGCTAGTTCAGTTACCAGTACTGGGTGACTCATTAAAGGCAAGGTTTAGTGGGCCTCACAGGATTGTAAAGAAACAGAATGAAGTAAATTATTTAATAAATACTCCAGATAAAAGAAAGAAACAGAGGGTGTGTCATGTAAATATGCTTAAAAAGCACTTTTACAGAGAAGAGAACCAAAAGGAAGTGTTACTGGTGATAGATAAGGAGAAAGAGGTAGAAATGAAGGATTCTGAAATTGATTTTCCTCTAATCAAATTGGATAATGAGGGGGTAATTGGAAATTTAAATGTAATATTAGGTTACCTTCCAGCCATGTGTCAAAGTGATTGGGAGAAGCTATTCCGGTCACACAAAGCTATTTGTGGGAATAAGCTGGAGAGGAAAAATTTAGCTACACGTGATGTATGTGTAGAAGTTTAATTTTCAATAAGGCACCATCCTCATAGATTACATATGGCAAAGTTATCACAAGTACAGGAAGAAATTGAATTTATGCTTCAAACTTATATCATTGAGTCTAGTTGTAGTAACTGAAGTTCGACTATTATGCTGGTACTTAAACCGGATGGAGCACAAAGACTGTGTGTGGACTATCAAAAAGTGACTGTGGTGACAAAAGCAGATTCATATCCTATACCACGGTTGAAAAAATAGTATTGAGAAAGTGGGACAATCAAAATTTATCACAAAGTTTAACTTGTTAAGGGGATATTGGCAAGTACCGTTATCGGAGGGACCAAAGGAGATATTGGCTTTTGTGATACCAGATGGATTATATCAGTTTAAAGCCATGCCGTGTGTTATGAAAAATGCACCTGCAACATTTCAAAGACTGACAAACAAAGTAATTGCAGGACTGAACAATTGTGCTGTTTATAGTGACGACTTGATAGTTTTCAGTCAAACATGGGAGGAGCATCTGGAAGAATTGTTTTGTTGACTACAAGAAACTAATTTGGTGTTGAACTTGGCTAAAAGTGAATTTGCAAAAGAGCAAGTTACATATCTAGGCCATACCATTGGACATGGTAAGGTGGCTCTGAGAAATGCAAAAGTCAAAGCTATCGTGAACTTCCCCATGCTTACAACAAAGTGAGAAGTTTTGAGATTTCTGGGCATAAGTGAATTTTGCTGGAAATTTGTACCAAATTTTAGCAGTGTGGTTGCTCCATTGACTGAACTATTAAAAAAGACCAAGAAGTGTCAGGAGGCATTTGGCAGTTTTAAAACTGTATTGACTATGACACCAGTTTTGGCAGTACCCAATTATGCCAAGCAACTTAATTTGGCTATTGACTCAAGTGAGATAGGCATTGGGGCCATATTGTTACAAGAAGATGACACTGGAATTGAGAAATCGATAGGGTATTTGTCATGGAAGTTGAATGTACAACGGAGAAGATACTCAATGATCGAAAAAGAGACTCTGGGTCTGGTGTTAGCATTGCAGCATTTTGAGACTGACGTGGCAAACAATTCATCAGAAACAATTATACAGACCACAATCTTTTAAAATTTCTGGACAAATTATGAAACAAAAGTGCAAGGCTATTCAGATGGAGTTTATAACTGCAACAATTTAATCTACAGATTATATATAAGGCTGGACAAGAAAATCTGATGCAGATGCATTGTAACAAGTTTGAAGCTGAAAGGGAAAATTGAACATTTAAAAACCTGGGCACTGGACTGGAATGATTTCTGTTGATGCCAAGGATTTGTATATATATTGTTATATTAATGCATGTAGCTGGTAATGTAATAGTGTGGGTATATAGATAAGGATATGAAGTAATGTAAGATGGGTTAAGAAAATGAAATTATGACAGTTAATTTTACAGTAAGGAGGGGAGTGTCATGAAAATATGATAATTTTCATAATATTATTGTAATTTATTGTAAAGGTAGTCAATAGTGGCAGTTGGGTTAGTTTCTCTGTGTGTAGGTGTGTGTGCATGTGAGTTTTAACTGAATTACAGATAGCTGGTCTGGGTGCTTTGATGTAGCAGAAGTGAAACTAGGTTTGAAATGCTAAATACGTAAACATGTCTGAAGTCTTAGAATGGGAAGTGTGAAGAACATTTGCACTTATAGATAAACCCGAGTAGTGAATTTCAAAGAGATGGGAAAGGTGTTACACTTGGCCAACAGAGGCTAAGCCAAACAATGTGTTTATTTTTCCCAACGATGACTGATAACATGAGTGCTATAAAAGATTCATATTATGGAAAAAGTAAAGTTGCAAGACTATATTGGGATAATAGGATTTACATTAAAAATGGAGAAACCTGTATAAGTTGAGGTTATGTGTAAGAAGAAGGCATGCTAAGATCTAACAAGTGTGAAAAGCCTCCAGCCTCTATGTACCAGGCTACTGTCTCCAGGAACCAAAGCTAAGAGAATTCATTTAAATATCATTGTCTGGGGTATTGTGTGCTTTGCCTGGGTCTGTTGAAATCTATGTTGTCTTACTATTGCCTTAACGGAGGTGTAACCGGGAGCTAGATTAATTAGGGGATTTAGGAGTTATCATAGAAGTCATTTGTAGACCTATGTATGTGCTCAAATTATTTTCTTTTATTGTTTTTTTATTCATTCATGGGACGTGGACATCACTGACCAGGCCAGCATTTATTGCCTATCCCTAGTTCAGAGGGCATTTAAGAGTCAACCACATTGCAGTGGGTCTGGTGTCACATGTAGGCCAGGCCAGGTAAGGACAGCAGATTTCCTTCCCTGAAGGACATTAGTGAACCAAATGGGCTTCTACAACAATCGACAATGGTTTCATGGTCATCTTTTAATTCCAGATTTTTATTGAGTTCAGATTCCACCATCTGCCATGGTGGGATTCAAACACAGGTCCCTAGAGCATTACCCTGGGTCTCTGGATTACTAGTCCAGTGACAATGCCACTACATTATACTAATAAATGTTTAATTTAGTTTTGTAAAAAACCTCTAAGACTCAGTGGACTTATTATTACTGAATTCAAGGCATATATCTCAAAATAAAAATACAAATTGCAATAACAGTTGTGACAGTTGTTTCAATTTTCCCTCTGGGATTTGAGCAGCTCAGCATTTACTATCTGCTGTGCCATAACAGTATTTGCAGAGTGGAAGATGGGAGGCCAACATGGAGGACATTGGAATAATCAAGTCTCTCCCTCTCTCTTCAGGTACCTTGTCCTAAGAGGGTCTTGACTACCATGGACTTCCATGTGTTGTTCCATGATTTTGTTTGACAAGCTACTGCACTGGTTTGACATTGCCTTCTGCAGGTTCTGGCTGACCAGGAGTCTCTCCCATTCTTACCACCTGCCATAGGTGTTTGGAAGTATTTGCAGATTGATAATCAACCTGTCCAACTACACTATGAACGCACCTTCTGTGGCCATCCCAGAGTTTTTGGCTCAGTGATAGGGTCAAATATGACACCAAGGTGTGAACAGTCTGGTTCAAAATCAGACAGTTGCCAGGCAGAGGGATTGAGTCAGTGGTTATGGAATGAGTTGTGTCATGGGCACAATGGCTACACTCTTCCCAATATTTAGTTGGAAAAAGTTTCTACTCATTCAACACTGAGTGTCGAAGAAGCAGAAAGAGCAGAAAGGTCGAAAGAAGTGGTGATGAGGCAGAGCTGGGTGTCATTGTACATGTGTTTTTGGATGATTTTATTAAGAGGCAGGATGAGGATGAGAAACAGGCTGAACAGAAATAGGAAAGTCACTATACACCATCACTATTTACTTGGCCACAAGATGAACTCATACCTTAAGCCGTTGAATGGTAATTCACCAAATGATGGGGCTGACTTTAGCAGCAATTCCAAGTTTGTTGGAATGTCCACTCCTGGCCTCCTCCTCCATCTAGCCCTTCCTTCCTCCTCAGAGGAGCTACCTCCAGTGGACACACTTCATCCCCGTCCCCCTGGCTCATTATGCACTCAAGCTTCCAGAACTAATGGACACGAACATTGGTGGGGTGGTAAATAGTGAGGAGGATAGCCTTACATTACAGGAGGATATAGATGAGCTGGTCAGATGGGCTGATGAGTGCCAAATGGAATTTAATGTGGACAAGTGTGAGGTGATGCACTGGGGCAGGACAAACAAGGCACGGGAATACACAAGGAATGGTAGGACCGCGGGAAGCAACAAGGATCAGAAGGACCTTGGTGTGCATGTCGACTGGTCCTTTAAGGTAGTGGGACAGGTAGATAAGGTAAGAAGGCATATGACATACTTGCCTTTATTAGCTGAGGCATAGAATATAAGAGCAGGGAGGTTATGCTTGAACTGTAGAAAACGCTGATTAGGCCACAGCTACAGTACTGCATGTAGTTCTGAAATGCACATTATAGGAGGGATGTGATTGCAGTGGAGAGAGTGCAGGGGACGTTTACCAGGATGTTGCCTGGTCTGGAGAGTTTCAGTTATGAGGAGAGATTGCATAGACTGGGATTATTTCCTCTGGAGCAGAGGAGATTGATGGGGGGCATGATTGAGGTGTATAAACTTATGAGGGGCATAGATAGGGTAGACAGAAAGGAACATTTCCCCTTGGCAGAGGGATCAGTAACCAGGGGGCATAGATTTAAGGTAGGGGGCAGGAGGTTTACAGGGGATGTGAGGAGCAACTTTTGCACACAGAGGGTGGTGGGAATCTGGAACGCACTGCCTGAAAGGGTGGTAGACGCAGAAACTCTCGTAACATGTGATAAGTATTTGGATGTGCACTTGTGATGCCATGGCATACAAGGCTATGGGCCAAGTGCTGGAAAATGGGATTAGAATAGTTAGGTACGTGTTTGACCCGCGCATCCTCGATGGGCCGAAGGACCTTTTCCTGTGCTGCATACCTCTGACTCTATCACTCTGTGACCGAGCAATGTTGCAACAATAACAAATTTTACAATCATCAGTGCTATGGATGTTGGGAGGACATTGCGGGTCCCACTGTTGGCCTCAAATACCTGGCCGCTCCACACCAGCCTCACCGACACCAGTTGACTTGGATGCATGGCGCCTCTACAGCCCAAGGGCCTCCTGCTCGAAGCGGCTTAAGATGAGGAGGTGTGCCTGGCCGCCTCCAGTCCTTGCATGCTCCAAGGCATTATGAACATTCTTCTCCTGAGAAAGAGAGAACACCATTCATTGCGGCAAATTGTACATGGACTCTGCAAGCACACGCGGCGCCCCAACCACAGTGGGCCATATCAGGCCTCCAGTGCCTCCTCTCCCCGCTACTGCTGATCACTCACACAAAGATAGGTTGTCTGCTCCCAACGCCCCCCCAACCCTTGGACACATGCTGCGTCTATCGCTTTAGGAACCACATGGTATTTGCTCCCATAGCAACTACGTGCAGCGTCGAGGACAGCAGATGGTTCTTTGCCACAACACCTTGAGGCTCACCTTCCACTATCTCATCACCCTGAATAGGACATGTGCTGGAGTGCTGAGTATGCGCTTAGCTTCAGCTCCTGTAGGTTGTCCCCAGAAGAGTCATGTGTGACTAAGAGCAACACATGGTGCGGGGGAGAACTCATCTCCTCCTAAACCACTCAGGCTGATCTAAGCATGGGCACTATCTGTTTGCCCACCCAGCATACAAGAAATGCCCAACATGATTCAATGCAGTCACGACAGTAAGACTTGTGGGGGGATGCCTCAAAGGCTAAGGCTACCCGCTGGGTTAAATGCCCAATGCCAACATGGAACCCACCCTTCCAGAGCGCAACAAATCATTGAAGCACTTACGGCACTGGATCCAGGTGCGCCGCACCACGTCGCGGGAGCTCACCACCTCCGCCACCTCCTCCCAGGAACGTTTGGTCATGTGGGGGGGGCCTCCTCCTCCAGTCCTGGGGGACCAACACCTTCTGCCATGCTGCCACCTCCTCGAGGAGGGCAGCAAGGCAGTCATCAGAAAAGCAAGGTGCGCATTGGCTCCCCTGCTGGCCTACCCTGCAGCCTGCCCTGCTCCTCTGCCCTTCCCTCCAGCATGCCCTGCTCAGCCAACCCCCTGAGGTGTGACCTCAAAGTGGCCATTGTGAGCAGCCTACAAGAGGCTGCCAGGCCTTCCTTTAAACAGACTGCCGGGTCGCCATTGGACCCAGCGATCTCTGCACGCCCGCTGCTGCCCGCACACTCCCGCTATTCACGGGAGTCAGCAAATACAAGGCCAGCCCGCTTAAAATGGCAGCGCGGACCCGATCACGGGCAGCGATCAGGTCCGCGCCCGCACCCACTCCCCCCCCCCCCACCCCACCCCCCCCCACCCCCAGTGGAAAATTCTGCCCAGAATAAACTTTCAGGTTGGTGTTTTTTCACCTGCACTTTTACCTGGCAGCTGGATTTACTTTGAGGTTGTAATATGGAAGCCAGCAGCAGTCGAATGAGCCTTGTGCAATATTAAATTAGCATTGAGCTATCTAAATTGATAAACAACACACTTGAAATATTAAATTAGCCTCACATTCCCTCTCACTTGTTGACTGAGCAGCTGTGCATTTCCTTTCTAACTTGATAATCGTGTTGTGTTAGACCAAGTTAAATGGTCAATAGAAATTGCAGAGTAAATAATTGTGGGAGAATCTTAAATAAAAGCTTTAGAGTTAGAATGGTTCTAATTGTGCTTTCAATCCTTATGTACTTTTATACAACTGCTTTATCATGGGGCAATGGTTAACAGTCTAACAGCCATGCCTTTGAGGCTCAATTGCTCAATCCCTTTACGAGGAGTGATGAAAGACAATCTTGTTTAAATCTGCCTGCTAACTCAAAAATATCTGTGTACAATCAGGTCAGAACATTTCAAGGAGAATAAGTCTTAGCAAAATTGAAATTCTTTCCACTGTTGCAACAGCCGTACTTCCTTTCCATTCACTAAAATCTTACAGTGGTAACAAGCAAAAACTTAGTCTGAATGGCAGACGATTCTGACTGCAAGAAAAGCCACAAATAAAATTTTGAATCCTGTTATCAACAAGGACTGCAGTGGAATTGTCAATTTAAATGAACACAGGAACAATGTTCTGCTGCTTGTCCAACCGGTCTACCCATAATGGTGGACTGTGGATATAAGGGGAGCAGCAGATCAGAGATCCGGCCTCTCTGTAACACACCTGAGGCTCTGGGAAATTGGTGCTGAATTGGTGACCAAACACCCTAATGCCACCACCCCTTTTCACTGTACTGGTGCCCCACTAGCCAATAAAAAGAACTTCCTGCATCGCTGATCTTGGTTCCAAGGACTTATCTAAGCTGACCTGCTCAATGGTATAGTATGCCAATGGCAGGATTACAATGCATTTGCACTGCCAATGGAAAAGTACCACTAGTAAGGCAGAGACAGAGCTAGACTCTCGTGCTGAGTGGTTCATTTAATTTAACAACACTCCCTATAATGAGCAGACAGGAAACTGGATTGCCTGCCAACATATGCTTAATGTAAGAAATAAAATAGTCATGTCATTCCAGCGATGAATTGTGGGGGCTGTTTGGGTGAGGCATGCAATTGGTTGACTGTTATGTGGGCTTCATGCTTTTGAGTGTAAATTTTGTTGGTACTTTTATGGGTTTCTACTTATTGACCTCAACTTCAAAGCATCGAATAACTTCCATTAGTAATTTTGAATAAAGCAGTGATGAGAGCTGCCTTCAATGCTCAGTAAAATTTTAAAAGCTAACTGTTCCTTTCTAACTGACAAGCCTCTGGACCCAGGTGCTTTCCCAGTTAACTTCTACAAAAAAATGCACTTATTGTGGCTCACCTCTTGCTTAATGTTTTTCAATATATCACAAATACAGTACCAGGCACGCAAACAGACATTGTTGTCTCAAATGACAAGAATCCACGCACCGTAACTGCCACATGTCTAAATCATTTTTAAACTATGATTTGAAACTCTATGCAATTAAAAGTTTTTCACCTGGTGAATGCTTAACTTTTGCTCTGGAATAGAATGAGTGATAGATTCCGCATGATACATTTTGGCTTCCACAAATTTATTAAAAAGAAACCACCACAATCATACATATTGCACTTCACTGTCTCTTAAAAAAATGACAAAAAGGGCAAATAATGCTTGTTAAAAAGTGAAAAACCCATAGAATGGCTGAAAGCATTCTAGCTCTTCTTTATTTCTCCTTTCCCTAACCATCCTAACATGAAAATGTTGATTCTTCAACCTCCTCCCAGCCACTCCTGTTCCCTACCCTCATTTCTTTTCAAACCCACTCATCATTTCTTCTGTTGCTGTTATGGGCCTTCCCTCTGTGCAGCCTCAGCCTTACCTTTTGCAGCGTTGTTGCTGCTCTCACTGTTGATTATGGTCCTCCTTCCCGGTATTTTTGAGGTCACTGCTTCAGCTTTCACCTTTGCGCTTATACCACTCAGCGACATGATCACTTCTTCAGGATAACACAGCCTGAGAAGACAATAGGGGCATGGAGAGAAAAAAAAAACAATGGAACTAGCAGGACTGAAGAAAGTAAGGGGGTTCATTTATTTAGCATTTTAGGACATTGAACAATATCCCAAACTGCTTTACAGCCAGTTACTGTCATGTGTGAAAACATGGCAACTTACTTGTGCCCAGCAAAATCTCACAGGCAACAAATGATTGTGCGACACCAGGTAATCTGTTTCTTTTGGTGGTGATGTTTTAGGGAAAAGCTAGTCTGACATTACGCTGTAGAGTTGAGGGTTTGTTTTATTGTTAGAATTGTTGTCCTTAAGTTAAGACGTTAAACTGAAGCCTTGCTTTCTTGCCCAGATGGGCATGAAATATCCCATGACACGATTTGAACAATGGCCAAGAGCCCTCCATTAACCAACGGCCTCCAAAATAGACATTATCGAGTCATTTATCTCAATTGCTCTTTGTAAGGTCAGCAACACTATAATTGCAGCCAGGCTGAAAATGGGATACCCCTACTTATAGACCATAAGACCATAAGATATAGGAGCAGAAATTAGGCCATTCGGCTCATCGAGTCTGCTCCGCCATTCAATCATGGCTGATAAGTTTCTCAACCCCATTCTCCCGCCTTCTCCCCGTAACCTTTGATCCCCTTACCGATCAAGAACCTATCTATCTCGGTCTTAAATACACTCAATGACCTGGCTTCCACAGCCTTCTGTGGCAATGAATTCCGTAGATTCACTACTCTCTGGCTAAAGAAGTTTCTCCTCATCTCTGTTCTAAAAGGTCTTCCCTTTACTCTGAGGCTGTGCCCTCGGGTCCTAGTCTCTCCTACTAATGGAAACATCTTCCCCACGTCCACTCTATCCAGGCCTTTCAGTATTCTGTAAGTTTCAATCAGATCCCCCCTCATCCTTCTAAACTCCATCGAGTATAGACCCAGAGTCCTCATATGTTAAGCCTTTCATTCCTGGGATCATTCTCATGAACTTCCTCTGGACCCTCTCCAGGGCCAGCACATCCTTCCTAAGATATGGGGCCCAAAATTGCTCACAATATTCTAAATATGGTCTGACCAGAGCCTTATAAAGCCTCAGCAGCACATCCCTGCATTTATATTCTAGTCCTCTCGAAATAAATGCCAACATTGCATTTGCCTTCCTAACTACTGACTCAACCTGCAAGTTAACCTTAAGAGAATCCTGGACTAGGACTCCCAAGTCCCTTTGCACTCCAGATTTCTGAATTCTCTCCCCATTAGAAAATAGTCTATGCCTCTATTCTTCCTACCAAAGTGCATGACCTCACACTTCCCCACGTTGTATTCCATCTGCCACTTCTTTGCCCATTCTCCTAACCTGTCCAAATCCTTCTGCAGCCTCCCCGCCTCCTCAATACTACCTGTCCCTCCACCTATCTTTGTATCATCTGCAAACTTAGCCAGGATGCCCTCAGTTCCTTCATCTGGATCATTAATGTATAAAGTGAAAAGTTGTGGTCCCAACACTGACCTCTGCGGAACTCCACTAGTCACCGGCCGCCATCCTGAGAAGGACCCCCTTATCCCCACTCTCTGCCTCCTGCCAGACAGCCAATCTTCTATCCATGCTAGTACCTTGCCTCTAACATCATGGGCTCTTATCTTACTGAGCAGCCTCCTGTGCGGCACCTTGTCAAAGGCCTTCTGGAAGTCCAAGTAGATAACGTCCATTGGCTCTCCTTTGTCTAACCTACTCGTTACCTCCTCAAAGAATTCTAACAGATTTGTCAGGCATGACCTCCCTTTGATGAAACCATGCTGACTTTGCCCGATTTTACCAAGCACTTCCAAGTATTCTGAAATCTCATCCTTAATAATGGACTCTAAAATCTTACCAACGACCGAGGTCAGGCTAATCGGCCTGTAATTTCCCGTCTTTTGCCTCACTCCCTTCTTAAACAGGGGCGTTACATTAGCGATTTTCCAGTCCTCTGGGACCCTCCCTGACTCCAGTGATTCCTGAAAGATCACCACTAACGCCTCCACTATCTCTTCAGCTATCTCCTCCAGAACTCTGGGGTGTAATCCATCTGGTCCAGGTGATTTGTCCACCTTCAGAACTTTCAGTTTTCCTAGCACCTTCTCCTTGGTAATGGCCACCATACTCACCTCTGCCCCCCGACTCTCTTGAACTTTGGGGATGTCACTCGTGTCTTCCACTGTGAAGACTGACACAAAGTATCTATTCAGTTCCTCCGCCATTTCTTTGTTCCCCACTACTACTTCTCCAGCATCACTTTCCAGCGGCCCAATGTCCACTTTTGCCTCTCTCTTACCCTTTATATATCTAAAATAACTCTTGCAATCTTCTTTTATATTACTGGCTAGTTCCTTATTTCTTCTCCCTCCTTATTTCTTTTTTAGTTGTCCTCTGTTGGTCTTTGTAGGCTTCCCAATCCCCTGGTTTCCCACTGTTCTTCGCCACATTGTATGCTTTCTCTTTAGCTTTTATGCTGTCCCTGACTTCCCTTACTTAAATGTTGCAGCTCCTCTTTGTCATTGATGAAATGGTATAATTACAAAGTAGCCATGGAAATCTTAACCCAAGGAAGCATTGTTGTCTCAGACTACATTGATATTGAGTCATTCATTCGATGTCTCTGATAACGTTTGCCATGAGCCTTAAAACAGGGATCATACAGGCTCTGCTAGCAACAGCAGCTAGTTAATTAGATAACTGGCTTAATCAGGTTTTCAGAGGCTAGGTTCAGACAGTATAAAAGTCAGCTATCTTATAGTGCTGACTTTGACTGCAGTAGAGTGCCTCAGTTGGAGTTTGGTGACTGAGAGAGTTTGGTGAGGAGGGAGGATGTGCTCCTTTCTTTTTCTACCTTTCCTCAGAAAGAAGAGCAGTGGCCTTGGTAAGTAGGAACTTGTGAGTAAATTAGAAAAGTGTAGCATTTTTAAGTTCTTATATTTGGATTTAACTGACAAGTGCCAGGAATAAGGGAAATTTAGGGCAAATATATTAAAGTATATGAACAATCCAAAGCAGAATAAAGTTAATGTAAGGGACATAGAGTTAAGGCATGACAGGGCATCTCAGTCAAGTGAAATGTGTGTCCTGTAATATATGAGAAGTCATGGACGCTACTGGTGTCCTAGCTGTCCACCTGTGCAGGAAGCACTCCCAACTGCAGAAACTTGAGTTCCAGGCCTCAGAGCTTGAGTGGGACCGGAGTCACTGTGGCACGTCCGCGAGGCTGAGAGCTACGTGGATAGCACGTTCAGAGAGGTGGTCACACTGCAGCTTAAGGGCCTGGAGACAGAGAGGGAATGTGTGACCACCAGGCAGTCCAAGAGAAGTAGGCAGGTAGTGCAGGAGTCTCCTGGGGTCCCGCTCACAAATCAGTTTTCCGCTTAGGTGAGCGTGCTGGTTCCTCAGAGGAGCACAGTCAGGGCCAAGTTTGTGGCACCACGAATGGCTCGGCTGTACAGGAGGGGAGGAAGAAAAAAGAAAGAGCAATAGTGATAGAGGATTCATTAATTAGGGGAACAGATAGGTCTTCCTGTGGCCGTAGATGTGACTCCAGGGTGGTATGTTGCCTCCCTGGTGCTAGGGTCAAGGATGTCACGGAGCAGCTGCAGGGCATTCTTCTGGAGGAGGATAATCAGCCAGAGGTCGTGGTCCACATTGGGACCAATGACATAGGTAGGCAGGGGGATGTGGTCCTGCAATCAGAGTTTAGGGAGCCACGTAGATCATTAGCAAGCAGGACCTCTAATGTAGTAATCTCCAGATTACTCCCAGCGCCACATGCCAGTAAGTACAGAAATAGGAGGTTAAGGCAGATGAATGCGTGGCTGGAAAGATGGTGCAGGAGGGAGGGCTTTGGGGAAGATGGCATCTGTACAAGACAGATGGGTTGCATCTGAACAGAGCTGGAACTGAGTTCCTTGCGGGGCATTTTGTTAGTGCTGTTGGGAGGCTTTAAACCAACTCGGCAGGGGCGCGGGAACCAAGAGAAAATATTAGAGAGGAATACCAGGGTGCACAAAATACTGGGAGGGACACATAGCACTAGTATAGAGAATAGTGAGTTAATAGATAAAGACGGGTAAGGGAGAAAGTAACAAAATCTAAATCAATCTAAATCAAGGTTTCTATGCCAGTATGTGAATGCACGGAGTATAGTAAATAAGACTGGGGAGCTTCAGGCACAGATTGCCATGTGGAATTATGATGTTGTGGCGATAACAGAAACCTGGCTCAAGGAAAAGCAGGACTAGATGTTAAATATTCCTGGGTACAAGGTGTTCAGAAGAGATAGGAAAAGAAGGAAAGAAGGAGGGGTGGTGATATTGGTTAAGGGGAGCATTGCAGTGCTGGAGAAAGAGGATGTCCCAAAGGGTTCAAGGACAGAATCAATTTGGCTAGAGCTAAGGGACAAAAAGGGTGCAATTACATTGCTCGGAGTAGCCTATAGACCGCCAACTAGTGAGAAGGATGTAGAACAAATCTGCAGGGAAATTACAGAGAAATGCAGGCATTATAGAGTAGTTATAATGGGGGACTTTAATTACCCGAATGTAGACTGGGACAGTGGTAGTGTAAGGGGTGGAGAGGGCCAAAAGTTCCAAGATTGTGTTCAGGAAAATTTTCTGCATCACTATGTATCCAATGCAACAAGAAAAGACACACTGTTGGACCTGGTTCTTGGAAATGAGGTGGGCCAAGTAGATCAAGTGTCAGTGGGGGAATATTTAGGAGACAGTGATCATTGTATTCTACATTTTAGGATGATGATAGAAAAGGACAATAGGCAATCCAGAGTAAGAATAATTAACTGGACTTCAATGGGACAAGAACGGAGCAGGGCTAGTTAGACTGGAATGAAAGATTGGCAGGAAAGACTGTAGCTGAACAATGGGCTACCTTCAAAAAAGAGTTGGTTCAGGCACAGTCAAGGTATATTACATTGAAAGGGAAAGGTAGGGCAAACAAATTCAGAGCTCCCTGGATGAAAAAGGAGATTGAAATTAAGATAAAGAAGAAAAAGTGCGCTTATGACAGGTGTCAGGTAAAAAATACAATTGAGAACCAAGAGGAATACAGAAGGTTCAGAGGGGAGGTGAAAAAACATATTAGAGAAGCAAAGAGGGATTATGAGAAAAGACTGGCAGCCAACATAAAGGGGAATCCAAAAGTCTTCTGTAGGCATATAAATAGTAAAGGGTGGTAAAAGTAGGAGTAGGGCTGATTGGGGACCTAAAAGGGAATTTACACATGGATGAAGGGGCCATGGCTGAGGTATTAAATGAATTCTTTGCATTTATATTTACCAAGGAGGCAGATGCTACCCAGGCCATTAGAAGGGTTCAAAATTGATAAGGAAAAAGTGTTGAATAGACTATCGGTACTTAAAGTTGACAAGGCACTGGGACCAGATGAGATGCATCCAAGGATATTGAAGGAAGCGAGAGTAGAAATTGCAGGGGCACTGGCCATAATCTTTCAATCTTCCCTAGCGTCAGAGGAGGTGTCAGAGGACTGGAGAATTGCAAACATTATGCCCCAGTTCAAAAAAGTTTGTAAGGATAAGCTCAGCAATTACAGACCAGTCATTTTAGCTTCAGTGGTGGACAAGACTCTAGGAACAATTATTCGGGATAGAATTTGTAGTCATATGGAAAAATATGAGTTGATAGGAAAAGCCAGCTGGATTTCTAAAGGGGAAATCATGTTTAACTAGCTTGCTGGAGTTTTTTGAAGAGGTAACAGAAAATGTCAATGAGGTTAATGCGATGGTGTGGTGTACATGGACTTTCAAAAGGCTTTTGACACAGTGCCACACAACGTACTTTTGAGAAAAGTTGTTGCTTATGGAATAAAAGGGACAGTAGCAACATGAATACAAAATTGGCTGAAAAATAGGAAGCAGAGAGTAATGGTCAATGGATGTTTTTCAGGCTGGAGAAAGGTTTGTAGTGGAGTTCCCCAGGGGTCGGTATTGGGACCCTTGCTTTTCCTGATGTATATTAATGATCTAGATCTTGGTGTGCAGGGAACAATTTCAAAGTTTGCGGATGATATGAAACTCAGGAGTGTTGTGAACTGCGAGGAGGACAGTGTAGAACTTCAAAAGTACATAGACAATTTGGTGGAGTGGGCAGTTAGATGGCAGATGAAGTTCAATGCAGAGAAGTGTGAGGTGACACATTTTGGTAGAAAGAACATGGAGAGACAATAAAAAATAAGGGGTGAAATTTTGAATGGGGTGCAGGAGCAGAAAGACCTGGGTGTATATGAGCGTAGATCATTGAAGGTGGCAGGACAGGTGGAGGGAGCAGTTAATTAAGCATATAGTATGCTGGGCTTTATTAATAGGAGCATAGGGTACAAGAGCAGGGAGGTTATGCTGAATTTATAGAAGACACTCATTAGACCTCAGCTGGAATATTGAGTACAGTTCTGGGCACCATATTATAGGAAGGATGTGAACACATTGGAGAGAGTTCAGAAAAGGTTTACAAGAATAGTTCCAGGGATGAGAAACTTCAGCTATGAGGATAGATTGGAGAGGTTGGGACTGTTTTCCTTGGAGAGGCAAAGGCTGAGAGGAGACTTGATAAAAGTTTTCAAAAACATGAGGGGTCTGGACAGAGTAGACAGGGAGAAGCTGTTACCGCTCGTAAAAAGATCAAGAATGAGAGGGTGCAGATTTAAAATGATTTGCAAAAGAAGCAAATGTGATGTGAGAAAAAACTTTTTCACACAATGAGTGGTTCAGGTCTGGAATGCATTGCCTGGAAGTGTGGTGGATGCAGGTTCAATTGAGGCATTCAAGAGGGCATTAGATGATTATTTGAATAGAAGAAATGTGCAGGGTTACAGGGAAAAGGCAGGGCAATGGCACTAGGCCACAATGCTCATTGGAGAGCCGGTGCAGACACGATGGGCTGAATGGCCTCCTTCTGTGCTGTTAAGATTCTGTGATTCTGTGATGAGAAACAACCTGTAAAATAGGCTATGAGTTAGCAAACAGCAGGACCATAGAGAAAACTGGTGTGGGAAATGCAAAGAGTCACTCTGATGCAGTTGCGAATAAAGGCCTGAGGCTGGGCACTCCAGGCCCTTTGTGGGAGCGGAACAGAAGCTTTACAACTTTACGTTTAGCATCCCTGACTTCAGAATGCTTGATGTCCAAAATGTTTAATCAGTAATCCATTAATACTCACACTTAAACAAATACAGGAAAAGAAGAAATGTAACAAATATTAAATGCATTTGACATTAAGCGAAATAAAAATGATTTGAAGCTTGTGACCTTCCAGTCAGAGAGATACCATATAAAAGCACAGACTTGGTAAAGAGTAGCAGTACTGGAAAGAGTACTTATTAAATGTTGAGACATGACTGCAGACCATTTCAGTTTCCTATATGTAGGAAAATACAGGGGAATGGAGGTGGCTCTGATTAGAAGGCCACATATGTGAGACGAATAAATGGAAATAGTTATTCTTAAACATATTACAAAATTACAGCGAGCAGTGAACAGCGTATGAACTGTATACATAATCATAAAATAATCCCAGGAATACATGTCAGCAAGTGGTTTAAGGCAAGTGAAGGTCATGCTGCAGAATTCACTATTTAAGTGAATAAATTTTAAGTCACTGTCCATGAGACTATTTTCAGGATCGTACATCAAACAAAACCAGTAAATGAGGGAGATGTTCAAATTCAGTCCAGCATGGGTGCAAAGCTGGTGCTGTGACCACACATGCCCAAGACCAGTCAGGAGATCCAGAACACATTGAAATACAGGCCTCATTCGAATTTTGGCAGCAAGCTCATGATACTGGCATGACCACGGGTCATTGTCCCAAATTACCAAACGCTTATTAAACTTTTATGTAAGATGTGTTTTTTTTTTCAAAAAAAGGGCATACAAGCAAAAGCTGGCTGAGACTTTAAAGTAACCACTTGCTGCAAAATTGCTTTGTGCATTACAATTGACCAATTAGTCCAGAGAATGGAATGTTGCACCTAAAAAGATGTCAAGGCCTACTTCAGACAGAGACACTTTAAAGGAAAAGATGCAACGCAAAAACTGAACTGTAATCTCCTGTGTTTGCAGAGATAATGAAAGATGATTAGCATCTTAGCAGAAACTATCTCCTGTGAGTTACATATCAGGCATTGGACATGATGTGAGCTGAAAAGAAAGATCTTGGCGAAAGACATGTTTGTTTTTTTCCCTTCCAGGAATGCACAAGAAAAGGAGTTAAAAGCCAACTGCAACCTTAGTCTCTCTGTGCTAGTTATGGTGTTCAAGGCCTGGTGTGCAAGGGTGTGCTGTGAAGGTCAAGAACATAAACTGGGCATCCCTGCGCTTGCAGATAAGAAAATCTTCCTTTGATTTCTGGGAGCAAGTCAGAACTCAGCAAAGCCACAGTCGACAAGGAAACAGGAGAACTCCTTTCAGCTAACCTTCAGAACCAAGAATCTCCAAATCAACTGCACAAAGTCAACTCTACCGGAATCATCCAACTTAATGGCCACAAAATTTCATCATCTACCCCTAAACAGACAAGCCAAAGACTGATTCGCATATCTTTTTGGCTTTTATTTCTGGACTCATTTCTCATTTCTAATCTGTGTGCATTTATGTTGAGTTTTTTTTTTCTCTCATTTTAGTAACTAATAAACTCACTCTTTCTTTAACTCAAGGAAGCTTAGTTAAATTGGTTCCTTTTAAAACATAAATACATTTGGACTGGGAAAAGGTATCCAGGAGGGAAGGGATCCTTTTTAAATTAACCTTGTTGCAACCAACCAAGGGGGTTGAATAAAGAAGGGGAGCCAGTTCACCCCTCCTCATCCAGGATCATAACAAATTGGGGGAACCTCGCCCGGGGACCAGCCTTAACAACACCAAACTGGCACTCTACTACACCTATTGCCAACAGGTAATTCGGGCCAGCTGAGCAGGTCCCTGGCAAGTTGTGATAGTGAGCATAGGCCCCACAAATTTTTTTTAAACCTCCCAAAAATTTCCATTTCATGAGCAGCCTCCGCCAGTCCCTTTAGATAACACTTTGTATGTTAAAATTGCACCTGGAGTCCAAAAATCAGCAGAGGATATTGTTTAGCTATTTAAACAGTCTTTGAACTGTGATTGATATGAATTTTTGAATACTGGGTGTACATTTAAAGGCCAGGCTGAAAATTCAATCAGGTGGGCAAATGAAAGCCCAATGTGTCCACCAGAATTTCCCCTGCTGGCGACCTATTTCTCAGGTGAGAAATGAGCAGCTGGCAACTCAGTTGTCTATCAAAATGTTCCATATTTGACCCTGCCCCACAATATATAGGGCCGGATTTTGATGAGTAGGAGATCTGGGAGTGAAAGGGGATTAAAATCAGTAACATGTCTGGAAGCTGGTTCCAACCCACCAACTTCCACATTTCTCTGTTGCATGTTAAGCTGCGTGTGAGCAAGCCACCTCGGGAGAGGCAGCATGCCGCTTAGTATATATTAGTTCTTCGATAAGAGTGATATTGACATGGATTATTCAGCTTGGCTTTGGGTCCTGAGCACCCTGGCACTCACTAGTGAAAGCAAGGGGCAGTTGAGGTCATATCTGGCACATTGGGTCCACAGAGAGAAGCTGGGATTTTCTGTGCCCGCTAGCATCGGGCGTGTTTGGTGCTGTGAGCAGACAATATAGTGACAAGGCCTAAAAGCAGTTTCACTGCATCATGAAACCAGTTTGCAATCGTCCGCTCAGCCCATCGATGGCGTTACACATTCCTCGACACCTCATTGTAATACATCAGCATATCATTTTAAGGCCAGCCCGTCGGAATCATCCTCGCCCACTGGGTCGTCCACATCAGCAGGAAAACACGCCAATATGGAACACATCTTGACAAGTATGACATGCAAAAGCCGGGACTTACCGCCAGGGCCTTGCTGACATCGCGGACATCCAAGAAGCAGGAGATGCTGGAGCCCGACACAAACGGCAAACTGGAGGAACATCCATGGCATGCTGGGTGGATTCTCATGGACATGGCTCTGCTGTTGAAGTTGGAAAGTCACCGTTGATGCTCACAACGGATGATGGTCAAGGGGGTGGGGAAGGAAGGCCTAGGATCGGCTGGGAGGGGAAGAGATGTCGGGGGAGTGAGGTTGGGAGGGGGAATGAAGGTGTCAGGACTGATGAGAGGGGAAGGATTCCAGGTGGGGAGGGGGAAGGAATGCAGAGAGGGGAGGGAGTGAGGGTGGAGGAAGAAGTAAGGGTGGAGGAAGGAGTAAGGCTGGAGGAAGAAGTGAGGCTGAAGGAAGAGGTGAGGCTGGAGGAAGGAGGGGAGGAGGGCTAAGGGTGGAAGAAGGAGTAAGGGTGTTTGAGGGAGTCAGGAAAGGGGAGGGATCAAGCCGGGGGGGAGTCTGCAGGGTGGGGTGCGAGGACTAAGTGGGGGACAATGGGTTCAAGGGGAAGGGTTCCGTGGGAAGGGGTTTCGGAGGGTAAGGGGTCTGGAGGGGGGAAGGAGTTCAGGGGGGAAGGGGCCTGGAGGGGGAAGGGGTTACGGGGTGGGAGGGGGTTGTTAAAGGGGGTCCAGAACAGGGGAGGGGTTCCAGGTGGGAAGGGGTCTGGAGGGGGGAAGGGTTTCAAAGGGGAAGGGGTCTGGAGGGTGGGAAAAGGTTCCAGGGGGGCAGGAGTATTGGAGGGTAATGTCCAGGTGAATGTGCAAAGGAGGGATCTGATGGGTCCATGACTACCCCCTGGGGAGCGAACTGAGGGTGGGTGTGGAAAGAGGAAATGGTGAGAATACTCAAGGGCAGAGTGAGGTGGTAGGGTGGGAGGGTTAGGATTCGACAGTAGCGGTAGAAGGGACAGTGTGGGTGGTTGGTGTGGACACAGAGGCAGAAACGGACCCGGGGTTGGGAAGGAAGAGGTCGGGGAGGTGAATGTGGATGGAGGTGGGATTTTCGCAAAGGAAGGAAATGTGCATGTTCACCTGGACATCCTCGAAGGGAAAAGGTTGTGGCTGGTAGATCATGGAGGAGGGTTGGAAGGTGATTCCAGTGGGGTCAACAGTGATGGGGGAAAGGAAATGGGTGACTAGGGGAGGGGAAAAGATGGAGAGGCGCCCAATACCATGCTGTCCAAATCAAAATTGAAACAACAGCCATGG
Organism: Cetorhinus maximus; assembly: GCF_964194155.1. Taxonomy (NCBI): domain Eukaryota; kingdom Metazoa; phylum Chordata; class Chondrichthyes; order Lamniformes; family Cetorhinidae; genus Cetorhinus; species Cetorhinus maximus. The sequence continues at coordinate 56,106,575 of NC_135883.1, forward strand.
TGGGTGGGCACAGGTGCTGCATGGGAGGGTGGTCATTGGGTGGGTGGAGATGCAGCTCAGTTCAGATGGACAACTGAAAGCGAACCCCAGCAGGCAGCATTCAAAATACTCAGGACATGGAGGTGCGTGTGATACGGGAAGGACCCGTGTGCTGGGGAGAGTGCTTGCACGAGGCTCCAAAAGGCCCTGCCACACATACACTTCTCCCTCCAGAATCACTCGTTGGCCAGCTGCTCCCTCTGTCGTGACTGAGGGCGAGGTTGAGGGGCTCACAGGAAAAGGGGACACGAAGGGAGAGGGCAGACTCTGAGATTCCTGAGTGGATGACCCAGGGGTGTCCAGCTGCTTCTCCTCCTCCCTTCAGGTGTCCAGGGGTCCTGGCCTGACTCCTTGAGGGGAATGAGCACCGGGAGGAACTCAGGTGTCCCGTTGACCTCTTGCATTGCCACCGCAGGAACTCACCCATGGCTGCCACAATGGAGTGCAGGTTTGTATTCTGCTGGACCAGAGTCTCCGTGGCGTCTGTCATCCTCCCCATGGAGACATCCATACACACACATGTGGGCATCATTTCATCAGAGAGCAGGTGGATGCATTCCTCCGACTGGAAGCTGAGGGCTTCCAACAGCTCTGCGCGATGTTCCTACACCTGCTGCTGGCTCTCCAGGAGGAGTTGGAAGGCCAAATCTAGAGGCTCGTCAGATGACTCAGACCTCACAGATGCTTAATCCCCAGCAGCCCTCCGAACGCTGGGGAGCTCTCACGAACCTGCCTGCTGCTGCTGCTGCTGTGGGCATGCGTCCATGCAGTGACCACCAGATTGTGAACCCGAGCCAGCTTAGATCTATGTCCCACCGAGGTGTGTGTCTCTGCGCTGGTGCAGGGTGTGGGTGAGCGCTGTGACGGGTCTTCCAGGCTGCTTATTTCCAGCTCTTCAATGGAGTAGTTGGCTAAGGGTTCCGGCCCCTTGGCAGAGCTCCTTGTGAACCAAAGTAGAGATAATTAGTGCATGGCAGCAGAGTCAAAAGCAGGGGAGAGACAAGGGAGTTATGTTGAGAGAGGGATAATGTGATGCAGGATCCTCACGTGGGTGTTTGCCGCCGACCTCACCATCACCACAGGCATGGTCCACATCCTCACCAGTCAGTGCGTGAGGGGCCTAATGAGGGCCACTCCGCCCCCGGTCCGGGACCCCTTCCTGCTGATGTGATCAGGCTTCTCCTGCATGAAAACAGATGGAGAGAATGTGAGCAGGACACATGGCACTGCATGGAATGTTTGTGTGGTGAGCGGAGCCATGGACAGGATGAGGACGTGAGCTTGAGAGGGTATGAGCCTGATGGGGATGTGAGGGTGTGTGTGAGAGTTAGTGGTGTTGTCCCTTGAGGTGTGAGATCCCTGTGGATGTGTGATGGGTTTGTGAGTGTGTGAGTTGAGAGTGATGAGAAAAGTGACTTACTCAGGCGGAATGGATGGGACCATTCAGCGGCACTGGGTGGCTGTCATCTTTTGCAGCGCATTGGCACTGACCACCACTGCCACCACCTCCCAAGCCGGATTAGTGATGCTGCTGCCCGTCCTGCAGCCGGAGCAGGGGTAAAGGACATCACGCCGGGTCTCCACTGCATCCAAAAGGTGCTCAATGGATGCATCATTGAACCTGGGAGCTGCAGTCTTTTTGCATTTCAGGGCCATGTCTTCTTTGCAGCTGTCCTGGGCTGGAAGCACTGAGAGGTGTGTGCACGGCTGGACTTTAACTATGTGTCCCGGCGTGATGAAGCAGCAAGATGATGGCATGGTGGGCGAATGAGATCCTGCCTGCCATGGAAACGGCGTGTTTCCTGGGAATGCATAATTAATGCGGCAGATTTGGGGCGATACTGCTTGAAACGCTGCCACTGTTTTACCCGCTCTCTACTGCACTTTGCACAATTCTGGGACAATTCCACCCAGTGGATAAGCTTCTTTGATAAGAAGATGCTGGAAATCTTCTGTAAGTTTTATGTAAATCAGAAATAAAATCAGAAATTGCTGTTAAAGTAATATCTTTCAGATTACACAAAGTTTTGTTCCCTCTATCAAAAGTGGCTTAAAACTTATTTTTAAAATATGCATGTATCGCTCAGCTGCATGAATTGAAGGTTCATGAAAGTGTATAAGTATAAGAGTCTGGAACTTATGTAATTCTGGGTGTTGTCAAGTACATCAGGTACTAAAGAAAGTTAATAATTAATTTCTCAGTAGGAAATAAAGAATGCTGTAAGTAAAGAGCAGGTAAAGTGGAAATAGGTTGACTCCAGCAGGTGAGCATTTGTCTTCACAATGCAGTCTGACATGTTTGATCGCTGTGGTTTCTAAGAAAATAAAAGACGTGCTAACCTTTCCGTGGAAGGAGAACACATTTCTTCCAGTTTGTAAACTGAGTCCCTACACATAAGCTGGTGAGTAACAAATATGAAAAAGCTTAAGGTATAATATGTCTAGAGTAAGTTTCTTTTGTATATACATTCGTGCTACACTTTCGAATCATTCTCTTAACACTGCTCAAATTACATAAGTTTGAATAAGATCCAAAAGGCAAGATTAATTATTAAAAGTTGAACTATTAATGTTCTGCGATGGGCCGAAATAGAATCTCCAATTCAGGGTCAGCATTAAAGACTACAAAGTGATGTTGAATATTTGCCATGGCTGTTATGTGTAGCAATATTGTAAATATTTTTATCAAGAATGTCAACCTGTGCTTACGACAAATGACACCAGAGATTTCCACTGTTACTGCGCCCAATCATCAGTACAATTCTTCCCCCTATGGTGCCTACAACTTGTAACACTGCACAATCTGTTTTCTCAATTTTTTTTACTGTAAACAATGTATATTTGTGTAGTACCTTTAACCTAATACAACTTCCAAAGATGCCTCAAAGGAGCATTATAAAACAAAATATAACACCAAGCCGCATATTAGCTCAAGGAGATAGGTTTAAAGGAGTGTCTTAAAGGTGAAAAGTGAGGAGGAGGCACAGAGAGGTGTAGGGAGTGTATTCCAGAGCTTACAGCCCAGGCAACTGAAAGAACAACCATCAATAGTGGATCAATTAAAATCAGGGAGTTCAAGAGACCAGAATTAGAACAACTGAGATATCTCAGAGGGACTGGAGGAGATTACAGCGGTAGGGAGGGGAGAGGCCATGGAGGGATTTGTAAACAAGGATGGGAAATTTCAAATCAAGACATTGCTTGACTGGGAGTTAATGTAGGCCTGTAAGCAGAGGGGTGATAGGTGAACACGACTTGGTGCATGTTGAAACCAAGGCAGCAGAGTCTTGGATGATTTTGAGTTTGAGGAGGGTAGAATGAGGGTTTTAGCAGCAGATGAGTTGAGAAGGGGAAAAGTCAGGTGGTTTTATGAAGGTGAAAATGGGCAGTAAATGAAAACTTCTTAATGGAAGTATGGTGGAGCCTATATCATTTATACACAACAACATGAATTGCTATCGAACACCAATCAAGAAGCATGCAACATCATCGTATTCCTTGTTCACCTGTCTAATTAGTTTCTAGGGGGGAAATAACATGTGTGAGTGTTGATTTTTAAGAAGTCACGGTCCAAAGCCTTTCAAACATAATCCACTTGTTGTGATAATTTGATTTCCTACTTTTAAAATACGCCCCCCCCCCCCACCCTTTCACACCACCAAAGGTGACTATGCCTCAAGCTGCCAAAAGCATTCCACTCTGGAGCTCCCTGGTTAAGCCCCTATGTACCTCATTTCCCTCTTTATATTCTACTTCTTTGGCCTCTCCAAATAGCTTTCTTTAATCTAGAATGAGAATTATAGTGAAGTTAAGTAGAAGATATAAATGTCTTTCTTAAATATAATTGTTTGGGATAAAACAGGTTCACAATAAGAAGGTCTAAGCAATGCGGTGCAGCAACTATGCTCATGAAGTGGTTGTATATATATTGAACGAGTTAAGATTTCTCTTTTAAAATCCTTAGGCAAAAAGCACTGTTTACATCAAAATAAAATGAAGTTTTTCTTAGAAGCCACTGGATTACATCCTGAAGGGGCTCGACAGGGTAGACACTGAGATGTTGTTTCCCCGGCTGGAGATTCTAGAACACGGGCACAATCTCAGGATAAGGGGCTGATTATTTAGGATAGAGATGAGGAGAATGTTCTTCACTCAAAGGGTTAGGAACCTTTGGAATTCTCTACCCCAGAGGTTTGCGGATGCTTCCTTATTGAAAATACTTAAGGCTGTAATAGGCAAATTTTTGATCTCTCAGGGAATCAAAGGATATGGACAGGAAAGTGGAGTTCAAGTAGAACATTAGCCATGGTCACATTGAATGGCGGAGCTGGCTTGAGGGGCCATATGGTCTACTCCTACCTCAAATTCTTATGTCCTTATATTCCTACATCTAGCGCAAGGGCAAAGAATTTTCCCAAAGGATTGTGGTAAGGAATGAATAAATGAGCCTTTCCCCTGTGTACACCGTGGGAGCAGTTTCATCACATTCTGCAGATAATATGGATTTAGTCAGATTAGAAATGACCTATCTGCAGGGGTGTGTCTGTGAACAGACATGCTGACTTATATTTACAGGACATGGTGTCAGAGGTTTACAGGACAGGCAGGAAGTCAGTGATTACTCAAACTTAATTCAAACAACATTAGTGCAGGCCTGATTGTGACATTCTTTTGTGAGTCAGAGTTTCTTCAGTGTTTTGATTTGAAATGTTTGATGCCCACTGCTGCGTAAATGCCAGTTCTGCCTTTAACCCTATCAATGTAATCAAAGGGAATATTCATTACTGTAACTGACAGTGACTAGTTTAGACACTCTACTTATTAATGATTCTTCAATCTGGTTGATCAGGAAGACATATGGTTGCTTTCCCAATCCCCACAGGTCCCAGATGCCCTGCAGTGGGTGGTGTGCTGTTTGGATGGTTTGCTGAAGTTTCCCATGCCAAAACCCCCATGGCCTGAATTTTTCCTGCATTGGGCAAGCTCGGCAGGAGTGGGCAGGGATGGTCGCAGAGCCAGCCGCTGCCTGTGATCGGCTCCGCGCCGCCATTTTACACAGGCGAGCCAATTAAGGCCCACCCAGCGTGAGCTGTAGCGCTGAGCACCACCTCTGCGGGCAGGGGGAGGAGGGAGAGTTGGGTCCATATCAAAGGGTATGGGGAGAAAGCGGGAGCAGGCTATTGAGTTGGATGATCAGCCATGATCATAATGAATGGCGGAGCAGGCTCGAAGAGCTGAATGACCAACTCCTGCTCCTATTTTCTATGTTTCTACGTCCAGCGCTCTTTCGTGCACGCATGCGAAAGAGCACTTCAATCTCCCTGAGGCAGCTCCGTGCCTCAGGGAGATTGAAACACTTTTGAAAAAAATAATTAAATGCAATAAAAATGTCATGAAACATGTCCCCTCATGTGACGGTGTCACATGAGATGGGATATGTTTTTATTTTTCAAAACGAGTTTTTATTTTTATTTGTAATAGTTTTAGGAAACCTCATCCCGCTCATGGATGAGGTTTCCAAAAAAATGAAAAAGGCTGCATGGCCTTTTCACCTGTCCGCCAACTGTTAACTCTTTTGGAGTCAACCAAATAAACGAAATGAACAAAACGAGGGATAAAATAAACACAGCCCCTAAATTAGGGAACTGCAAAACCAAAGACAAAATTTAAAAGAAACTTACAAACATCAAATCAAAATGTGATTAAGAGGGTCGATAAAGCACCGGGCACGGAAGGCCTCGACGGTACCGGCGGACACCACGTGCTTCCTCTCCAGGGACACCCGGCCGCGAACATAGCCGCGGAAGAGGGGCAGACAGTCGGGTCGGATGATCCCCTAGATCGCCCGCTGCCTGGACCTGTTAATGGCTAACTTAGCCAGGCCCAGGAGCAGGTTCACAAGGAGGTCCTCCTCCCTCCTGGCCCCCCTCCACACCGGGTGCCTGTAGATCAGGAGCATGGGGCTGAAGTGTAGACAAAACATCAATAAAAGGTTCTTTAAATAACTGAAAAGGGAGTGCAGCCTACAACACCCTACGTATACGTGGTCCATGGACTCCACAAGGCCGTAAAAGGGGCAGGTATCTTGGGAGTCCATGAACCGACACATCCTTCGGTTATACGGGACTGCCGCGTGCAACACCCTCTACCCCAGGTCCCTGATGGAAGGCAGAAGGATGCCTCCGTACAGGGCCACCCAACGGGGACCTCCGCCGCCGGACGGCAATAAGGCACGCCAGGGCATGTCCAGGCAGCGGGCAAGGGCAAGGAAGTGAATGGCGTGGAGCAGCAGCCCATATAGGAAACTCTTCCATACCGTGCTAAAGGACACGGAGGGCATTTCCGCGAGGCGACTCAGGTTGCGGGGCACCAGCTCCCAAGGGAGGGCTCGGGGCTTGGGGCCAATGTCCAAACAGGGGTGCGCTCAGACAGAAGACCACCGTGCACCTGCGCCACCTCAAGTCCAATATGACGTCGGGTCCTGAGGTCTTGAATGACATCGGCTGCGAGCCGGACATCCACAGACAAGTAATGCGCCAACTCCTGCAGAAGCATCCAGCCCACTCCTCTGCCACCCAGCACGTCCCCGATCCTGGTCACTCTGGCAGCCACAGCCTTCCTCTCCGCCAGCCACTGAAAAGGACAGAGGGGCAGATTCCTGAGCAGCGGCTCTCTGATGATAGCCGCTACCCTTGACGGCGGAGAGCTGTGTTGTGAGGCGACCATATTCCAGACTTTGATCAGGTCCTGCAAGGCACACGAAGGCCCCTCAGGTCTATAAACAGGAGCTGCACGTCATAATTCAGGCTGTGCGCCTGGCAGAAGCAATACGTCGCCAAGGCACACCACCGTCAAATGTTAAGTTGGACGGGCAGCGTAAATTTGAAATTAATTAGTTCCTTAATAGGCCTTTTAATCAACAGCGGGAGCGCGGCTGCCTCTGGCGCCTGCCCGCCTAACGAAACATCGTGAGACAGCGCGATGGCAGTGGGACGCACGCCCGACATCATCGTGTGTCATTTCACGTGCCGGTGTGTCAGGCCCGCCCCCGCACGCCGACTGTAAAATCCTGGCCCATAGAATGGCAATGGCCAAAATTGAACCTAATGAACAGCCAGGTACTGTCTGCTAACCGCTGACCACAAAATCCAGCTCATTCTCTACTTAGCTGCGTTTATTGCATATGAAATTTGTTGGACGCTTCAGAGGTAATTATAATAAAAAAGAATGAATGGGGTTCCTGTCAGCTGGGATGCTAAAATTTTTTTAAAATCTCAAACCCAACCCTAACCTGCCTCCAACATGTCCACTTCCTGTTTAAACAGAAGATGATGGGATTGGTGGGGGGGAAGTGGGGGGACACAGGTGGTGGGCCAACAACCAGCCTGCTTGCAGGAGGTAGGCTGGTCATTTAAATGTTATAAGGAGGCTGTTTGCTGCATTTTTAACCTGTGCTCCGGGGTTAACCCTGGTCAGGTGATCAAGCAAGGCTCAAGGAGACTGCAGTCAACTATAACTCCTAATTGCAGCTGATTGTAATGCTTCAAGTGATAATTCTTCATTGCCTTTTGACAGCCTAGTTGCGATGCATTGTCAGTGACCAAATCAGTTAATTACAAAAGGAAGATTATCAGAGTAGGATCGAAAGGTGAAAGAATAATTTCCAAAATAAGGCTATAGCCATAATAATTGTTATTGGTTACAACAAGCATTATTTGTACTACAACAATAAGAACATAAGGAAACAATTACCCCAATAAGTCTGTTCCTTCTACAAATTATGGATGTATGCATTCTGCCTCCCATGACTCTGACCACATCAGTTAATCTTCTGAAGAGAAGCTGTGGTCCCTGGTCTTAAAAGGCAATTTCAGTAAAATGCCAAAACATTAATTCACTCACAACACCTTTTTTCTTCTTGGTCCTCTGTTTAGTGGAGCCCCTCCTAATGTTGGGCTTTAATTGTCAACCCTCTATCCTGCTCCTTTTCTGAATAAAACCTAATCACCTCAACCTCAACTACTTTTATTGGGTGTCTATTTCACATATTCAGCACGAGGCAACAAAATGTAAATGCACTTATAAGCCAAATGAGCAAAATTTAATATTCCCCTTATTCACATTTCCTAAATCTAGAATGCATGACTTTGTTCCACTTTTGCATGCAAGACAAAAATCTTCCCCCTTTGCGGATTAAAGCTTAACTTCGACTCTCACTTGAAGACCTGCAGGAACGCTGACACAATGTTATGCAGGCGGGGAAGTGAACAAACAAACTCATCTGCTAGCCACTTGTGCTAATCCTGTGGATTTGTCACAATCATGTGGTGAGACGGGCAAAATTACCATGTAGCAATCCAGCTAAGTATTGATATTACATCACATATTGGTAGTCAGCTGTGACGTAAGCCCCCACCCATAGATAGATTGTTCAGTTATTTCTGTCTTTATTTGTTTTTTTTTCTCACAATGTTTGTTAGTGTGGAACAAGTGTTTGACCTACTAGTTTTCCTTTGGAATGAAAGGAGTACTTCATAGCAATATAGCTAACAGCTGTAAGGTATGCTCACTAAAGATAGTTAAGTTTAACTCTCAGTTATCATGGGGGGGTTAGGCAAGAGCCAATTTAAAAATAGTAGTAATAGAAATGGCTAAGGACAGTGACATTTATTCATTTTGAGGTATTTATACAGATATGCCCAAAAAGGAATGCACCTTATTCCGGCCACATGTATGCAGGTGCACGCAGATTTGTTTGTACTTAATTCACTATAGGAAAGAATGATCTTATTTATGTTTACAAGTGGACAGCATCTAGACAGTGACACTAATGTTCCTGGAAAGTCTTGTGACTGGATAAGGAGCTTAAATTCGCTGCAGGCAAGTTCCAGACTCTTAACCTTCTGAAAGTACCATCAATTGGGAATGAGTCAGCTATGATGCAGTCAGCTTACACAAGAGTGGAAGGAATACATTAATCTGGTTTTAGTCGACCATAGTAATCATTTTGAAACTGAAATAGGCCCAATAGCACATAGTATACATTTTTAGTAGTTTTTTTTAGTTTTCCACTTAATGTAAGATAATGATAGAGCAGTAATTTGAAGTGAATGTTAACCTATAATCTTAGCAGACATTAGTGAAGGAAATAAAAGAGGAAACAAGGACAGCCATTATCTGCAGAATGACTACATGCTTGTTAGTGGGAAAAGTAAATAAAAGTTCTGTAAAGCTTGTTAACGACCACACGAGGAGGGGTGAAAGGATCCCCCTGTTCACCCGAGCCAGGTTTCACCATAACAGTGTGGTTTCTTTTGTGAATTTAGAGAGAATGTGCTTTACCAATTCTGTAAAAGTCCCACTATTTACATTTTCAGATTGTAAAGATTTAGTCAGACGGGTTTTTTTAGGTTAAACAAAGAACAAGATAAGTTTATTGAAACTATTTCCAGAACTGAAAAAAAACTAGGGCCAGGATTTTAATGACCCCATCGCGGCATGTCTTCCCCCGGTGGATGCAGCGAGCCATTTAAATCTCCATTCTGTTTGGTTGGAGGGGCTATAAAATCCTGGCCCAGGTAAATCCCAGCCACCATTCATTTGTCACACACATTCATCTGGGCCCACATATACATACACACTAGTGCAGATGGTAGAGTAAGAGGAGAGGTTTATAGGACTTTTACAATTTGTAAAAATAAGGAGGTGTATATGGTTAGCTGTCCCTTGGCTGGTCTCAATGTGGTATTCCACGTTGCAGCCATTTTGCTCAGTTGTCTTCCTGGGTGCAGTTGCACAGAACAGATTTACAAATTGTTTTCTCAAAAAGATCTGGGTTCATAGACTTCTTTTGTCAAGATGGTTACCTTTGAAAACCAACATAGCACTTCCAACAGAAAAAGGCAAAGAGGGTACAAAGCTTCAGACAGCCTGTGTTCAGCAGTCTTTTCTGTTCTCTCTGACCTGCTTAGTAAGGGGTCCTTAAAGTACCTTGTTGGTTGTATAATCCTGGGAAATTCTATTAGTCCATGTCTGCTGCAGTTATTGTTTCAGAACAGGTAATTGCATTTTGATGTCCCATCTCAAAATCATTTGAAAAGTCCCAGGATGGTGTAAATCTGCCCAGAATGTGGCCTCTGATGCTCCCCAGGGGGTTGACAGTCTGTTTCCATCCCATTTGGTGGAATACAAAATTTTGTATATTGCCGCAGTTTGGGCAGTTTTCAATTGTCTATAGAGAGAGTCCCAATGTTTTAAAATCCAGCCAGAAAAAGAAAAATTAGAAATTGTATCTTTAAAGAGCACACCCTCATAACAAACTACACACATCAGAGAACAATAGGGCGATGGAATTGGACAGGACCCGAAAACAGGTGTGGGAATCATGATGTGGGATTAGCCCATTCCAATACAGGCAACAATCAAAGTTTGTGCAACCTACTAACGTAAATGATTGTAGCATGCAGCCACTGCTGAGTGTGCTATTGAATGGCTGCATGCCTGAGCAGGTGCTGCAAAATTATGAGAGGCTAACATGAGTTCAAGCTAGCCTGCACCATTAAAGCCAGCCTGTGTGTTTTAATGGGGATGGATATTGTGGATGGAGCAAGTGCTGGGAATCATTCTAAAAGTGATTTTATTGAGCGGAATGCTCAATAATGGCACAAAATGACAGAGAGTGGACTCCAACATTGGACTGGAGAACTTGGTGGAGAAGATGCAGAGAAGATGTCATCTATCCACAGGGGGCCAGGAGTTCCTCCAGACAAATTTTACAAAAGCAGTGCAAACAGATAACCATGGAGGTTAATTCCAGGAGTCTAACACCAAGGACTTGGCTGCAGTGCTACAAGAAGTTCAGTGATATCACATGAGTGTTCTAGGTCAGTGAATGTATCTTCAAATGCCATATTCCACTAATTGCACTACTAGCCTCATGTATTAGTCAACGCATCAACCCATCACAAAGCAACCAACAATCACTATCAATCACAATTGTATACTTAACATTTATGGTTTTACCTTATCCTCAAAGACTTAAGACAGTTCCAAGCCTCACATCCACATCTCACAGCTTACACAGTGACAGCTATTTAACCATGACAGCCACATCAGCCAAACAGATTGCACCCACTCACTGCCACATTTGCCCCCCTCTTCCAGGACAAGATGCTATTATGATCCCTGCTGATGTTACAACTGGCCAAGCCTGATCCCAGGGTGGAGCCCGGCTTGATAGATCCTGACTTTTATTTATCTGCTTAGATACGTGGAGAGTGGCTACTGAACAGAGTCACCGGAGTCAGCTAATGAACATTTAACAAAAGAATAAAACATTCATTTAACAAGAAAAGATGAACTATATTACACCCAGAACTATAGCATTACAGAATATATACAGATTTGTAAGGATAACACAAATTACAAAAGCTATCTTATGCTCTAATGTTCACAGTAAGTACACAGTCCATGTAAACCAATTGACAACCTATGGTCAGACACACCACACTCCGAAACCGAGTGACAGATGCCACCCCAGACAGATACCAAAGATCTCTCTTCAACTACCCCCCTCGCAAACGCTTGTCATGCTGTGAGCCAACCCATCTCGCTGTCTTTTACATGAGGGTTTCTAATCACCACTCCCTAAGAACTCAGTTTGGAATCTTCTCCCAAACTAAGAGATGCCCTCTGCAAGGGTTCACCTCCATGGTTTCGAACTCTACTTCCGATGTTCCTCTCTCCTGGCTTACCACATGTATTCAAGCTTTCTTCCACGCACTCTCTCTCACTGACTCAGCTGTCAACAGTACACCGCTGCTTCACATGCCCATTGCAAAGTGTTTCAGATCTTCAGTTGTCTCTTTGGACCTTCTGGCTTCTCACAAGCCTTTATTTCTTTAAGCTTGAAGATTGGAGCCTTCCTCTCTGCCCCTCACTCTTAACTTCACTTAACAGGACCTTTTCAAGGTTCCTGTCCTTCTTTTGACCAGGAGATCTTCTTGGGACTTTCTCCTGCTTCTGCTTCACTCCTTCGGCTTTGGGACCTTTTCTTTTGGGAAATCTATTCTCCCTGTTTCCCCCTCTCCCAGCGTCCAGTCTGTATTGGCAGCTGTCTTCAAACTGAACTCAAAACTGCTTCTTATAGTTTTTTCTGTGTGTGTGTGTGTGTGTGTGTGTGTGTGTGGTGGAGGGGGGGGGGGTGCGGGCGGGGGAGTGGGAGCATGGCCTGCCTCTCTGGACCCCTGTTCCTAGGCAACAGCCCAGTTTTTTTCTGCTCTTGTTTGTTTAACTTCTCTGAGAGTTGTAAACTCTCATTAGAAATGCAGGCACCTTTTACAGTGAAACTAAAACTCAACTTAACCTTTTCCTAACGCACGAATATGGGAATACAAATCAAACTTAAACTTTAAAGCTAAAACTCGTACCTAACACCCACAAATACAATGATAACTTACTTAAACTGTCTCTATTTCCTAACAGTGGTATATAACTGGAAGGAACAATACCTGATCAGCAGGGGATAGGCAGGGCTGCATGTCCTCATCCTGTTGGAGGCAACAGTGGTTGCCATCATTTGAGTGGTCATTGCTAAGGCCATGACTAGCGACAGGATTTAAACCATCGAAGATGACAGCATCCTCATACCTAATCCTTCTTCTTACATTCCACTTACCATTCTTCTCACAATCTTTACTGCTTTACTAGCTGAAGATGGCGTTTGCATGCACCTCCTACTTTTGCCCCTTCCCCACACCACAACATTACCTTTGTGTCTTTCTCTTTTCAGACGCTTAAGAGATGCCACCTGGACAGGCAGTGGAGGAAGAGAAAAAGATGGAAGCACAGGAAGACAATGAAGAAGAGACACTGTCACTTGCTCTCACATTCACAGCCAGTGGTTTAGATACTGATTTAGTGCGTACTTTAGCGAATAACTTAAAGGTAGGGTCTGCATGTGGTGAGACACGGGGCACTAGTGGCCTGCCACCAGGGCAGGAGACAAGAGTAGCACGGATACCAGCTCACCAGAGGGTGATGTTGCCATAGACGTTTCACTGCAAAGGAGTCAGATGAGGGATTTGATGGGGCAGCTTAAAAAAGAAGGCTGATGGCGTACAAACAAGGTCTGTCAGTAAGCATGTGATCAATGTCAAGGAGCATGGAGGAGCCTGGCACCAATTTGTCACAGGACTTTGCACAGGACTAGGAGCTCATCCTTTCCAGCGTGGAATTGAAAGCCAACTCCATGTGCACACTTGCAGACTCAATTTTGACGCACCATCTGAAGATTGAGGTCTTGGCTTCCATTCCAGCACAAGCAAAGGCCATGCAAAGTCTGGCTGCTGCAGTTGGTGCTCAGACTGGTTTCATGCAGACTCAGACTGCAGCCATCAGACCTGGAGGTACCAGTGTTCAAAGGGACTTGCAGAGTGTCACAACAGTCCGGCAATCTGTCCTCCAACAGATTACTAGGACTGTTGAAGTATCACCCCAGGGGAGCGGGAGTGCCTCCATGAAGCATGAATTTGCTGTCATCTCTCAGAGTGGTAGTATTTGTGCTCCCACCACTGTCACTACACCAGTGCCTTTGCTGTTGCCTGTCAGCCAGCCAACCCAGACTGCTTCTGCCCAGGCTGAGGTGATGCGGTCTGAAGTGAGACCTTCCAGGGCCAGAGTTGCTGTAGGTTGTCTGCAAGGGTATCTACAGTCTCCCCCACTGAAAGTCAGCAACCTTTCATCAGTCATACTGCAATTATCGGGAAAGCGCTGTGAAGGAACACTAGGGCACACAAAAACACCCACAAGACAGACACTAAGGGCGGAATTGTCCCAGATTTGCGCTAAGTGCGGTAGCACGCAGTTTTTTGTGCAGTACTGTCCCAATCCCAGCTCATTAATCATGCATTCCCAAGAAACACGTCATTTCACTAGCAGGTGGCCTCTGATTCACCTGCCACACCGCCATCTCGCCACTTCCTCATGCCAGGCGCCATATTTAAAGTGCAGCCGCACACACACCTCTCATTGCTTCCAGCCTAAGCCTGCTGCACGGAAGACACGGCCCCAAAAGGCAAGAAGACTACAGCCACCCGATTCAGTGATGCATCCCTGGAGTGCCTTTTGGATGCCTGCTGTGATATCCTCTACCCCCGCTATGGCCATAGGAGGGGCAACAACATCACCAATCCGGCTTGGGAGGTGTTGGCAGCGGCAGTCAGTGCGTCAGTCATCCAGCGCAGAAAGAAGGTGAACGATCTCATCCGTGCCGCTAGAGTAAGTCAACCATCTCATCACTCTAAACTCACACTCTCACAAGCCCTTCACACATTCACTTGCATCTCACTCACTGCCAGATCAAGGGACATCACCACTCACTCTCTCACACCTTCACATCTCCATCTGGCCTCATCTCCTCTGGAGATCGCCTCCTTATCCCATCCATGGCTCTGCTCGGCACATCTGCACACTTCGCATCCTTCTCATTTGACTGGGCATGCGTCCTGCTCACACTCTTTCCACCTGTTTTTATGCAGGAGAAGCTGGCTTACAACAGCAGAGACAGATCCCAGGCCGGGGGTGGAGTGGCCCACATTAGGCCCCTCACTCACTTTGAGGAGTGCACCATCGCACTGACTGGTGAGGATGTGGACCATGTCGGTGAAGTTGTGCAGCATACAGCAGACCACCATGCATTTTGACACCCACTCTGCTGACTACTGCAGGGCTCCCTCCACAGTAGTCCAAGTAATGGAAGTGTTGTGTCAGCAGCCCAGTGTTCTGGTCTATCACATTTCATGTAGCAGTGCAGCTTTTGAAATATACATATGTATATAAAAACAAAAAACTACTGCGGATGCTGGAAATCCAAAACAAAAATAGAATTACCTGGAAAAACTCAGCAGGTCTGGCAGCATCGGCGGAGAAGAAAAGAGTTGACGTTTCGAGTCCTCATGTTCTGCGGAAGGGTCATGAGGACTCGAAACGTCAACTCTTTTCTTCTCCGCCGATGCTGCCAGACCTGCTGAGTTTTTCCAGGTAATTCTGTTTTTGTTTTGAAATGTACATGTTGGCCACATGTACATGGATTGCACACCCAAAACATGAGCCATGTCGTCAAGGTTCCAAGGCAAATGGTATAGTAGATTGTCTCTTGAAATAGAGTTTCAGTGACCTCCCTTATATAACAATGGATGGCAAACTCAGAGATATTGCACAAATCACCTGTTCCACACTAAAAGGCACCTGATGGATATAAGTTCTGGGCAACAATCACCTTCACAATGCTGTCCTCACCCTGCTCTGAGACTGCTGTTAATTTTTTAAAATTCATTCATGGGGTGTGGACATCACTGGTTAGGCCAGCATTTATTGCCCATCCCTAATTGCCCTTGTTCAGAGGACATTTATGAGCCAGCTACATTGCTGTGGCTCTGGAGGTCAGACCAGGTAAGGACAGCAGATTTCCTTCCTTAAAGGACATTAGTGAACTAGATGGGTTTTTAGAACAATAGTTTCATTGTCATCATTAGATTTTTATTGAATTCAAATTCCACCATCTGCTGTGGTGGGATTCAAACCTGGGTCCCAGGGAATTCCCTTAGGTCTCTGGATTACTAGTCCAGCAACAATACCACTACACCATCACCTCCCACTGCAGGTGGCAGATTTCAGTGAAGACATCCTTAGTGAATTGGAAACATGCTTTCCTCACTAAGGTTGAGGTAGGAGAATTACCTGAACATGCTGGGCAGAAATGGCCTCCTGTTGAGGGTCCTTCTCTCCATTTTCCTCCTCCCTCCCAGCAGCTGCTCCTTTCTGTCTCACCTCTACTCATTCGACGTGTCATGCTGTAGTCCAGGCCTGGGAACAACTGGTTTGTGCAAGATCTTTGAAATTAGGATAAAGTCCTCAGCATATACCACACCACTCCCTATCAACTTCAGTGATTTTATGAACTCTGTAAATAGCCAAAAGATTTGTACAATCACAGTGGCAGTCAATAGAAATCAATCAGCAACTAACCTGTAGCACTGATTGACATCACAGTCTGACTATTCTGCATATTTCAGGCAGACGCTCACTCCATGCACACTAATGCCCTCACCAAAATGTTTTCCAGTGCAACTAGCATCACAAGTGTGCCCACATGTCGCTGTTGCCATTTTGCTGACAAAATAGCGCTCATGGCATTGAAAAACCAGGCACTAATGAATCAAATTTCATGGACCAGGTATTTATTCCCTAAATCTGTGACTTACATAATCATTCTTGATGTGTTGGCTATTTTATCTTTTGTGACGGAACTTGGAAATAAATGGGGGTGTTATCTTAACATACAATGATATCCTGCTACAATAAACTTCATCAAACTGAAGTTAACCTTTAGCAGAGATTTGAGTGTTCAGTCCATAGGTCACACAATTATCACAAACAAGGAAGGCTCTCCATTGAAGCATCCAATTCTTCCTTAAATGACTTGAGGGACTTTACTTCCACTATTCTATTTGAAAATTTATTGCACTCTTTGAGTGAAGAAGAATTTTCCAGATAGCAGCTCCAAAATTATCTTTCATTAGTTAAATAGTCACTTGGTAGTACAGAACTTGTGTATTGCTGAAAAAAAAATCCTGTTGAAGCCTTTGTCTTGCACTCATCAGGATAAATGCAACAATGCCAAATTCAAAAGAGGCAACAATTTATACTGCAAGAGAAAAGGGTGCTGATTTGTTGGTAAGTCAACTCTGATTGATCCAGGTAATGCCATGGAGAATGCACCAAGGAAGTATTGCCCCCACGCTTTTGATTAATACAAAAAAAAAGTGCAATGCCTGGACATGTTCCTTTTGCCTGCAGAGGACAGGTTCTTTCATATGTAGCTTTGAGTAAGTGTAAGTGAGCCACAGTGCCAGCCTGATTGATAATCTTAAATTTATTGTTAGTCTACTTCTTAGCACACTTGGGACTGTTCAGCTAGTGCTGTCCAATCATAGAATCACATTTAACATTACACATTAATTTTTGAGTTTTGCAAGCATGGGCTGGTTAAGTGCGGCTCGTACTCATGCCTATTGTGAACCGCTAGAGGAAATTATATTTGATAAGACCCACCAGTCATTGGGATGATTTATTAGTTGTTGTACAGAATGGAAGACAAACTGGTCTATAGTTGCCCTTGTCAGTCACTCACCATTTCTGTATATGGGCACCACTTGAGCTAGTTTGCAAATTATGTTCATCTTCCAGTTCAAAAAACTCCCTCATAATAGCCAGCAGTGCCTCAAAAATCTTGGATCAATGCCATCTATCCCAGGTGTTATCACCAGGTGAGGAGGGATGAAATGACCCCTCTATTTCTCCCATTCCTCATTTGACTGTGATGGGGATTTTTTAAAAGAATTTAGTGAGAATGTGCTTTTCCAGTTCTGTAAGTGCCCCACTATTTACGTGTCAAAGCTGTAGAGAATTAGTCAGATAGGTTTTCTTAGATTAACAAAGAACAAGGTAAGTTTATTTTAAGATATTCCTGGGTTAAGAAAAATCTGATACCATTCATATGGTTGCACACACTCATCTTGGCCCACATATATATAAGTACAGGTGGCAGAGTAAGAGGATAGGCTAATAAGGATTTTAAAGTCAATGGCCAGAATTTTGACGTCGGAGTGCAGGGGCGGACCCGACACGCCGACACATAAAATGACGCAAAGTGACATCGGGCGTGCGTCCTGACTTCATTGTGCGTCATTTAGATATTAAGGCTATTAAAAAACCAACTAAAGTTGTTATCAACACTACCCATCCAACCTGAAGGTTGGTGGGCAGGCAAAGGACCCAAGTGGCCTTTGCGTTTTTTAGGAAGCGTCATCCACGAGCAGGATGAAGTTTCCTAAAGCTTTTATTAATTAAATGACAATATTTTCCTGAATATAAAAACATGTCCCAGGTCCTGTGACACTATCACATGAGGGGACATGTCTAAATAATTGTTAACTTTATTCTCTAAAAACTTTTATTATGCCCTTAATCTCCCTGAGGCAGCTCTGTGCCTCAGGGAGATTCCTGCGCTCATTTGCACGCGTGCGCACGCGTGACTCTCCCTCCTCCCCACGCCTGCACAGGTAGCGCTGAGCACTACCTGTCATGCGTCATGCTGGCCAGACCTTAGTTGGCCTGCCCACGTTAAATGGTGGTACACAGCCGATCGCAGGCGGCGATTGGCTCCGCACCCGCCCGTGCCCACTCCCGACCGGCCCGCCCACGATGCAGAAAATTTCTCCCCACGAGAAAGAAATGGAATATACGGCTAGCTGTTCCTTGATTGCTCTCAATGCGCTGATTTGACATCATGGCCGCTGAACCTATCTGTTCTCCCTCCTGCAGTTGTATGGAACAGATTTCCACATATAAAAGATTTGGGTTTGCAATCATCTTCTTCTCAGGGTGACCATGTTGCTAACCAGACACAATACTTCCAGAGAGACAGGGAGAGAGAATGTCCACAGCTCCAATAGCCTGTTTCAGCGCAGCATTGTCCTTTTCACTCCTTCCTCTCTCCTGCTTGGCAGGGGTTCTCTTGAAATACCTTGCTGGTTGTATATTCCAGAGGGACTTTATTAGTTCATGTGTCTGCTGCAGTTATTGTTTCAGAGCAAGTGAATGAACAACATTGAATGTTGATGTCTCATCTCAGAAACATTTGCAAAGTCTCAGTGTGGTGTAAATAGTTAGGAGATAGGTTCTTTCACACTCTCTGGGGGATGGATTGTCTGTCTTGATTCCAAATTTGCGGAATGCAAAATTGTATTTTGTAGCTTCTCAGCCTGCCTGGGCTGTTTCTTTTAAAAAAAAACACAATTGTCTGCATAAACTTCCAGTTTAAAATCTAATCAGTGAAAAAAATCAGGAATAATATCTTCAAAAAGCACACCCTTGTGATACACAGGATTTATTTCTTTTGCGCCCATTTATTTTGTCTAACACTTCTCTCTCATTCATATCGAAGTCATTGATTTTACTGGGAGTATCTTTATTTTGAAAGGATACTTGTCAAATCCTGGCAATTATTGGAGGAATTAGTCATTCAGAATAATTATTATTTATTTACATTCCCAGGCTTCGGTTCATCTGCATGGTTTCTACAGATTCTTTGACTACCCTCTTGTTGATGTTTTGCTGTTATTCTTAGCTTGACTGTATTGGTGATGTCTAAATAGAGCAGTTCCTTACTTCGTGCAGGGTCAATTCTTTTCCAGGTGTCTCTGATGTATGGGGCTACTCCACCTCCTTTACTTTCCAATCTGCCTTTCTTTTAAATTCTGTATATTCCTGAATGTTATATTCATTCCCATCCACTGGACTTAGCTATGTTCCTGACTACATGTGGCTATCCACCACACCTTAGTTCCCAACAATCTTCACTTCTAACTTTTTGTTTCTAATATTTCTATTATTCATGTGTATTGTTATGATCAGGTGGAAAGGGTGGAATGGCTTCCCCTCTTTGTCCTCTCCTCATTTGACCGCAACAGGTTATTTTTTTGTTTGAAAGGGATCTACTTGCCAATTCACTGAGTACTTAATGGTTTACATACTGTGATCAGAAAAAAAGCAATGGGACAGGTTTTCTTGCGTTTAACAAGAAAGCGATTAACTTTATTATACTTAAAATGACCTCAGTAAAATTATAAACTGACTTTCGCTCACATACACACACACACACACACACACACAAAATAATAAAAATAATAAAAGAATAATTTTAAAAACACATACACACACAGACACACAGATTAGAGACTGCAAAAGGATTGGTTGGCCAAATTAAAGTCCATAAAAAAGGTAGTCTGTAGTTTGGTGACTCGGCAGGCTTCAGGCTGAATCTGATGGTCTGGATGCTTCTGATTTAAAATATAGATGACTGAATTCATTGTTCTTTGTGAGATGATTGTGCTGGGTTGGATTCCTTTAAGAAATCTCTATCTGCAGTAGGGAGTCCCTGGATGATCACAATCAGCAAACAGGGCTCAAAGCTTACCAGGTGGGTAGGAGAAAAAAGGAGACAGTAAGGACTCAACTTAGGTCTTCTCCCTAAGTTGCTTGTTCTCCATTCTGCTGAGAAACATGTGCTTAAATCATACAAGAAGTTGACTTGTCATGTGACCTTCCCTTTCCAACTGCCAGGGGGATTTTTAAAAAAGACACTATTTGTGTATTCCAAAGGTGACTTGATTATCTCCTGTCTGGGTGCCAGGGTCCCACTATCCAAGCGGTTAGCCTTAATGGCCCATCTTCAACAGTTCAATGCCTCAGGTGATTGCTGTAGATGCCTTGCTAATGAGACAGGAGATGTGAGTCATTCTCACTCCCCTACAGTCATTGTCTTTGGGTTTTGTAGTCAGACTGACTCCACTCCAATGAATGTGGAATGTATAGTAATGCAAATTGGAGTTAGCCACTTTGGGCTGTGAGTTCAAGTCACTCCAGTCTCTATGTATCTAAAAGGTCTATTTTAAAGTTCATTTCAGGTTTCCAGCCAGTGGATTGAACATCATTATTTGGCATAAAGCCCACCTTCACGACAATATCCAGTATTTTATAGATTTTCCTCCTCTTGTTTCCCCATGTCTGCCTATTCCTGATCTCCAGTTAAAATGTTTCTCCCTGGGTACTTGTATCCTTACCTAACTGTTGTACACCTATGATGTTCCATCTGGAATCTGTTACCTACCAGCCCTCCTCCCCACCCTACCCTGTTACTACCTCAATGTTATACAAATAGTTACTTGATAGGACAGAACTTGAATATTGTCAAAAAGGAAGTTATGTTGTTGAAACTTTTCATCCTGCACTCATCAGGACAAAAGCAAGAATGCCAAATTTCATAAGATCATAACAATTTCTACTCCTGGAGAAAAGGGTGCTGATTGGTTGACAAGGCTGAGGCATTGCTATGGAGAAAGCAATGGGAAACTATAGGCTCCCCAAGTTCTCTAGTCATTCAAAAATGGCACAAAGCTTGAACGTATTCCTATTGTTTGCAGAGAAAGGGTTCCTGTGTATGAATGTATGTCGCTCCTAGCAAGTATAAATGAGCCATGTTACAAGCTTAACTGATTATATTAAATTGGTTGTTAGTGTAGCTATTAGTGCAATCAGGATTGTTCAGCAAGTCCTGTAAAATCACAGAATCACATCTGACAGTAGGCATTTTGGCATGGGGTGGTTGAGTATGGTCTGCACTCTGCCTATTAGGAACAACTGAAGGAACATGCTGTTTGATTCAATCAGTCAAAGGCCTATGTCCCAATGGTTCCCAAAGTCTTGTGTTTGAAATTTGGCATTCTTGCATTCGTTCAGATGAGTGCAAGACTAAAAGTTTTGGCAACATGTCTCTTTTTTCAGCAATACCTCAATGTTCCTAGCAAGTCTTTTTTTGTCCCTAATTGTGGGTTCTCTCTCCCGTATGAGTCATTTTTATTTTTATTTTGGAAGGATTCTCGGTTATTTATGAATGTAGTATTGTTGTTCGAAGCATAGAACCAGAACCATGTTCTGGCAGCACTACTTTATCTCCTTGATCCTTTTGGTAAATGTACTTTCCTTTCCCAAATCCTTGTAGCATATCAGAAAAGGTTACTTGAAGGTTACTTGATCTTTGAATTTTGAACCAACCCTCATCCATGTGGTTATTGAGACATCTATATTATTTCCCCTACACAAGCTACTACCTATTCCCTACATGCCCCCTTCACTATCTTTCTTAATCCTTTTTCATTATGTACTGCCCTATTTCCAGAGCTTACCATCCTCTAAGTATGATCCTTATGACATAAATGTACATCGACACATCCTAAGTAGAGAATGACCTACAACTTCAATCTTTCTGTTATTCGTAAATCCCAGTTTTGTTCAGGCTATTCAGGCTTTCTATCATTTAATCTGGAAAGCTACAGCCTTCTACAGTTTGGACTGCTATGTTTGCCAAGATAATCTGCTGGGTACTCCCACAAGGTTTCTACCTATTCTTTTTATTTTACTGACTGTAATTCATCGAGTGTTTCCATTTCCTTGTTGCCTCCAACACTGGGGCATCTGACATGTCAATATTGTTCCTGAATATACCGGCCTCCCGCTCCAATCCACGAAGATTCACTTTTGAGGTCTAATGCTGGCTTAGATTTTCCACTTACTTAACTGAATACTCCCTCACCACCTCAATCCCTAACACATTCACCACCCTTGTCTGCCCTTGTACATTTCTACACATATCTTTCTAGGGCCACACTCTGTTTCTTTAAGCTTATGGAAGAAAAAAGCAATTTGCACATCTCTTCCCCCACTTGATTGCCTCTGTTTGTCTTGTTTATGAACCTGCCACAGCAAATAAACCCCTGGTTTGTACCTTTGTTTCCTTTCTATCAACTATTTTGATTTTTCATTGTATTTCCTGCTTCTGGTTTTTATCTTTTATTCTAAGATTTTACTTCAGCCTGATGTCCACTTTTACTTATTACTTCCATTGAGTGTTTTAAGTACTTTTAACTTCCCACTTTGCCTTTACATTTGCTCAGATGCTCTTTTTAATTAATTATTTTCTGCCCGTGCTGCCCATCCTTTATGTTAGTGGTGCGTTTTTCAGTTCTTGCATTCCTTTTATTTCACTTGTTGACACAGAAATTCCATGATAAGCTAAACTGTCCCAAAGGTCATGAAGCTTTAATTAGTATTGCAGTTTCCCCCAATGCCACTTCTCTCCAGCCCAAACCAAATCCAAAGGCTCAAGGTGGGCTCTACCTTCTCCTGAATCCCTGATAGCAATTTTAACAGTCTTTGATATCCCACTGCCTCAATAGTATGTTTGGTAGTTGCAGGTGAGGTGCTAAATTACAGGGGAGGTGATGGTGTAGTGGTATTGTAGCTGGGCTAGGAGTCCTGAGACCCAGTGTAAACCTCTGGGGACCTGGGTTCAAATTCTGCTACAGCAGATGATGTAATTTGAATTTAATAAAAATCAGAAGTTGAAAAGTCTAATGATGACCAAGCAACCATTGTATTTTTTGTTGTTAAAAACCCATCTGATTCACTAATGCCTTTTAGGGAAGGATATCTGGGGTAGGATCTTCTGGTTGGTGAGTGGGGGCGGGGCCCACACGCCGACACGTAAAATGACCCAGGACGATGACAGGTGGAACTCCCGATGTCACCCCGCATCATTTCCATTTTCAGGTCCTTAGGGTTGGTGGGCAGGCCGGGAGCGCTGGCAGGCTTAAGAAAAAGCATGAAACCTCATCCACGGGCGGGATGAGATTTCATGAGGGTTTTTAAATATTTAATAAAGGTTTCACTAAAAGTGATGGACTTGTCCCAACTCATGTGACAGTGTCACATGAGGGGACATGTGACGTTACTGGAACTGCCTGAGGTCACAAATAGGGTGACTGGAAGGAAGCTGGGAAAAGAAGCAGGTTAGTATAATGGCAGCTTATGACAACCTGAACTGTTAGTATAATGATAACTTCAAAAGGATCAGAACTGGTGGCCAAACTGTAATACCATTTGCAATAAAATGTACCGCTTTTAAAGTCAAGCTCTTCTGCTAGAACTACAATTACAAAATCTTTGTTATGGATAAGATTTCAGACTTAATGACAGAAGAACATAAGAAACATGAGCAGAAGAAGGCCACATGACCCTTGGAGCCTGCCCTGCCATTCAATAAGATCATAGCTGAACCCCTACCTCAATCTCACTTCCCTGCCCTATCCCCATATCCGTTGATTCCTTTATAGCTGTGCTACCATTTTAGACACTCTGCAATATTCATCGTGCCTTGTAAGCCTAAGATTACAGATGACATAGGGTTTTGAAAATAAACTGTGACATTATAGAGTTAATTAAAATAGGAATTACATGTTTTCAGAGCTGACCTTAATTCAGCTCTAACTAAAATCATTTGTGGTGCAGACATGTAGTATTTAAAATGTGCAAGAGTTAGCAGGATGCAAGAAATTTAATCCCTTTAACAGCGTTTGTTGGCACTGTATGAATTATCGAAGTTTACTTTGTGTTTTATGGGATGGGTCAGGGTTTTACAAAGGTGTATTTTGACAAATGTAATTTTTCACTCCTCATGTTCCAGTCTCCTGTGTTCATTTTCTTACTTCAGCCAAGAGTGCGAGTTGATATCCGCACTTCCTGGCCACGAATGGTGCAATTGGCTGTAAGTTGCACCAGGGTAACTCCAATGACTCAACATCCCATCCTTACAGGGATGTTTGGCCCCTGCTTCAGTGCGTCAGCAGATCAGTGTGTTTATCATTTACAGCTCAGCCACTGGGCACAAGCCCACACCTGACCACAGGATTGAACCATGTTGTGGAACTCTAGTGTGCCCACCTTGGAATTTATTTCTTTTTTATTTGGACTGTACTTGCTGAGGAGAAAGTTAACACTATAAATATGCAGATTATTAGTGATGTATTCTCGTTCTCAGCCGCAAATTAGCGTCTGTCCAATTGGCCCAATTTTAAACCAGCTGCCTGAGCATTTGTAAAATTTCAAGTAAATTATTGCGTATTATGTTACTATGCACATGTTTATGCATTTGCATGGCGTTGATTTGTCAATGAGGATAATCTGTTTATTTAAAATAATAACAATACTGGGCTAACAATACTGAAATTCCTAATGCACCACTGTACCATTCAAGTTGTGGTGGGGTGGGGTATCTGTCCACCATTTCATCCTGGCAATGATCCCTTAGGTTGTGTCATTAGCTTAAAAGGGGCAAGAGACCATGCCAAATATGGTACTCCATGGGAGTAGGGTACTCCAAGGGAAAGGAGTGGAGAATTTTGGAATGGTAACATACTGCTTCATTGTAGGAAGCAGACTGTTCCTTCTGAAGATCCCCTTTTTGTAACAAGGTAAACAAAGTGGTGTTTGCTGAAGCCAGCTGTTGGGGTTGAAGCTCAGCTCAGGGTTAAACATGTCATTGCGCATTGTGAAATTCAGTCTGGCTGAGCAGTCTTTCCACTCTGCCATCAATTATCTGAAAACAGAATGGGATCCACTCTGTTCCTTTGCTTCTTTGTGTGCCCTACTTTACACCAAAAGCAGTATTAGGCAACTAAACTATCAAGTTGTTATTGTGAAAACCTGATTAAGGCTGAAATCAATATGTAGTTAAAAGCAGCATTCATGATAAAAAATAAATTAATTTTCTATGTTTTGAAGTGCTGTACCATGTGTGGAGTAGATTATATTGACATTTTGAACAGGCAAAAATATTTTCCAGGGAAATCGTCTGCAGATTTGTTTTGATTAATATTTACATTCAACATTGGTTGAATTTGTTTATGCTCGGTGCTGCTTAACTGAAAGGAGCAGTGTGGCACGTGAAGGAGCTGCTCATTCTGCAAGACACAGCCAGCCAAATGCACTGCCGTGCTTGACAGAACAGCATACTTTTTACCTGATCCAACACGCAAACTAGAGGCTGCAGGCAGTTTGAACTCAAATCTACTTATCCTGATCTGTGGAATTCCTATTGTCAGAGATGTATATTTTTCATAAACCCATTGACCAAACATATTCCATATAAAGAAAAAACAAAATCATGAAAAGTAATCAGCTGTTTCATGTTGTAGAGATGAGTGTGAGGTGGATTTGTGGATTTTATTCTTTATAATGTAAAATACACTGAACTGTGGAAAATAACAAATAAATTGCAAAGTAAATATTCAGGGATATAAGCAGTCAAAGCAGCAAGATATCGTACAGTACATTATAGTATTGCTTTGGTACTTACAACCCAGATGTCTTGGATTCAAATTCCATCATGGCAAATTGTGAAAGTGATCTCAATCTTAAAATGATCTGGTAATTTGTGCATTTGCACCAGAAAAGGAACTGACCATGAAAGCTGCTGGCTTGCCATAAAAATCCAGAGGTTCACCAATTTCAGGGAAGGAAGCTGCCTGCATATCAGTTAGCAAAGTAACTATGAATGAACAACAACGGTGACCTTGCCAGCATTGTTCGTATGCTTACAAGAAACAGAAGGTAACAACAATATTGTATGAGCATCGTATATGCACCAGCACTGTTTGATTTCACAGTTTTTTCTGACAGAATCACAGGGTAGAGAGTGTAAGTCAAGTTGAGGTTGAGGATCAGTCATGGATCTTATGGAATGATGGAGCAGGCTTGAGGGGCTGTGTGGCCTATTGTAATATGTTCTTATGTTAAAACACTTTTTCTAGTTGCTTTATTATTAAACTGATATTTGTATTTGCACTTTATTAAGGAATCAAGAATAAACACATATCAAGATTGGAGAAGCAAAACAAACATGACCATAAATGGGTTGACAATCTAATAGAACGCGGATTCTAAACACAGATCAAGCTCTGCAAAATCTGTAGGGAAAAGCATAGGACGCCTCCAAAATATGTTTTTAAATGGTATAGAGACAAAGAGAAAACTAGAAATAAATATAAATGTTAAATGCAACAGAAAGAAATTCTTCCAGAAATATAACAGCAAAATAAATTGAGATCCTGTAATGATGGAAACAGACTTGAAATTGAAAACAGACAAAATACAATCCAAATGCTAAGTGATTACTTCCTGTAGCATTCATTAGAGTAGACAAGAATGCCCTCTAGCATGCCACCCACCACAGGAGGTTCCATATTTAAACATAATGGGGGCTCTTTGAACCCAATTACATTGAAGGTGTGGAATGCATTGGCTGGCACACAGCAGCACATTTCAAGATGGCTCACAGACCAAGGAGAGGGTGCTCAGTTTCTCAGCCAAGTGGCACTGGAGACTCTGTTGGAGGTCTATAAGAGGAGAGATGTCCTGTGCCTGACAGCGGGGAAGGAGTCCACTTCACCCTCCTGTCCCCCTTCTCAGCAGCAGGAGCTGCCCCACCTGGCTTCAGGTCTTCCCCTTTTCCTCCTGCAGACCAAGGAGGAACCCTATCAAAATGTTATGGACCTAGCACTCCCTTTCTCATGGTGACTGCAAAAGGTGAAGTAGCAAGCACTTATTCTCTTTCGATGAAGTCCTCATAGAATTTCCAGACTAAATGTTGATAGCCTATTGCTGAAATCTTGACAAATTGGGTTGGATTTCCCCCTGCTGTCACTGAGGAAACCTGCATCGGGAGGCTGAAACATGAGGCACGCGGGGCTGCAATTTGAAAGTTGCCTGGCCATTCTTGCCAGCCCTCCCCCATCCCCCCTTTCTTCCCCAGGCTGGGAAACATGATGGTCACGACCGCACACACACTTAAAGCAATGCCAGGTTTGCAATTTAAACCCCAGCTTGAAATTCAAGTTTCTCATCTCATGGTATTTTTACCTGAGATGGGTGGATTCCTGAAGACTGTGGGAATCCTGCCAGGTAAGTCAATTCAGGAACCTTGAAGGAAGTTTGATGTGGAGTTGGAACCTTTTGATAGGTAAGTTTAAAAGATCTTGCCAATGCCCCTTTATTTCCCCATCCCCCCTCCATGCTCCCTGATATTAACCATGCTCCATCCGTGCCCCTCATATCTCCCATACCTCTTTCATATTCACATGCCCCCTCCATCCCCTCATAACTCTTCTATATCCCTTCCTTTACTCCGTGCCCTTCAATACCATCCTCCCATGCATCCTCCATACCCATTCTTCCAATATCCACTTTGTACAGAATCAATGAACCATTGACAAGTCTGGCAAGTCTTTGAAATGCTCTTGAAACCGACAAAATAAGCAAACTTACTTTTAAAATCTCCTTTGAGAAAAGTTGATCATAGTGTCATTCATGTATTAATGAGAAAACTTTAATGCTCTTAATATCTTGTAAACCTTGTCCAAATAAACAAACAGGCATTGAAAAATCCCATCAAATAAATAATAACTTATTACGACACCTAAAAGCTGTCAATCAAATAAAGCTTTCACTTCCCTTTCCAACTGTGCAAACATATCTCTGCTGAGCTGAGTCCACTACCCATTCTTGGAGTTCAACCAAGCATTCATAATGAGGCCATTTTGCAACTGTATTAACAGGTATAGGTTGAACAGATGGCCAGAAGTCTTTTTTCAGATGGCGTCATTATGAATGCTCGGCTGAGCTCCGTACAGAGTCCATATGGACTTGAAACGTTAACTCTGTTTCTCTCTCCACAGATGCTGTCAGACCTGCTGAGTTTTTCCAGCATTTTCTGTTTTTATTTCAGATTTCCAGCATCTGCAGTATTTTGCTTTTATCTTAGTGGGTGAGTTAGAGTTGTTTCAAAGGTTAAAATTTAAAAACATCTGGATCAGGAACTCAACCCATCCACTTCCAGTTTAAATGGAAGCAGGTTAAAGGGTGGGTGACCAATCCACTCATGAAAGGAACATTGGTCATTTGACAATTATAATGAGGCCTGCCTTCATTTTAACAGTCGTTCTATATTTAATTCATAATGGCAGGTTTCCCAGACTGTAGGAAACCTGGCAGGAGAAAGGCTACAGCATTGTTTGTGAGGAACATGAGTGTTTCCTCCAGTCCCAACAAGCTCCTCTGTAAATCCAGCCCACAACCCCATCAGCATAGATTATCTTTATATTTGATTCCCTGGAGTGAACTTGACCCCACGACCTTCTAGCTCAGGGCAGAAATGCTATGATCTGAGCAATGACTGACATGACTATCTGTTGTGCTATATAGATGCACAGCCTAGGTAGTAGGTATAAACTATTAACAGGATTTATCTTCAAATCTGAATTGAATCAGTTCAGCATTTGAAATTGGAAATAATTTAAACTATTTATGCTAGCCTGCCATCTTTTGTAGCCTAAGTATCAGTTAAACTATGCATATTGTCTCTGGAAAAATTATTCCCATGCCACGGTCAGAATTTTATGTGTTTCTTACTGTCCGTGATCAGTGTGTTTTGTATGTGAGGAATGTGTATTTTCTTACCCTCAGAGTGATTGTCCCAATTTAAATTATTCCAGCAGTAAGCTTTTTGTGAGTTTTAAAATAAAGAAGATTATTTAATATCCCACACTTGCCCCAGAGGTTTAAAAAAGTGATGCTTCACTCACTCAACTTACCCACACTATCACTCACACAAAGGGTGGAATTCTCCCATCCTGCCCACGGTGAGCTTCATGGCGGAGAATCGAGCGGGAGGCAAGAAATCAAAAACCTGCCATCGTAAAAACAGGTCGCAATTCTCCTGGCTGTGTTTTCATGGCGGGTCAATTATACGACCGACTAGTGGCATGAACGCCATTTGTTTTCATTAGCCTGTCATGAACACTCATTAAAACAATCGCTCGCCAGAATCTTGTCACGCCTTCCAATTTTTTGGCTCCCCAGCAGGAAATTACGTCGCTGTGAAACCCATTTGAAAAGGGGTGGCGTGCACAAGTCAGATCTCAATTCTGACTTCGAGGTGAGTGGAACATATCTGCCATAGCACTGTGCCAGCCTTGTTGCGATGAATGCCACTCTGCTGGGGCTGTAGGGTTGGACTGCTCCTTCTCTTTGCTTTCATTGTCCCGAGGAACGCCACTCTGCTGTGGCAATCACGCAGGCCGCCACTTTCAGAAACTAGCACTTCAACCAGGGGTAGGCCGTGAGTCTGACAAACACAAGGGGGTCAACAGGAAGGGAAGGCTGTGGAATGGCAGTGAGGGGGAAGGGGGAACACCAGGGGGGCAACGGGGAGGAAAAGTTGCGGAATGGCAGTGAGGGGGAAGGGTGAACATAAGGGGGGCTTTCTGGTGTCACCCTCTAACCTCTTGTTGCTGGCAGAGTGAGCAGGAGTCTGCTTAGAAAGAAAGGAGGAAGACCTCCTTGCGATGAAAGCCACTGAAGGCCAATGGCTCCATTAGCACTGATAAAGGGCTACTCAGGACTCAGTGGCTACAAATCACAGTCACTGCAACTCAAGAGTAACACATAGGAATGTAGAATTTAGGAATGCAGGCAATAGTGAGGGAGACACAGCTGTATCATATATGGCACCCCTGTCACATGTTCACCAGAATTGACATTCCTAATGGGCCAAAGGGCATCCACAGATTGACCATGAAAAACTGATTGGTCATTAATACGCCACATCAGAGATTGGAGCACAGAGCTAGGTTTGGTCACTCATCTCAATGAAACTTTAGCATCCCACGCAGGGCTCAAGGTGTTATATATCTGCGATGCCACCTTGGTCACCTCGATGTGTGTGTTAGTGTCTCAGGGACAAGGCACCATCAGCCACCATGCAAGTAGGGCAGGAAAAACTATGGGCCCTTACAGCCTCCAAATGCGTCATCCTCTGAGCTTGGCTTTCTTGCCCCTTGAATCATTAATGCCTTCAATGTTTCCTTTCAGAGAGAAGGCAAAAGCAGGTATGAATCCAGAGCTCAATGTTGCCTTTATCAGGGTCCTAATGCAATGGAGGATGCGAAGGTGGGAGAGGCGACTCCGCATGCAGCTCCAGCAGGAGGGACATGGTCA
Organism: Cetorhinus maximus; assembly: GCF_964194155.1. Taxonomy (NCBI): domain Eukaryota; kingdom Metazoa; phylum Chordata; class Chondrichthyes; order Lamniformes; family Cetorhinidae; genus Cetorhinus; species Cetorhinus maximus. The sequence continues at coordinate 56,137,124 of NC_135883.1, forward strand.
AGCAGATCCGCAGCATGAACAGAGGGGTCAGGGGGAGAGACCCAGACAATGGGGGTGACTCACCAGACCTCGGGTTTATCATCCAAGAGTCTCCAATTTACAAATGAGTGAGAGGCAATGCTGTGCAGATCTGCTCTTCTTCATGAAGATCTGAAACCACATGGAGTTGGAGGGTATCCCCTGCCAGTGGCTTTGAAGGTGACCACTGCACTCAATTTCTTGGCCTCTGGTTCTTTCCAAAGATCAACAGGTGACCTATGTGACATCTCTCAGTCCGCTACATATCGATGCATAAAGGAGGTCACAGATGCCCTTTCCAGGAAGGCCCATCATTATGTCAGGTTTGCTCTGGGTGAAGATAGCCAGGCTGCGAGATTCACCAGCTTTGCCGCAATCTCAGGCTTCCCAAGAGTGCAGGGTGCAGTCAACTGCACCCATGTGGCTATACGGGCTCCATGGCCGCAGGCCCTAATGTTTATAAACCGCAACGGCTATCATTCCATCAATGTACAACTGGCGTGTATACTGCATGATTGTGCACTGTACCCTGGGAGTTGCATGACTCCTACATCCTGAGTCATTCCCAGGTTGCTGAGATTTTCAAGGGGCCATTACGTCTGCAGGGATGGCTGTTTGGGGCTAAAGGGTACCCACTGAAATGCTGGCTGATCATACAGGTGCGTCGCCCTCAGAGTCGTTCCGAGGAGAGGTACAACATTGCTCACAGGTCCACATGCTCCCTTAGAACAGACCAGACGGCTTCTGAAGATGCGCTTCAGATAATTGGACTGCTCAGGTGGCTCACTACAATAAACTCCCGACAGTGTTTCCCACATCATCGCAGTGTGTTGCGCCCTTCACAATCTGGCTATGCAAAGAGGTGACCCCCTGCCAGAGGATGACCAGGAGGAGGATAAGAGCTCATCGGAGAATGAAGATTCAGAGGCCCAGGAAACTCAAGGCTGCTGGGGGTCAGTATGAGCGTCATCACGCCATGGAGGAAGGAAGACATGGGAGACATGCCCATGATATGTTAATCACTGACAGGTTCCAGGAAGAGTAAAGTCAAGAGGGGAAATATGGCCTCATCTCTCCTAGCCCTCAATGCCATCTCCTTTCCACTCGGGGGTTGTCCATCCACTTGTAGTGAGAACAAATCCCGCATTCGCACTTCCCTCATGAATCACCAGGCCATGATCTCTGCTTTGGTCCATGGGGCCCTGTGAGTGAGCTCACTCTGAGAACTGAGAGTCCACTTAGGAACAAGAGCGATGCGAGAGAAAACTTAAAGTCTTCGCTGCCATCTAATGACGCCAACACTACAGCGACTGAGATGTGGACATGCCTAGGGATCTCCTCCTCCCGTGCATGTCTTTTCTTCTGACACTACCACTGAGGAGACACAAATGCCGCTAGAATATCAGTGCCAATGAGCTGCCCTCACTCAATGGTGTTCCTTGAGGAAGAAAGGTTAGAAATGTTTACATCACACATTTCCAATAAAGATTTACACACATCTCCCTGACATCACACAAGGGTGCGGAGACTAGTTCAACTAAGGTTGACATCACAGGAATGTGAATCTCACAGTGGGACACTATGACTGGGTGGGAGGAAGGCTAAACCTCGAAATAAGAAAACTCCAAAGTATAGAATCACACGCCTTCAACGCCTTCGATCACAACGCCTTCAGTTGATAGGAACATTCAATAACCATCAAAAGTATTAACAAATGTTCAATTTAGTTACATCTCTAGCACACCCGTGACCCAAAAGTGACATCAAATTTTCTTAACTTTCCTAACTCTACCACTACGCCTGGGTGCAGCCCTGACGTCCACAGCAGAGGTGGAGGCAGCCTGCTGACTGCTACATCCTGGTGTCTGTGATGACCTTGGCAGATGTCCTGTGGTGGCCCGAGGCCTGGAGGGCCCCAGCCTGATAAGGGTCACCTGCTCAGGGGCAGAAGCGCCCTCAGCGGCCTGAGAAGCTGGAGTGGATGGGGTCACAGGCAGAGGAGGCTGTGAGCAGCTGTACACCCTTGGGGTGTCCTGAGAGAAGGCACCCTGGTGTCCAGCTGATGCTCATCCTCCCTGTGGGTGCCCGAAGGCCCCGCCCTGACTCCTGCAGGAGATGGTGCACCTGGAAGGAGGTCAAGGTGCCTCGTCCCCATGTCACCTACATCCTAATGCTGCCCACCAGGGTGTGTGGCCATGGACTGCAGGGCCGAGCGCAAATCCGGCAAGACCTGCTGGACCAAGTCTCCATGGTGATTGCCAGCCTTCCCATGGTAACTTCGAGGTGCTCGCATGTTGGAGCCACAACATCAGACAGAACGCGGATGGACTCCTCCATCGTTCGCTCTAGTCTGCTGAGTGACTGTCGAATATCTGCCTGATGTTCCACCACCTGGCGTTGCATCTACAGCATTGATTTGATGGCCGCTTCCAGAGGCTCATCATCTGACACGGACTGAGCAGGTGGCTGGTCTCGGCAGCCCTTTGAGTGCCGGAGACCTGGGCTGTCCCTGCCTCTGACTGCTGTGGGGACGTGTCAGTGAGGTATTCCCAAGAAAGTGATCTCGAGCCTGAGCTACATCTGTACCCCACTGATGTGTGTATCTCTGAGCTGGTGGAGGGCACGTGTGAGCGCCATGACGGTTCTCCTCGGATGAGGTCCGGGGGCTCACACTGGTGGTACTGGACTGGCTTGGGGGCCTCAATATGCTTGTGCCTAGAAAATAGAAAAAAGAGTTTCAGTTAATGAGCATGAGCTAGGTAAGACTGCACGTGACTCACTGTGAATGTCAGGATTTGATGAAGTGATGGAACTGTGATTGGTACTAGGTTGGTTGGCGAGGCCGATCTCCTCTTCCCCACAGGAACGATCCTTGTCCTCCCCAGCCAGCTCAGCTGCAGCCTCCTCAAATTCACTGAGGGCGATGATGTCAGCCGTCCTTCCCCCGGTTTGTGTTCTCTCATGCCTATTGTGTGCCAGCTTGGCCTGCATGAAGAAGAACGAAAGGCCTGTGATGAGACAGGATGGAGCAGAGGTTGGGTGAGATGCATGTCCCCTGTGTGTGGTGAGCACTCCCCAGAAGGGCCAGAGGATGGAAAGTGAGCAACATGATAGATGGGATCAACATAATAGATGGGATGGTGGTGATGTGAAAGTCTGAGTGAAAGAACAAATGTTGAAATGTGTCCTCTGGTAATGGTTGCGTGAGACCCCTGAAGAGAGTTTGAGTACATGATGCCATGATGAGAGTTTGATATTGGAGGGTGTTGAAAGATGACTTACTCTTGGAGCAGATGGGATCATTCATCCCCTTACTACACTGGGTGGCATTTCAGGCACGGGTGTCAGGTGTGCTGACCTGTTCCGCTGCGGTGTCCCAGGCCTGACAGGTGCTTCCTACAGCCATCCATGGGGTAGAACATATGCCATTATTCCTGCACCCCTCTGACCAAGGCCTAGAGGGTGAAGTAGGGTGCAGACTTTGTGCAGAGGCTCTCGGCATTCCTTTTATGAGTTGCAGACATCTCTGGTGGGCTGGAGAGATTGAGATTGTGTGTAGGAATGGTGTTTAAATATGGCGCCCCGACCTTGAAACCCACCAGCTGACAGCAGGCGGATAAACCAGTTCCCAACTCACCAGGTGATTCAGAGTGAAACGCGCCCCCACGTAATTAACGAGGCTCCAAGCACAGAAATAGGCGCAAGTTGTCGCCATTACGGACGGCGGGCTGGGCGCCTCCGAAACCACCAGCCACTGCATTTAGTTTCATTTTGGGAAAATTTCACCCAAAGATTAGATACAGATGAAGGAGAAAACAATACAATTACAAAGTTTAATTGTCTCAGTCTCTCTCTTGTGGCAGGACTGTAAATTCTTAGATGCGTTGGTGCTTTTATTTGAAATGAAGGCCTTGCAAGCAGAGGATTGTCAATAATCTGCAAGGCTTCTTGTAGCTGAATTTCCAGGAGGTTGGTTCTCAGGTGGACTTGAAGTTGGAGCAAGTTGGGGAGAGTTCACCTTCCCACTTTCAAGGTATGGTTGTTTATTGCCTTGCTGTGTAGTTTAATGGCTTTCTACTGGTCTCCGTTTCTGCAGAGCTGATTCTTGCTGTTTTAAAAGCAGCAAGACAGCAACAAACATAGCTATCTCACCCATGTGACCTGTTACAAATCCAAAGTCCTTTTCCTGTGCATCATGCAGGGCCCTGCCCCACCCTACCCCCCTACCCCTCCAGTGGGAAAGGGCCACTCTCACTTTATGATCCCACACACCCCCACCCGTGTCTCTCAGTTGCTCACACTCCCAGCCTTGCCAAGACCTGACTGACTTGCCCCAGTGAACCTGTTCAACTTAACCTGCCTTTCTGGCCTCCATTGCTGGCTTGGTCTGGGGTCTGACTGCAGTCCCAGGAGTGGCCGCTGCTCCTGGTGACACTGCTGAGACTGAAGAGCTACCAGCCCTCTGATTGGCCAGCAGCTCTTGGAGGTGGGAGATCCTACCTCAGGGGGAAAGCCACGACCTTAGGCAACTAATTGCCTGAGCCACGCAAAATAGCACCTTGGTTTCCAGGCCTGGTGGTGGTGGTGGTGGTGGGCCCACCCCCAACTTTCCAGCAGGTAGGTGGGGCCACCACTGCAGAATTGCTGTGTTTTTCTCCCCAGTGGTAGCGGGCTCCCTCCTGGTGGTGGTGACCCTGTTGGGAATCTGACATGCATTAGCTAATACCTCCTAAGCCAGGAAAATAGATCACAGTGCGATCACTTCCATGAGTTGAGGTCTTGCCCTAATGCTCCTCTGATAGTAAATTGATCCTGGAAGAAAATCCTGACCTCTATCGCTAACCAATTATATTGCAACTCAAAATAATGGAGTGTTTAATTGAACATAAACACACACTTCAGATTGACATAAATGCATGGTACATCTTGGTTTAAAGACACAGTGGAGGATGCTGTAGACACGCAGCTCAAATTGCTACAATTACACTGTACAAACCACAGTAAACAAGCAATAGAAATTAACATAGATACAGTGTGTCATTTTAAACACCAGCAGAATATAGATGAAACAAGGATAGCAGACATGTAGAGGCCTGATTGAGTCATAGACATCATCAATTACAGACATGGTTATTTATAATGTTCTGAGACTGTAATAATCGAGATTAAGTATGAAGCCAGTTGCAATGAATGGCCCTTTGTCATTATGTTGATATTATTGTGAATTCAGAGTAGGCAGAGATTTGAAAACTGTGCAATTCTGGGTTTGGGTTCTGACTGGTACAGGCTGACAATTATTGTATACTAACACACAAAAGCACCTTGGGTTATCTCACTACATGAAAGGTGCTATATAAATACAAATTGTTGTTGTATGGCATTCCTTTGTCTGCTATTTTAGCAGAGGTATTAATATAGCTAACACCTGTGCTGAATTAAATAACAGAAGAACATCATACAAATGTGCTAAGTACTCATCCACTCATATTGCTAGCAGTAATGTAAAGGATGTGATCGCACTAGAGAGAGTGCAGAGGAGATTTACCAGGATGTTACCTGGGCTGGAGAGTTTTAGTTATGAGGAGAGATTGGATAGACTGGGGTTATTTTCCCTGGAGCAGAGGAAATTGAGGGGGCACATGATTGAGATGTATAAAATTATGAGCGGCATAGATAGGGTAGACAGGAAGGAACTTTTCCCTTTGGTGGAGGGATCAATAACCAGGGGGCATAGATTTAAGGTAAGGGACAGGAGGTTTAGAGAGGATGTGAGGAAGAACTTTTTCACCCAGAGGGTGGTGGGAATCTGGAAGTCACTGTCTGAAAGGGTGGTAGAGGCAGAAACCCTCAGAACATTTAAGAAGTATTTGGATGTGCACTTGCGATGCCATGGCATACAAGGCTATGGGCCTAGTGCTGGAAAATGCGATTAGAATAATCGGTACTTGTTTGACTGGTGCAGACCCGATGGGCTGAAGGGCCTTTTTCTGTGCTGTAGATCTCTATGACCCTATGATTACGTAGTGGAAAGTTCCAAGAGAGTAAATAAAGAGAAACTGTTTCCGATTTCTTAAGGATCACTAACAGGGGACACAGATTTAAGGTGATTGGAAAATGAAAAAGAGGTAGTATGAGGAAACACTTTTCTGTGCAACGAATTGTCACTATTTGGAATGCATTGCCTGATAAGATGATGAATACAATTTCAACCATAACCTTCAAAAGGGAATTGGAGAAATATGTGAAGGAGGAAAAAATGCAGGGGTATGGGGAAAGAGTGGGGGAGTGGGCTAACCCGATTGCATTTTGAAAGAGCTGGCGCAGACTTATTGGGCTGAATGGCCTCCTTCACTACTGCACTATTCTACAATTCCAAAGCGATACATTAATTTTGAATGCAGTATGATCTTCCTGCTCAGCTGTATGAATGTTCAACACAGAATGTAGAAATATTTAAGTTGCTTAAATTTCCAATCCTGCACAAACATGTAGGGGAAGGACTCACATGATTTCTCTTAGGAGTAAATGAGATCAGTAGCCATTACACCTGTTTTGATCTTTACTTGGACAAAAGTACCCAAGCTTATCAAAGCTCAAGGATCCGGTTAACCAAACTGCTTGACTTTAGATTATTTCCAAATTGAAGCCTTGTTAATGTTGATATCAACAGGCTACGACAAGGTATGGTGACATTTACACTAGAACTCCAGGACATTAGTTTTCAGTGGCAGTTAGCTTTCAGCTAAAGATTGATGTGCACAAAAGATGAAGCATGATTTCACTAACAAGCAAAGCTCCTACGACAAACCCCATCTGAAAGGAATGTGGTTTCTACTGCAGGTGTGCTTACAAAGCACTCAGCATTCAAGTGAGCAAATTAGCACAAATAAGTAATTTTTTTAGTGAACAGGTCATTTTGCAGATTTTGCATCTGGCTGATGCTGACACTCGTGAAAAGTATTCAAACATTATTGCAAATCTGGTTCCCTGCCTTGGCAGATCACCACACCCATAAACAATGCTGCTATATTTGAGTGCTGATGGAAGATTCCAGCCCTACACATTCCAAACTTGTCTTGATCTTATCTCACCTGTTGGGCCAACCTTGCAATCCATCAGCTGATAGAATTAGCAACTTGTTTCTTAAGTTTGGTTTGAGCCACATGTATGAATTTATGCAAATATTTTGAATGATCACCAAAAATGCATATTATTTGTACAATATGATTATAGAAAGCAAGAAGAAGAAAGCTTGGCAGTTATATAATAACTTTCGCAAGCTTAGGACATCCCAAAACACTTTACAATGAAAACAGCCGAGAGGTGCCTTATAGCGATCCGGTTTGTTAAATAGGATTGTGCAGAAGTTTATATTATTCAGTATCATTGGTGAAGGACCACTGAAAGTTCATAAAGATCGGGGCAAGAGGTTGTAGAAACATTATGGGCCAGAATTCGCTGACAAAATAATGGCTAACTTAACATGCAAGCCTTTTAATTATGTAAATCATCCAGCAAGAAGAAAGGATGCCCTGTGAGCTGAGGATCAACACAATTTGCTGGGTAATTTGCACTGCTCCATGTTTAACCTTTCTAAAATGGCACCTTGCCCTCAACCTTTCTGTGACTTTCCACAAATTGCTGCATTTGTACATTAATTACCTATTAAACTTGCTGCAGCATGTTGGGGTTGGTATTTAACAGTATAACGTCCCTTTTAATAAGGAAATATATGTTCCTGCAATTCCACTCAACCTCACTGGCCCAGAAAGGGAACAATTGAAACTATGGACTCTCATTCCAGCAGGTATTAAATTGTTCCTAGAGGTCCCTAAAATTTAAAATTTTATTCACGCTGTATCTGATTTGACTCTAATTCACCCTATTTCCTTCTCTGTCATTGCCCTGTTTATTTTTTGATCCTTAAATCTCATTGGTTAAGGAGATAGACTGTTGGTGGCAAAGTCCCAGATGGCCTGCTACACTCACTGCACTAATATCAACTCGCACTTCCATCAAATTCACAGCACCTAAGGTCCTCAAGCAGATGGGTGAGGGAAAAAGTTTAACTATTGGGGCACATTATGGAATGCACCACGTTGGCAAATGTGACTGAAAGAAATTGGTGTTACATGTGCCAACCATCTGCATTTGACACCGATTGTCAGCGTTCAGGTGTCAATGTCTGCTTTCAAAAGTCAGTTCCTCTCCGGGCAACATCACTCGAATCACTAATGGAAGTGACAACCTCCATGTGTTCAGGTGGGAAAGCTTGACAGAATTGGAACTTCCTGCACCTATGAGAGGAATTTTACGGAGCCCACAAGGGTAGGAAGCATGGTGTGTGGGGTGACTGAATTAGTTTTTGATTTCCCACCGTTGGGTTGAGATGCAGAGATGAAGTCAATGGGATGTTTGTGATATGTTAGGCCTCGCCTATGGCGAGTTCCCAATTGTAATACATTTTGATGAATGTTCATTAGCTTAAAACATTTTTTAATTGCATCCTACCTTTAAGATAAAGTCAGCAGTGCAAGAGAATCTCAAGGCAACTGCTTCATGTTTGTTTAAAGGTGGTGTGCACCAGTCGGCTTTGTGCAGCTGTGAGTAAGGTCAGAGGTTTTCCTTGTTGAACTTTGCGCACAAGGGAGGGGAGCAGGAGAATGGCAGCTTGCATGGAGGTTCAGGATCAGTAAGGGTGAGTCAGTGGTGAAGGGGGTTGGTGGAGTGGGTTTGGGGCATGGAGGGGTGGCAGGGGGGATCCAAGGGAGGACAGAGGGTGGGGTAGGGGGTACAGAGGAGTGAAGTGGGAAAGGCCTGGCATCCTGAATGTGGTGGGGACAGTCAAGGTGAGAAAGTGAGGTGCCTAAAGGGTGGTGTCAGTGCTGTCCAAATGTGTGTCCATCTCAGGGTGTTGGCTGGCAGGGTCCTTACAGAGCTTTGCGTTCACCTACAATATTTTGATTATCCCCACTGAGTGTGCGCTGAGAGTGATCTGGGACAATGTCCTTCATGATGCAAAGAAGGGAGGGCCAGCTGTGATTGCAAGTTCAGCCATGTCCCACAGAGCGGTGAGTACAACACTGGACATTATATGAGCATTCAACAAAGAGCGAACAAAAAAACACAACATTGTTTTCTCCACAGTGAAGGAAATATCCCTAACCCTCTGTAACCATCAATGCGTGTCAGCCATGAGGCTTGCCAGTGCATTTAGCTCTCTAACTAAATTAGTCTCAATAAATAATGATGATGCGCACACGAATAAAGCGAAACAAATTTAACGTGAATTATTTACAAGTGAAATTTAAATATGAAAAAACACATGTGCCACCGCTAGGCTCTCAATAAGTCTTATGTTAATGGCAATGGGGTTGGTCAGGAACGGCCATGATGCAGAGACACTCTGTGTGAAAAGGAGGCTCTTTTATAGCCCAACCATAGCTGCAACATTGTCAGCTGACGGCGGGTTTCAACACTGAAAAGCTTCCCCCACCACGGAATCCCATGTGTTTCCCATGGACACTGCTTGTAGTTTAAATTTTAATTATAGTCACATGGGATATGGATAAAAGCAAGAGGAGGAGTGCACACTTTCAGCGGCACTGCACTAATATAATTCCACTCATAACACACAGAATCACTTCAGATATCAGAAACACTAATGTAGGTGGAATGCTGAGACAGGAGAGGGAGCAAAAATCAGGGCAGAATTCAGGAGCAGTGATCCTGAATTAATGGGAAGTTTGGAGGATTCCAGCTTCAATTGGTTCAGAAAAAACAGTACAATGTTGAATTGGGTTGCAATTAGAAAAGAGTGCTAGGTTAAATGACTCATGTAAAATTTGAATATTTCACAAGCAAGCATTCTTCTAAGCCTTTTGAAACCATCATTTTTTACTTAGGACTTTTAGATTCCCTCTGTTGTTTACTTCTGGTTTCATGTACATGTCCATGCAACAACTTGTTTTCACATCTCCTTGGCTTACAATCAAAGTATTAGTGAGATATCAGCTTTTGTGATTGTTGGTCAGCATTTGCGAGTTTTCCATGTTGGAATGTACGAGTGTAAACTGAGTGAACTTTATTACAGTTGCCACTTAAAGGATGTGAACTTAAATCTGTGGTATACCAAAACTCCGTAACATATATACAATACAATAACCCCTCAATGGTTGCACGTTCACTTCCTTCCAAGGTTAACCTGAATTTTTATTTTTCGCTTAATCAGTTGACAGTAAAAGAAAAATCTAAATCTAATCTATTCTACTTTTTTGTTGACCTGGAGGACTGTGTTCACTCCTGGAAACTAGTCTAAATGATTCCCTTACTTTGTTTTGTGTGCTTGATATGACAGAAAGAAAATAAGCTTGAAAAAAAGGGCTTGGAACACTGATAGTTTGTGCAGAAGAAAAATCCTGTGGATGCTGGAAATCTGCAATAAAGGCAGAAAATGTTAGAAATACTAGCAAGTCAGAGAGCATCTGTGGAGTTTCCCCCCCCGCCCCCGCCAGGTCTGTTTTTGGAAGGGGGGGCACATAAAATATGGCAGGTGGTTAGCCCACTGCCTTCCTATCTAGCCCCAACCCATTCCCATAATACCATTAGTAGGTGCCCACTAGCCCACCTGCCCTTCGGTCTATTGAGGCCATTAACTGCCCAATTAAGGGGAAATTAAAGGTCTAATTCCTCCTCCAATGCCAATTGCTGGTAGAAGGTGGATGAGAGTAGGTATGCTGTTTTTTCACCATCTCTGGTGAAAAATATTGTAGAGATCCTCAGCCAATGTGGTCTATTTATCTGGAATTCCAATCATTGGGGTGGGCCTTGTAGCCCATTTTATCAATCAATTCCTGGATCCTCCAAATTAGCTGCAGTATACATCAATTTCCTTGCACACTTCTGGTCCCCATGTTATAAAAAGGATATGGAAGCACTGGGAGAGGTGGGGAGATAAGATTTACAAGGTCAATTGCAGAGTTAAGAGGTTATAACAGTCAGGGAGGAATAACATGTTGGGGCTCTTTTCTCTAGCAAAGAGAAGGCTGAGGGGTGACCTGATACAGGTTTTTAAGATTATGAAATGGTTCAGACATAGAGACAATGGATGCAATTTTCCATGCTCGTTGGTGTCGGGCATCAAGGTGGGCGTGAGCAGACAATATGGTGAGAAGGCCAAAAATCAGTTTCACAACGCCGTGAAACCAGTTTGCAATCGTCCGCTCTGCCCATCAATGGCAGGTTGTATTTCCCACCACCGACATCGGTCACTTCATTTTCATACACCTGCATATCATTATAAGCCCTGCTCGCCGGAATCATCCCCCCACGATGGATCATCCGGACATTTCGGCGTGATTGCACGCCAATGTGTTTCACAACTGAACATAAGTGACATGCACCTGGTGAGCAGCACCTCACCCGGGACTTTGAGTCTTGTTTGCCTAACTTGCTTCAGGCAGCACTTGCAGCCATTAGTGCCAGGCCTCGCAGACAGCACCACTTCACTTTTAGAGGGGCTCACTGGCAGGTCTCTACCTACAAGACCAGCTGTGAGGTGGGGCTGGCTTTTTAATGGCTGCAGGGCTAGGGATTGCTTGGGAAAGGGGAGAAGTGGCCTCAGGCAAGGGAATAGGCTGCACGGCGGGGGCCGTATTGGGGATGGGGGGTAACCCAGGGTGTGTGTGTGGGGGGGCACATGTTGATCCGTGCAAGTGGCCTCAAGATGGTGAAGGCTGAGGAGGCAGTCTCCAGAGGAGATGAGGCAAGATGGAGATGTGAGGGTGTATGTGAGAGAATGGGTGGTGATGTCCCTTGAGCTGGCAGTGAGTGAGATGCCACTGAATGTGTGATGGGCTTGTGAATGTGTGAGTTTGGAGAGATGAGATGGCTGCCTTACCCTGGCAGCATTAGGGTTAGGCACATTATACTTCAAATAAAAGGGTAAATTTCACTTTGAATAGTCGATACAACAAAGGTACATCTTACACAACCACAAGAACCCGCATCACATCCCATAGGCATGTTGCACACTGTGCAGTTCCAGAGTTCTCTAACTCCGCCTCTGGTATGTAGAATCTCTCACTTTCTCACTCCATCAGTTTGGCCCTTGAGTCACGTACATCAGCAGCCTTATTCCATCTGAGATGCCCGCAGACAGAAGCCACCCAAAGGGCATGCTCCTGCAGAACCACCTTAGCTGGGCTCACAAATATCTTGATGGCGCAGATTCCCCTGGGACTCCTTCATACCTGCCCCATTAAACAGTCTGGTCAGCTCTGGTAAAAGCGAGGCAGCAGCATGCAGTAAAATTGTCCAAATCACAATCCCTCCAACCCTGTCTTCAGTTTTCTGTCCTGCTTAACTGTATTCCACGCTCACACAGCTCATTTTAAATGCACCTTCTCTGTTTTCCCCTCTGCTGCAGATCTCCTTTGTCTGCAGCTCTCCATTGTGTATGCCAGCTAGAGGCTTTCGTATGTTAACTTCCTTCCTGTTGGTATTGCTTCCAGGTCACATGGACCAGTATTTCTTATTATTCAAGAAAATGACACTTGATCTCTTTACAATTGATGCAAGCTCTTAAAAAGTCCTTTTCAAACATTTTAAAACCAATTACAGATTCCACAGATATTTTAAAGAAATTACAAATTTTCTTTACTGCAATGGTTCTGGGTCAAAGGCCGTGACAGTATCCTAACTCGGAATGAGTCCTGTTACCCATAGGCTAACATTAACTTCCAGTCCAGTAACACCTCAATTTTAAGGTTCTCTTCATGTTGAAATCCTTTCAACCCCTACCACTTACTCTAGTTTTCTAAAACCAGTGGTTTGAGCACTGTGCTTTCTCTGAACTCAGTAGTGCGAGCACTGCGTGTTCTTTCAAGTTAGTGGTATGAGCATTCCCTGAACTTTGTACAGTGAGCACTGGGTGTTGTCTGAACTCCATACAGTGAGCACTATGTATTCTCTGCCCTCCATATGCTGAGCATTGTGTGTTCTCTGAACTCCGTAAAGTGAGCAGTGTGTGTTCTCTGAATTCTGTACCGTGAGCACTGTGACTGCTCCTAACCCAGGAGTGTGAGCCCTGTCTATCGTCTGAAAGTCTTCTTCTTCTTAAACAGTCCCTCAGGATCGAGGATAATTTGCTTCCACTCCGGTTCGATGGGTTCTGAGAAGGCTGCTAAGTCTAATGCCCGATCTGCAGACTTTGCCACATACTTGAAGAGTTTGGTAGAGGGGCTGTTTGGAGGTTTATGTGCTCTCTCCAATGCCTTGACTTCACCTCTGCACATTCCAGGCAAAGTCTCTCAATTTGTTCCTTGTCTTCTTGAATGAGCCTTTTCCATTTTGATGGGTCATAAACCAGAGTCTCCCATGAGTCAGCGGGTATGTTTGACCTCTTCAAGGATATTTTGAGGGCATCCCAAAAGCTTTTCTGCTGTTCTCCTGGCCATCTCCTACCACAAGCAGGTTCCAAATAGAGCAGTTGCTTTAGGAGTCGAGCGTCAGGCATTGGAATGACATATCCTGCGCAGCAGAGCTGGTTTTCAATGATTAGTGCCTTGATTGTTGGACAGTTTGCTTTTGGAGCAAAGGCTGCTGTTGGCTGCCTTTTTTGCCACTGGATTTGGTGGTTCTTACGAAGGCACCGTTCGTGATACTTCTCCAGTGCTTTGAGGTGCCTGCTGTAGGTTGTTCAAGTCTCTGAAGCATATAGGAGTATGGGGATCACTGCTATCTGGTAAACCATGACCTTAGTATCAGGTTTAAGTTCCTTGTCCTCAAATACTCTTTTCCTTTGAAAGCAATAGTGTCAACACTGTGAGCTTTAGAGTCTATCTGACCATGACTGGGCATTGCAGATTCCTAGAACACTGTATCTCCTGGCACCGACCTGAAACCAAATGTGTGCATGTGCATGCACCTTGCATTGCATCCCCAATAAACATGCTTCATTTTGGTTCCACCCTCTGCCCATCCCCATGCACCCTGCAGCAGCCCAAACTCATTTTCCTGAAGTTGCTCCTGACATGTTCCAGATTGACACTCCCTCTTTCTCAGTGTAGTTATCCCTAACTCCTCCCACCCAGACATTCCAAACCTGCTTGATCCACCCAGAGCTACGACCAGTCCACCCACTCCAAGTGCTTTGTGGTGGGTTGCTGACCCATGCAGAGTGCCATCCCACCCATCTACTTGCCAGACCTCCATGACCCCTACCCAGCCTGCCAGCTTCCCTTCCCATCTACCTCGGGTACTTTGGCCTTCTTGTTCAACCACCTTGATTAAGGTGACAGCTCTTCAATTTTACTTGTTACCTGTCTTCAACTGTGTCTCTCTGCAGAGCCTGGTGCTCAGTGCCCAACAGTGCTGTTAGTCCTCACTACCTCCAGCACTGCTGTGCTCTATGCACTCCCTGGAATATCTGTGCTCAGTTCCCAGGTCAATTATTTCCCACACCTGGTTCTGAGACCCAAAGGCAGCCTCACATAATATTGTTGAAAGCTGCCATTGATTAAAATGATCTATTTCTGGTAGGCATGTCAAGATAAGTAAAGGTAGTTACATGGTGGTTTTATCTTAGATTTACAAAAGGATTCCTGTTTTAGAACTGCTAAGCATCATGGCTTCTGTATGAAAAAGATTAACTTAAGAGATGGCATTTCCATTACTGTGACTGTGTACACAACAGAGCTTGTGAAAAATTTACCTGCTGTATTTAATACTTTAAAAACATTGAAAGGGGTGTTTTTACTTTTCTGTGCTTTCAAACATTCACAAATTAAAGTTCCCGTAGTGTAAAAAATTTAATTCTGCGATTAATTCTGATAGGTTTGAATGATAGCCTACACCTCACTAGATGTGAACATGGTGAATTTTGGAACTGTTAAAGCATTAAGATGAGCATAACATGATGTACATTATTCAACTGAGAATAAAAGTAACTGATTGAGTTGGAAAATATATTTAATAAGTTTTGACACTGATAACATCAAGTTGTGAGGTACTGCAGCTTTAAACATTACACATCTAATGCAAACAAGACTCTCAGTTCATCTTGGCCATTCAGTCAAGTTTATAAGGAGATTGCACATTTACTTATTCATTCACACAAGTGTATGCGGGGAGGGAAGAGGAATTACATGAATATATAATTAGTTTACCTGCCTGTTCTTCTTTCGCAATAAGCTTCTTAAGTAAAATGATTTGAATAACGCTCCTTGTCCTCTTCAAAAATGGTGCCGTGACTTACATAAGTATCAAGTAATTTCCACATATACACTTTAACTGCTGCCAATTCTCTCCGGTAGTTCTGGAAAATGATTGCTGTGGGTCAGTATGCAGTCAAAACCAGTTGATTTTCCAAGTAAAGCCTTTAAAGGTGCAGTCGGAGTGCTCTTGGCATTGTTCGCAGCTACCAACATGCAACTGATACACTGGAGCCACGTGGCAATACAAAACCGCACCACATACACAACACATGAGTGAGATGGTGGGAAAGGCTTTCTGCGATATCCAACAGGTGATCAACGGACATGGACCATTTGACTCTAATTTTATACAGCGTGACTTTAACTGCGTGCTGAGAATTGTAGTGAACTCAGGGTCTAGCAAACTGTCTAGAGTGAGAGCACTGGACCCATGATTTCTGTCCAACATTCTACCGTACAACCCATCCAAAAACAGAAGTACAGTTCCTCTAAAATATAACTCCAGGATAGGATAGGTCAAAAATGTTTCAGAAAATGACTCTCCCCTTTCCCCATACATCCTCACCTGAGTCCTGCTCTCATCCCTGCGGGAGTTCCTCAGGGTAGTGTCCTCGGCCCAACCAACTTCAACTGCTTCATCAATGACTTTCCTTCCACCGTAAGGTCAGAAGTGGGGATGTTCGCTGATGATTTGCATAATGTTCCCCACCAGTCATGACTCTTCAGATGCTGAAGCAGTATATGTCCAAATGCAGCAAGACCTGCACAATATTCAGGCTTAGGCTGACAAATGGCAAGTAACATTTGCACCACATAAGTGTCAGGCAATGACCATCTACAACAAGAGAGAAGTCAACCATCACCCCTTGATGCTCAATGGCATTACCATCAACGCATTCCCCACTATCAACATCCTGGGGGTTACCATTGACCAGAAACTGAACTGGACTAGCTATATAAATACTGTGGCTACAAGAGCAGGTCAAAGGCTTGGAATTTTGCGACGAGTAACTCACCTCCTGACTCCCCAAAGCCTGTGCACCATCTGCAAGGCGCAAGTCAGGAGTGTGATGGAATACTCTCCACTTGCCTGGATGAGTGCAGCTCCAATAACACTCAAGAAGCTCGACACCATCCAGGACAAAGCAGCCCACTTGTTTGGCACCCCTTCCACAAACGTTCACTCCCTCCACCACCAATGCACAGTGGCAGCAGTGTGTACCATCTACATGCACCGCAGAAACTCACCAAGGCTCCTTAGGCAGCACCTTCCAAACTCACGACCACTACCATCTGGAAGGATAAGGGCAGCAGACACATGGGAACACCACCACTTGGAAGTTCCTCTCCAAGCCACTCACCATCCTGACTTGGAAATATATCGCCGTTCCTTCACTGCCGCTGGGTCAAAATCCTGGAACTCCCTTCCTAACAACATTGTGGGTGTACCTACTGCAGTGGTTCAAGAAGGAAGCTCACTGCCATCTTTTCAAGGGCAGTTAGGGATGGGCAATAAATGCTGGCCTAGCCAGCAATGCTCGCATCCCGTGAATGAACTTTTACAAACCTGTGGGTTTGACCATGAGGATCCACATAAGGTGACCTCACCAACCCTTGTTGAAAGCTCCATCTACATCTACTCACATTCACCTTCAACATATCAGCTTGCAGGATTGGATAATGCCTCAGCAGTTGATCATTCACAATGCTGCTTGACAATGACAGCATTGATATTGTGCCTTATGGAATGGTGTCAATGTCAGGACAGTCTAGCAACCAGATGTCCCACCTTGCTGTAATTCCTATGACAGAGAGGGTTTGAGGAGTTTCAGATCTAGGCTCCGTTGGGTGAACCGTATAAAGGAGGTGTGCATCTTTTTATCAAGCCCACATGAACAATGGAACAGAGGTTCAGGGGTAGGCCATTTAGCCCCTTGAGCTTGTTCTGCCAACCAATGACATTATGGCTGATCTGCGAATTAACTCCAAATATCTGCCTTTACAAGTATCCTTTAATAACTTTGGTTAGCAAAAATCTATCAACCTCAGATTTAAAATTAACAATTTACCTAGCATCAATTCCCATTTGTGGAAGAGAGTTCCAAACTTCTGCAGCTCTTTACATGTAGAAATGTTTCCTAATTTCCCTCTTGAAAATCCTTGTTTCAATTTTTAAGCTATGCCCCCAGTCCTATATTTGCCAACGAGTGGAAATAGTTTCTCCCGATCCACCCTATCAGTTTCCATTAGTATCCTGTCAACTTTGATCAAACCAGTCCTGAACTTTCTAAATTCCAGGAAATACCAAATTAGTTTCTGTAGTCTCTCATAATTTGACCCGTGGAGTCCAGACATCATTCCAGTAAATCTATGCTGCACTTCCTCAGTAGCCAATATGTCCTTTCTACACAGAGATAAAAACAAAATACTACAGCGGTTGCTGGAAATCCAAAACAAAAACAGAATTACCTGGAAAAGCTCAGCAGGTCTGGCAGCATTGGCGGAAAAGAAAATAGTTGACGTTTCGAGTCCTCATGACCCTTCAGCAGAACTGTGTGATGCCCAAAACTGGTCACATGTGTGGTTTAATCAGGACTTTGTGTAGCTGTAGCATAACTTCTACCTCTTGTATTCTAGTCCTTTAGATATAAGGCCAACATTCTAATACTTTATGGATTATTTTCTGTCTCTGCCCATGACATTTTAATGATCTATGTACATGGGCCCCAAGTCTTTTTCAACCTCGACTGTTTCCAGCTTTTCACCATTTAGAAAGTATTCTGTTCTATCCTTTTTAAATCCAATGTGAATGACCTCACAATTGCATGTATTGAAATCTACTTGCCACAGTTTTGCCCATTTGCTTATTCTATTAATATATCGTTCTGCTTCCATCTACAATGCTTACACTGCTGCTTATATTTGTGTCATCAGATAACTTGGATATGTGACTTTCTATCCCATCATTCCAGAACTGATCACATGAAGAGCACGCTCCTGCCCCAAGAGCTGACATTCAAGTTCCATTCCCATTTTGGGTGAGTCACGAACTACTCAGCTGCTTATCCCCATTAATTTACTGTCCCAACTGGTGATTAAATCCCTCAGTTCCCAATAACCTAAAGCTTCCATCTTCACTGAAAATTTGGCATGCCCACTGTATAACCAAAAATGGAGACAGTGCTATCAACCCCCCGCTCCCCGCCCCCCCCAGTGCTACTTTGGGAAGCCACTAAAGTTTGCAGACCATCTCAAATCCAGAATAACTTGGAGAAAAAATAGTGGTGCTAGAAGCTTGACAGAAATGCTACCAATTGGAAAGCAATGAACAAGACCCTGCCAAAAGCCAGACATAAACTAAACAGTCCCTTATCAGCAGGTGCAGGATAGCTCCCCTTGCACTGAGGCAAAATATTACAAATAAGTATCAGGGAAGATCATACCCTGCATCAAGAAGTGTAGATCAGAACAATGGCATCAACTAGGAATGCAGCAGGCAAGCTAATCTCAGACCCAAGTGAGAGCAAGGAGCTTGTTGACTCCCATACTTCACAGTATTTCAGAGTCTCAGGTGACATCTCCACTATTTTGTCTACTTTTTAATTCTTTCTGGAGTCACTTCACATCCCCAGATTTAAATTGCAATAAAACCTTGAGCTCAGGAAAGACCCTGGACCCAATGGCTACCCTGTTAAGCTCAACAAGGCTTGGCTTTCTGAATTAACAACTATTTTTGCTCAATCTATTTCACAACTTTGACATCCTTCTAGTTACTTCCAAGGCAGCCACAATTGCATTAATTATGAAGAACCCATTCTTCCTTCTTCATCTTATGGACCCACATTCCTACTCAACCATGGCTGGAAAATATTGGCCAAGGTTATTGCACATTGACCAAATGGGCTTTATATGGGGCTGTCATTCTGGGGAGAAAACCAGAGACTTGTTAATGTGATTCATCAATGCATTAGCAACAACTTCTGCGACCCTAATGTTTCCTCTAACTTCTGTTTGTTGTGTGTGACCTATTTGTTCCCTGCACAGTGCATTCCCAAATGCTACACAGCCACACACCAGCCCATCTTAGAGGGAGCATTGCTTAACTCTCTCTCCAGCAATATTTTTAATGAGAACTAGCAGGCATTTTAAGTAACAATCAGCCCCTTAACAAGTGCCTCGGTTGTTCCTAGCACAAGTTTCAACGCCTTTACCAAGATGGTAACTTGTGCTAAATGCAGGTTAAACCATCTCAGGCAAATACCCCATCTTGATCATCTGGGAGGCTCTCTAGCGCATGACTACACTGTCAAAAATTGGCCCCCTTGGATTTATCAATTGTGTACTCAACATTCTTGGGCGCATATAATGTGAGAAAATGTTCTGTAACTCTTTAGGAGGCAATATTACCTTTGAGTCTTCAGCTAAGGTGTCAGCTAAGTGACTTATAGGATCAGAGAAGATACAGTACAGAAAGCGACCATTCAGCACATCATCCCTATGCCGGCTCTTTGAAAGAACGACCTAACTGGACACACTCCCCAGCTCTTTCCTCATAGCACACAAATTTCCCCTTTCAACAATTTATCCAATTCCCTTTCGAATATTATTATTGAATATGCTTCCACTATCCTTTCAGGCAGTACATTCCAGATCACAACAATTCACTGTATATAAAAAAAAATTCTCAGGTCGCCTCTGGATATTTTTCTAATTATCTTAAATCCACATGAAGCTGAGCCAAGGAAGACAAATTGTGCATGGAGTATATAGCGTTTCATTGTTTATGGATTAAGGGAGGGAGTGTTTGGCGTTCATTGAAAATATGTGCTTAATGTAGCACCAATGTACCTAGTGTTACTTGGAAAGAACATTAATCAAAATAGCATGCATTTGGCCGCATTAACTCTCATCTACCAGTTGTATTAAATTGTTCAATAAATCACCAAGGAAGATGACTCCTGTTGCAATGCAAGTAAATTATTATGATCTTAAATTAATAAACTCCCAGCTCACCAATCATTTTGTGGAATACTTAGCCCTGTAATATAAAAAGGATCAGGCTGTCATAGGTCAAAATGTGTGACACACATAAAACAGGCTACCTCCCATTTGGATCAATGCCCACTCTTTAATGAAATGGAGTAATTATATATTAATATCATGATAATATTGTCACTGCTGGAGTATTAAATATTTGGAATATTTTTCCACCTCTCAATTCAACCTTACAATGTGTATTAATCCTGTCAGGAGGCTGCCCGCTTCAATACAACTGTCAATTCTATACTGCTCCTTTATTCATCTAATTTTATTTCCTTTCTCTCCTGCTCTGGAAAGTGCCTAGTTACCTTTCCATGCTGATTATTCAAGTGGTTTCTCTTCACATGCGTACTTTGGCAGTTGTTTCAGCAGGCTATTCCACCATTGGTGGCACAATCACTGAGCCCAGTTCCATCATCCACATTAATGCACTGTCCAGGAAGAGGGGCTGCATAATGGTGAAGACTTGAAGCTCTGTCTGAATTTCCTCTCCCTAGCACAGGAACATTGGGCCCAATGGTATTGACTATCATTATCCTAAATGAGATCAGCAGACACACAAATTGGGGGTTGCATTTCTGACCTGTTGAACACAGGACTTATCAGTAAACCTTTACCCATTGATCCATCAGGGAACTTACCCGCAGCCCCCACTTCTTCCAGTCACCATCCTTAATAATCACCGATTATTGAGTTTGATAGTTTAGTGGCAATTTCTGCCATTTCTTTTTTGATAACTGGCTAGTTCTTTACAGGGCATCACAAAGAACATGTTCTCGTCCTGCATTACAACAGTGAATACACTTCAAAGTACTTCATTGGTTGTAAAGTGCTTTGGGAAGTGCTGAAGCTGTGAAAGGTGCTATATAAATGAAAGGGAGGAAAGATTTGTGGCACCACGCTGACTTTGTCGATTTCCCGGGATGGACAACACCATGGGCTGCTACCTATGCAAACTGCTTGGATTTTCTTAATGATATCACTGCTGAATGCTACACGGGCCACGTAGGTAGCAGCCACCAGCACTGTATGCCCACAGGGAATTTATGCAGCTTGGAGCGGTGCTACACAAACAAATTTACCCCCATTCTTTTTCCCTTTCTCTGAGCCCTTCCTGAAGTTTTCAGATGACTCATGCTTGCCATTGTCAATGTGAGTATTGCAAAGCAACTGGGAGCAAAGCGTGATGACAGGGCGGTGCCTGAGTTGTGGCTCCTGAAGCCCCACGAGAAATGGAAAATTTAGGGTAACTCTGAAATTAGGTAGAGAAATGCTGGAAATGTAGCAGCTTTCGGTTATCCTCTGAGTGAATGGTGAAGAAAAAAGCACCAACCTGAAATAGGAACTTGTCCTTTCTCTTAAAGATGCTGCATTAACCTGCTGTGCAATCCTAGCATTTTTAGATTTCCAGCATTCACATCTTTCTCATTCTCTCTGTCTTGGGGTAATTTTGGCAGATTTTGCACTTTTGGCATAAAACCTCACCTGTCCAGGACCAAATGTGAGGGAGAGAATTTCATCTGGGTGAGGGAGAGAATTTCACCTAGGGTGCAAGAAAGCTCTGGACATAGAAAATGGGACCCAGTACATCTTTTTACAAAGAAATACAGAACATTTTAATATCTGCATATTCTGTGAGGTTAATAAGGAGCCATGGATGTTGTGTAGTTTTAATTTTGCTAGGCTTGTTGATTGCTTAGCTTTTATTATAAAATTTTTTATTAATTAGTAGGAATATGGAAACATGAGTAGGTCATTCAGTCTCTCGAGCCTGTTCCACCATTTAATTAGGTCATGGCTGATGGGTACCTTAACTCTATTTATCCACCTTAGCTTTGCAACCCTTAAGACATTTGCCTAACAAAAATCTACCAACCACAGTTTTGAAATTTTCAATTGACCTAACCTCAGCAACTTTTTGGGAGAGAGGGTTTCAGGTTTCCACTGCCCTTTGTGTGAATAAGTGCTTCCTGACATCACCTTTGAATTGCCTAGCTCCAGTTTTAAGGTTATGTCCCCTTGTTCTGGACTCCTCCACTAATATGAATATTTATATTAATATGAAAAATATGTAACTTCTGCAGTTCCCTTTTGAGTAAAATAGGATAATGTTTTTCCCGTACTTGATCACAATTATTATAGTCAGAACTCAGCTAATTTAAGTTTTAAAATGTCTTGCATTCCTTCATTTCCCTGCTACCTGTAATCATAATTCTGGATTACAGTAACATTGCTTCATGTCTAGACAATAGCTTCATTTATGTGGTTGCTGCAGGTGCAATTGGAGATCTCCTTACCTAGCAGCATGATTGAAAAGTTATGGTTTAGTTGCTGTGTCTGCATAGGAGATTTTTGTCTTGAGAGAAATGAGGGGTGAAGGAACAAAAATTTCTTTTCAACCTCCCTGATCTGTAACTAGAAACAAAAATGCACATTTTTTTAGACCTGTTTTCTTTCTGTTTTTTTCAAAGCATTACTATTCCCACAGGCTGGCTGCTGATCATTGAAGGAGGTTGTTCTGGAAGTCTGTTTTGTCTATTATTTCTACGTTCATTTGTTCAGTTTTCAGCAACATATGTATTCTCAGTGCCATGTGGCACAGAAGCCAGCTCATACCCACCAATAAGAAATGCCTACCAATTTCACAGCTTAATTAAGCCATTCTGGAAGGGGGTTTGTGGGAGGCGTACACAAGCTGCTAATGTGTGTTCCCAGTAGATAAAGCTGCACCTCTGGAGTACAAATTTGATAAGCGAACCTCTATATTTACACTCCCCTGGTAGCTCGGTGCATTTATCCCATAAATAGATGGAATAAGACAGTCATAAGTTCAATTTTTCCTCCATGCTGTCTTAATTGATCTTAATTGGGCAACACAGTGCAGTTAGTGTCTCAGTTGGCGAAAGGGTGAATGTCAACTAATCATTGGCTTCTGCTTGAAGTGCTTTCCTATGCCCAGCAGATGAGGACAGGATTTGGCTCAGCTGTGATGGTCCCTCCCCATGACTAAATAATCTGTTGAATTTAAGGAGACTCTTGAAAGGAGAATTAAGAAGTGGAGAGGCAGATGGATTTTAAGGAATTCCAAAATGTGGCACATATAGGCAGCTTAAAACACTGCCTTCTATGGTGGGTGAAGGGGGAGTGTTGAAATGCTGGAGTCAGAGTAATGAAGTGTGTAGAGGCGGGGGTGGTGGTGATGGAGGAAAATTATAATGCTGTGGGAGATAATTATAAAATGTATTTAAGCCCATACAATCGGCCACTTTTGGTGAATGTAGCACCTCTTATTTGGCCTACTTGGATTGACTGAGACAAGCAGGGAACAAGATTGGCTCCACATCTGACAACAAGGTGCTTTATATTTATGGTATATTATGAATCACTGAACTGTAAGAACATAAAAAATAGAAGCAGGAGTAGACCAAATGGCCTGTTGAGCCTGGTACAACATTCCATACAATCATGTTTGATCTTCAACTTCATCTCCACTTCCTCATCTGCTCCCCTTTTCCCATGATTCCCTGAGAGACCATAAATCTGTCTACATCTCAGCCTTAAATATATTCAATGATGGAGCACCCACAACCTCTGGGAAGAGGATTCCAAAGATTCACAACCCTCCTCATCTCAGTCCTAAGTGATTGGCTCCTTATCCTGAGACTGTTCCTCTGCCAGGCTGCCTCCAGAGAAATGTGTGAAATGCACTCTTCCAGTGGATCTCAGACTCGCTAGAGAAAAGAAAGGAAGACATGCATTTATATAGCACTTTTCACAGCTTAGGACATCCAAAAACACTTTACAGTCACTGTTATAATGTAGTAAACACATCAGCCAATTTCATATTTGAGAAATGCCCCAGGACGTTGTGTTTACTACAATGTCACTGAAGGTAGGATTAACCAGCATTAATCCTAAACCCTTGTTATATTTGTTCTCACACACAATAATAATGCACATAGGCGTTCACCTGCTCTGCTGCTCGAAATAGGCCTCAAAAAATGTGCAGCATTGGCAGACTGTATTCTTGTAGCACTACTTGTTTTGCTATTAATCCTAATTATGTTGCTAAACACTAGCCTTATGAGCTGCAGCAGTGATTTGGCTAATCTAGTTAGAAAACCTGTTTAATCTTTAGCTGGAAACCTGTTCACTTTGATCTGAGCAGCACAGCAGGAAACACTGACAGAAGTGCTAGAAACCTGATATTTATTGACCTTGAAATCCCCGCCAGGTGATATTATTTCTTTCACTGTCAGCGCCCATTTGTCACAAAAGTCCTTCTGCCATTCTCTGCCAGTTGTAGGAAGTAGAACATAACATGGTATAAAAACAAGGACGGCACCAAAAATAGTTAATGGTAGGAACCTCAATTGATTCACAGTTGGTATATTAACTTAGCCATTAATATATGAAGGTAACACCTTTACCAAGTAGAAGCTGTCAGACTTTTTTTTTGATTATTCATAAAATATCTAGAAGAACATTACAAAACATTTCTAAATCGCCATTACAAAAAGTACAATCAGATTCAACTTTTACACATGGATCACAAGGTGCTTCAATACAATTAAAGAATATTACAATCATTTCAATATGGTCATTACAATCAGAGCTGGCTGTGGTAGGGACGAGACCGTTATTCACCTCCTTGTGGATTGTGCCTTTGCAAAGAAGGTCTGGAGAGAGATGCAGTGATTTTTGTCGAGGTTCATCCCGAGCAGTTCTGTTACACAGGACTCTGTGCTCTACGGGCTGTTCCCAGGGACACACACCGAGACAAACATCAACTGCAGCTGGAGGATCATCAACTCGGTGAAAGATGATCTTTGGTCTGCCTGAAACTTGTTGGTCTTCCAGTGCAAAGAGTTGTCCCCAACTGAGTGTTGCAGACTGGCACATTCCAAGGTCCAGGACTACGTGCTGAGAGACGCACTAAAGCTTGGGGCAGCCGTCACAAAGGCGCAATGAGGAAAGATCGCTGTCTAAGACCTTTCTGCCATAGTGCACCGAGGGGCTGGGAATTGTATAGACCTCTCGGGCTGTACGGCTCACAATGAATGTATGCATTGAATACTAATTGTATTATAATTGTATTGAAGCACCTCAGAGTGCAACATGAAGTAGAAGCTGTCAGACATTAGAGGCAAAGGTGCGTATCCAATAAGTTCCATAATGTATCTTCATCAAATTTATCCCTAACAGCAGTCTCCCCATATGCTGTCACATAACAGTTACTGTATCAAGATCCAGGGAGTTGCAGGGAAGAAATACGTCTTGTGCCCAAAATGGATACGGGGTCAATGAGAGACTGCCTTATGCCAAGGATTCCCAAACTGCATCGTGACCCATCATGGGATGAGATTTGGGGTCGCGACCTCTAAGACAACAATAGCGATCTTGGAGCTCGGATTGAGCTTTGGTAGCTGTGAGACCCCTTTAAATGTTTTTTTTCTGTTGGTGGGAGCGGTCTAATTGCTTGGTCTCTGAGGCCTGATTGCTGTTGCAAATATAGCCAAAGTGGGTCATTGCTTTTTTTCAGGGCAAACCGAGCAATTTTAAAACCCCCACCCTGGTCAACCATTCACCCTCCCCCTCAACAACTCTCCAACCCCATACTCCCAGCTCAACAACTGCCCCTCTGCTCAACAACTCTCTAACCCTCCCTGACCCCAATTTTCACCCTGGGGTTGCATGAAGTCTGAAGCATTAAAATGGGAGCACATTGGAATAAAGTTTGGGAAGCACTGCTCTATGCACTTAAAAATTTAGCTTCGTGCCCCCTTTAAATGGCGTCTGTGAACTGTGGGCAGCAAACGAGTGCCCTCTGCAGGTCTCTCCCAATTGCCTCCCTCATGATCACCTACCCACTGCTAATCGTCTGCTCTATACTGAGAACCTCTACATCCCATTTGATTCCCGTTCCCAATCGCCTGACTGCTCCCGATCACTTCCATTTGCTACTCCACAATCATTTCCCCACCCTCGATTGCTTGCCCCCTTGTCATCGTCTTTCCCCCCAATTTGCTTCCACTCTCCTGATTGCCCCTCCTGATCACTTCCTCCTACCCCCAAGGATCTTCTTGAGCGTTATTGCTGGCAAATTTAACCTTTAGTTTTGCTGGTGAACGGCCTGGCCACTTGCTGGCCTAATTTAAATGAGGCCTGATTTTGATTTGGCCTCAGGCCTATACTTGTTCCTGCGCAGGTATCACTCCTTGCACCCAGTTTGTGTTTTCAGGCCAGTGCTATGCAATTTCCACCCCCACATATCATTTCAGATGTGATGACTCTGTAGTAAAATAGGCTGCCAAAACTGTCAAAACACACAAATGTGGCCAGGTCACCCAGGCAATAAGGAAGGCAGCCAGCAATGTTAGAACCATACCCCGACAAATGTCTGCTTTCATCGGGGAAGGGGAGTGGTGGAGGGAACAGTGGATTGGAGGGAGAAGAAAGAGAAACAAAATCAGACGCTAATTGGCTGAAATGTTAATTGATAATATGAATGAGACTTATTATGAGAGAGATGAAATCATTGAGAAGTAATCCTAATAAGAATTGTTAGTGATAAGTGACTGCGCTTCAAACTAACTCATTGTGCTTTGGTACAGTTCTGAGAGACATGATGAGGCATGATATCATGATATTCCCTTGCAGAGAAAGGAAAATATAGCCCACCAAGAGATAGCGTGAAGGAGAAGCTTCAGTGAGCAGAGAGAGTTACACATTACCAAACTGAGCGCCTTCAGCATTTGAAGTGCTGTGTGTTTTTACTCTCTTATAATGCCAGAAAAATTAATAATTTGTCAGAAAGGCATTCCAACCATTTTTTTCCTATGAGGGAGGACTTATCCCCAGCACACCGCACTCCCTCCCAGTTTTCACCAGACTATGAAATAAGAAAGTGTTTTTTTGTGTACCTTGGCTATGCCACAGTAATTATTTTTAAGTCTAAACCTTAACTGGTCCTGAAGGATAAAGGTGAAGGAACTGCAATTTTTTAATGAACCTCAAAAGCAATTGAAACATTTGTTTTTCCCTATTAAAGGAACTGTAAAGCTAGCAAAATAATTTAGCAGCCCAGTTTCACTTTATTTTAAGAATGGGAGACCACTTTGCGGAAGACCTACATTCAGTCCACAAGCATGACCCTGAGGTTTCAGTAGTTTGTCATTTTAATTCTCCACTTTGCTCCCACGCTGACCTTTCTGTCCTTGGCCTGCTACAGTGTTCCAATGAAGCTCAACACAAGCTCGAGGATCAGTACCTCAACTTTCAACTCAGCACTCTACAGACTTCTGGTCTCAACATCGAGTTCAACAACTTTAGATCATAACCCCTGTCTTCATCTTGTTCTATGTTGTTGCTGGGTTGGTCTTGTCTTGTTTCTCTCTTTATCCCCTCATGTTGCATTCAGGCGGCTGCTACATTGCCATTCACGTCTCACTTGGACACAACCTTTGCTTCTTTACTGTTACCCATTACCACTCTGTTGCATCATGAAATCTTCCGTTATTTCATGTCCCCCACCCTCCATCCTATCACAGACCTTATCCTTCCTGTCCTCTCCCCTCTTCCATTGGCTTAACTCTTTCATTTCTATCAGGTCATCTACCTCAAACGTTAACTCTGTGTCTCTCCATAGATGCTGCCTGACCAGTTGAGCATTTCCAGCACTTTTGTTCTTATTTCAGATTTCCAGCATCTATTTCTTTGTTGAGCTCTGGTAGAGCTCCGGAATAGGAAGGGTGCAGTCACAATGTTGGGATTTACTATAGGCTTCCCAATTGCTGGCGGGAGATTGAGGAACAGTTATGTAGGCAGATTTTGGAAAGGTGTAAAAGCAATAGGGTTGTTGTGGTGGGTGATTTTAACTTTCCCTATATTGACTGGGAATCACTTAATGCTAGGGGTTTGGATGGTGCAGAATTTGTAAGGTGCATCCAGGAGGGCTTCCTGAGACAATATGTAGATAGTCCAACTAGGGAAGGGGCAATACTGGACCTGGTATTAGGGAATGAACCTGGCCAGGTGGTCGAAGTTTCAGTAGGGGAGCATTTTGGGAAAAGTGACCATAATTCAGTAAGTTTCAAGGTACTGGTGGATAAGGATAACAGGAGTCCTCGGGTTAAGGTGCTTAATTGGGGGAAGGCTAATTATAACAATATTAGGCAGGAACTGAGGAATCTAGACTGGAGGCGGATGTTTGAGGGCAAATCAACAACTGACATGTGGGGGGCTTTCAAACGTCAGTTAATAAGAATTCAAGACCGGCATGTTCCTGCTAGGATGAAGGATAAGCATGGCAAGTTTCAGGAACCTTGGATAACGAAGGATATTGCAAGATTAGTCAAAGAGAAAAGGGAAGCATTTGTAAGGGCTAGAAGGCTGGGAACAGATGAAGCCCGTGGAGAATATAAAGAAAGTAGGAAGAAACTTAAGCAAGGAGTCAGGAGGGCTAAAAGGGGTCATGAAAAGTCACTGGCAACCAGGATTAAGGAAAACCCCAAGGCCTTTTATACATATGTAAAAAGCAAGAGGGGAGCCAGGGAAAGGGTAGGCCCACTCAGGGACAGAGGTGGGAATCTGTGTGTGGAGCCAGAAGAAATGGGAGAGATACTAAATGAATACTTCTCATCAGTATTCACCAAAGAGAAGGACTTAGTGGTCGATTTGTCTATGGAAGAGTGTGTAGATAGCCTGGATCATGTTGAGATCAAAAAAGAGGAGGTGTTAGGCGTCTTGAAGAATATTAAGGTGGATAAGTCCCCAGGGCCAGATGGGATCTACCCCAGAGTACTGAGGGAGGCAAGGGAGGAGATTGCTGGGGCCTTGACAGAAATCTTTGTATCCTCACTGGCTACGGGTGAGGTCCCAGAGGATTGGAGAATGGCCAATGTTGTTCCATTGTTTAAGAAGGGCAGCAGGGATAATCCAGGAAATTACAGGCCGGTGAGCCTTACGTCAGTGGTAGGGAAATTATTGCAGAAGATTCTTCGTGACAGTATTTACTACCATTTGGAAGCAAATGGGCATATTAGTGAGAGGCAGCATGGTTTTGTGAAGGGGAGGTCGTGTCTCACTAACTTGATCGAGTTTTTCGAGGAAGTGACAAAGATGATCGATGATGGAAGAGCAGTGGATGTTATATACATGGATTTCAGTAAGGCCTTTGACAAGGTCCCTCATGGCAGACTGGTACAGAAGGTAAAGTCGCATGGGATCAGAGGTGAGCTGGCAAGATGGATACAGAATTGGCTTGGTCATAGAAGACAGAGGGTAGCAGTGGAAGGGTGCTTTTCTGAATGGAGAGCTGTGACTAGTGGAGTTCCGCAGGGATCAGTGCTGGGACATTTGCTGTTTGTTGTATACATAAATGATTTGGAGGAAAATGTAACTGGGCTAATTAGTAAGTTTGCAGACGACACTAAGGTTGGAGGAGTTGCAGATAGTGAAGAGGATTGTCAAAGGATACAACGGGATATAGATTGGTTGGAGACTTGGGCGGGGAAATGGCAGATGGAGTTTAATCCGGACAAATGCGAGGTAATGTATTTTGGAAGGTCTAATACAGGTAGGAATTATACAGTAAATGGCAGAACCCGTAAGTGCATCGATGGGCAGAGGGATCTGGGTGTACAGGTTCACAGGTCACTGAAAGTGGCAACGCAGGTGGATAAGGTAGTCAGGAAGGCATATGACATGCTTGCCTTCATTGGCAGGGGTAATGAGTATAAAAGCTGGGAAGTCATGCTGCAGCTGTATAGAACCTTGGTTAGGCCACACTTGGAATATTGCGTGCAATTCTGGTCGCCACATTACCAGAAGGATATGGAGGCATTGGAGAGGGTGCAGAGGAGATTTACCAGGATGCTGCCTGGTCTGGAGGTTATTAGCTATGAGGAGAGGTTGGAGAAACTTGGATTGTTCTCACTAGAGCGACGGAGATTGAGGGGCGACTTGGTAGAAGTTTACAAAATTATAAGTGGCATGGACAGAGTAGATAGTCAGAAGCTTTTTCCCAGGGTGGAAGAGTCAATTACTAGGGGACATAGATTTAAGGTGAGAGGAGAAAATTATAGAGGAGATGTGCGGGGCAAATACTGCATCTGCTGCATTACAACAGTACCTATACTTCAAAAAGCACTTATTAAAAAAATTATTCTTTCATGGGATGTGGGCATCACTGGCAAGGCCAGCATTTGCTGCTCATCCCTAATTGCCCTTGTGCTGAGTGGCTTGCTAGACCATTTCAGAGGGCAGTTAAGAGTCAACCACATTGCTGTGGGCCTGGAGCCACATGTAGGCTAGACCAGATAATGATGGCAGATTTTCTTTCCAAAGGACATTAGTGAAGCAGATGGGTTTTTACACAAATCAATGATTGTGTTATGGTCACCATTACTGAGTCAGTTCTAGATTTTATTAATTTAATTTACATTAGCTGCTGTAGTGGTGGGATTTGAACCCATGCCTCCAGAGAATTAGCCTGGGTCTCTAGATTACTAGTCCAGTGACTACATGACTATGCCACCATCACCCCCATCCCAAATGACTGAATATTCTGCTAAATCTGGGTTCTTGTGTCTTCAGAAAGGTCTGCAATTGTCTTGACAGCTTGGACCATGGGATCCAAATGCTGAATATTTGAAGTGGACTACTCAACATTAAACATACATCAAGTGAACAAATCATTTGATATAACCAATGGCACTCTTTGTTTGTATAGATCAATGACTCAGTTGGCCCGAAATCCAATGCCATAATCTAGTTTCAGAATAGGGAAATGCTGAATGCTGATTTATGCAGCCGCCTTAGTTACATCTGAACTGTTGTTGCTATGAAATTATATCCTGTGGTCAATCTTTGTTACTTTCGGATCATTTCACCATTCACGTTCACAAGCAGGTTATGTTGCATACCGGAGGCCAGATTTAAGTTTCAAATCTCAGATGCCATCTGGGCAATCCTTGTGCATTCCTGATTTCCATTACTCCACGTTTCAGCTGCCTAGGCTCCAAGCTCTGGAATTGCCTCGCTAAACCGCTCTGCCTGTCTCTCCTACTTTAGGAAGTTCTTTAGAACCCACTTCTCAGAATAATCTTTTGGTCACCTGTCCTAATATCTCTTCGCATGGCTTGGTGTCGAATTTTCATAACCTGGCAAGTGCCTTGGGACATTTTGCTAAGTTAAAGATGCTATATAAATGCAAGTTGTTGTTGTTGTTATTGGGCAAGGCAGTGAGAACAGACCAGATATTTCTCTGAAGAGTGGCTATTTAATAGCATTCTAAAATTATATTAAGAGATTTCCTTAATAGGTACACTACAGCTGGTCTCTGCACCTCTTGTTCAGTTCAGGATACCACTCGTGATCAAGATGCAATATGGCATCTGCTAAAGTGTACAGGTTTGGATGTTAGATAAGGACAGGGTTGAGGTTAATACTCTCTGTGGTTGAATAATTTGGCAACATTCACTGTCTAGACTGATCCTTGAAGAACTGATAGTTGGGGATGAAGGCAGAATGTCCTGATACCATTAGAATGGTATGTCACACAAATCACCGCTTCAAAGAGGAGGGAGAAAATTGAAAGGGAGAAGTTAAAAGTGGGAAGTTAGGATAACGTGGGATTTAAAGTCATGGAGCGCAGGACATTAGCCTCGGCAGTCTTGTTTCCACAGTCCCAAAGAGGTGTGAGGTGTCAGCCCTACAAAAGCAATTGCTCAATAACTATCAAGTAGATCAACTGCAGGCTTCTAATTTCTTTTAAGGCAGCTGTTGATTGTGGGCACACATGCAGAAAGATGCACTGATAAAACCAACATTAACTTAACGCACTGCGACATGGAAAATATGTCCAGCATCACTCATAACACTGAAGGTGTTTATGGAGAAGAAGAGGTCAAGGAAAGGCCTTTGGGATTGTTTGTCTTGGCAGCTTCTTCCCCGACACTTCTTTTGATGCTTCGTGCATCACTTCTGCTTGGACTTGGATGGCCTCTTCCTGACCCCTGATTATCACCGGTTCATGCTCAGTTGGCCAGGTCAAGTGGCCAAAACTTTTCCTATTTGCCACGGCACTAAAGTTGAGCCACAAAACTTGATTGTCCATTTGTCTCAAACCAGGCACCAAAATTTGCTGCAACAACCTTGGTGTCCTTCACAGCTGAACGATGGGGATAAAATAAAATATTTGATTAAGGGTGTTCATTTAAAGAAATAATCGAATACATTTTCTGATAGTTATGCTTTGCTGTTGTACAGATTCAGCTTCAGTAGCAGCAGAATTGTAAACTAGGCTGTATGCCAATAAAGCATAAAACAAATAGCACGTACAGTAAGCCCCTGCTTTACATTGCCTCATTTTACATTGTTCTGCTTTAACATTGGTCATTTAGTGGGGCCTATATTCTTGTTTAGTGGTATTAGTTTCATTTTAAAGTTGTTTCGCATTGGTCTAACGCAAGGCTGCGTGACCCGATTGGCATTAGACCGGCCTATCCCGCTCCCTGACCCTTTCTTTCGCCGCTGACCCTCTGGCTCTCCCGCTGCCTAACCCACTCTCTCACTGCCGACCCTCTAGGCTCACAGTCTCTCCGGCTCCTTAACCCATCCTCTCACTGCCCACACTCTGGACTCATGACGTCTGCTGCTCCCTGAAACTCCCTCTCGCCGATCCTTCCTCTCGCCGAACCTCCTGAGGAAGGGCTCTGGAGATGAGCGGTGAGAGGCAGGAGGAGAAGGAGAACCAAGGACCTGAGGAAATGGGCCCCAGCAAGGTAAGCGATGAGGGTGGTGGGTGAATCTGAAGCAAACATTGCCATCGGAAGTCGAAGGGGTGAATGTCCAGAGCTAGGGAGGCCCAAGGATTCCTCTTAGGGCCCAGAGGTATAATCCTGCTGCTCCTGGACTCAGGGAAACCATTGATCAATTTCTAACAGTGTTCACCCAGATCTCTACTGGCCTTGGTGTGTAGCTCAGACAACCTGAGGATTAACATGGCGCTGAAATCCCAGAAACTTAATTCAAACCTGACTATCGATTGGTTATGAAACCCTCGGTCTGGGCTTCACAAGGGTAAAAATGGTGATGTGCAGTGAGAACAGGAAAGTGAGTACTCTTGCCCACACATCCTGTTCTCATGGAGGATAGGGGTTAAAATTGAGGCTTTTATGTGTTTGAGAAGCTTATTGCAATAGCAGCTGTAATAATGCTGTAAAACTTCAGTAATTTTATTGGAACCAGTAAAATTGTCTCAAACATTGAAACCCACTTATCGTAGTAAATAAATGGCATTGAAGAACACATAGCATTAATTGAATTCCCAATATTGTTGTAATTCTCACTGCTACAGGGCAGGATTTTACCTGTGGGCCTCAGGATCCTGACATCAGAGTCAAATTGGGATTGGAAGCATGCTCCTGTGAGTAACAGTCACCTAGCTGTGATTTTCCTCAAATAGGCCAATTAGCAGTCAGAGGACATAACTCGCCATCCAATTA
This sequence comes from Cetorhinus maximus, assembly GCF_964194155.1. NCBI lineage: Eukaryota > Metazoa > Chordata > Chondrichthyes > Lamniformes > Cetorhinidae > Cetorhinus > Cetorhinus maximus. The sequence continues at coordinate 56,170,905 of NC_135883.1, forward strand.
ATGACAGTGGGTGGAAGCTGGAGGGTCAATAGGAGGCGCCCTAACAGTAAAGAAGGGGCAGGCTGCCTTACCAGTTAAGTAAGTGGGTGCTGAGCTTCTCAGGCAGGGCTGCACACAGTGGGTGCTGCACTTCTCAGGCAGGGCTGCGCACAGTGGGTGCTGCGGGTCTCAGGCATAGCTGCGCACAGTGGGTGCTGCACTTCTTAGGCAAGGCTGCGCACAGTGGGTGCTGCGAGTCTCAGGCACGGCTGCGCACAGTGGGTGCTGCACTTCTCAGGCAGGGCTGCGCACAGTGGGTGCTGCGGGTCTCAGGCAGGGCCACTCACAGTGGGTGCTGCGGGTCACAATGGGTGCTGCGCTTTGCAGGCAGGACCATTTGCAGTGGCAGCTGTGTTTTGCAGGCAGGGCTGCACTCTACCAACGGAGACCAGCATGGGGAGTGGGGGTTGGGGGTGTTTCACAGAAAGATGAAGGTGAAGGGAACAGGGGTGGGGGCGATGTTAGATGGCAGGCAGAGGGATGACTGGGGATGCAGACTCAGGAGAGGGAAAGGTTGCATTCAGACTCAAGACTAGGGAAAGGGATAGGGGCTAGTGTAGCACAAGAGGGAAGGGTTGCACGCAGGCTCATCACTCGGGGGTGGGGGGAGTGAGACTGTGAGACTTGCACAAGAGAGAAGGTTATACAGAGACTCATGGGTGTGTTCATTCCTGAAGGAAACAGGGGACTGAGTGACAGGCAGTCATTGTTCTGGGACTGAGATCAAACGGTCAGATTGAGAGATTAAAGGCAATCCTCGGGCTACCCAGGCCATGCTACAGGGCTATGCATGGCACACACATCGATGTCCCAGTCCAGGGAGGGGCAAAGCCAGTATGCTCAGTGGGGGTCGTGCACAGCTTGGTGTGCAGTGAGTGGTCAGTGCCTCACACAGAGGTGCAGATGGAATGAGTCATGGTCAGGGGAAGCATCTGCAGCTTGTAAATGGGGAAAACGTAATAAAGTGAGGACTACTCAAAGCTCTCGTGGTGGGATGGGTGCAGGGGGGTGCATCCCTGTATGTGACCGTACACTTATCCTCAAGATGGGGAGGGGTAAGGTCGAAATGGGGCATGGAGACATCCACAATGATGCGCTCAGGTGGTAGGTAGGAATACCCACAACAATAGCTATGAGCTCCAGGGTTACTGGGGGAGGCTGGAGATTGATCAGAGCGGGGGTCTAACAGCACATTGCAGCGCTCCAGGATGACTGGAGAGATGTGAATGATGTCAGGGGGAGGGACGAAGGTGATCTGGAAGCAGAAATGCAGCAGCACCATCTTGAGATCCCGATTCAATGACACAGTTCAAAACCAAAACTGGAACAAAATCTCCACGGGAGGAGTCTGAGGCTGTGTGGGAGGACGCCAGGGCTGGACTCCAGGGCCCTTTCAAGAGGCATCCTCATACTTATTAGATTCTTAACATGGAGATGAAGGCCCTGCTGATAGAATTCATGAGCACTTTATTGAGAAGTTATAGTTGGAACCATTAACGAATGGTGCACTTTTATGCAAGACTCTAACTTTCATTGGGGTCACATTAGATGTGGTCTCATTGAGCATTTAAACTTCAGAGGGATGTGAGCAGGAAAGAGGCAGCCAGCCATTAAGCGGGTACAGCTGCTGGATATCTGCAAGATGTTCTATGTATAGTTCATTGTCCAATTTACATGTGTCATGGGTCACAAGACGTCCAGTCATTCTGAAAGCTCAAGGCACGTGTAATCTCTAATCCTAACCAGGCAATGTGTAAGAGTCTTTACTGAGGGTCAACTTTGCATGTCCAAGCTGAAGCCTCTTCCATCCTCAATGGGATTGAGATGTCAAGTTGTTGGGGCGGCTTCTTAGGCACTTATGATCTGTGAGCAAGTACCTCAGCTACAAGGCTGGAACCAGGAAAGGTGGGTAGTGGAAGTGCAGCACAAGGGCATACCAGTGTTTTTCTGGCTGGGAGTGGAGGTCTGCAATAGCTGGTCAAGCTACATTTGTCTCTTGGATCCATCTGTCCACAGGGAGAAGGAGGAGTTCAGAGTGGAGGCTGCGCTCAATGCCGTCTTCTTGATGGCAGTGCTCAGATTGAGGAGGAGAAGATGGGCCCGATGCTGTCTGGCACAGCTTAGAGATGAGCCCCAGCCTGAGGTGCATAGTCCAGGGAACCCCAGGAAGACCCAGAGGCTGAGAGATCAGACCCATCCCACCGAGGCGACTGGCATGATAAAGGGTCTACCGAAGTTGCCTATTTAGAGATGAGCGAGAGAGAGTGCAGTGCACAATTGTCAAGAGACGCGGTGACTCATATCTGCCACATTCTGCAGGAGGATCTGATGCCGCATGGACAGGGGAGCCATCCTCTGCCAGTGCCCCTGAAGGTCACCATCATATTCAATTTTTTTGCAAGTGGCTTATTCCAGGGATCCACAAGGGGCATCTCTCAGGCCTCAACACACCAATATATAAAGGAGGTGACGAATGTGCTCTACAGTAAGGCTCATCGTTGATGAGATGTTAGTGATGTTAAAGCGTCCGTGAGGCAATCAGTGCTGATGAGACCCCCGCTAATATTGTGTGAGATCCCTGAGCAGCGTAACCCTTTGAGTGTGTGATGCCATTGTGAGAGTTTGAGTTTGGAGCGACCTCAAGGTTGACTTACCATAGCGGAGCAAATGAGAACATACATCCAGTTCCTCCACTGCAGGGCATGTCATGGATCGTTGCCCGCGGCATAAACTTCCTCTGCAACTGCCTCCCAGGCCGGCGAGATAGGGTTGGTGGACCTCCTGGGAAGAGGGCATCCCAGTGTTGGTAGACGCCTCGGAGAGGGGTGTCAAGGGAGTTATGGCTGAACCTCGGGGGCCATCTCAGAAACTAGTTATAACACAGCTGGGCATTTAAATATGGTGCCAGGACCCTCAACCCCATTAGGTGGCAGCAGGGTGGACAAGTCAATGCACACCCCAACGTGTCATTCGGAGAGATGCTTGACGATGCATAAATAATTAGCTCCAAGTGCAAAATCGGGCACAATAACCCACCATGCTGCCTCACAGAAAATGCACCACTTATCCTGCCCAACAAGATACTTAGGCTGGGATTTCCTGGTTCCGCCCATGGAGGGAATTGGCGTGGGGAGGAGCAGAAAATTTGGAGAGCAGGCAAAAGTCTGTTGACCTTGGGTGGGAATTTTTCCGGCCCCATCATGGTTGGACCTGCCTAGGCAGATTCGAGGCCCTAGCCAAAAGTCCATTGACTTTTGGTGGGGCCAGACAATCCCGGCAGCGGACAGGGCTGGAAAATCTCGCTCTTATCCTGGAATCTTTTGGCCCTGTTGGCATTGGGTGTCATGGCGAGGGATGGGGTCCGAGGGAAGGGGGCGTCAATATAAGGGCAAGGTCAAAAATTGGTTTCATGCCATTGTAAAGCCAGTTTGTGATCATCCGCTCTACCTGTCAATGGCGGGCCACATTTCCTGCCACTGCACATCAGAAACCTAATTTCAATACTTCAGCATTTTATTATAAGCTCTGCTCGGTGGAATCATCCCCCCATGCTGGATCATCCGTGATTGCACACCGATGTGTTTCACAACTGTACATAAGCAACGTGCAGCTGGTGAGCTGCTCTTCACTCGGGACTTTGAGGTTTGTTTGCCTACCTTGCTTCGGGCAGCACTCATAGTCATCAGTGCTAGGCTTCGCAGAAGGCACCGCATCACTTTTAGGGGGGCTCAAGAGTTGGTCTGTACCTACCAGACTAGCTGTAAGGCGGGAGTAGCTTTTCAACAGCTGCAGGGCTAGGGCTTGCTTAGGGAAGGGGGAGAAATGGCCTCAGACAAGGGAAGAGGCTGCAGGGCGAGAGCTGTATTGTGGATGGGGGGTATCCCAGGGTGTGTGGGGGGGGCACAAGTTGATCTGTGCAAGTGGCCTCAAGATGATGAGGGCTGAAGAAACAGTCTCCAGAGGTGAGATCAAATGGAGATGTGAGGGTGTGTGTGAGAGAGTGAGTGGTAATGTCCCTTGAACTGGCAGTGAGTGAGATGTCAGTGAATGTGTGATGGCCTTGTGAGTGTGAGAGTTTAGAGTGACGAGATCATTCATCCGTTTTCTGCACTGGATGGCTGACCTCTTATGTGCAGCATTGGTACTGACCACCTCTGCCACCGCCTCCTGAGCCGGAGTGGTGAGACTGATGGGCCTCCTGCAGCCAGAGCTGGGGTAGAGGACATCATAGCAGGCTTCCACAGCATCCAGAAGGCATCCTAGGGGTGCGACACTGAATCAGGGGGCTGCACTCTTCTTGGCTTTTGGGGCCATGTCTTCACCGGAGCAGTCCTGGGCTGCAAACATTGAGAAGCATGCACACGGCTGCAGTTTAAATATGGCACCCTGAGTGAGGAAGTGGCAAGGTAATGGCATGCTGGGAAAACCAGAGACCGCCTGCCACCGAGACGGCGTGTTTCCTGTGGCTGCATAATTAATAGGTGGAAATGGGGCAATACAGCATGAAAAACCGCCATTGCGGTCAGCGGGTAAAATGACTTTTTTCCCGCCCACTACCGCACTTTGTACAAATCTGGGAAGGTTCCACCCTTAGTCTCCGGAGCAGAAAATTTTGCCCATAATCATGTAATTATGAAACAAAAACAGAAAATGCTAGAAAAACTCAACAGGTCTGAAGGTATCTGTGAAAAGAGAAACAGAGTTGACGTTTCAAGTCTGTATGACTCATAAAGTACTATGAAAGGGGTTTTATTGTTAAAACGTGGAGTTCAAAGAGGCTGGGGTGATACAATTAGAATTTACATTACATGAGCTGTGCTAGGTATAACTTCAGTAGTTTTGTGTGTGTAGAGTGGAGGCAATGTGAGATCAAAAGTAGCTGTAAGCCTCCAACTGGCTCCATAGGAACCAAAGTGAAAGGAACCTCATTTAGAATTTGTAAGGTAAAAATGTTATGCCTTGTGTCTGGTTAAGTCTATGGGTTGTTGTTGCCTTAATGGAGATTAATTTGGGAATTTGTTAAAAGTTATGATCGTAGTAATTTGTAGCCATGGGTATATATTTAACTTGTGTAAATTAATAAAATGTTTCATTTAGCTTAATATAAAACCTCTCGAAAATTGGTGGTATGATTCTTGAATTTAGAGTTGCATCTCAAACATAACACTTAAAATTACAGGTCATGACAGTTGTTTAAAGGTTCCCTCTGGGATTCTTAAATAACTCAGCTGTACCAACTGCACGGTCATAACAATTGGTAAATAAATAATAAATACTGCATCCACAGTATTTTGCATTTATCATGTAATTATGGTCCAGGTGACATCCCATCTTGTGTTGCCTAGATAAGATCAACAAATGCTAATGATGGTGTCATACCAGGACTGAGTTTACACTGCCTTAATATCAGGCTGGACTTGGGATGAAGCCTAAAGCTAGTTGCAATAGTTCCCTTAGTGGTATGGCTTCAAATTAAAGACTTTAGACTGGCAGAATAACTTTAGTATGGAGTTCACACCAACCTTCCTTCAACAGTAACTTGGCACTGCAGAGTGTAAGAGATCATATTGACGATCAGAATGAATCCAACCATAATATTTACACTGTTTCGTACTTGCATTCATGGGCATTAGTTAATTGTTAGCCAGCTGAGAGAAGGTGATCTGTATCTAAACAATATGTTCTAATTTTTTTTTAAAAATCAAAATATGTACATTTTACCTGCGGGTATACATTCAATGGAATGTTTAGTTATAAAGGTAGCACACAATAAAAGATGTCTTCAAACTGAGACCATAAATAGAATTGCGTAGATTTATTTATAGGTCCCATGGGAGGTACTCCTGAATTTAATTGTTCCCCCAAAGTATGGTCAAGAAAGGGAGGGCAATTGGGAGGCGGGGTGGGTTTGGGGGGTGATTGGGAAGAGAGAGGTAAACAGGAGATGGGGTGTGGACTGAGATAAGGGCAATCAGTGGTCTTGACCTCGGCAAGGGGGCAATCAGAACTGGACTTGTGGCACGGTGGGAGGCAAGCCATGGGCACCAATCAGCTGAGGCCATGGTTGGTGGGGATAGGGGGGCTGGGGGGAAGGATGTTCGGGAGTTCGAGAGGTGGACACTGGTTTTAATGTGGAGGAAGGAAGAGGGCTCCTGCCCCTCCAAGGTCCACATTAGGTACTTTTTTTACAAGTTTGCCTTTTTGGTGGTTGTCCCTTTAAGGCAGACAGGTTGTACATACCGGTTCAAGGATTCCCAATTTTTCACAGCTAGGGGCATCAAACAGGCTTTTGGTCACTTATTTGCATATGGAAAAGGACTAATGACTGTTTCAGGAGCAGGCTCTGACTGCCAATTTTGTTGCCTATACCTGTAAGAGGGATGTTGTGCTTTGAGCTCGCCTTTCCTGCCTGCCATATTGTAAGCTTAGGCACCCATTTAATGCATGAAATATTGGTACAGCACCTTCAAATTTCTAGGTCATTTTTTTCCATAGGTTGGATTCCTAGGGGAATGAAAACTGTGCTCCAGGTCCCTGGGTCAATTATCCTCACAGCAACTCCAATAAGATGTGAGATACTGGGGGCTGCCATCAGACATCAAAGGTAGGTCAGCATGAATACATATCCTTAGGAGATGGGGGCTGGGGAATGAACAGGAAAGCTTAAGCGTTGGAGATTATGCAGAGCTCCACAACAGGCATCTTTCACTGAGAAATCTAACAAAGCGGAGAATGTCCAGAGCTCTACAAATTAGTTGGCAGATCTTCAAAACAAATTACCAACACAATTATAAAGCAATGAGGAGACATTTAAAGTAGGTGTTTTTCATTGATAATAGTCAAAAATGATCTTCCGTCTCAATCCTTCCATGTACTGATAGAGGCAGCAAAACAATATTCTGCTCAAACCTGAACACTAAACACTTCAGCTGCATTTGAACTTCTCTTGTACCTGCTAATAGCCCCATACTGAGGTCACGGTGCATAGCCTTGGCTGATTTCCCTATGAAACATTGGGAGGAACTGCTGCACTTTCAGAGATGCTATTCTTGGAATGAGATTGTAAATTCTGTTGACCTGTTTGGCTGGACATTGAAAAGTAATTGAACAATACGAAGAACTAGGTTTCCCACATTCATTGGGCCAACATTCTTCCCTCAGGTAGTGCCAAAATAAAAATAATTCGACTGGCGATTCACGTCGCTGCTCTTAATTAGTGGGATATTGTTGGCATTGGATTTCCCATGTTGCCATCAGAACAACAGCCAGTGCCCGAGAGGGATAATTACTACTATTAAGCATGGTGAAATGTTAGAATTGTAAAAAAGTATTATATAGCTGAGGATGAGGAGAAAATACTAAATTAATATTTTTCAGAAACATTCATGAAAACTTGACCAGCTCATCCTGCATTCATTAAACCTTTAATTGGCTTGAGTTGGGATTTCTGACCCCTTCCAAGAGGAAGCACCACCTCAGAGGCGTGTTGGCCAATCAAATGGTCGGCAGATCTCGTGTCCCAGCGATGCCACTGGGAGCACTGGCCACTGCTGGTACTGCAACAGTCTCCAGAGGCATTTAGCATGGAACTCAGATTGCGAAGTGAGTCTGGGGTCCTGCCAGAGCCAGGGTGAGAAGCTGCAGTGAAGGCAACAAAGGGTTGGGGGCAAGGCTGAGAAGTCAAGGGGACAACATGGGGGAGAGTTCATACTTGGGTGGGGCCTCTGATGGAAGCAGGGTGCCCGACCAGGAGACACCCAACCCCTAGCCCGTCTACCAGATCCACAGCTTTTGTTGGATAGCCTGGAGATCTGGAAATCTTCTCCCACTGCAGAACAATCCAAGCAGCGAGCAGGAGGAGGCCCTTAAGTGGCTACTAATTGGCCCCTTATGTGCCTCAATTGGTCCACAGGTAGGTGGATTGCCCAATGCCACCCCAGCTAAGGGTTAAATACCTGAGGATAGGGATAGGTTGACAGGCGATGGGCATGAAACCACTGACATAGTGCCCAATTTTAGGCCCTCACCCCACACCTTCCCCTTCCCCCTTCCCCTCCCCCACAATGGCCTGTCATCCTGCCCATGGGGGAGCATAAAATTGTGGCCATATTGGCCCTTAAGCTTCCAGAGCCCACCCACCACCCTTACTGGGATGGTGAGTATGCCCTATGCCCATTCATCGGCATTTTATCCAAAATTTGTGGCATGCATGCCATGCTGATACCGTGCAGTGTCGGGACCCCAAACGTATCTCAGCATCGGGTACTCAAACCAAAAATAAACTTCTGGCCCTCAGTCTTTCTAGCAATTGAGTAGCGTTAGGACCATATCTTCAAAAACTATATTTTCTTTTAAAATTTGAAAGGACATTGCGTTAATTAGGCGCTTGGGAGCTGACCTGGATTTTAAAAAAAGGTCAGAAGTACATCTTGGACTGGAGCAAGCATGCCCTTTCCAAGAAATCACATGATGTCAGCTAATGACCAGCATGGCAATCGTGAAGGTTAGCCATTTGTTTATTTGAAGTGCAATCACTTTAACTGATGGGAAAAAAAACTGTTCTAAAGGCAAAGGCTTCATAATTTACTGGAAATCCCCTGATGGAGGAGCTTCATATTTTGAACTTGTTGTTTTGAACTCAGTTGGGAATGAACTGAGAAGGGGAAAAGCTGCCCAGCTTACGCTCTCCTTGTCTTGCTGGAAATCCAGTGAGGTTATCAGTATCCAGCTAGAAATTCTCATCTCAGCGGAACTTGTCTGTATTTGGAAACCTGAGAGGCTGAGATGAAAAGGATTGATCCAGTTCTATTTTCCTCCATGCTTAAGCTCCAATTGTGAGAACCTCCAGACATCTACAGGGACTAGCGGCCCATCCTTGCCCAAGGGAGCACCAGATTGACAGTGTCAAAACCCTGCAAACTTTATCCTTTTTATAAAGTTTTTCCTTCAACTGCCCATCTCTGCAGAGACCTATTTGTTTGTCCTTTGATTTTGTGTGTGTGTGTGCGTGTACACGTGTGCTGGGGAATTTTAAAAGGGATAGATAGCTACACTTGCAGAAATTGTGTGTTAACCAGTTCTTGCAGCGTGTTTTAAAAAAGGAGTTTTGTTTTATAATAGATCAATAATTCTGGGTTTATTGAAAGAAGCCTGGTTAAAGTCTCTTTTATTTTGGGTCTAACAGTAGCGAAGGTAAATAATTGACAATTTTGGTGACTGAATTAGGCACTTAAGCTAATGGTGTGGCCTGTGGAGTAGTGGGGCTGGAAAAATTGCACACACCTCTCATCCCGGTCGTAACAGGCAGCTACTGAGATCTATCACATTCTGTCTTGTGATTGCCATTTCTTTTTGGCCCACCACCAGATAAAACCCTGGCGGCCTTTCAACTTTCAGTGCAATTCCTACCCTCAATAGTATTCACAGAATCACAGAATCACACAGTGCAGAAGAGGCCCTTCGGCCCATCGAGTCTGCACCGACACGTGAGAAACACCTGACCTACCTACCTAATCCCATTTACCAGCACTTGGCTGTTATGATGTGCCAAGTACTCATCCAGGTACTTTTTAAAGGATGTGAGGCAACCCGCCTCCACCACCCTCCCAGGCAGCGCATTCCAGGCTGACACCACCCTCTGGGTAAAAAAGTTTTTCCTCACAGCCCCCCTAAACCTCCTGCCCCTCACCTTGAATTTATGCTCCCTTGTGACTGACCCTTCAACTAAGGGGAACAGCTGCTCCCTATCCACCCTGTCTATACCCCTCATAATCTTGTACACATCTGGAATCTTGCCTTGTACTATGTCAACAGGGTTAGATGAAGTAATGTGGCAGCATGCTCATGTGGAGCATAAAAACTGGCACTGATCTTCTGAGCCAGTTGGCCTGTATTTGTTCTGTAAATTATATATCGCTAAATAATTACTGCCTTTTTAAATTATCCACTACTTTTCAAATTAAAAACGTCCTGCACATCTTAAGTTATTGATTCCTCATGAGGTAACATTGTTCATGCCATCAATGATGAGGCTATGTTCTAAATATGATGGAAAAATCGAATTGGCAAAGCTGTGGATTGGTTCTGTGACAGATCCTTCTCCCTTGGCTTTTGCTCCTTGGAGATCAGGTGGGCACAGCTTCAAACACACACCTGACTCCTTTTACACTAAGTACATGAATGAACAGCAACCTGTTGCAAATAATTTCTCTACACTTCTTGACTATGAAAAATATATATTTTTTACGCAGCAAGTTGTTATGACTTGGCACGCACTGCCTGAAGGAGAAACAAATTCAAAAGTAACTTTCAAAAAGATTTTGGATAAGTATTTAAAAAGGAAAAGAAAATTGTAGGGGGAGAATTTTCTCCCCGTCGGCAGGGGGGGGGGGTTGGGCGGGAGCAGGCACGGGCGGGCGGGCGCGCAATTAAGGCCCACCCAGTGTGAGGCGCACCCAGAAGTGCTGAGCGCTTCCTGTGCGGGCGGGGGGAGAAGGCTGAGTCAGGGCCTATGCTCTTTTGCGCATGCACGTGAAAGAGCACAGAAATCTCCCTGAGGCACAGAGCTGCCTCAGGGAGTTCGGTTTGAATTTGAAAAATTTAAATAAATTAAAAAAATTTTTTAGTCATGTCCCCCTCATGTGACAGTGTCATATGAACTGGGACATGTCTATGAATTTTATTAAAAATTTTTATTAAACTTTAAAAACCTTCATGAAACCTCATCCCACCTGTGGATGAGGTTTCATGATAAATGCGAAGGCCGCCTGGGCTCTTCGCCTGCCCGCCAACATTAAGGTCGGTTGGGCAGCTCTGTTAATTAGTTTAATTGATATTTAAATGGCCTTAATAGGCCTTTGACAGTTCGGCCGGTGCACAGCCGACTCCGGTGCGTGCCTACCAAACTGAAGATCGGAATGACACGCGGTGACGCCGGGACGCATGTCCGACATCACCGCACGTCATTTTACACATCGACGAGTGGGGCCTGCCCCCACATGGCAACCTGAAGACTCTGGCCCAGGGATATGGGGAAAGAGCAAGTGAGTGGGACTAATTAGATAACTCTTTCAAGGATCCAGCACAGGCCAGGTGGGATGAATGGCCTTTTCCTGTGCTGTATGATTCTATAATCTATCCTGTTAATTCTCTAGCTAGGCTGGGAGCTCATAGCTGTTTCACAATCTTAAAACACAGATGCTTTGAATTTCAGCAGGAGTTCTCCTGAACTCTTGCTGCAGCTTCAGCAGAGGTACAAGGCAAAGGGATTGGGTTATATGGAGTTAGGTCATAGATCAGTTATGACCTCATTGACTGGTGGAACAAGCCCGAGGGGCTAAATAGCCTACTTCCTATGTTCCCATGTTTCTATGACGATCGGCTGAAACCCTGGCAAAACAGTGTAAACAGCCATCTATGCCCTTTCTGCAGGGGTTCTGGCAAAGTTATAGTGGTAAATTGGTGTGTTTGGTGCTGCTGCTGAGGAAGGCGAATCACCCCATGCCTGGGCTGGGGGTGATGAGGAGGGAGAGAGATAGAGGGAGGTAGAGAGAGAAAGACAGAGCGAGAGACCTCACTAAATCTGCTACCTGCTCAGCCCACCAAACTTTCACTGAAAGTTTCCCGCTGAAGAGGTTAACACCTATCTTTTGGTTTTAGAGCGGGAGGCTCTCACATATCGCCCTTGGCTAATTCCCCCACAGTGAACAGAGTTTTTAAAAAGGCATCCGTTTTAACTGGGGGTGAAATCAGATCATGAAACTTAATGCCAGACCCTAGAGGAAGAGACAAGGACAGGACTCGGTAGTTCAAAGAGCTTCCCGCAGGGCCTTGGTGGGAGGAGGAGTGGTGGAGAGGACTCCATCTCCCCCCATCCCATAATGATTTCACAGCAAAATGTTAGAATTGGAATCAAGGCTGCTTTTAACCCTTCCTAATCCAGGTACCTTCAACCTTACTGAGCTTAGTTAGCTCAACATTGACCTGGAGTGTTCCTGGTCCCTTCAAACTACACCACATACCCACTCATCCCTAGGGGGATCCCACATGCACTTTACGCCTAAGCCAATATACTTCTAATTTTTCTAACGAAGATGATTAGAAACTTTGGAGTCACCAGTGGGTTAAGGCACTGCACAATCTGGCACTAAACCAGATGTTATGTATTGAAAATTGATTTGTGCATTTAGTCCACTGGAGGCTACCAAACACAGATGTACCAGCAGAAGAAGTCTGCTAGGAAAGTACACAATGCAAAGTACACACAAAGAGGAACTGGCTTTATTTGTGATTCCCTCCACAGTTGAACAGTCTAGTGACTGCCTACACCATCTAAACTCAAATATGAAGAACACCTATTGAGTTGAGCTCCCGGAACCCAAGACACCATCCCCCAGCAGGAGTTAGCACCAAAGGCGGAGCAAAAACTGTAAAGAATTAGTTTTCAAAAAAAGAAACTCCAGGGGTGCTCATCACCCCAATGTTTAGAAAATGCCTGTGCTTGTGCAGCTTTCAGGAACAGTGCCAGCAGTACCTTCATGATTTGACTTGCCATCTGTTTTCAAGTTTAGACAAGATAGCAGCAGCAGTAAACGGTCAAAAAAGGTGTATATCCATTTAAGTTTTATAATCACATTCATCAAATCATTTTCCAATGCTTGGAGGCACAAGAATTAATGTTGTGCCAGATGGTAGAAATTATTGATGGTGACGAAGCCTTTACGTTTTTGAGAGATGCACAGGCATGAAAGTTACCAATTCTGTTATGTCGGAATGCTCAATTTTGAAGGTTGATGGTATGGTGCAGAATTCTAGTGAATTCTGTGTCATGTGATTGAAGAGGATTGTATGAATTCTGACTCAAAACATTGAACAGTACGGCCTACTAACCAACAACACAGAAGCATGAGTCATGAAGAGAGAATACAAACAAATTACAACATGGAAGCAAGGCCATTCGGCCCAATTAATAGAGTAGTTAGGAATAGAACTTAGAGTGGACTCCAACTCATGGTGAATGGGCCCCCCTAGAAGCTATCAGGGCAGCTCAGCTTATAGCTGTACCTTGTCCCTCTGCCCCTTGGCCCTTGTTGAGCAATAAGGTGGAGCCGGTAATAGGATCAGGACCTGCTGAGACAGTAATGAAGAATCAGTGGCATAGGGAATGAGTAGAAGATGGACATCTCAGTGCCTGACACTTACTGGAGTCTACCGTCTGGAGGCGGGCCAACAAAAGCAGGTCAACAGAGACCACATGAACCATTCACAGGGTCGATCCAGCACAATCAACAGGAAATGAGGAGCTGGAATAATCCCAAGGACAGGATGGACAGGTGGGAAAGACAGCAGGACACTACCCCTGGTCCTCAGACATCAGGAGCACATCCCTGGGTTCCAGGCAGGCTGAGCTCAGCATTCACATGGGCTCAGAGTTGGGTGGGCCTTGACACTAATTAGGTAGCCCGTGACCCTGCCAGCGCTTACCCAACAGATGAGCAAAGAGTCCTAATGACACTTGCTATTGCTGCTTTCAGCAATCCTTTGATCCCCTTTCCCTTTGATTGGGAGAAACTATTTCCGATATTTGGGGAGTCTAGGACAAGGAGGGGTAGTCAAAAAATTAGAACCAGATCTTCAGGAATGAATTTCTTTTCATGCAAAGGATGGTAGGAATTTGGAACTCTCTTCTGCTAGATTGATGCTAGTTGAATTGTTAATTTTAGAGCTGAGATGGATATATTTTTGTTATCCAAAGATATTAAAGGATGTGGGGCATAAGCAGGTATACAGAGTTAGGTCACAGATCAGCTATGTTCCCATTGAATGGCAGAACAGCCTTGTGGGGCTAAATGGCCTACTCGTGTTCCTATGTTCATCCATAAATCCAAAATAATCCTTGGCATTTATTAACATAGCCACACAAAGTTTTTGGTTATTCAGCAGAACAAGGGTTTAAATTCCAAGCATCATTCTGATCTTTCTCTAGTCTAACATCAAAGGCAGACCCAAACTGACAATTAAGAATTCTAATTGTTTACAAAATGACCCAGGTTTTCCTTCTTTGATTCTTGCAGGGGTATACATTCAGCTATTTGCTAACCCCACCATAAATATAGACATAAGCTTTATAAACACTGCTCTTATTCACTAAAATTATTGAACAGAGCAAACTTTGCCTGGCGGGAATGAGCATTGGTATAATTCCTAGCATGATGTTCATCATCAAATTCAAGAAATTACATTCCTAACAATTCATTGGAGGCTTAATTTAAACCTCGAAACCAATCTAATCATTTTCCAATTGCTACAAATATCAAAAACATTGCTTGATTGGTTTGAAGTAACCGTACGTAAAGGGGAAATTAACTTGATGGACACATGTAATCACTAATACCTATTTACTCACAGTCGCTTTCTGGACTCAAATCTTTTCTTTGTAGCTTTATTTTACAAAACCAGCTTTTTAAATAAAACTCAATCGCTAAAGAAAAATTTGAAAATAAATTTGGGCAAGAGATTTAGTATCTATCAGTGACTCAATCATGAAAATGATTGTCTTTTAAAAATATTTATTTGCAGTATTAAAAGCTTAACCCCTACCCTTTTTAATACACTTTACTGTCGCTTTTATTAAGAAAGAGCAAATTTAATGAAGTCATATTTGTTCTGTTTGCTATTTGGAGCAGGCATTGGATTGACACAACTGCACGCATTGTAGTCACCTTTGCTTACTGATCTTTTTTTAAAAATTCTTTGGGGTTAATTTTGTCTTTGGGTGTTAGTGCAAACAGGACATGTCAGATATTAGTATGCTGTTATATAATTTTACTCGCTTTGAATCTCAGTTCTCTTTCGCTGCACCTTGTGCAATGGGCAAAATAGATGGCGGAGAAAATGCAACACTGGGTTGTAATGTGGGAGGGAAGAAGGTCTTGGGAGGAGCAGCTAATATTTTCAAGTGTGCAGACACAGTGTCCTCGCACACACTTTAAGACCAATGCATTTTCAAATTGTACAGGTAGATTTTAACTCCGGACATGGGGCAAGCAGGCAGTGGTGGGCAGAATGCTGTTCCTGCAAGCCAAGGACACTTTCAAGAGGCAGGCTTCAATAATGTGCCACCAGCGAGCTGCATGTCCTGCTGATAGGTCTGCAACTGGGCCCTGGGCTAGGAGGATAGAAAGTGGGAGAATAGATAACAGAGGTGGGGGAGAAGAGATCAGAGGAGGACAGGAGACGCTGGGAGAAAAGATTGCAAAGCAATGAGAGTGAGTTTGGGGAAGCGGCCAATAATTGTTATTTTTGAGGTAAACAGAGGAACACTTCTGCTCCACAAAATAATGATTTAGTTCCAATTTGGGGGGCCTCTTTCTCTTTGTTGCTCCAGTTGATCTGAGCATAGAGTGGGCAATGTTCAGTCCTTGAAATAATAACATCAGGAAATTCTGGCATACAACCTAGAAAATTACTGACCGCAACAGTTTGACAGTTGGTCACGTTTTGCCCAGTTTTCATTTCTGTGAAGCATCTTGGATTGTTTTTCTGCATTAAAGGTGCATTGTAAATGAAAGTTGTTGAAATTGCATCAGAGCCCTATTTAGGACATAGGACTCTGAGTTCCGCCAGTAATGCAGCGTTCACCTGATGCCTGGGCAGTAAGCTCATAAGTTGCTCTTGAAAGGTTTAGTCATACAGTTTTCAATAATTAGCTATTTGGTGAAAAGATCTTCATGTCTTATCCCTTTCTTTAAGGCAGTTGTTTGTGCCATTAATCACTGTTTCACAAAGTGTGTGTGATAAGTACCAAACAGACAACAATGCTTTGTCAACATAATACATGCAGTGCCAGAACATATCAGTTTATAACGGGATTCCCTATTATCCAATTGACTAAACGGATTAAAACAACATTCCTGTGTCGCAGTGGAGCAGACTTCATCAGTCATTCACGTTAACTAATAATTGTTTTTCAATTCAATTAATCGGACAAAGCCAAAAATCATATCATTTTCAGGAAGTCAGTTGAGGAAATACCTAGCTCAGTCTGTAACATATTCACAATGAATTTCCTCAGACATTTTACCACTGCACTGCCGTCACTTCACTGGAAGTGATGCAGAAACCTTGTTTTTGCATGTTAAGTGGGCTTTCTGCTATATTTACACGGAAAAGCTTTGCAGTGGCGGAAATTAGGAGGAAATTAAGCACTCAATTTTTCTTGCCAGGTTGTGAATTCCTGGTAATTAGTTGTGACTATTACAGTCCCAATCATAGCTGAATATCTTCTCATTCCAGTTTTCAGCCATCTTCACTGAATACCATTGAGCAATGCTGGGATGCAGTTCCACAGGCACCTGTTACCTTCCTGTATCTCACCCATATTTATGTGTGGGTGCCCAGTGTCACACACAAAAAAAATCTCAAAAGTTGTTGAGTTTGCACCGCTCTAAGTTCTACTCCTAGCTACTCTATTGATTGGGCCAAAGCTGAATGTGCGGATCTGAATTTCAGAGACCACACACTGCACCTCTACAATGTCGACAAAAGGGGAGAATGGCAAAAAAAACTTAAAACTTAAAAAAATAAATACATCACGTTACCGGTTGAGTGGGGACATCAGTAGTTTCTTTTGGGCAAAGTTACTTGCTCAGTGTGGTCAATATTGTATTTACCACTGTGTTGAACACTTTGCCTGGACAATAAAGATAGGAATATACAATGTACCAGGACCATAAATACCTACAATGAACATGAAAGCAGCTTTGCAAAACGTTGTGCTAAATGGGTAGTTTTCTGATTTTCACACTGGGGATCCTGAAAGCCTAAGGAGCAGGTATTGAAATACAGACACCTACTTTCCAACTATTAGCCTGCCATCATGCAGGGCATGCATTTCTCCCTGTTGTGCTGGAAAGATAAAAGGCCCCGAAGTTCTGGATAAGTTGGAATTTGAGTAGTGGTTGGCTGGAGCGCCGAAACTGGAATTTTCCAGAGGCAGTGTCCATGCTGAACATTTTCCAGTTTTTTCACAGGCTTAATCAATCCCTTTAAACAAATGCTTATTCGTGGTCAAAATATAGGTAACAATCATAACTTGAGGATCAAGGTGCAGAGCTTTACACA
This sequence comes from Cetorhinus maximus, assembly GCF_964194155.1. Taxonomy (NCBI): domain Eukaryota; kingdom Metazoa; phylum Chordata; class Chondrichthyes; order Lamniformes; family Cetorhinidae; genus Cetorhinus; species Cetorhinus maximus. Next base: position 56,188,065 of record NC_135883.1, read on the forward strand.
AAGGGTGCACATATGTGGAATCCAGGAGTGGAGGTCAGTGTCCCCCGTTCATATATTGTTCAATTTTCCTTTCATTCAATCTTATGTGGACATAAAATTGACTGCACTGCCCTGTCTGACCAACTCCACATCTGTGCAGCCATTAAGAGAAACTCTACTTTGGCTGCAGTAAATCAGAAAATTTACACAGATAGGTTTTGATCTAAACCACAACAAGGACATGAATCTAGGGTGGTACACTCTATAAAGACATTTTAATTTGACTGAATTTTCCAAAGTTAGTCATTTCCTTACTGGAAGGCCTATACTGAGATTAACAAAACCCATGAATAACTACAACTTACTCAATGAAAATCACAGAAGCAATTTTATACTTTTGTATCTCTTTTTAATATGGAATGCCCTTGAAAAGCAATTGATTCCTGTTCAGTCACTTATGAGAAGTAAGTAACTGCAAAGGACTTTCCAAAGATTTTTCTACTGCCTTTGTTTCCACGATTCGTTGATCAACTAAACCTGGCTTGTGCTTGTGTGGTGAGAGCACATGATACACTGGAGAACTATTGCCACTTCCAATCACACATCAACCACAAGTACCTCAGTCAGGTGCCTGCGGGCAAGTTCTTCTGGTGTTTGGTTGGAGGTGTGCTATTGACACCAGCTAGGCAAAGGGAGTGGCACTAATAGCATACTGAATGCTTTCGCAAGTAGATTTTAGAAGTTCAATATTGCCGCCAGTCATTCACATTTTAGAAGGCACTGTGATTTGGCAATAAAGTTTAACTATGTGTGGAACAGTGCTTGTTTCCAACTGAAAGGGCTGATGTATTTCATGAAACTATTTCCTACTTTTATCCAAAAAAGAATAAACACAGAGCATATTGCAGAATCCTGTGAAATGTCTGATCCTGTCAAAAACGAGTGTATCCAGATAAGCAGCATAACATGGGCATTAGACTTTTAACTACCACATTGGGACAAAACTGGCATTGGAAATCAGTCATCAGTTATAGAAACCACCAATTTTCATTTCCATTGAAATCTATACTGTTATCAAATCAGATCACTCAAATGTGCTACAGGAAGAAAAAAGGTTAATGAATACTATCAGCCCAGAATTTCCTGTCAATATAATGGTGATTTTTGTTTTTATTCGTTCACCGGTGTGGGTGTCACTGCCAAGGTAATTGTAACTGTATAAGGCAATTTTACAATTGTAATTTAAAAAAATGTTTCTAATTTATTTTCTAATGAGAATAACTAATTTCTGAGGAAGCCTTCCATCTGAAGGATTAATTTATCTTTCTCTCTTGGGTACTGTTTACATTTTCTGATCTTATTCAAGTTTTCCAGTACTCATAGCTATTCATGCTCCTGGTGCAGAACTTGGCCTATTGAGAGCGCACATCAGGGGCAGGATTTTCAGGTCGGTGTGCGGGCGCATGCCCGACCCACTTGAGCGTAAAATAGTGCGTGATGACGTTGGATGAGCGTCCGGACGTCATCCTGCGCTCATGCAATATTTTGATTGGTGGGTGCATGCAAAAGTCAGAAGCGCACCTGCCGACAATTAAGAGGGCAATTAAGCCCATTTAATTTGTAATTGTCCTCAATTTTTCGTGGTCCATCCAACCTCACGGTTGGCAGACAGGCAAATCGGCCCAGCGGCTTTTGCATTTTTCATGAAACTTCATCCAAGGGCGGGAAGAGGTTTCCATTATTAAATACAAAAAATCTATGGACAGAATTTTTATAATGTATATGTTCAGGTGACTGTGATGCTTGGACATTTTTGATCTGATTTTAAAATCTTTATTTAATACTTTTGAAGTCTTCAGCTCTCTGAGGCAGCTCTCTGCCTTCAGGGAGCTTTCATTCCGCGCTTGCCCACACCCGCCCCCACCCTGGCAGCACTGAGCATTTCAGCACGCGCTTCACACTGGCTGGCTGTTAATTGGCCAGCCAGCATGAAATCGCAGTCGGGGGCCAATTGCAGTTGGCGCTCCATTCCCCGGCCACTCCCAGAGCTGCCGATCACGCCTGCCCGCCAACCTGAAAATTCCACCCCAGATATTCAACTGGATGGTCCCACGGTTTTCCAAGCTTTATGGACCAGCTCTTGTGGGAGACTTGTGCCCAAATTCTTGTTACAAGTGTGAATTTGTAAAGAAATCCAGAGATTTTCAGTAGTCATGGATTATCTTTTAACTGTACGTCTTGGGATATACTGAGTAACTTGTTTCTAAGGGTATAAATGAGTCTTCTGATATAACTGAATTGAAAACACAAAGTAAAGTATTAGATGACTTATGCTGTAATTTTTGCTATTAGCTTTTCTCCCCAGATAGCAGTAACTTATCTCCTTCCCACTCAAACAGCCCACAAATGCAGAGTCAATTGCAGTTGTCAGAATTAAAGACAAAGTGCGTTTTTATGATGGATGTTACCCATTCCATCGTCTCAGTTATCATGCTTAACGGAATGAAAGACAACATTGCACTGCAGCGATTTACAACACAAACTTTTGATTTCAGTTAGGTTCATCTTTTTTAAAGTGGGCTTCTCCTTGTAACTTCATGATAGGAACACATAATGTGAGCAATAAGTGCCAGGTTTAGGGAGCAAAGAAATGACATCGTGTTTACCAGTACAGTGAACGCAATTCCGTAACTCTTCCTGTTATTTAACGATTACAAGTTTGAAAGCTGTTTGAAGACTGAGAATGGATCTGTTGACAGCTGTAGACCTACTTACCCCAACACTTTTGAGAAAGTAAATATTACTTTTCTCCACTTTCATGTGTGATAGAATAGGCAGGTCCATTAGCAGGCAAAGTAAATGTCATGTAAAACCTTTCCATGGCTTATGGTTAGTGTTTCAAATTCTGCCACCTTTGAGGCACTTAAGGAATGTAGACTCTGGACTTTTTATCGGCCAGGAATACAGAATAGATGATAAAACAGTCGAAAATACAGAAGATAATATTGAATTCTTTTACAAAAATTGTTTCAAGAAAATTGGATTTTCCTTTTTGTTGTCATTGTTTGCAAGGCCATAGCGTAAGTTCAGCTCCTTTATCCTCGTCCGTCCAGAATATCAACTCTGACATCTTCCCATTACATCCTCTTGTTTCTTAATTTACTTCAATATCATGACTTCAGCTATAATTTCAGGCAATGTGTTCCACCAGCAATTACCCACTCTATGAAGAACTCTTTATTGATGCCTGCTGTAAGGTTGTCCTGCTCCTCTCATGAATCCCTAAGTAATAATTACTGTTTTTACCTTGATGTACCTCTCTGAGGTCCCCATTCCTTTTCAAGGTTGAAAAACCCTTGCCGATCAAGTCATTCATCAGAACTCCTCCCATTACCACTGTTGTTATTCTCATCTGCACATATACAAGGGCCACTGTGTCAGGGCAACCAGGTGTGGCCTGGCCAGAACACTGATCAATTCCAACATCACATCTAGGGATTAGACTCAACCAATTCATTATTGCTGGGTTAAAAGCCTAGAACAGCCAACCTAACAGTGGTACCTGCTAAAGGACAATGAGAAGTGGGCAATAAATTTTGGCTTTGCCAGCGATGCTCGCATGCTAAAAACTGTTTTTCTTTAAATTATGGCTAAAGAGTCCAGCAAACGATTTGTTTTCTTAAGGTGAATCTCACATCAATATTCAACAAATGTTTACTAACCTGTCTCTGGTCTAATTCCCCAAAGCCCTTCATTATTCATTTTGGAAAATAGTAATGGAAACAATGCTGCAGTACAGTTCAGGTAGTTCATTCGACTTTGCTTTTAAACCTATTGCTATTTGGTTTGGGAGATGAGGGTCTATGAGCTAGCTCTTTGTATACACTGTTAAATCCAGTTTCCTTCTCCTGCTGGAATTTTACAGCCTTCCAGTGGCAGGAAAGCAGGGATGGGTCAGGGGAGGAGGGGGAGAGTGGCTGTAAGCTTGGATGCCGTGCCAGTGGAGCCGTTCCCATTGCCTACCCACTCCCGCCTACACCTGCTGCGTTTTTACTAGTACCAGGGGAGGCGTCAGTTGACCTGTTCACTTGTGAGTCAATTGAGGCCCTTAAGTTACCAAATAATGGCCACTTAAGGGCCTCCTCTCACTGCTGCTGGGAGTTTACCCGCAATGGGGGAGGCCAACGCCTAATGTCCAACCCCACAGGACTGGTGGCCAGGCAAGGGAGCTGCCTCCTTTTTGGGCCACCTGTGTCCATCAAAGCACCCCCCAACCCCTCTAAAGTATTCTCCTTCGCCTGCATTCCCAATGCCCTGAGCCCTGATCCACACTTCCCCAGGTGAGATCCCGCAATTACCTCATAGTTCGGGTTTCATTGCAGCTCGCTTCCCTCTGGGACTCACTGCAATGACAGCAGTGGCCATCACTCCGGGTGGTGCTGCTGCGACAAGAAAGCAACTGGCCCCCTGATTGGTCGATAGCTCTCAAGGTGGGACTTCTTCCCAATGGGGACAGAAGGCCCACTTCAAGCCAAATAATGGCCCAATGGTCGTTAAATGGCTGCAGGGTGAGCCAGCCAAGCTGGGGTGGGCTCAAACCTAACTTTTATGCCTGGGTGGGGATCCTGCTCCCAGCATAAAATTCAGGTCATAGACTCATAAAAACCTGGGTCTATCAATCTACCACCAGGGTAAGGGACCCTAAATATCATGAGCTAGCTTATGGGGTGTTCACCTTCCAGAATCCAAACTAAAATGATGCCATTTTAAAGTGGATTTAGGAAGGACATTGGTTACTGAGTTAAATTCTGTTTTAACTGCACGGGATCCAGAAAAAGTATTCTGTGTTTGGTATGGAATCTGATTCTCTGTTTCTTTCATGAAAACTTTCAAGTTGCACTCCACTGACTTGAGCATACAAGTCAGGCTGACACTCCAGGCTGTACTGAAGGACAGCTGCACTGTTAGGGGGTCCAGTCTTTCAGATGAGGCATTAAACCAAGACCCACCTGCCCTGGCAGGTGGATGTAAAAGGTTCCGTGGCATGATTCAAAGAAGAGTTGTCATGGAGTCAAGACTGACAGTTATCCCTTAACCAACATCTGAGCTGGTCGTTTATGTCATTGATTGCAGGACACAAATTGGCTCCCACATCTCCTGACACTACCACAGTGACTACACTTCAAAAGGTATTTCCTTGGCTAGGAAGCTGTTTGTGACATCCTGAAGTTATGAAAGATGCTGGCCCAGATCTTCCAGTGCGTGTCGTCAGAGAACGGACATACGATGCAAGATGCACGTCAGGACCCTGTGGAAGTCATGGCGTGTGGACCTCCATGGGAATTTCCAATTTCCAACGGGAAATTGTCAAGCTCCCCAGAGTCTGAGACTTCAGGCAGTTCTGTGGAACTTATCAGAATAGTAACCCAGGAAATGTTAGACAGAAAAACCTAGTATAATTCCTGGGTATCTACACAACTGACTATGCCCTGACCCAACCTGACTACCCTCCAACCACCCGACTACTCCCCAACCACTCCTCCTGACCACCCAACTACCCCACTGACTCCCAGACTACCCCCAACCCAGCCCGACAACCCTGTCAAACCCCAGACTAACCACCCGGCCCAATCCAACTACCCCTACTGACTATGCTGCCCCCACAAACACAAAAATCCAGGCCTGATTACCCCTACCACCCAAACATTCACCATAAGGCAGCTACATAAACTTACCATACGTCAATAGTGCTATAAAAAGGGGGTAGGTCCTGTTTTTCCCCTATTCTACTGTGATCTGATTGAGTTTCCTGCATTTCTGGGAAAGCCAGACTTGGAAGACCCAGCAAGAAATGTGGAGTAGCGTCGAGGCAGGGGAAAATTCAAGCAGAGTGGTAATCCGATTAAGCTTGTAGTGATGATTGCTGCTCCTGGGAATATCTGGGCCGCTATATAAATGTAGGTTGTTTCTGTAAAATTGAAAATCTGTGGCTTTTGTTTTCAAAGCAGAGCCTCACCTACCTCAAGTCTTAAGATAAAATGTGCTTTCTGTCAAAATGACCTTATCTGCCATATTTGGGGTCAAATGTGTTAGACTTTGGTAAGGGGGGAGAGTCATGCTCTCTACTTGCTGGCCCTACAGAGCCTCATTGATGACCACATGTACAAGTTAGGGTAGATAACAGCTCCAGATTCTCCACAAGTCTCTCAGAATGAGACATAGTTCTCCCAGGTACTGCTGTTAGCAGCGTGGGACATCTTCGCACTTTACAGTCCCCGTGGCAGTACTGCCCATCTCACCTGTCACCGCCTGATGCTGCAGAAAAGTCTCAAAGCTCGGTGAAGTTCCCCCCTCTCCCCTACCCCTTCCAGGGATCTGAATCCAGCTGATGTCTCAGGAGGCAGGGAGCTTGAGGGAACAGAAGCGACAGAGTTAGGGGAAGGGTGGGGGGGGGAGGGTGTTGATGCTGCAGAAGTCAGAGATGGTTGAGGAGTCAGGGATGGGTCTCGGGGAAAGAGGGGGAGTGGGAGGCAGGGATGAGGGAAAGGCGTGGACATAGGAATGCGGGTCTGAGAGAGGGAGATTGAGGAATGGGGGTGGGCATGGGGACCAGCATTTTCTGCAGTGCCAGAAACAACAGTAGCAAAGCGACATGGTAGTGGCATTGAGAGAGAAGCAGCTGGTAAACAGGTGAGAGAAACCTGGGGACATTACTGTGGTTGAATAGTGAACAATCCTTTCCACTGGTGGCTGAATGAGAAACAAAGGGATGGAAATCAATAATTATATGGAAGAACTATGGATGAAAGGAATTTCTCGAACTGAGGGCTATTAGGCCATGGAATGCTTCACTACAAGTGATTACTGTAATAGAGACCAGAACATCATTTAAAAGTAATTCCAGTAGAAATTTGAAAAGAAGGAATATAGAAGGATCTGGGATGGGGTATGGGGTTACAGTGGAGAGTGCCAGAATTAGCAAAAGCACTTAGGGCTCTTCTGCGTTATAATTTCTATAATCCTATGGTAGCTCTCCTTAACTGAGTCTCAGCCCAGGGAGTGGTTTATTGATGTCAGTGCTGATCTGTGTTTAGGACAATGTAACCTATGAGTGGCCCTCAGCGGCCACACTGAGAGCACTCTTAGAATCCCTTGTTCAATTCTGGTCATCACATCATATACAGTATATTCATGTATTAGAAAGGGCACAGAAAAAAGCAGCAAGACCGAACTCAAGTGACGGAAGGATTAGCTATAAGGAAATATTAAAGGCTACGCTTCAAGCATAAAAGAGACAGTTATATGGGCAATAAAGAGGCAATATGATCAAAATACCAACATCCTGGGGGTTACCATTGATCAGAAACTGACCTGAACCAGCCATATAAATACTGTGGCTACATTAGGAAGTCAGGGGCTATGAATTCTGAGGTGAGTAATCTCCTGACTCCCCAAAGCCTGTCCACCATCTACAAGGCACAAGGCAGGAGTGTAATGGAATACTCTCCACTTGCCTGGATGAGGGTAGCTCCAACAGCATTCAAGAAGCTCGACACCATCCAGGACAAAGGACCCCACTTGATTAGCACCCCACCCAACACCTTCAATATCCATGCCCTCCACTACTAACACACAGTGCCAGCAGTGTGTACCAACTACAAGATACACTGCAGAAACTCACCAAGGCTTCTTCAACAGCACCTTCCTAACCCGCAACCTCTAGCACCAAGAAGGCAGCAGATGTCTTGATGTATGAGAACACCACCAACTGCAAGTTCCCCTCCAAGCCGCTCATCTTCCTGACTTGGAAATATATCACCGTTACTTCACTGTCGCCAGGTCAAAATCCTAGAACTCCCTTCCTAGCAGAACTGTGGGTGTACCTACACCACATGGACTGCAACGGTTCAAGAAAGAGCTCACCACCATCGCTTCAAGGGCAATAAGGGATGGGCAATAAATGTTGCCCTAGCCATCAACACCCACATCCTGTGAAAGAATAAATAAAAAGAAATTCTGAAATATTAAATGGTATGGGTAAATAAGGCAAACCTAGATTATTAGCTCAAAGAAAACCAAGAAAGTGGGACTAGAGGATATAAAAGAAACTATTTAAAGATAAATTTAGAACAATACTTCAAAGATGTTTTTACTCAAAGAGTGATGAATGTTTGGAATAATTCACCAAGTACAATAGCAGAGACAAAATATAAGGGTTATTCAAAGTGCTATTAAGTGTGCTGTTCAGAGGGATGTACTTAAGGAATGAGATTCAATGGAAAATTTCTTTTCATCCCCAAATGACTTTTGAACGGTACCTCATCAAGGAGTCAATGCTTCTAGCATAGGAGGGAATGGGAGGGGACTAGAAGGGAGGAGGAGGGAAAGGGGAAATTGGCAGAGAAAAAGTGGTGAAGGAAAGAAGAGACATAACCTCACAATTATTACTGCAGACATTGTTGGAGATAGAGACAATAGGGGAGTGGAATTAATTGTCTGGAATGCAGGATTATCCATAATACAAAACTGAGCTTCATTTGGTTGTGACTGACATTGTTCTTATGTCAAAGCAAAATACTGCGGATGCTGGAAATCTGAAATAAAAACAGAAAATGCTGGAAAAACTCAGCGGGTCTGGCAGCATCTGTGGAGAGAGAAACAAAGAAGAGTCATATGGGAGAAGAGTCATACGGACTCAAAATGTTAATGTTATTCTTATGTGCTCTTATGTTAAGTTGGAAATGGTTTAAATTATATTTATTGCATATCATTGAGCTTAAGGAGAAGTAGCAAATATGTCTGCGTGAAGTTTACTCAGATGTAACACGAGGCTATTATTTGTCCCTGCTTTGCTCTTAAGTTAATTCCTCACAAAAATACCCCCTTCTTCTGCCCATATTTTCTGCTAGAAGCACTCTGAAAAGAAAGAGCTTGCATTGACAGAAAACATACAAATGAACCCTGAAAGCATGTGATTATCCAACTGTTCTACAGCTTTATCTTGGGACATACTCATTTTAGTGTTTCATATTCATAAAAGTTATTCAAAAGTAACATGCTTATAATAACAGGTTAACCCTGTCAGATGGCATCTCCTCTCACATAGTCCTTAAAAGTATGTACAAAACAATTGAAATCTCTTTTCATCATTAATATGTTTCCAATGAGTGCTATAGACACCTGACACCCATTGTGATATTAGGCACAAGGAAAATAATTGTCCCAGTTTTGAAGAATTTCCTTCTGAAAAATACACTTCAATTACTTTTATTTTATAACCTACATTTTATCCTTTAATCACTAACTTATTTCTAATCTACATTCAATGACAAATGTTTAATGGTTACCAAAGCAGGCATAAAACCTTTCCAAAGTAAACATCTTGTTGAGAGTTGGGGTTAATTTTTTGTTATATTATTACCAATAAATTTCGAACTGAAAATGTGAAAGAGAAACATAGCCACTCATTCATTTCCAGTATAACTTTTTTTCTAAATCCAAAGGGATCCAACAACAAATTCATTCCTTTTTTTGATTTTAGCACAAATTCGTTTTAACTTGACAGTTAATACCATAACTGAAAAGGAGAATAATATTGAAATATCTGCAAAGAAAAAATTCTGTACTGATCCTTAGACCTGCTTCAAACTCATTTGCTAAATGGCTAAGCCAGGGTCCTGATGTACGATGTACGATTTACAATGAAGCTGAGGACAGATGCCCACGGCTGGACAACTCTACAACCGCAAGCCTTTTCAGAACTTGCTTGCTCAAACAGTACAACATGAAAGGGGAAACTGAAACATGCCACAGTGTTCTGTCAAAATAAGGAATCTCATCTGTGACAGATCACCATAATTCTCTGAAAATTTACGAAAAGGGTATTTTTTTTCCTTTACATAAGAGAATTAATGTTTAACTTGTAAATTGTAATGTGAACAAGGCAATGCCCCACAGTGACCAGCAAAAGTAAAGATCATGTTACCCAATCAGCCCATTGGAAAACAACGTTGTTTTTCACAACAAAGAAAAGGATACCCTGGCCAAATGTGGAATCCCCAATGTGATCCAGAATTTCTGCCGTTAAAAAAAAGCCACAAGAACATAAGAACAGAAGACATAGGAGCAGGAATAGATCATTCGGTCCTTCAAGCCTATTACACCATTCAATAAGATCATGGCTGATTGGCAGAGCAGGTTTGAAGAGCCAAACGGCCAACCTCTGCTCCCATGTCTTTGTATTTTTTTTACAGCAAAAATTACAGCTCATACTATCATAATGCTTCATGGCACACTAAACATTTAATGCATGCTTCAAAGCTGTATTTTAAATTTTGGTATCTTAATTTGACTTCATGATCCACATGTGTAATACTAAGATAACAGCAAAATACTGCAGATGCTGGAAATCTGAAACAAAAACAAAAATAGCTGGAAAAACTCAGCAGGTCTGACAGCATCTGCGGCGAGGAATACAGTTAACATTTCGAGTCCGAGTCCATATGTCTCTTCATCATTCTGATACATTAGGAGCAGGCACATACCTAATGCCTCTGTTCTTGGTGGATGGTGACACCAGGACATTGATGTTTCATTATCACTGCAGATGAGCTTCTCCCTTAGGGCAGGTAAGCGAGAGGATTGGGACCTCAAATTTCTATGGGAGCTGTCCTAATCTCCCACAGTAACTTTGGCTTGGGGATCAGCAGAACCCTGGAGACACAGCCATGTTCAGTCATTTACACAATTTCTCTGGGGGTTCCACTGGCCCCCACTCACCAAGATTACAGCAGGAGGTCAGCGAAACCACGGCAGAAATTCAAGGCGGGTCCCTTTCTAATGTTCAATTGTTGCACATTCGATTACACAACAAAAAACATTGAAGTTCAAAAAAAGAGTAAATTATCATGAGAATTATTTTGAGGGCTTTTGAAGTGAAAGGCAGTGCAAACATGTATTGATGTAATGATTAAAAATAAATGGTAGCAATCAAATAAAGGAGGCTATTTTCTACCTTAACATTTAATTATTAATAATGTTCACTTTTCAATCTCGTCTATCAGACAAGGCCAGTTGAATCAATAGTAATTAAACTGTTCTAACTTTCTTTTCCTGAATCAAATGAGGGAGTAAAATTTTCCTCAGATACTTTAGGTGCTAAAAAGCCCTCAAGGTGGCCAAGATAGGGACTTAAACTGGTTTAGCCCTCATTTAGCACAAGGAACTGAAGCATATGCACTCGGAATGACTGCCCAAAGGATCATTAAGAGGCTGATTGACAATTAAATCACTTGCTCGCACTCATTAAAAAGACTGCCTGGAACCTTGGTGGCTTTCTAACCTCTTCTAACAATGACCAGCTGAACAGGAGTAAACAGTCATTGTTCAGGATTTTTAAATACTTCATAATGCCATGTTTAGTTTTCACCATTCACTTGCTGATTGAGATTGGCTGTGCTATGTTTGAAGGGAACTTTTCAGGCACATCAGGACACTTTCTGGGAGACTTTGTCAAAACTTCACCAACATTGATTAAAATCTTTTCTGGAAAACCTTTGAGGATTTCACCTGAAAGTAACGAACGCTGTGCTAATCTACTTTATCAGGCACCTGTTAGGAGTCACCAGGAGCAAGAGAGTGTTTAATAGTCGCTTGGTAGTACAGAACTCGAGTATAGCTGAAAAAAGGCATTTTGTCTTGCACTCATTAGGTCAATCGCAAGAATACCAATGTCAGGGGAAGCAACAACTTTATGCTGTATGTGAAGACAGTGCTGATTGGTTGGCAAGTGGACCCTGCTTGGTAGAGGCATTGCCATGGAGAATGCACCAATTAATGGTGACTGACAGTTAGCTGCCAAGCATTGTTTGAAATTTAAACCAGGCAGTTTGACTTTGAATGGTCAAGGCATGCAATGCTGGAAGCTGTGATGACTGCACTGGAGATTGTGAGCCCAGTTATCAGACACTGGCATTGGAGTTGGCCAGCTTCTCCATATTGAAGAGGATGGTTTCCAGGCTTAGCATCAAGCTATGGACCAAGATGGAGGTGGACTCCTCCATTTCCTTAACCATGACCCATAAACTTTCAGGAGGCTTTACATTGCACCAAGCATTTGGCTTGTTAAATCTTCCTGCCTTCTGAAGCTTGACACTGACTCCATGCCATCAGTACTGTTATGAGAACTTGCAACCCCCACTGCACTCCCCAGCAAGGTGGCATCTGTGGTGTCCCTTTCAACAAGAGTGATTGCTGCCCACTAGTGCTTGGTGCATCCCACTGTAAGGATCCCTCTAACTAAGCTTCTAAGTTGTGCATGGCTTTGTGCCTGTGACAGTGGAACCATTGATGCAGTTCATTCTTCTTCACTTTCCTCTTCCTCTTCTGGCTTGGTGGGGTCTTGCTTGTCTTCCACTTCATCCAGGAGGGAGGTGGATCATTCTCCTGGGAACCTGTAATGATAAAGCTGGAAGGGTTAGGGCACAGCCTGTGTGGCCACTATAGGAGGATGTGTGTGAGGAGACTGAATGGAGCTAGGGGATGATGATAGCTTTGGGGAAGTAGCGATCAGGAATAGCTGTGCATCTGTGAGGAAGCCAGAGTTGTCACATACCACTAGACGCTATGTCCTGTAGTAACCTTATGTGTAATATGCCTTTAAGTTATTGAGCAGTATGTTTGTAACATATGATATTACCGTGATTATTCTTGTCAAGTCATTAAGTTACTTATAGCCCTGGAACCATGTCCCAGGCCAGGATTCCTGGCTATCTGCTGCCGGATGGGTTCCTCCAACATGCGCTGCGTTAGCTGTGTCTGTGGCCTCCTCCCCCACTCCACTGGGTAGAGGACGCCCCTGACTCTTCTAAACCTTTCCACTGGGATTTTCAGTGTCACATCCGAGGACCAGGGCACCCTCTCTTGGTCCCTGAGCCACCCTTCAAAGTTTACATCTCTCCCAGCCAGTTTATTCCACACCTTCAACAGAAGCAGTTGAGTGCAGGCTAAGTATATAGCTCCAGGAAAACTGTGTTGAATCCGCAGTTGAGTGCTCAGCCTGCAGTTGTTTGTTTCAGCATCTGCAGGAACTAACTTCCAAATCATGGTTATCACCAATTAACCCCAAAATTGTGCGCTAAATTCACTCTTCCTAACAGGCGTGTCTCACTGCACAGCATCCATTTAGCACCTGTTTTCACGCTTTCGCCAAAATAAACCCCAAGATCTCCAGCTACTTCACTATTCCAGCATGATTGCATATTTACTTAGCAATCAGCCATCTGCAACCCTAATCAAATTAAAGGAAGCTGGCCCAAAATAGATACCATTTATCAAATGATTAACCCTTTAGAGTACACAGTTTGAGAGTTAGGTCAATCGATAGGTTGTCGGTAATGGTACAGGCAAGCTGCTTTTCCATCAGTTCAGATTTGACAATCGGAACCCACTCCCTGTGTTTACATTATTAAATATAGCTCCTCTGTCTTGAAGGCAGAATTGTAGATCCTGTTTTTAGTTCTCGGTTTTTAATTCTCATCTGTGAGAACTGGGCTGGAATTCAACACATACTTATATGATGATAATGGGTATGTGGAAGCTTTGCAACAATTAAGGCAGAGACCTATGTAATTTTAAGGAAAATAATGGGTAAGTATTTGAAGCAGAGGAAGATACACGGCTCTGGGGAGTGACAAGGGCAGTGGGATTAGTTTTAGTTTAATGTAACAAAGCATCCCACCAAAGATATGATGGGCCAAATAGCCTTCTTCAGCACTGTAGGCATCTATAATTCTATGGTTGTAAATGTAGCTGAAAAAATATTGCTTGCATCCACCCCCACCCCCCACCGCCGCCCCCCCAAACCCCTCCCCCCCCCCCCACCTCGCTACGGCAAATAACATCAAACCAATTCAGTTTAGCTTTTGAATTCTGTGTTGAATCCTCATATAAATTTCAAGCACAGCAGGTAAAACTACACAGTGACATGGTTAGAGCCTTTGATCTTTGTTTTCAATAATAGATTTCCTTGTGTAGCTTCATGTGATTTTTTAGTAAAAATCTGTTCAAACAAATGTGGAAGGCATAAACTGCAATATGCTTTCAATGTGTAGAGCAGTGAGGGGCCTAAACTCTTTGGCCTTCTTCTGGTTACAGTTGCATTGAGAAAGGAGTTTGGTTGAGAATATTTTTACAAGCTGTTACAGCTGCACACAAAATTCAGTGTCACCTTGAGGACCCCTCCAATTCGTTCAGGGATTCCCGAGGGAGCTGAGGCCCCTTACTATAACCCCTGAGGGGAATTGAAATTCTGAAGACAATAGTACAATTGTTAATCTTAAATAATCATGTGCTGTAAGACAGAAATGCAGTGTGTAGTTGTAAGCAGAAATATGTTCCGATACAAATTTTTAAAAAAGCTGGGTGGATAAATGCTACAGGCTACTCTTGCAGGACTACAGAAGTAGTAAAAGAAAAGAGTACGGGCATTATCATTTGTTTAACAGAACATGTTTCAAGGTATATTGCGTGCTTATGAGAGACTAGAGGTATTCCATACTGAACGTATTCCACCAAATATTTTGGTAAGAGCAGAGAAACACATCTGGTACCTGTCACCAATCATTCAACATACTTCAGTCTAAGCAGGTTAAAAGCCGTATGTTGGAATGCAAAACAGTTGCTACTGAATCATTTTCATTGCAGAAGATTTCTGCAAAGCTGCTATCGTTAGAAACGTCCCAGGTTGAAACACTTAAATGTGGTTTAATTGGAACACATGGCCATAGCTATTGATCATTTGTCAGCTGATGGGTTCCCCATTTGATCCATTTGGATCTCATTGATTCGGCTTTCTCCAATGCATCCTGACAATACTAGTTTACTTGTTAGGGCTTGTTACAATGACAGGCTATTGAAGGAAAGCATGAGCCGATGATAACAGTTTTTTGACTTACCTCATAAATCATTAAGGTCAAAGGTAATAATGCAGTTGCATTTGTGGCACTTAAATGGGGCAGAAAAGATTTGGTGCAAATCCAATGTTGCCTTGGCAACTGTTGATATTGTTATCAATCAAAAGTGTTCAAGTGAGACTGGCCCAAGCAGGAAATGCAGTACAGACTGCTCAGCTGGCATTGCACCTATATGTTGAGGATAAAAATTATGAAATATAGGACACAATAAATCTGATTGCTGAGAGTATTCCTTCAAGAGGAATTCTGCATGGTGTCCTTATACAAAGCTTTATTTTTCCTTTAGACCAAATTTAAAATAAAAATTCTGAAATTCAGTCACACCCTCCATATACCTCCTCACAGCCAGCCTAATTCTCAAAGGATGTGTAAAATTTTGTAATTTTATTTTTTAAATTATAACATAATTCTCCCCACCTATTCTTAAAAAAGCTTTCAAATCTATGCATAATTCCTGAGAACATTGCCCTGATTGCATTCTCAAGTCATCCACTAGAAGGTGTGAGGACAGTCAGGAGCTCTCTTTCAAAGCCAGAGGAAGACAGCTGCAAAGAATGCCATGCAATGGTGTACATATTTATTTCAACGCCAGTGGCAGGGATTCACAATATAAATCTATGTGTTGCAAATTATCCAAGGAATAAGAGCAGCATACAGCATAATATCTGCAAAGTTGGACTCGAATCCAGAAACCTGCAAAAGATGGGATGTTACCAGCATTTTTGGTTGAGGTGAGAAACACCCAGGGGAGGGCTGACAACAATGGTGGGGGAGAGCAGTGTAGTGATGGGTTGATTATGCAAACTTCAGATTGAAAGCAAAACTTATGATTTTCTTTACCTATTATCCTTTGCTGTTTGGTGAAGTTACTGGCCTCTTCTCTGTCCTGCACCTCCTCACAGTGCCACACCTGAAAATGGAAACTTAACACAAGGAACTGTGAGGTCAAGCAGGTAACCAGTCTGTGACTCTGCACAATCCAATTCATTGCACCATTGTGCAACCTGTTACCAACAGGGGAGGAGAGATAAAATGAAACCCCCAATTCCCTTCCCTTACTGTCTGCAATCAGTGTGGTTGTTTTGGATAGGTAGATATGTGTGTTTCTGAGCACCCTTTAGCATGTGGTCACTTTAAAGAACCAGTAGCAGACTTTTTAGAGTTTAAGTAAAGAGAACACACACCTCGGAAAATCTAAACACTATGACACCCAGACACCACACATTCAAGAAAGATAAAACTAAAGATGATAGTACATTTCTCCAAGTGTTAAACAAAAAAGAATAGTTAACAGTTCACATGTTGGGCTTGTTGTTGGAAAACCATCACTGTGTCTGATTAATAATAAGGCGTCTTTTCCCATTTTTAAATTGTGGTTCGGATAGGTTCAAATAGCTGAAATCAGATATCTGGATTGTTGCAGGATTCCCTCGAAGAGGTGAATGTTTAGCAGGTCGTGAAACCAAGCACTTGTTGTTTTTGAATCAGGAGGTCAAACTTCTTTACAGATAGACTTTTGGTATCAGGCTGGGTGGTTCTCTTAAGATGTATGGCCTCCAGGTCCTTAAAGGCAAAGATGACATGGCCTTTTGCTACAGCTGCTGTCTCTTTCTGTGCTCCTCTGTAGACTTCCCAGGTCCCTCTGGGTCTTTAGATCAAAACTTGTTATCTCCAGCCAGTTTTGGTCACATGACCAATACTAGTATTGTCTAACCAGAATAGTTTGGAAGTCCAAAACCACCAATACACAATAGGAGATAGATGGTATAACAACAGAAAATGCTGGAAAAACTCGGCAGGTCTGACAGCATCTGTGGAGAGAGAAATAGAGTTGACATTTTGAGTCCATATGACCTTTCTTCAGAGCTAAATAGAAGTAGAAATGTGATGAAGTTTATACTGTTTAAGGGGGTGGAGCAGGGGAAGCTGGATAGAAGATCAGCAATAGGTAGGGGCTAAGGAGAGATTAACAAAGATATCATGGACAAAAAGACAAAGGGAGTGTTAATGGTAGTGGTAAGGGCTAAAGAAGGTACTGATAGTGGCATAAAGGTAAGAGAGCAGGATGTATTAATAGTAGAACAAGGGTAAGCACTCTGTGAAAGAACAACATGGAACAAGTAACATAAAAACAAAAAGCTAAAAGCTACTGCGGATGCTGGAAATCCAAAACAAAACAAAAACAGAATTACCTGGAAAAACTCAGCAAGTCTGGCAGCATCGGCGGAGAAGAAATCAGTTAACGTTTCGAGCCTTCATGGCCCTTCGGCAGAACTGCAGCATAGTTTCAGCAAGGGAGAAATATAAATTGGTTTAAGGTGGGTGGGGGGCGGGGGAAGAGACACATTGAGGGTGTGGTGTGAGCAGATAATCAAAAGATGTCACAGACAAAAGGGTCAAAGAGGTGTTGAAGGTGGTGGTCTTTGTCTGAGAAAAGTGCTAATTAAGAATGGAAAACAGGATATTCAAAGTACAGCTCTAGTGGGGGTGGGGTGGAAAGACTAAAGGTTTTAGTTTTAGATTTAAAAATAATGGAAATAGGTGGGGAAAGAAGAATCTATATAAATTATTGAAAAAAAAGCGGGTGGGGGGGGAAAAGAAACGGGGTGGGGATGGGGGGAGGGGGAATTTAAGATCTAAAGTTGTTGAATTCAATATTCAGCCCAGAGGGCTGTAAAGTGCCTAGTCGGAAGATGAGGTGCTGTTCCTCCAGTTTGCGTTGGGCTTCACTGGAACAATGCAGCAAGCCAAGGACAGACATGTTGGCAAGAGAACAGGGTGGAGTGTTAAAATGGCAAGCGACAGGGAGGTTTGGGTCTTTCTTGCGGACAGACCGCAGGTGTTCCGCAAAACGGTCGCCCAGTTTGCGTTTGGTCTCTCCAATGTAGAGGAGACCGCATTGGGAGCAACGAATGCAGTAGACTAAGTTAGGGGAAATGCAAGTGAAATGCTGCTTCACTTGAAAGGAGTGTTTGGGCCCTTGGACGGTGAGGAGAGAGGAAGTGAAGGGGCAGGTGTTGCATCTTCTGCGTGGGCATGGGGAGGTGCCATAAGTGGTTCCGTAGGGATCGTTCCCTCCGGGACACCCTGGTCCACTCCTCCATCACCCCCTACTCCTCAACCCCCACTTATGGCACCTCAGACAAAGACCACCACCTTCAACACCTCTTTGACCCTTTTGTCTGTGACATCTTTTGATTATCTGCTCACACCACACCCTCAATGTGTCTCTTCCACCACCGCCCCCCCCCCACCCACCTTAAACCAATTTATATTTCTCCCTTGCTGAAACTATGCTGCAGTTCTGCCGAAGGGCCATGAAGGCTCGAAACGTTAACTGATTTCTTCTCCGCCGATGCTGCCAGACTTGCTGAGTTTTTCCAGGTAATTCTGTTTTTGTTTTGTTTTGGAACAAGTAACAGATGGCCCTATTGGGGGTGGGATGGGAGGAGGGGACAGTGGTTGGGGGAAAAAGGCTGGAAAAGGGGATTAAAAAGAGAGGATAAAACAATGAAAAAATGAATAAAAATAAAAATAAGTAGATAAAAAATAAAAATAAAATTTTTTAAAGGGATTTTAAAAGTGTTGCAGATAGAGGAGAGAGTTCATGGTCTGAATTTGATGAACTCAAGTTATTGAACATCTCTGGACCTGGAAAAAATGATCAATTTTGCTTCTTTCAATTTTCACTCCCCTCTCACCTTCACATGGTCCATCTCCAACACTTCCCTTCCCTTCCTTGACCTCTTTTGTCTCCATTTCTGGTGCTAGACTGTCCACTAATATTTATTACAAGCCACCGTCTCCCACAGCTACCTCGACTACAGCTCCTCACACCCTGCTTCCTGTAAGGAATCCATCCCATTCTCTCAGTTCCTTTGCCTTCGTCACATCTGTTCTGATGATGTCACTTTCCAAATCGGCGCTTCTGACATGTCTTCCTTCTTCCTTAACCAAGGTTTTGCACCCTGAGGGTTAACAGGGCCCTCAACCTAGTCCAACCCATTTCCAGCACCTCTGCTCTCACACCTCCCCTCCCTCCCAGAATCATGATAGGGTCCCCTTTGTCCTCACTTTTCACTCCATCAGGCTCCACATTCAAAGGATCATCCTCCACCAATTCTGCCAAATCCGGCATGATGCCATCACCAAACACATCTACTTATTTTTATTCATTTTTTCATTAATTTTATCCCCTCTTTTTAATACCCTTTTCCAACCTTTTTTCCCCCATTCACTACCCCTTCCCCCCATCCCACCCCCAATAGGGCCATCTGTTACTTGTTCCATGTTGTTCTTTCACAGAATGCTTACCCTTGTTCTACTATTAACACATTCTGCTCTCTTACCTTTACACCACTATCAGCAACTTCTTTAGCCCTTACCACTACCATTAACACCCCTTTGTCTTTTTGTCCATGATATCTTTGTTAATCTCTCCTTAGCCCCTACCTATCCTGCTTCACCTGCTCCATCCCCATAAACAGTATGCCCCTCACCAACCCCCACCACCCACCCCCACCCCCCACCCGCCCGGCCTTGTCATCATTCCATAGGGATGTTCCCTCCTGGACATCCTGGTCCACTCCTCCATCACCATCAACACCTCACCCCTTCCCAAGGCACCTTCCCATGCAATCACAGAAGGTGCAACACTTGCCCCTTCTCACCATCCAAGGGCTCAAACACTCCTTTCAGGTGAAGCAGCACTTCATTTACACCTCCTTCAATTTGGTCTACTATATTCACTGTGCCCAGTGTGTTCTCCTCTACACTGGGGAGACCAAATGCAGACTGGGTGGCCGCTTTGCAGAACACCTTCGGTCTGTCCGCAAGCATGACCCAGACCTTCCCGTCGCTTGCCATTTCAACACACCATCCGGCTCTCATACCCACATGTCTGTCCTTGGCCTGCTAAAATGTTCCAGTGAAGCCCAACGCAAACTGGAGGAACAGCACCTCATCTTCTGATTAGGCACTTTACAGCCTTCTGGACTTAACATTGAGTTCAACAATTTCAGACCATGAACTGTCTCCTCTATCTTTAACCCTTTTTAAATCCCTTTTTTAAAAAATGTACTTTTTATCTACTTATTTTTATTCATTTTTTCATTGTTTTATCCCCTTTTTATTCCCCTTTTTTATCCCTTTTTCTAGCCTTTGTACCACTATCAGCACCTTCTTTAGTCCTTACCACTATCATTAGTACTCCCTTTGTCTTTTTTTCCATGACATCTTTGTTAATCTCTCCTTAGCCTCCTTCTATCACTGGCCTTCTATCCAGCTTCACCCGCTCCACCTCCCTTAAACAGTATAAATTTCATCACATTTCTACTTCTATTAGCTCTGAAGGGTCATATGGACTCGAAATATTAACTCTGTTTCTCTCTCCACAGATGCTGTCAGACCTGCTGAGTTTTTCCAGCATTTTCTGTTTTTATTTCAGATTACCAGCATCTACAGTATTTTGCTTTTATCTAGGAGATAGATGGTCATCTTTCACACTTAACTTGTGGATAATTGATCTCATCAGCTCCCTTTCGTTAAACTGGACAGGTTTGGAGTAAACCATGAACAATGCCAAATGTGAATTCCAGAGAGGGGTGCTGTCTGGTCACGTCCATGCAAACGGGGAGGTCCCCACAAAGTATGATTCAATTTGGAACTTTCTGGAACATCAGATAGGCTATGTTGAAGTTACAAAGGTCACCTGGCTCTTGGTAACCATCTTAGCCGCTTTGTGAGTGTCAACTTTAAAACATAAAAGACAGTTCCAGAAACTTCCATAGGAACAGGTCCATGTTTTAAGTTATGAACAGGACATGCCTTCAATGGGCATGACACACGCCACTTAAAAAAATATTCTGGTCCATAGTCTCACCCCACCTTATCTCTCCTCCAGCCCTGCAGCCCTCTGAGTTGTCTATGCTCCTCCAATTCTGGTCTCTTGTCCATCCCCAATTTTAATTGGTCTGCCATTGGCAGTGGTAGCTTCAGCTGGCAAGGCCCTAAGTCCTAGAATATCCTCCCTAAACCTCTCCACTTCTTTGCCTCTCTCTTCCTTTAAGTGGCACTTCAAAACCCACCTTTGACCAAGCTTTTGGTCAACAATCCTAATATCGCCCTATGTGGCTCAAATTTTGTTTGATAAGTCTCCTATGAAACACCTTGGAATGTTTAACTGCATGACACCGCTACATTAATACAAGTTGTTGTTGTTCTAGTTGCTCCAATGCCCCTCTAACTCCATGGGTGCCATCCTCCTCTGGGAAGAACAGCAGATATATTGTAGGTCTCATGCAAATTCTGTGAAAGTGTCAGGCACTCACAGTTCCAGAAAATTTACAGCCAACAGGAGGAGTTGCTGCGGCTGCTTGCCACTATTCTGAGCCTTACTGCACACCTAAGTGACCTTCGAGCATGATCACATTAGTCTCCACTGGTCCTCTTGCAATCGATGGGCACTGCAGGACACTGTCTGCTTCACCATTGGCAAGAAAAGAATCATTCTAATGCTCTACACATTCATTTTTTAATTTGACTGGGCCACTTGTTTTGTATTCCTCCTTTTGAGGGGGACATTTATTGTGGTATTTTCTCTGGTAGTGCGGCCTCACTTGGCGCCACTCTTATTGACCAGGACCAAAACTGAATTAGGCTGCAGAATACTTGATTTACTCAAGTTGAAAATCATGTCTCTGAGAGGGTGTTTCTCTATTTATTGATTATCTGATTGACTTGTCTGATTAATTAATGATGTCAATAAATTCATTAGCAGATCATTAAATACATAATTAACTAAAGTATACAGCACAGAAACAGGCCATTCAGCTCAACTGGTCTGTGCTGGTGTTTATATGCCACACAAGTCTCCTCCCTTTCCATCCATCTCATCTCAACCTTTCAGCATATTTTCCATTCTCTTTTTCCTCATGTACTCAACACTCAATATTTCTGACACTGCGATTAATGGGGAGAAATGATCTTTAACTATATTGTTACCTGAACTGGGGAAGAAAGTACAGTATCCACAATTTCTAAAAAAAAATAGAAGCTTAGCTGGAAAAAAGTCTACTCACAACTTAGGTAAACTATGTATTTTCTGATAGTTCTGTAAACACACTAAGAAGTATTCAACTTTTTTTGAGTCTGATTTTGTTGAATCTCAATGCATTAATGTTGAAGAGTCATTTCCCATATTCTTCAGCAAGCTATATTGTAACATTGTATTTTCCTTTCAGAGCCAGCATCAAGCTCCCCTTTTCGCCAGGCTTGTGAAATTAGTTTTCACCTCTTTAAGGTAGGAGGGTGCATTGTCATATCACACATATTCTAAGACATGGATTACTGAGTTGTGATGACCTTCTATGAAGATGATCTAATAATCGTGCCACACCACCAGTTATTGTCATATGCCATTTACTCAATGACTCTCCATAATGAGCTGTACATTGCAAACTGTTACATGGAAATAAACCATGAATAGCTCTCAGTTGTGTATTTATTGAAGTTAATTAACCAACTCCCTGTTGTGGAATTATTATTAACAACTAGTAGTTAAATAGAATTACACGAGCATGTGAAAGCAAAAAGTAAAAATTAAAATATAAATATTGTCACATGGTGGGTAGATTGTAATGAATGTATGGCACTTTCCACTTTTCTTCTGTTTTATTTAAATTTTAATTTTCTCTTTGGATGCTTTACTCACTCAGTCAGATAACTAAGTTAATGAGAGACCAAGGCATTGCAACTTGTACAGAATGCATTGAAAAGTGGGCTAACATTTTACTTAATTCAATGATTTATGTTCTTGTGTTTAAATTACACCAAAAATTAACAACTCACAAAATTGTCTTCATAAAATTACAGAAGCCAGAATTTACCAGCATTATTACCTTATTAAAATAGTCAGATTTGGTTGAAAGTATTTAAATTATATTACTATTTTCTAATTTCCTTCTTATCCCTCCCACACTCACCCCCAACTCCCACATATACAAAAGTCTTTGAATAATGCTCAGGTATCTGGCATCACAGATCACTAGTACTTTATCTAAGTCGCCTTTCTTCATTCAGGGGCCTAAATGGAAAAGGCTGTGTTTATTTGTACCGCCAAATTGAAAATATCGGCAGGCAATTCTATGTTGAATTGGGGGCACCACAGTCAAGTTCTTCCCTGAGGGAGGATTTCCCCTATGTATAATTTATAAAGAAAGTATTCTGATTTCACTACAAATAACAAACAAGGGGTTTTAAACCTTCATGGATCAGGAGTCAAACGTTGCTGCCTCACTAAGTCCGGGCAGGTTATCCAGCTTGGAAACCAAATGGCTCATCTCCATGTCACCTACCCACTATGCATTAATTACTTTAATTGTAATCGGATGTTTGGTGTGAACTTGCTATTCAACAGCAAGGCTATCCTTACACCGTGTTAATACACCCATTGATTTGATGATTCCAGAAGAACTGGTTAGAAAGTAAAATTAATGAGGATCGATCAGAAATTTCCCTGATGTTGCATCGTATTCACCTCCACCACCCTCCCCCCGCCCCCGGGAAAATGGAAACAAAAACGCTCCCTCACCAAACAAAGATTTAAAGGCTGAACACCCTGTCTTATCAGAATCCTGTCAATTATACCGCTAGTATTCCTCCTCCAGAGTGAAATCGCCCTGTGTAGTTATTAGTCGTGGCAAACGTGTTCATAGATTTGAATGAAATTTCTTGGTTGTTTTAACGTAGGTTCTATTTATTTGTTTTAATCACAACTCTGCATCATACCAAAAACATTAACACAGTCATTACCAGTATCTCACCCTATTTCTATCGTTACGTTTATCTTCAAGGAAGTAAGTTTTATCTGCTAGTTTGCAAACTTCTAATGAGTTTAGCGATTTACTGATAGGTTGCGATAGATGGGGAGAAAGGGAGAAAAGAGAGAGAATACATTCTAAATAAATTAGGGTTTGTCCTCGCTGGGGACTGTATTAATGTCGGTAATTGTGGACCCATCCCTCTTCCATGACACACAGCTTGCTCCCACATAGCGTCATAAGCCCTGGAGCTGAGGTATGATTTGCTGTGTTTTATGATAGGAGGGACGGCCTCACAAGGTGGATCAGTTGAAAGGAAGCCACAGCTGCAGTAAAAGTGAAGTCAGTGCTTATGACAGCCAGTATTGCTGTAAGTCAGCACACGATCAGAACAGCTACTAACACCTTCCTTGTGGATTGTGCATTTCTTCTGGGAAATTAACAACAACAAAAAGATACAAGATCCAGAGAGGGCAGCGAATTTGGACCTTGTGGGGAGAGTGCTTACATGAGAATCTTCTTTTCTGAGTGAGTGTGACTTGTTGAGTACTGTTTGTGTTCTCTGGCAGGGGGTGAAGTGACTGCCATGCCGACTGACATCTCCCACACTCCAAGCCTGCAGCCAGAGGTGAGCTCCTCTCTGCCCCTGAGAATCCTCAACAAGGGACCCGGTTACCTCCGCAGGCAGATGGAGGGCAACAACCGGGGTCGGGTCAGCGCCGTGGAGAGACTGGCGGCCGACAAGGGCAAGTACGTGAAGAGCCAACAGGTGATGGGCTGCAAGCAAGAGCCGGCCGGCTTCGGCAGCTCGGGGGCTTCGGAGGGCAGCAGCAGCAGCGGCGGCAGCAGCGGCGGCGGCGAGAAGCCGCCAGGCGCGCCCAGCTCCGCCCACCTCTTCCAGACACCCTTCCAGCGGGACGTGGGGCCGGCCGGCGCCGTCCGCCGCTCTAAGAGGCAGATGAGGCCGGACTCCCTGGTCATCTACCGGCAGAAGTGCGAGTTCGTGAAGGGAGGGGCCAGCGGCGGCGAGGGGGCCGGCAGGGCGAACCCCAGCCTTGTCAGGAGGCTCTTCCAGGGCTCCGGCCGGGACAAGCAGCCGGCATCCCCCGAGGTGCCCAAGGTCATCATCAAGGAGGGCAGCCTAGCCGAGAGGGGCTGTGCCGCCGGCCTGCAGCCCCCGGGCGGGGGCGGGGCCAGGGCAGCGGCCGCAGCCCCCGCCCAGCTCCAGAGGCGGGGCCTGAACCGCTCCCAGTCCGACATCAGCTCCCGCTACTCCAAGGCCTACTCGGAGTTTGACAGCTTCTTCAGGTACTGCGGCCTGGAGCCCGAGGTGATCGAGGACCTGGGCCGGGAGAACTTCACCTCGGCCTCCGACAGCCTGGCCCTCCGCGTCCGGAGTGTCAGCGTGCCCGACTCGGAGAGCGACTTCTCCCGGCACAGCGGCGACCACGAGCGGCTGCTGGAGGAGGCGCTGAGCGAGCACCACACGCCCTCCTCCAGCCTGTCCGTCATCGAGCGCAACGCCCGGGTCATCAAGTGGCTGTACGGCTGCAAGAAAGCCAAGGAGTCCAAGGCTGCCGAGCTTGTATAGCGCTGCACCGCGCCTCGGTCCAATCCCCATGGCAACGCCCGCTGCCCGGCTGTGCGTGTGTGTCTGTGGCTGAATGCAAAGAGATGCTGCAAATGTGAACTAGGAGCAGCAGCGAGCGCTGGGCGTCCACAGGTCCGCTCTCACCTGAGGGAGAGAACGGTTTCGTCTCAGGTGGAGATGCTGTCTCCCCGCCCTTAACAACCTCGACACAGGTTCCCCCCCCCCCCCCCCCTCCTGGAGGGGGGAGGGGAGATTTTCTTCTTTTAAATGTATGTCTATCTTTTGACAGATTTAGAGATATTCTGACGGCCTCAGTTCAGGGTTTCGGAACAGGTTACTGCAGCACCGACTGGTTTAATGTAAAGGCAAAATGCTGCGGATGCTGGAAATCTGAAATAAGAACAGAAAATGCTGGAAGAACTCAAACAGGTCTGACAGCATCTGTGGAGAGAAAGACAGAGTTAACGTTTCAAGTCCGCATGACTTCTTCAGTCCTAGGGACTCGAAACGTTAACTCTGCCTTTCTCTCCACGGATGCTGTCAGACCTGCTGAGTTTTTTTCCAGATTGATTTAATGTATTGTTTTTAAAGTGCAGTGAAGCCTTGGAACTCTGAGGGAAGCAAAATATAAATATTCCAGCCAATTGGACAAGTTTATAATATTTAAGCAAAATACTGAGGATACTGGAAATCTGAAATAAGAACAGAAAATGCTGGGAAAACTCAGGTCGGACAGCGTCTGTAGAGAGAGAAACAGAGTTAATGTTTCGAGTCCATGTGACTTCTTCGAAGCTGAAGAAGTCATATGGACTTGAAACGTTAACTCTGTTTCTCTCTCCACAGATGCTGTCAGACCTGCTGAGCATTTTCAGCATTTTCTGTTTTCATTGTAATATTTAAG
The DNA here is from genome assembly GCF_964194155.1 of Cetorhinus maximus. Lineage (NCBI taxonomy): Eukaryota > Metazoa > Chordata > Chondrichthyes > Lamniformes > Cetorhinidae > Cetorhinus > Cetorhinus maximus. The sequence continues at coordinate 56,214,327 of NC_135883.1, forward strand.
GTTTCAATGACTTCCTGAAAAGAGCCGGCAAACCTCTCAACTGTTTACCAGCATCACTGGAGTCATTCAAATGGGAATAATGATTGCATTACTTGCATGCAACAATTCAATTACAGAATTAATGACCAACTGATCCTCTCACCTTCCTCCCACCAAAGCAAAGGGTTTTGCAGCATACCTTTCTTATTAAGACAATGTCACTTTAAATGTTTGTAGCATTCCAGTTGTGGCCTCACCTGGGCTGAACTGCCAACAGCATAGATCTAAAACTGTCTTTGTCACAAGTTTTCTTTTATTGCTTTTTATTTAAGAGATTTATTTTATTTTCTGTGTTCAATACAGAATTTGTTTATTTTTAAATTGTATTGTCATGTACAGAGTTTGTCTGTGTTAGTCTGTTTGGATCATTGAAAGGCAATGGCATTAAATTTAAGAAAGTTCTTAAAATAGCACAGGATTATTAGTTTGAACTATCCAGGATAACCAAAAGTATATTACAACTGTATCACCTCATTTCTGTGTAATGTTGAGCAGCGTGAATTTATTAAATGATCCCTGTACACATTTGTCACAGATCTCAAAAGGCAGCAGTTCTTCACACCAAAGATATGTTGTGACAGCTTTGAAATGTAATTTTATTACAAGTTTGTAAATATAATTTTCAGCAAAATATTCAATGTTTGCTTTCAGATATTCTTGCTCAATGTACTATTTCCCAGTCAGTTGATAAGGAAGGAGACGAGTTCCGGCTTTGTCAATGTTACACTGGAACTGAGCGCTAGTGGGGCACAAAAGGATCTGGGTGACCCAATAATTGAGTAGGTACTGTAATTGAAATTGGCACCTCTCTTGATGGCACAGATGAGACTTTAGAATTCAATTTAAAGGGAATCTTACCATCTTGCAACAGAGCGGATTGCTGCACAAAGCCACTCCATCATGAAGGCTACTTTGAAGCCTTTTTAATTATAAATTTCTGGCATAGATTTGAGTTCTTACCACCATCTTGTGCTGGATGGCCTTGTACTTGGAATAGTTTAGACTGCTTAAATTTGAATTCAAATTTTGTTCCTTCCAGGCCCTTAAAATGAGCACAAAAGCAATATGCTGGAAACCTGAAATAAAAACAGAAACTTCTAGAAATACTGAGCAGGTCTGGCAGCATCTGTGGAGAAAGAAACAAGAATTAACGTTTCAAGTCTATGACCTTTCATCAGAACATGAACTAATGCTTTCATCCCAAAAGCAACCCTTATGCTGACTAGTAGAGAAGATGAGAGTGCTTATATGTCTACGTGAGGTTTATCTGGGAAGAATTCTGCCCAGTCCCATCAGGGCTACGAGGAAGGGATAAGATTCACAACAGTTGATCACCCCCTCTTAATGGCAAGAGACATTTTCTTTCCTTTAACAGTATATCACTTATTGATTGATTGTACTTAGTGGCATTAACCTTGGAGATTACTGATAGATTTGAGTTTACTTCAGTGCTCATTGATGCCCCCTCAGCCCATGTCACCCCACAAATTCTGGCTCCAGGTATTATTCAGGAGAGCTTAGTATTTACTCTGCTGCAGAGTTCTGATCATTCAAATCTAATACAAGTGCACAATGAAGATGCCATCACTGAAATAGTTTGAGATTGGCATCCAAGGACTTAGATATATATTACCCAGCCCCAGAAAATGTCCTCTGCACTTTTGGTACCAATACTCATCAAAACGATCTATAATCAAAATATTAGGAGCAGCCACCAGATAATTTATGCAACCGACCAAACTGTGGTCTCTTGGTGTTGTTGAATCACCAGAGCTTGCCAGTTTTACTCCAGAGAGCAGTCAACACAGTGGGAGAACAATATACCTGCTTGTGACACTCAACATAAAAGTGCCTTTCACTGCCAGGAGAGATACAGAATGAAACTGCCTCCAGAGTGATACGTTTTATATTTCTATGCTGATTGTACATATCGTCATAGACATATTGAGGGTAATTTTGGCTGGATGATAGTGTAAAATGAGCGCCATCAATTTAGATGCCCATCTTACATCTCTGGATTTTAATTTCTGCTGACTTTGATATCGATATAGCCCTTTTAATGCTGTCACCCAAAGTCAAAATTACCCACCTGTATGGGAATGGTGGGCGGGAGTGCAGAGTTCCACATTATATTCAGAATGGAGGTCTTACCAAGATCTCTCTAATACAACATAGCAAAATACATGAGATAATAAACTCATATGAAGTTTCCACAACTGTGCTTCTCTCGTTAAAAAAACAGTTGCCAGTTATCATGAGTGGGAAGTAAAAAAGTGAACAGAATTCTCTCTTTATACCTTGTATCATCCCTGGTCAACAGAGCCTATGGGTAAGCAACACCCAAGCCTTTCTTGTTATTAATTCTCATGATGTGAGCATCATTGGCAAGGTTGGCATTTATTGCCCATCCCTAGTTGCCCTGAGAAGGTAGCAGCCATGGGCTGCCATCTTGAACCACCAGCAGAAGAGTTAACAACATGGGAAATTAGAGTCTATTTAGGATAAGGACAGAAAATTTCCTTCCCTAAAGTGACATCAGTGAACCAGTTTGTACAGAAACATGGCAGCTTCATTTTCACTTTTGCAGAAAACAGCTTTTTGTGGTTAGGTTTTCTTTTGAAGCAAATTCAATTTGTCAACCTGCAACTTTGGGATTTGAACTCACATCTCTGGATTATTAGTCCAGGCTTTTTAGATTACTGGGCCAATAGCTCAACCACTACACTACCATACCAGTCCCTATCTGTGCTGTTTATAAGTCAGTACCTCAGAGGTGTGGGGCTCAAATGTGGCTCAGGATAACGAGGATTGCTTACTTTTTGCTCTGTGGCCTTCCAACCTGTTCTGACTCAAATTGGATATTTAATGTGGGGAAAACACAAAGGAAACCCACATCCAGCTAGGCTTGCTCCATTGACAAAAATCTTGGTCAAGATCGACCTGAAGCAGTTCTATTTGAGCATATAATCCCACTTATGTGTGTTCATACAATTTGCATGATTCCACCTTTAAGAAACTAAAAAGTCTTCGAAGACACAAGCTATGCAACTAAGTAATCGATTGCCAAAAACCTTTCACCCTACATGCCGATTGGCACCCATGTGTTAAGCTACTTTGTGCACTGAAGGCAAAATCATTTTGTTGTATAAACAGTAGCTCAGGTTACCTTGCCAACAGCCTGTAGACATGAGGAAGAGACCAATGTGCTTTTTCTTTCTTACGGAAGATTTTCATATCTACCAGAAGTATCTGCTAACTGTTGTTCTTGATTAAACTTTAACTATTGAATTGATTTCAGCTGTAAGTGTCTAGAGATTCATTAATCCCTTCAATGGCTTCTGTTTACTGTATGTCGGTAATCTTTCTGTTGAATAGTTTGTAAACAGAAGCACTGTGAAACGTTGCCAGCCTAAGAAGGAGAAAACCATTTGTAGATGTTAACAAGTTGCTGTTAAATAAGAAAAATGGGCCACAATTAAAGCATTTTGTCTTGAATGTATTATACACATATAATTAAAAATGTACTGCCATTAGTGAACGTCTGCAAGATAAGTAATATCATAAAGGTCAATCATTATTCATGTTTCTAAAATGTCTCTTTAACTTTGCCATTCTGCTGGGGAGCTGATGCAAAATTAAGGGAAGCACAAAAAAGGCTATATAAACCTACAAGAATTTTGAAAAATACATGCTCAGTGTGTTCACAGCAAAACTTGAACTACTCCAGCTTGAGAAGTTAGCATTCTTTAGGATCTGGTTTTGATGTCAATTTGTATTTGATAAGCTGGAGGTGTCTTGTTTCATTTCTGTTGCCCTGATTACTTTCGGACTGCCTCTGTCACAGCATATTTGCAATCTAGTATAAAATAAGGAATATGTAAACAGAAGTGTTCAAATTGCCTTCCACATCCTGCAAACATGTGCACACATGTCTTCCTGCAAATCTAACTGTGAAGAAAGCAACAGACTGGGAAGGGGGTCAGAGGAAAGAGACTCAGCCTCTCTGTACATAGGGTTTCTATTTATTACAGTTTTCCCCTACATTGTTATTTTTAGGTATCTCTCAATATGCTTTTCATCAGAAATTATTCGATCTCAGCAACATGAACTAAAAGTAATTTGTTGCTGGACTTACTCCAACTGTTATTCATACTTGTCAGTGACGTGGTATCGTTAAATAACTATATACATACTGGTGTTTGTAAAGGAAAATACCAATTACTGTATATTGTGAAAATAAATCAGTATTTTATATTATGACAACATATACCAAGCAAGTAAAGCTGCTTTATGTACAGAGTTTAATAATTTCCTTGTATTTTATTCACTAATAAAATAATACTTTTATATTAAAAAGTGACCTCTCTCCTCAATTCATATCGCAAAACAGATTATCTAGCCATTTACACATTGTCATTTTTGGATGCTTGCTGTGCACACTTTGACTGCAACATTTCCTACATTAAAACAGTGACCATACTTAAAATGTGCTTCATTGGCAGTAAAGCACCTTGGGATGTCCTGAGGTTATGGAAGGCACTGTATAAATGCAAGTCTTTTTCTCCTGGTCTTCCAGCACATTAATCCAAGCATTGGCAAGTGAGGACCCTCAGGTTCGTCTAAGTGCCATTTGGATAGCAATTTCTAAAGATACACACAAGTTGTTTGAAAGTTACCCTGTCTTCTTTATCCAGGGGATGGTTAGAATGTGGAACTCGCTGCCACAGTGGAGTATTTGAAAAGAATATCATGGATACATTTAAGGGAAAGATAAATACATGAGGGAGAAAAATAGAAGGAAATGTTGATAGGATTAGTTCACTTCTGCAAGGTGGCAGGAGGTTATTAGAAATATGACAAGGGAGTACCATGTATAGGTAGAATGGATGGACTGAAGGTTTTCTCATGCCTGAAACTATTACTATGGTACTGCATAATTCATTCCTCAATGAGGTGGACTGATTCTTATCAAGAACAATGCTATTTGATATATCAAAATGTAAATAATTCAACCACTATTATATGAAGTTATTAAGCTATTTATTCTACATTGCTTTCTAGATTATTAGGAAATGTATAAATCTCCAATCTTTTTTATGAGTTATGTTCTTCCTTTCCAGTGGTATCTGGAAAGTATCACTATAACCCACCCCTTAAACATCCCTTAGAATAGTCAGATTTTGTTTTCCAGTGAGTTCCCAGTGTCAGTGGCACCTGAGGACAAGAACTCACCTTCTATGTGAATCCTTGTTCAACTGCGATGTGTTAAACAATTATTGTGAAACCAAACAAAAACAAAAACTAGATAAAGAACATGCAATTAACACTGAAACTTTTTATATACGCTTGATATACAATGGAAAGCATATTTCTCTGCAGAAATGGATGTTGAAACTTCTAATTATTTTAGTGCCCTACAGAAGTATTAATTAGGGAAACAATTGACACAGTGTGTTAGATACTAGCATTTTGGGCAACATTTTAACTTACTCAAAACCAATTCACTTACAGGGTTAAAACCAAGTCCAAAATTTGTCTCTGCAACCTAAGTTAAAATTTTGGTTAGATTGATGGGATTAAGTGTCCTCTCTCTGCTGGTTGTCAGGATCCTGTACAAAATGAGTTTGGTATCAGTCTATAGCATTAAAAGCCCAATTTGGCACTAATTACCAATCTCACTCAAAGAGGCAAAATGAAGGCTGCTGTAGGAAATGACACACTGGTTGTGAAGTTGGGGCTGAGGCGTATTTTTAGGATAGGGTGATGTTGGGGTATGGGGGCATGTTGGTGGCTAGAGATGGGTTGGGTGTGGCTTTACTTTCTATTTATCTGTACTATACCTGACCTGGAAGTGTTCAATATGGGGAAAGGTGCAATGCCAGCACTGATATCATTTATTTTGATAAGCACAAAAGGTAAATAAAAAGAAAAGAAACAAATATTGAAGCTGAAAGCACTACAGGTATTGCATTTAAGACAGAGCATATCCAAGAGTGGGATATAAATACTTCCACTTGACATGCAGCGAGCATGATATAGCCTCGATACACATGAGTAATCCTGTAAGCCTCATGTGGAACTAATCACCCCATTGTGGTTGGCAATGATATTTCCTTTATATTTTTTTCAGTGATGGCCAATACACATGGAGTGACCACATCCTGAGTATTGGGTTCACATATATCACAATGGGTGATTTAAAGTCAATAATTCAACTGCAATTCACTTTTAGGCTTCAGGTGAGTTCATAATCAATCAACAGAAGCCTAAAGGGGTTTATGCATGTTATCTGAACCCCAAATTAAATTAGCTTTTAACTTCATGCTCCACCATTCATAAATTTTGCAATGCATTTGATAAATTGTAAACATGTGTAAAAGGGCAAATGTGGTGTCCAATACGCAACCGAATGATATGAATCAGGGTAGTCCTAGGTTCAATGGCTGGTTAATCCTGGATTGGCTGATCCTGACCAGGACAATAGTGAGGAGTTGGGGTGGGTGTTAAGGGAGGCATAATTAGTCCCACAAACAGTAAATTAATTAAATGGAGAGATAACATACTTCTGGTAATGTTGTTTGAAGGAACAAAGTTATCCAAAGTTACCTGGATAACTATTCCTGAACTTGTGCCACCCATGAGCAAACAGTTATAGCCTTAGTTTAACATCTCATTCAAAAGAGGGCTGAAATATCATACTGAGGGTTATGAGACTCATACAGTATATCCAAATGTAACATTTCTAAACAACCATAGGCCTATAGTTGCTGAGTTTATCCTTACATCTTTTTTTGAACGAGGAAGTAACATTTGGAATTCTCGAGTCATGATGCCACTCTTGTATCGAAAGAGGATTGGAAGATTATGGGCAGAGCCTCCACAATTTCCACACTTACTTCCATCCGTATCTTCGGAATCTTCCCTATATCAAGACAGACAGGAATAAAGGTAATATATATGGTCAAGGCAGGCAATTTTTTCTTAGAATGAATCCATGACTACTTCCTAAATCTGGTCCATCAAGAAAAGAAGCATTACTTAATTTAATTCTGGGAACTGAAACAGGAAAAATAACTCGTAAGACTAGAATGATTAGGGAGTAGTTACCTTAGGTTCAAAATAAGAATTATAAAAGGATAATGAAGAGCCATAGTTATGGGATGCTGGACTGGGAAAAGGTGAAGTTCAGCAAGATAAAAATTAATGTCACCCAAATTAACTTGGCAGCAAAGTTAGCCAACGGGACACTGGATCAGCAATGGGAAGTTCTTAAATATGAGGTGGATTGAGTAGAGTACAAATATATATTCCTTTAAGGCAAAGAGAAGGTGCATCAAAAAACAGATCTGTGAATAAATATAGAGATTAAAACTAAACTTAAGTTTAAAATGATAAAATTAATGCTAAAAAGACTAAAAAAAATTATGATGAATATAGAAATGTTAGTGGGATATACAAATGGGGATTGAAAAGGATAATATCGCACAGTGGCAGCAGTGTGTACCATCTACAACATGTACTGCAGCAACTCACCAAGCCTCCTTCGACAGCACCTTCCAAACCCACAATCTCTACCACCTAGGCAAAGGGAGCAGATGCGTGGGAACACCACCACCTTAAAGTTCTTCTCCAAGTCACTCACCATCCTGACTTGGAAATATATCGCCGTTCCTTCACTGATGCTGGGTCAAAATCCTGGATCTCCGTTCCTAACAGCACTGTGGGTGTACCCACACCACATGGATTGCAGCGGTTCAAGAAAGTGGCTCAGCATCACCTTCTCAAGGACAATTAGGGATGGGCAATAAATGCTGGCCTAGCCAGCGAAGCCCACATCCCATGAACAAATGGGTAAAATAAATAGGAATATGAAAATTGGCTAGTATAAAAGGAAATCGACTTTTACGGCATAAAATTGTAAAGAAATAGTTTGAAAGGTTAGGCAGACCCAGGGAAGAAGGAGGGAGTATAATTTTGGAGAAAGAAGATGTGCTGGAGATACTAAATATTTGGTTTTAAATGTATTTTTAGAATTAAGGAGTGGAGGCTAAGAAACTCCATACCTACATTCTCAAAATGAGTTTCTGGTGTGTGCAGCGCGAGAGCCTGTTAGCATAAATTCATAGGGCCCTTGTCGGGCGGTCTCGGCAGGAGTGGACGGGGCAGTCGGGAAGCTGACTGCCGCCTGCAATCGGGGCCGGATCGCAATTTCACGCTGGTGGGCCAGTTAGGGCCTACCTAGCATGAAACGCGAGCAGCAGCACTCAGCGCTGCCTGTGCAGGTGGGGGAGGTGGGTGAGTGGGGCAAGCGGGGAACTTCAAGCATATGCGAGGGTGAGTGCTTGAAAATCTCCCTAAGGCACAGAGCTGCCTCAGGGAGGTGAAGAGTTTCAAAAATTAGAAATAAAGGGCAGAATTTTTCATATGGCGGGCTGGGCAGGGGCGGTCACGGAGCCGATCACCGCCCGCAATCGGCACTGCACTGCCATTTTATGTGGGCGGGCCAATTAAGGCCATCCCAGCGTAATATGCAACTACCTGTGCAGGTGGGGGGAGGAGGAGCCAGCGCTCTTTCACACGAGATTGAATGGATATTAAAGTAATTAAATAAATGATTCAAAAATTTATTTAGACATGTCCCCTCATGTGACTGTGTCACATGAGATGGGACATGTTTTTTCTAATTAAAACTATTTATTTATTTATTTAATGAAAGTTTTAGGAAACCTCATCCCGCTCATGTGTGAGGTTTCCTAAAAAACACAAAGGCCGTTTGGGCCTTAAGGTTGGACGGGCAGCATTACTACTTACATGAATTGTTTTCTTAATGACCTTACTAGGCCGTTTACACATTGGCGGGTGCACAGCCAACTCCGGCGTGCGCCCGCCGAATGAAATGCCACGGGACTGCGCGATGACGTTGGGATGTCATCACACATCGTTTTACATTTTAGCCTGTTGGGGCCCGCCCCCGCATGCCGACTGAAAAATTCTGCCCAAAGATTTTTAAAATGTTATATAACATGTAAATGTTGTAAATGAAATTTTAAAAAATTTATTTTGTTTTTATTCGATGTTGGAAACCTCATTCCGTCCGTGGATGAGGCTTTCAAAAAAATGCAAAGGCCACTTGGCCTTTTCGCTGCCCACAAACCATAAGGTTGGATGGGCAGCAAAAAAATTAAGTTAAGTAATACTTCAATGGCTTTAATAGGCCTTCTAATTGTCAGCGGGCGTGTTGCCGATTCCCGAGCGCGCCCACCGACCGAACTATCGTGCGGCTGCACAATGATGTCAGGATGCTTGCCCGACATCATTGCGCATCATTTCACGCTTGAGCAGATTGGGTACACACCCTCCCTCCCAGGTGAAAATTCTGCAAATAAAATTGAGCTTTGAATCTTTTAAGCCAAATGCCAAAGTTTATGGTTGGGATTTTCCAGCCCCGTCGCGGGCGGGACCCACCACGGGAAAGGCAGTGCCCCAGCCAGAAATCCATTGACTTGCAGCAGAACTGGATGATCCTGGCGGCGGGCGGGCGCGGAAAATTCCGCCCTATGTTTTCATGGCGCGTTGTGCCTTGGGTCCAGTCTCTAGGAGGCAGTAATATGGTGACAACCCTGCCCCACCCACCCACCCGCCCCACCCACCCACCCACCCCAACACCCAACAAAGCTCTCATTTCTAATTTTCTGAACAAATCATTATTATAATACAGTTGATCCTTTCTCAGGTAATTGTACCACACCGATAAGAGGAGGCAAGCACTAGCATTACAAACTGCGTAGGTAGAATAAATTCAATCTGACTTCATTTTTGTTCTGGCAATTTGATGACCTTGTTGAAGGAGGTTGACTATTTCCTCAATGCATTATGGATGAAAGAAACGTTCTACCCAAGGTAATGTGAAGCCAAAAGAATCTGCTCATCTTCATTGCTGAATTTTATTTAAATAGTGTTGACAATTTTTACAGGCAGGATTTTGTCTGGTATTGTTCAACATTTCAATTAAAGAGCTCACTCTGCGAAATGTTGTTTTTGTGCACAGGATGCATTTGCACCAAAGATTAACAGGGCAGGTTACTAACCAAAATGGCAAGTGTTGTATATTGCACTGAGTAGAGTAACACGTGCTCAGTTGTAGGCAGCCATTATTGAGTTAACTTTAAATACACCTCCCCAACGGAGAGAACAGCAGAGAGGGCAATAAAACAAAATGTACAGATCTTGCACTTCCTTCCCATTTATACATTAAAATGCAAAATGCTACATGCACAGAAGTTGCCAGAATACAATATGACTAAACCAACATCAATACCTGAAAATTTAACAGGTTGGGTTGAATACGTTTACTGGCAGAGTAATTTACATGTAAAAAATATTTTCTTAACATCAGTACGTGTTGAACAAAAAATATCACTTGACAAGAAATAATGTAAAGATCAACTTATTTAACCTTAAGGTTGGAAGGGTAGGTCCTTTAATTACATAATTGACTCTGCCAATGGCCTCAATTGGCCATTGACAGGTCGGCAGGCACGCAGCTGATTTCACTGCGCCCCCGCCTTCCTGAAAACTTAAATGGGGCGCGGTGACATCGGGAGCTCCCCCCAATGTCACCGCGTGTCATTTTATGCATCGGCGAGCGGGCCCCACCCCCGCTCGCTAACAGGTAAAATTCTGCCACATAAGTTTCCTTTGAAAGTTTTGTTTTGTTACCGTGCCCCATCAGGGGCTGTCACCCTTCTCAATTGTTAATTTATTTTATTGATTTATTGGGTTTTTAAAAAGAGTATAAAAAGGAACTCCCTTTTCCATGTGGAATTTGGCCTGGAGGGTGCTGCATGCAGCAGTCCCATGCAACAAAAGATTAAGTTGGTTCACAGACCCTTATCTGCAGCCTCGTGTTCCATATATAATGTGACCAGTGAGTACCGCAGGGGTTGGAGTGCATCATCTTCCCCCTCGAAATATTATTTTAATGTTTTGAGGTTACTGTGCCCCTTTAAGGGGCTATTAATTAGTTTGCTTACTATTTCAACTGATTAGCTGGTAAGCCATAAAGAGTGTAAAATGGGACTCCCTTTTCTATCAGGGATTTGGCATAGAGGGTGTTGCACACAGCAGTCCTGTGCAATAGGAGATTAGATAGGTTCATGGACTCCGAGGCTGCCTGTAATATCTGCACCATGTGGATGGAGTCTGTGGTCCATGTGCATATAGGTTGTGCAAAGTTGCAGCCCCTGTTCCACTTTTTGAAGGGGCTTCCCCTCAAACTTTGCTTGCACTTCAGCCTCACGGTCCTGATCTTTCACCGCCCGGTGCGAAGGGGGGGCGCAAGCAGAGAACCTCCTTGTTAGATTGCTCCTGGGACTGCCCAAGGTGGCCATCAACAGGTCCAGGCAGCGGATGGTCGAGGGGGTCATTCAACCTGACTGTCTGCCTCTCTTCTGCGGCTACGCTCATGCCGGGATGTCCCTGGAGAGGGAGAACGCGGTATCCACCGGTATGCTTGAGGCCTCCCGCACCTCTGGGCACCACAAGCGTGATGTGCATCATCTCCCCCCAAAATATTATTTTAATTTGTTAAGTTTCCTTTAAGTTTTGTTTTTATTACAATGCCCTTTAAGGGGCTGTCAGCTAGTTCATTTGTTTATTTCGTTTACTCTAGAGTGTAAAAAGGGACTCCCTTTTCCATCTGGTATTTGGCGATGCCGTGTAATAGGAGATTAAGTAGGTTCATGGACTCCCAGGTCCCCTGTAATTTCTGCGACCTTGAGGAGTCCTTGTTCCACATTTACATTGGACGTGCGAGGTTGCAGTCCCTGCTTTACTATCCTACGGGGCTGCCCCTCAACTTCTGGTTGCAGTTCTGCACACTCCTGATCTTTGGCCAACCAGTGTGGGTTGGGCAGGCAGGGTGGAGGACCTCCATGTTTGCCTGCTCTGGGGCCTGACCAAGATGGCCATTAACAGGTCTGGGCAGCAGGTGGTTGAGGGAGTCATTCATCCTGTCTGCCTGCCTCTCTTCCATGGTTATGTCCATACCCGGGTGTCCTTGGGGAGGGAGCACATGGTGTCCACCGATATGATTGAGGCCTTCCGTGACTGGGGGACGCCGCAGTGGTTAGAGCACATCATCAAGCCCAGAAACAATATTTGATAAGGTACTTTTGTTTTTGATTTTCTATTACAGTGCCTCTTTAAGGGGCTGTCAACTAATTAATATGTTAATTTATTATTTGCTCAAAAGTGTATAAAGGACAACTGCTGGGGAACTGGAGTGTTGGTAGGTCAGAGGCAGAGATCTGTAATGCTTCATTCTGTGAATAACCCTACTATCAGGAAATGAACCTGTGTCTAGTTTCATACTTAACCACCTGGCTGGGGTCCATTTAACACTCAGGGCTTCCGTACTTTCTTCCTGTGGGTTAACATGGTGAATTTTTTTTTATTCGTTTACGGGATGTGGACATCGCTGGCCACGCCAACATTTATTGTCCATCCCTAATTGCCCTTGAGAAGGCGGTGGTGAGCTGCCTTCTCAAACTGCTGCAGTCCCTGCAGCATAGGTACAGTGATGCCAGGTGGTCCATCTGGTTTCATTCCTTTTTATTGACTTTTTTTTTAGCCATTTGATACAACTGAGTGGCTTGCCAGGCCATTTCAGAGGGTATTTAAGAGTCAACCACATTACCGCAGATCTGGAGTCACAAGTAGGCCAAACCAGGTGAGGATGGCAGATTTCCTTCCCTAAAGGAGCAGGTGAACCACCTTGTCATCCAGAGAGGCTGAGGCCCACCTAGGAACCCAACTCCTTGGCTCGTGGACTGGATCCTTCAGGGTGGGTAAAACTTACGACAATTTATTAGGTCCCTTGTAAGATAGGACCAAAGGACATACCATGAAGATGATTCTAACACTCTCAAATACAATGCACCCCTTCCCCCACCAGGTCACAACCCATATCCTCCCCAAACCCTCAGGTTCCCCACTCTAGCAGACAGTCAAGATGCCTCTCTAGTAATGGACGTTCTCATCCATAAAAATTAAAATTAAATGACAAAAGAAAAATAAAAATACCTAGAAAAACTCAGCATGTCTGGCAGCATCTGCGGAGAGGAACACAGTTAACGTTATGAGTCCGTATGACTCTTCAACAGAACTAAGTAAAAATGGAAAAGAGGTGAAATATAAGCTGGTTTAAGGAGGGATGGGACAAGTAGAGCTGGATAGAGGGCCAGTGATAGGTGGAGATAACCAAAAGATGTCCTAAACAAAAGGACAAAGAGGTGTTGAAGGTGGTGATATTATCTAAGGAATGTGCTAATTAAAATTAAATGACCTTCCCCTAAACTCGCATAGTTTAGCAAGATGAGAGCTAGTGGTCATAGGCATACATACCCCTGGCATTTAGACAGGGATGTGGGCCTGAGGATTTTTTTTTAGATTGAGCACATATTTAAGCACACTTCTGAGTCAAGTCACAGGATCAAGCCCCAGTCCAGAGGCATCCTTACATAATCTAGGCTGACATTTCAGTGAAGTACTGAGGGGGTGCTGCACTGTTAGCAGTGCCATCCTTTGGGTGAGACATTAAATCGAGGCCATCTCAGCCTGACTGAAGAACAATGACACTGGCTTTCCTGTGCATGTTACAGAACTGATTTCCTTTTCCGGGTTCACATCGCAACAGGAGAAGATGCAGGTCCTGCATAATTTCACTATTCCTTTTGGATTTCAAACCCATGACCTCTACCACCTAGAAGGACAAGGGCAGCAGACACATGGGAACATCACCACCTGCAAGTTCCCCTCCAAGCCACACACCATCTTGACTTGGAACTATATCACCGTTCGTTCACTGTTCCACCACTTTCTCAAGGGCAATTAGGGATGGGCAACAACATTCACATCCCATGAAGAGATTTTAAAAATTAGCATTATCTTTTTATTTCTGTTGGACTGTTATAAAGGACATATCATTTTATTTTCTGTTGGACTGGGGATTAAAATTACAATGGCTGCAGGCTGAATGACATGTCCACTGGAACAGAATGATAGATATATATAATGTTGTAGTCTTGGAACAGAGTGCGCCATGAAAGACAGGATGGTGCTGGAAAGGTATCCTGGACCAAGGGAGCTGCTTGGCAACAATGTCTTGATTGGCTCTTGACCAGGTGACCAGGTTTTGTGTGAGGGCAGTGCAGCAGGATAGCTTCTAGCCTGAAAGGAACAAGACCTAAAATAAAAGCAAAATACTGCGGATGCTGGAAATCTGAAACAAAAACAAAAATAGCTGGAAAAACTCAGCAGGTCTGACAGCATCTGCGGAACCTAAAACCTCTTTCTCCTGTGTGTGGAAGATTCCAGTAATTACATAATAATAGCTAGCTGGCTTTTTCTTCTCATATCTCTGTAACCTGCTCTCTCTCTCTGAAAACACCTATCAAGAGGCAAAGGGGAAAATCACTGTTGGAGACATTGAAAGGCAAGTGAGATTGCATCTGGAGTACTGTGTACAGTTTTGGTCTCCTTACTTAAGAAATTATATAATTGCATTATAAGCAGTTCAAAAAAGGTTCATTTGACTGATTCCTGTAATGAATGGGTTATCTTAGGAGGAAAGGTTGAGCGGGTTGGGCCTAAACCCAATGGAGTTGGGAAGAATGAGAGCTGACCTTATTGAAACATATAAGATCTTGAGAGGGCAACAGGGTGGATGCTGAGAGGATGCTTCCTCTTGTGGAGGAGTCTAGAATTAGGGAACTGTTTAAAAATTAGGGGTCTCCCATTTAAGACTGAGATAAGGAGAAATCTTTTCTATCAGAGTGTTGTTGGTCTGTGGAATTCTCTTCCTCACAGAGCAGTGTAGCTGGTTCATTGAAAATATTTAAGGCTGAGTTAGATAGATTTTTGATCAACAAGGAGTCAAGGGTTATGGGACAGACAGGAATGTGGAGTTGAGGCCACAATCAGATCAGCCATGATCTTAACAAATGACAGAGCAGGCTCCTAAATCTTGTGCATTCTTGTGAGTGTAGGCCGGGGTCATTTACTTTGGAACAGCGAGGCGAAAGGGAGATTTAACCCAGGTGTATAAAATTATGAGGGGCTGAGATAGGAAATACATATTTCCCTTAGTAAAGCAGTCAATACTTAGGGGTCAGTGATTTAAAGTAGAATTAGAGGAGAGTTGAGAATTTTACTTATCCAGAGAATGAAGGGATCTGGAACTCGGCCTGAAAGGGTGGTAGAGGCAGAAATCCTCGTCACATTAAAAAATATTTGGACATGCACTTGAAGTGTCGTAACCTTCAAAACTGTAGACCAAAAGCTGGAAACAAAGATTAGGCTGGATAGTTTTATTTTGGCCAGCTCAGATACAATGGACATCTTCCTGCACCATAAATTTCTATCAGCCCGAGACTCTCCAGGTACGTTGTCCAACTTGGTGTTCACCCACACCACCCCACCCCACCCCATTTTTAAAATCAGGGTAAAAGAGTCTGCCACAGCAGCTTGGTTTGGTCTGAGCTTCCATTGTCAGGTATGTCACTTTGGAATCACCTCAATCCCAAAGGGAATGTACTAACAAATTCTCCACAAGGGGTTTAGTCATTAGTTGGCTGACTCACAAGTGTGATTTTCAATCCTACCAGGTGGGCAGCAAATGCTAGGGAGTCCTCATGACTGATTCAGTGAATAAGAGAATTCATCATAATAACTGTGACTGAAATGCTATCATCCTCCTGACCACAATATGAATGCACATTGGTCAAAAGTGAATAATATTTTTCTATGATTTTTTTTAGCAATCAGTTTCTTTCTTGCTTGTCATAGCACACACAGGGCTACAGACAGTTACTGTTAGCTAGTCCTACACACCAGGCAGAATATATATTACAGTCTGACTGATATTCACACTAAGAATGAAAAAGAGACATGTGTAGTTCATGATCCCTTGGTGGGCATGGTTTGATTGCTGGTACTGTACCTGGAAGATGAGCACCTAACACGTTCTTCATTGTATGGTACAGATGGGTCAAAACTATTCCATTCAAATATCTTACATGCTTGACAGACAGTGAGTAGCTGGCCAGCTAATGTAATTATGAAACACATTTTCAGAGTCCATTGAATCAGTCTATCTTCAAAAGCAGTCTCAATAGTATATCTGAAGCTGATTTTCTCCTAATTCACAGGCAAGTCAAAGCCATCAGGGATAAAAAGCAATCAGAGACTCCATAGTAGTTTTTACCATGTAAAGCTGTGAGCAAACCATGCTTTAAGCTTCACATGAACATACGAAATAGGAGCAGAAGTAGGTCATTCGGCCACTTGAGACTGCTCTGCCATTCAATAAGAGCATTACTGATTTGTTTGTGTTTTGAATTTTGCATTCCCATCTACCCCCGATAACCTTTGATTCTCTTGCCTAACAAGAATCTATCTACTTCTGCCTTAAAAATATTCAATGTCCCCGCCTGCCTCTTCGGAGGCAGAGGGTTCCAAAGTCGCACAACCCTCTGAGAGAAAAAAAATTCTCCTCATTTCTGTCCTAAAAGGGCAACCCCCAATTTTAAAACAGTGCCCCCTAGTTCTGGACTCACCCACAAGAGGAAACATCCTTTCCACACCCACCTTGTCAATACTGTTCAGGCTCTTATACACTTCAATCAAGTCACCTCTCACTCTTCTAAACTCCAGTGTAAACAAGCCCAGTCTGTCTAACGCTTCCTCATAAGACAACCTGCTCATTCCAGATATCAATATAGTAAACCTCCTCTGAACTGCCTCCAATGCATCTACATCTTTCCTCAAATAAAGAGACCAAACTGCACACAATATTCGAGATGTGGTCTCACCAATGCCCTGTATAACTGAAACATATCATCCTTACTTTTATGTTTAATTCCTCTTGTAATAAAGAATTGTTAGCTTTCAATTTTACATTAAGGGCTAGCACAAGAGAAACTAACATTGTCCCCAAATGTAACTCAACCTTTGCCACAAAATCACCTACTCATTTGCCCCTGCCCTTGCAATGCTTTCCATTAAGTGCATAAGAGTTAGAACAATAAATGAAAACTATTTGGATATGCATTCTGTACACCCCAACATTCATCTACATTCAGGCTTTCATTGAGGCAGAGTAAAGTACCCCATGCCCCTACTCCGTGTGGCCCTGAAGGAATGTATCTAGCCTGAAACTGACATCAATCCCTATGCCTAGGTTCTAATAGGAACCACGAATCAAAACAAATGCTGTTTTAACTACCAATCAAGCCTTTTGAGATCCCCTTGTAGGCTATGTAAAGTCACAATTATATTCTTGACAACACTCGGCCACCACCATTAAATCCCACTGGTTAGCCCAGCGCTCCATCATGACCTACCACTGGATACGGATCAGCAGAAGTACTCTGACAAAGGTGACTGGGTGCCTCTGTTGCCACAATGAGTGAGATTGCTAACTCACCACAGATTAAATCAGGAACTTGTATGAGCTGTATAAGCAGCATACTATTTCTGGTGCATTTACATCCTCCCTTTTTCTACTGATTAGTTATTTTTGTAAGTAAATGAGTTCCTTGTGCAAACAACACATGTTGCAAACCAGTCAGGTAATGCATCGGAGTATAAGAATTGCCACTCCTCCTGAGTCAGAAGTTGAGAAAATCTGCTCTATAAAATTCATTGCATAAAAGATGCACAGACACCCAAGAAGACATTTTCACCCTTTCCTTTTACAAGTATGCCTTAGGTGGCAGCCCTGGCTTCAGCGACATCTCTATAAATGTAAATGGGTTGGCATTGCAGCTGCTGGAAGAGCAGAGAACGACATCCACAGGTCACATTGGACTGCTACTCTGGTGGCAACAGGGCCTTTACAACTTCATGGAATATAAGAACAGGTGAAGCCCATTCAGTCCCTTTAACCTCTTCTGCCATTCAATAAGGTCATGCATATCTTAACTCCATATGCTCACCTGTGTTCCATAAGCAGAGTAGAAGGAAAAGCTGTGATTGTATGTGTGCATTTGCTTGTAAGTTACAAATAAGAGTGTGCACAGTTGTATTTTTCTTCCTATTACTGCTCTGACATTGCATAAGTGAAATGGATGGATTCCACAGTGCTAGTGACCATCAAGTAGAAATGCACCTGTAATATAAAGAAGGACATTAAGGGCAGGATTATAGTTTTGCTTTTAAAGATTAACTCTTTGATCAGATTAATGCCTTATATTTACTCACAAGTATCCATGAATCAATACAATAGACTGAACCGAACTGACTGGAGGGCAGCTGCACCTTGAACTCCCGCCTCGCTCAGAAATCAATTGTTTTTTGGGTTCTGATGATCTGTAGCAATTGCAATCCTTTTGGTGCTTTAAATATAAACAGGGGGGTACTTCTGACATTTTCCAGATCTCACTGACCACCTCTAAACTGTGAAATGAGCTTGGACACCTGTTGGAGATAGGAATTGACAGAAAGCAATTAATAGCAATCAGAAAGTCAGGGGGCTTGTTAATTGGTTTCTTGAACAGCTTAAGTGTCAAACAGTTCTCTTGAAAATTGTAACAGGTGATCAACTCAAAGATTATGTATGCCTGGCATAAAGGCCAATTCAATGAAATCCCAGTGGCCAGGCCAATTGAATTTGTTACTGCTTCTAAGCTTCAAATCAGAATTAAGTGAACACCAAAATGAAGAGGAATTCACAGTTAGAGAGCAAAGATTCTTTCCTGTCCTGTTGTCCTAAATGTATGCCCTGGAAACATATTTCCAATCCCCCCAACTCCCCTCTCCCCAGTTTCATTCATAGCTAGTCACTCAAATGAAGCAGCCGTGGTGTTATCATTAACTCAAATAGTTCTAAGATGTTGACATAAGGAACTGTATCAGGGAGTTTGCCCCGACTATTCATGGATTCATTCCTCAACCTCCAATTGATTGTATTGTCACCAGTCCACTAAGGAGGCAGCAGATAGGCTAGGCAGGGAGAAGAAATCACCCAAGGCTCCTGATTGCTAACCAATCAACTCTCACTGGGAAGCCCCATGTTCTTTTTATTTACAGCACATTGTATGATCCTTCCTATCCCATGTATCTGTCTCACATTCTCATTCCCACCCCATGTATCTACATCAAAATGTTGCTATCAATTTGCACCTTCCCTCCATCCACTTACCCCCACTTGTCTTCTGTTCTCCCTCCTGCACTTTCATGTGTTTTCCCACAATTGCACTTCCTGTGTCTCTAATTTCCAATCCTTAACCTTGTTACAATTGCCATAGAGACTGATAACTTTTTTAAAAACTTTCAATTCCCAGTGACCGTCTCAAAGGATCACACAATGAGATTTCATGTTTTAAGAATTTACCTTAACAAACTAAAATCAGCGTCAACTAAACATTACTTAGTAGGCAACTAATATACTAAAATACTGAAAAGACATCCCTTATTAACATTTTAACATACTCAAAAACCCCACAGCGCATTTATACATTACACCATGCTCTCTGCAGAATTGCAGCCTTTACAGGAACCAGTCTAAAGTTACTCTCAACTTCCAATTGGCTAGCTTCCCCCTGTTTCACTGAGCCGTAACATCCAGTGAATGCCAAAGGTCCTTTCCCTCAGCCCTCCGAGAAACCCCAATCCGACTTCCCAGCAGCACTGTTCAGCCAGGTGATTCCTTCCCCAGCCATGCCAGGACAAATCTTCCAGTTTCCTTTAATTTCCAAGGGTTCCATCTCTTCAACCAGTGAATGTCTTCCCACATTCTGTCTGGTAGTTAACAGGGAAGCAGCCTTTTTCTCTCTGCTGATGCAGCAACTGCTATCCCTGTCTCTCCCCCCTGGGACTGACTGACTGTCTGGCTGTCTGTCTCTCTCTGTGTCCTGATTTTCTTTAAATCTGACGTGTTAAACCTGGCATGTGGATTTCAGTAGCACCTGACCTGGGCCCCCTGTCCCCATGGTAACCAGATCACATTGGCTGATCGCTAGGCAGAACTAGCAGGAGGTCACACATTCCTTTCTCATTATGCCATTTTACCTTGAATTAAAGAGACAGTTAAAGCATAATCATCCTATAAAACCTTGCATTTGTAACACCCGTGCCCACACTTTTATCTACCATTCCCTATTCTGTCTCCAAGCCTAGCCAGCCATCATTCCTCATTCTGCCTCCCAGCCTAGCCAGCCATCATTAGCTGGTGCTGGAATTTAGGACTGTTTCCCTCCCTTCTCATTTTCTCTGAAGATAAGGCCCTCTATTAATATTATATTTCAACTATAGTTGATGAGTTTTGGAGGCTGGAATAGTCACATCTCTTTACATAATCTCCTAACCTAATAGCCCCACATATTTATAAGGTTCCCTATATTTATCTAAGAGCAAAAGGAAACTCTTTCGAGTTATCAACAGTCACAGATTGCAACTCTTTCGAGTACAATCACAGTTCTTGGTTTCCAGGAGTGGGACGTGAACCCACAACCCTCTGATTCAAAGGCGAGGGTGCTATGAACTGAGCCACAAAGTGCTCAACAATCTGCACTCATAATTGATCATTGGAACTTCTGACAATTGGCAATTGTGAGTCACAAAGGATAGGCAGGATGAATGAGGAATGGAAAGCACTGCACAACAGATTCCAATGGGTATCAGTGCAGGGGATGAAGGAAAAAATATCTCTCATAAGTTGCGGGAGAATTGTTAAGTCTGGACATTAGTCCTTTAAACACCTTTAGGAAAATAATAGGTAATTCCTAAGCAACAATAATTAGCAGCTTTTGTAAAGAACGTCATTATGTACTAAGCTGTCTTTGTAAATTATTATTGTTACGAGATGTTAGCTTATATGGATCAGAAATAAATAGATATGTCAAGTAGAGATTTAGGTCAATTGACCTTAACTCATCCCATAAGGCTCTTGCTAATGTTTCTTTCAATCACCTGACCATTGGAAAGGTGTTAAATTTATTCCCCTCTGTTTTTGCTCTTTTACTGCTGCTTCCACAGCACATCCCTTAAATATGTTCTACCATAAAACAGTATAATGTATGGTCCTGGGGTTAATTATATTTGTTAGTCCAGGAAAATACAGCATCTGCTAAAGTGTCATGATATGCCAAGGGCAAATCTTCTCTTGTGGTTCATCCCTCTTCCTCTGTAACAGAAACCAAACATACTCATTTCTCAGTATTTGTTTGATACATAAGAACACAACAAAGATTGACCTTGCTCCGTCTATGACATGGCCCATATTTACTTTAAAGCTGACCTCACCTCCAAACCCAGAAGAAAGGAGGTAGTGATGAAGTTGAAAAGGTTAAATTTCAAACTAATAAGGTATAGAGAAAAAAATAATCTAAAGTTAACAGAAGTTAAAAGCAGGGCAGGGATATAATTGTAAAAAAGAGAGAATAAGGGAAGACAACAGGGTGAATAGAACTGAAATGGTGTAAAAAGAAATGTTTTTCCCTTCATTCTTTCAAAGTGCTAACTCATTACTGAGTGCACACCCATGCTGCCCCTTTGGTACCTTATCCAAGTTCACTTTCTTTGTGTTTGAATATGGCCTGGATATTTGCTCCCGGGCTAGGAGCACAGATTTGGGACATTTCCCAGCTCCTCAAACCCAGCCTTGGAAAAGTGTTCCGGGCGGTCGGATTTTGGGGGTCAGGCTCACTGCCCTGGGAATGAGTGTGGAGGCTGCTGGCTGTGGGGGAGGGCTGGGCAGAAGGCCTGCCTCTGTACTCTAGCATTGTGTCCAAGATTTTTACAAAAGCAATAAAACAAAAACAAATCCCTCCAGCCCTGACCCATCACACCCCCTTACCCCCCACACACTTCCCATGCTCCATCCATGCCAACCCATGCCACCTCATCTCCTCACCCACCTTTCATGACCCCTCATACCCTCCATGTTAACCTATGCTCCTCTACCCACCCCATGGCACATTACAGCCCCATGCCAACTTAATGCCAACACTTACCAACTTATTCTCCCACCCATCACATTTTCCCCTTACACCTACCATGCCAATTCACCCAGTATCCATCATGGACAGACCTCAGGACCCATGCTGAGATGAAATAAAATAAAGTTTTAAGTGCCTATTGCAGAAATTATTTAAATAAACGTAATTCACAAAAACACATTCACTAGATTTATATTCATTCAACTACATCCTTATAAAAGCAAACATTTCATTCACTTGCTTAATCCCTTATAAAAACAAATATTGGAATTCATTGTGCCACTTCAAAGAGTATAACCACTTCTAGCTGTCAGTCAAACTGTGGAATGGAAGACACCCTACTGTGGTAATGGAAGGTTGTGAAATAGGTCATGCACCACCAATCCAATAATGAAGCCCTCAGGCTTATGTCAACAGAGAGAGTGAAAAAGCAAGCAATGACTGTTTTACACATTCCAGATTTTTTTTTAAAGATTTAAAAGGCAGGAACTTTAAATTCCTTGAGAGCTTTGCAATTGCTTTTGATAGTTCATTTTGACACTTTTGGCAATTGCTTCTGATGGTCCATTTTCGACCTTAACTCATTCCAATGAGCTTGACAGTTAATGAGTTTATGCACTTTTTGTGCACTTTCATGTCTATTTTTAACAATCCCAAGGGGCACCTTGCCTCTCCCAAAGGCCTCTAACTTCACAAAAGGGCACCTGACCATACCCAAAGGGATATCCCTGGACAATAGCCAAAGGGATGCCCTACCTCTTCAAAGGACTCCACAAAGTTCAAACTTGCTCCTACCAGATCTAACCTGTGCACGTCCTTTTTTCACACGCCTAAGTCACCAAATTAGACATTAATTGAGGCAGCTGCTGATTTATATGGGCAGCTGCCTCTGCAAAAGACACATGCGCAAATCGCAACTCAGGTCCATTACCGCCTCGCAAAAATGGTAGGTTGCCATCCAGAACTTGGCCTCTTCCCCCATTGTGAAAATCCAGGCCTATATGTCGGTAGGCTATTCCAACATGGTGCACAGTGCTGCCAAGCCTTGTTCTTCCCTTACCCAACGGCCACACGTGCTGACTGCCCGCAGAACCCACTGGATAATTTTGGAATAACACATTGCCGCTTTCCCCTCCTTGCTCAGGGCACTGTGACCATTTGCAATGTGCCTTCTGAAAACCAGTTTGACATCAGCTAAATTAGCAGCAAAGTAGGGGTTAAACCTTAAATCTGGTCAATTTGTTTTTTGTAAGATTGAGTTCCACACTAGGCAATGAAGTTGCCAGCTGGGCTAACAGAGATAAGTCACCCCTTGTAGGATTAGCAGATAGATGAACTACATGGTGTGGTACTAGGCCATACAGAACATATGGAGCAGAATTGTTCCCCCATCGGGGGGGAGGATGTTCAGGAGTGGGCATGTGGAGGCATGCCTCTGATCGACGGTGCACCGCCATTTTACATGGGCGGGCCAATTAAGGCCCGCCCAGCGTGACATCCACCAGGAAGCGCTATGCGCTCCCTGTGCGGGCGAGGGGAGATTCCCTGAGCCGAAAGTGCGCTCTTTTGCGCATGCGCGTGAAAGAGCGCACTCATCTCCCTGAGGCTAAGTGCTGCCTCAGGGAGATCAGCTCTAAATATAAAAATACTAAAAATAGAAAAATAAAATTTCCCTGACATGTCCCCTCATGTGACACTGTCACATGAGTTGGGACAGGTCCATCGCTTTTACTGAATCTTTTATTAAATTTTTAAAAACCTACATGAAACCTCATCCCGCCCGTGGGTGAGGTTTCATGCTTTCTCTGAAGCCCTCCAGGGGTCCCGGCCTGTCTCAATTGGCCATTGACAGGTCGGCGGGCACACAGCTGATTTGGCTGAGCCCCAGCCAACCTGAAAATTGAAATGACGCAAGGTAACGTCGGGAGTTCCGCCCGACATCATCCCGTGTCATTTAACGCGTCGGCGAACGGACCCCGCCTCCCACTTGTCGACCGGGAAATCCTGCCCATGGTCTATCAACACTAGTTGAATCCAAGGTGTGAAGTTTTCAGTCATAATCCTGATGTGCCATATTGCACCAAGAGCATAAATCATGGCTATGGAAATGCCCTTGTAGAATGAATATATTGCTCTTCTCTTATTCCCCATCTTACCTCTTTGTCTTCTTCCTTTTTCTTTATTTTGCTTCTCAGCCCACTTAGCCATGAGGCTCACAAGTACTTTCTCCTGCTGGAAAATGACATAAACCAAGATTCAGCTATGAAAGCAACTCAGTATTTTCTAGCTACAGTGTACATCTGCTATTAACATTAGGGATAGGGATCATCATTACCTGAACGCTGGGTCATTCCACCTCTACTGCTTTTTTTCTAGCCTATGTCCCTGAGGCAGAGGTAGAAGGTTGTGATTTCCTGTTTTTGACATTAGTGAAATAATTGTTAACCTGGTACCAGGTCTGATCCCCAGTAGGTGCTGAATTGTTTGATCTCAGTTGGACAGCTTAGATCAAGACAATTAGCCTTAGTACCTCTAGGCTAGAACAAGGAATTAAGTCCTCCAGGACTCCTATACACCTGTGGGAATATGTGGGCGTGGAGATATAGACAGAAGATGGGTTTGTGCTTAGTTGGATGAATTCTTTACAGACTGTACCTCATGAGACCACACATGAAGAATGAATACTTTGTTGAGTTACTGGAGAACTGCTAGCGTCCACTGAACCAAGTCCCAACAAGGTACAAACCATTAAGTAGAGAAGGGAAGAAGAATAATTAAAATTGAGAGCACCATTATATTTTGTGCTTAGATCCTATTTTAAACTCAAAGCAGGAGTTGTGTGGGCAGCAAATCATCTGGACTTTGGAAGCATAAGGCCCAGAAGTTTTAACCCCATAGCTTCATCTGCTACATAGGTCCTAGAGCGGGTTGCTTTGCAGGTTGGGTGGGGATGGTGAGGAGGGGGTGGTGGTGGGGGGAGATATTTCTTTTTAGTAGCATTCCTGCCTCACCAACCCCAAAAAGAAATTGAAGAAAAGCTTTTTGGGCTTCCTCTGGACTCCAGTTCCTCTCCAGGCTTGTCTGGCAGAGAAGCCGCCACAGAAGCTTTGCACAAATTCCATTTTAAAATTGCAGTCCGGCCCCATGTCATGTGACCTAATCTACATATTTAAAGAAGGGCTTGACTGGTGACTGTCCCTCTCACCCCCTCAAATGAACAGATAAAAATTGGAACCTGTGGAATACAGCTGAACAGATACAGGTAAGTGCCATGAGCCTGCCCAGCTGATCTCCATCAGCCCAAACAGTTAAGGATAGTGACGTCAAGGGCCAGTTAGCCTACAAATTTGTCAGTTCGCTTTTATTTTTAAGTACAATTGTTTTGTCCCAGGTCTTGATTTCAGTCTGTTTATCCCAACATTTAGAGTTGTATGCTTAAAAAACTATATGAAAAAAGCAGATTTCCTCTGTGTGTTATTTACAACAAAATCTAAAATATCTTCTTCAGAAATAAATCAATGATTTCACTATACTCAGTGCATGGAGGCACATTACCCTAACTCATAGATATTGCAGTGCTGCACTGCTGAACCAAATATTGTGTCGTTTGAAGTGTTCGCTCCTCCATCTGTAATTACTCTGCTGGTTTCTTCTCCCCTCCCCCTGCACATTTAGGTTTTTTTGATAACACCTTATCATCCTCAGGTAGTAATCCACTTACAAATGGGCCTTGGCTTTTCTCTGTTTATTTTATGTATCTTGTTGAATATTTATATTTAGCTCAAATATGCAAACAGAGATTATACTGATGACCTCAGAGATCTGCTTGTTGCAACATGATGTGTTCTACAGTAAATGACCAAGCTGCAACATTAAAATAGAACATGAAAGAGTCAGGAAATAAAGTGCAGCTTGATAACAGGGGCAACGCTGTAACCTATCATCATGAACTCTCTCCTCCATCCCCACCCCCTTTCCGATCCCCCTTTTTCCAATAATTTATAATTTTTTTACAAATATATTTTCTTTTCTCTCCTATTTTTAAATTTATTTCGATCTATTGTTTCATCTCCACCTTTTAGCCCATTTCGTTCCCTTCCCCCCACCCCCACTAGGGCCATCTGCTATTTGCTCGTCCTGCTTTCTACCCTTAATGTCCCCATTAGCATATCCTTTAGATAATATCACCACCATCAACACCCCTTCATCCTTTTGTCTATGACATCTTTGGCAGTCTCTTCTTGGCCTCCACCTATCACTGGCCCCCTATCGAGCTCTACCTGTCCTACCCACCCCCTCTACCAGCTTATATTTCATCTCATTTCTATATGTCTTAGTTCTGATGAAGAGTCATACAGACTCGAAACGTCAACCTTATCCCTCTCCGCAGACGCTGTCAGACCTGCTGAGTTTTTCCAGGTATTTTTGTTTTTTCTGTAACCTGTAGCCTCATTATAGGCATAGAATGAACTGCCTCATTTCCAATTTACTGATATGAAAAAGTGAAACCTAACACAGGGTTGTATTTATTTATAAACACAATAGGCCATTAGGTAAGTAGACCCTCAGCCAAATGAAAGCAATGTATTCTGCTTGTATAATCTTGAGTATACCTCATTCCATGCTTCCGATTGTACTGCAATGACTAAGGGCAGAATTTTTCCCTCCTCGGGCAGGCGCACACCCAACCTGAACAGGATTAAAAGGCGAGCATCCCAATGTCATTGTGCACTCGCGCAATATTTCAGTCGGAGGGCATGTGTGGGAGTCGCAGCGCACCCACCAACAATTAAGAGGGCTGTTAAGCCCATTAATTAATTAATTAATTGATTGAATTTTTCCCTGGTGACTAGGCCAAGTGGCCTTTGCATTTTTAGCGAAACCTCATCCACAGGTGGGATGATGTTTCGACCAGTGATTATAAAGAAATAAAAAGTTTTAAAACGCATTTTTAACATGTCCGTGTCATGTGACTCTGTCACATGAGGGGACATGTTTTCCTTAATTTTAAAATCTTTATTTTTAATGTTAGAAATCTCATGTCTCGGCCTCCAGGGAGCTTTAATTGAGCACACCTGCGCGCATGCGCTGACTTCCACACTCATCCTCCTCCCCCCACCCCACCACCACCCAGGCAGCGCTGAGCATTTCAGCACTCGGTTCACACTGGCTGGCCGTTACTTGGCCAGTCAGTGAGAAATCGGGGTGGGGGCCCGATCCCAGGCGGCGCAACATTGCACAGCCACTCCTGGGCCCACCCCCCCAACCCCTCCCCCCCACCACCCCACTCGCCTGACAAGGGGAAAATCCTCTAACTTGCAGACAGTCTATTTTATTTTTAGGCAGACCTGTTTTGAATGGGCTGCCTGGTAATTTATAAAATGGAAAGCACCACCAAGAATTTGTTTTTAAAAGAACTCTATTCTTTGCATTTAGCCCGTATCATGAAATATAGGACCATGACGGGGAGATTTTCCTGGGGATGTGTCCAAATGCACTGGCTCACTTGTATGCAGCAAATAATGAAAGATAGGTTGCAGCACATGCCTATTACAAGATCTGCCTAATTTTCCTCTATTAAATAGCTGGGTTCCTTTAAAGGTGTGCTCTGAACCATTCACAATTCTGATACTGACTGCTTCCAATCTATTCGGTGTACTTGGGCACAGACCCAGGAAAAAACTCTGCCATTAATTATTAAGGTTACTAATTAAATTTCATCATCAGCAGGGAGAACATCAGAACTCAGGTCATGGCCTGACCCACTTCTCTCCTGTCTCGTGATCTTAGCACCTTGGTATTAAAATGTCTGTGTTCTTTACAAAACGGCAGAGTTTATAAATCCATCTGCACAAATGGAACAAGGACAACAGTGACGTAACATCATCACCACACTGGAATTTCTTGTTCCTTGGAAACACCTGGTTGACTGATGTTGCCGAAGGCACTCTTTTGCATCACAGGTGCCAGCAAGGGTCTCAGCGCTCTGAGGGTTGAATTTTTAATCCAGATAACAGAATAGAAAAAGGTATAATGTCACCAAAATCACATCAGGCTACAATGGTAGTCATGCTGGATTGTCTCTCATCTGATACCATTCATTGATTCTGGTTCTTATATTTTTAATATCGATACCAGTAAAATTGTCCATAATGCAGCAACATCAATGGGATCTTTCAGGCCCCAGTTGCACTTCAGCTTTGCTCTCCACACCTGGAACTGGTGGAGCTGGTACTTAATGGTGTATGGAATTTGTCTGTGCTATGGTTGGGAAGGTGGTGGCAATGCACTCTAGCTTTATAAAGAGTTGTGCTCATCCCACCACTCATGAGGGTCTACTTGTACCCACTATCTATCAAGCAAGCACGCAGTTGTCTATTGACCAATTAGTGATTGACTATCATGCTGAGAGTTAGGAGGTAATTGGGGTCCCTTTTGGGTTGAGCTAGCCCCAAGATAACACACACGGCGATGGAAGTTCAGATACAAATCAAGCCTCTGTGGTAGAGACAGCATGCAAATATTCCATACCACTGCTGACAAATGATCTGCCACTGGATCATTACTGGAAGCTAGAAGGCAGACTCCTCGTTGAGGGTTAGGATTATTCCCACCTAATTCTGGATAACCCTGGAAGCCAATGGCCCAATATGTGAGTGGTCCTAGCTGGACAAGGAATGAGAGGTTTACCAGTGTTATGACTGCTTCAGCTGGTTAAACTCCAGTGGTGTGCCTGAATATTCTTTGGGATTTGGGGACATCTCTAAATGTTGATTTTGGCAACCTGGTCTATGGTAAAACATATTGCTCAAAAAGAAATCCTACAGGTTGCTACAAATTTCTCTAGTTTTATTTTGGAGACTGCAAAACATGATGATGAGTTCCCACTCATGTCAGACACAGGAGACCAAAAATCTGACCCTCAATAAAACCCCATTGTGTTGATTCAGAAGTCCTAATGATTTATGTCAATGT
Organism: Cetorhinus maximus; assembly: GCF_964194155.1. Lineage (NCBI taxonomy): Eukaryota > Metazoa > Chordata > Chondrichthyes > Lamniformes > Cetorhinidae > Cetorhinus > Cetorhinus maximus. Next base: position 56,243,339 of record NC_135883.1, read on the forward strand.
GTACTCAGTAATCTTCAAATTCAAACATATTGTTCAATTGATTTGATGAACCTCCTTTAAATTGTTCATGACAGAAAAGAGCAAGAAATTGTGACATCTCTTTTACAAATTTAGAATTGATGCTGGCAGACAGCAACAACAACTTGCATTTATATGGCATGTTAAACATCCCAAGGTGCTTCACAGGAGAGTTACCAGAAAAAAAATTAACACCAAGCCTCATAAAGCGATGTTAAGAGACGTGGCCAAAGCTAGGTGATGAAATAGGTTTAAAGAGTGCCTTAATGGAGAAGAGAGGGGTAAAATTAGAGAGATTGAGGGAGGGAATTCCAGAGCTAAGACCCTCAAACACTTGAGTTTCAGCTTTTCTGATGATGAAAAGAGCTGAAGGCACAGCTGTCAATGGCGGAATGATAAAAATTGAGGCTGCGCAAGCAGCCAGACTTGGAAGAGTGCAAGAGATACTGGAGGGCTGGGAGAGGTTGCGGAGACAGGGAGACATGAGGACATGGATAAAGCATGAAAATTTGAGGGCATCTATCTTTGCTAATGCTGAATCTATCACATCTATTACTGTCCCACAGGCTTCCTGGAAATTAAAGTCAGCTACAACCTACACAATCGAACCACATTGTAAACAAAGTCTCCAGTTGGAAAGCAGAAGTGCTAATTTGTTGGAAATGATGCACAGAAGTACATTACAACAGTAATTTTACTACTGGCACTATCAGTTTTTTAAGTCAATATAAATAACTCAGTATAGGTTGCACTATACTAATTCCCAACCCAGAGAATATAATGGCAAGTCTCACCCTCTAAAAGCAAATAAACAGAGAAGCAACATAGGCGGGTTATGGCTCACAACATATTAAAAATGCAGTAGTGCTGGTGGATAGAATTACTTATTCCCAAAGGTCACTGTTGTAGAGACTATATCAAGTCTCAGTGACAACTGTTCACTGATGCATGTGGGGGAAAAGGTACCTGAGAAAGAGGAGTTAGGAATGGTAGGTCAGGAGTTGAGGAACAATTGGACTTTAAAAATAGAACAGCAAGAATTATTTCGATGAGGCTCTGCATCAAATATCTCTGAAGTAAATCAACTTTCCCCTTGGCAGTTTCGAAAATGGTTGCTGAATGACCATCTGATGAGAGATAATTTATTGGAAGGATTAAAATATTTGGTCTTCCAAGAAAATGGCACTGAAAAGATTACAGCGGATGTTATCTACCACAAGCCTGGTTTCAGTCATTATAAAATTACTCACCTACTCATGAAATATTCAGTAGAATAGATAAAACGCAAACCCTTCAATCAAAAGTTTTTGATGAACATTTGTGATTGTGGGAAATAAGAGTTTCTGCTCTGAGCCATCATGTTGGAATCGCATGTGTGAGTACTTTAGTATTCCTCCTGTTCTGTGCCAACGATGTGCCTTAATGCAACATTAGGAGAGTGATCTTTCAATTGTACCAGTTTGAAATTTTCCAGCTCCTATAATCCTGCATCAACCATCTTAAACTTGGCCTGTATGACTGAGATTACCACTTGAGTGTCCATTAACATTATATTGAGAAGATTTGTGTTATGAACACACACATACTGAAAATGGGGTTGAAACACCTTAAACCTATTTCTCAAAAAATACAACTGTAAAAGCTAAGATATTGTTATCTTTTAACTCTACCTGTCATAATATTCATATTAAACATGAAGAACTGATGTGGAGTAAAATAATACATCTCAGATGCAAAGCTGTCTACCAGAGAATATAAACTAATTCTCACCACAAGATCAGCAAGAATCTGGTGCTTACTTACCCTCTCCAACATTCAGCACAAGGCACTTAAACATCAGGTGAGGACCATCAACCACAGGGCCATTTTTTCCAGTCACCTGCATCCTAGGTATAAAGGAGGAGAAGTTTGGCGATCTGACCATGTCAGAGACTCACATGTTCGTTATCACCACTCTTCACTTAATTTTAAAACTGCGGATTCAGGTTCCCTCCCTTTTATCAATAAGAATCACAGATCTCTACCATTCAGGGATTAACTGGATCAGCGGCACCAGGGAAAATGAATGAAGGGAAGGTAACATCATGACTCAGCACTTTCCTAGGACCCAGCTCTACTCAATATATATCACATAGTCCACTAGGAAGCATAAACTCATGTTAAATATGAGACAGCTGTGGAAAACATGCAAGTTTTCCAACATTTGTACAAAAATACCATAAGGATAACCACCATTTATTACTGTGATTCCAACAATAACCTTTAGCCCATCAGCCAGCAGGAAGTGTGCATACCAAAGTCATACCTGCAAATAGGTCATACTCAAAAAAAATTCAATGTTTATTCCAATTACATAGAACTATAGAACCATAGAAAAGTTACAGCACAGAAGGAGGCCATTCGGACCATCTTGTCCATGCCAGCCCAAGGACACCCAGGTACCCTTTCTAATCCCACCTTCCTGCACCCGGCCCATAGCCCTGCAGCTTACAGCACTTAGAGTTTAGAGTTTCTGCCTCTACCACCAACTTGTGCAGCGAATTCCAGACACCCATTACCCTCATGTCCCCCCTACACCTTCTGCCACTTATCTTCAATCTATGTCCCCTGGTTCTAGAATTCTCCATCAAGGGAAACAATTTTATCCTGTCCACTCTATCTATTCCCCTCATAATTTTGTACACCTCAATCAAGTCACCTCTCAGCCTTCTTTGTTCTAAGGAGAATAACCCCAACCTATCCAATCTCTCCTCGTAGCTACACTTTTCTAACCCTGGCAACATTCTTGCACTCTCTCCAGAGCTATTACGTCCTTCCTGTAATGTGGTGACCAGAACTGCACACAATACTCCAGTTGTAGCCTCACCAGTGTTTTATACAATTTCAACATTATATCCTTACTTTTATATTCTATACCTCTGCCAACGAAGGAGAGCATTCCATATGCCTTCTTTACAACCTTGTCTACTTGAGCTGCTGCCTTCAGGGATCTGTGTACTTGTACGCCAAGATCTCTCACTTCATCTACCCCTCTTAGTATATTCCCATTTATTGTGTAATCCCTGTAACTGTTTGACCTCCCTAAATATATGACCTCACGTTTCTCTATGTTAAAATCCATCTGCCACTTTACCGCCCATTCCACCAACCTATCTATATTGTTTTGGAGATTTTGGCTATCCTCTACACTACCCACTACTCGACCAATCTTTGTGTCATCTGCAAATTTCCCAATCGTGCCCCCCACATTCACGTCTAAATCGTTAATATATAACACAAACAGCAAGGGTCCCAACACCGAGCCCTGTGGAACACCACTTGAGACAACTTTTCATTTGCAAGGGCATCCATCGACCATTACCTTTTGTTTCCTGTTACAAAGCCAACCTTTTATCCAGTTTGCCACATTACCCTAAATCCCATGGGCTTTTACTTTCCTGACCAATCTGCCATGTGGGACCTTGTCAAATGCCTTGCTAAAATCCATGTACACAACATCCACTGCACTACCTTCATCAACCCTTCTTGTCACTTACTCAAAGAATTCAATCAAATTTGTGAGGCAAGACCTTCCTTTAACAAATCCATGCTGACCATCCCTGACTAGTCCATGCCTTTCCACATGTCAGAATCCTATCTCTCAGGATTGATTCTACTAATGCAATTAGTAATGCAATACTATTTGCCCACCACCGATGTAAGACTAACTGGCCTATAATTGTTTGGCATTTCCTTTGATCCCTTTTTAAACAATGGAACTACGTTTGCATTTCTCCAGTCCTCCCTGTATCTAGTGAAGATTGGAAAATCATCCTCAGAGCATCTGCTATCTCCTCCCTGACTTCCTTCAGCAGCCTCGGAAACAATCCATCTGGCCCTGGTGACTTATCAACTTTCAAGGATTTCAACCCTTCGAGTACTTCCTCCCTCTTTATGACTATCCCATCCAATATCTTGCAGTGTTCCTCCTGGACTACTGTATCTACATCCTTCCTTTCCTTTGTAAACATGGAGACAAAATATTCATTCAAAACCCTTGCCACAGCCTTTGCATCTACACACAAGTTTCCATCTTCATCTCTGATAGGTCCCACTTTTTCCTTAACTAAACTTTTAGCATTAATGTATTGGTAAAACATCTTTGGGTTTTCTTTAACTTTACTTGCTAATCTTTTTTCATGCCCTCGCTTTGATTTCCTTATTTCCTTTTTTACTTCGTCCCTGCACTTCCTATATTCGTCTAGGCTATCTGCAGTGCTTAGTTCTTTGTGCCTATCATACACTCTCTTTTTCTGTTTGATCTTCCCCTGTATTCCTCTAGACAACCAGGGAGGTCTAGATTTGGCAGTCCCACTCTTATTTTTATAGGGGACATGTCTACTTTGTGCAATTAGGATCTCACTTTTTAGTGCTTCCCACTGGTTTTCCACTGTTTTATCCTCCAGAAGTGCTGTCCAGTCCATCTCAGCCAAGTCCCTTCTCAATTCTGCAAAATTTGCCTTCCCCCAGTTCAAGACTTTTACTCCTGCCTTATCTCTGTCCTATTCCATGGTAATGCTAAATCCAACTGAATTGTGATCACTGTTCCCAATATGGTCGCCAACTGTCACTTCACCCACATGCCCTTCTTCGTTCCCCAAGACTAAGTCTAGAATTGTATCTCCTCTCATTGGGTTTGTCACTAATTGGTTGAAAACATTTTCCTGGACACACTGCATGGGCAGAATTTTGCCCTCGGATGGCGTGTGGGCCTCACCGAATCGGCAGCGGGCGGGCAGCCGAACTCCACCGCCAAAATGGGGCCCGCCGCCATTTTAAGTGGGCAGGCCAATTAAGGCCCGCCCAGCGGCCTGCCTGACAGGCAGCGCTATGCGCTTCCTGTGCAGGGGGGAAGGGAGGGATTCCCCATCTGTCAAAGTGCGCTCTTTAGCGCATGCGCACGCAAGAGCGCACTGCTCCCTGAGACTAAGCGCTGTCTCAGGGAGATTAGTGACAGTCCAAAAAACTTTAAAAATAGAAAAATTAAAAAATTATTAATATGTCCCCCTCATGTGACAATGTCACACGAGATGGAACATGTTAATAAATATCACATAAAATTTATTAAAGTTTTTAAAAATGGACATGAAACTTCATCCCGCCAGTGGATGAGGTTTCATGTATCAGAAGCCCGCTGGGGCTCCTGGCCTGCCAGAACCTTAAGGTTGGACGGGCAGGGTCTTTAATTATCTTAATTACTCTGTCAATGGCCTCAATTGGCCATTGACAGGTCGGCGGGTGGACAGCTGATTTCGCTGTCCGCCCGCCTTCCTAAAAATTTAAAGGGACCGGGATGATGTCGGGGGTTCCTCAAATCGCCAACGGGAAAATTCAGGCCCATGAATTTGTCTCCCTCAGTGCCCCTTATATTGTTTGAATCCCAGTTGATATTAGGATAGTTGAAGTCTCCTACTATTATTGCCCTCTTGTTCTTACAAGCAGAAATTTGCCTACATATTTGTTCTTCTATCTCCCTTTCACTATTTGGGGGTCTGTAGTACACTCCAAGTAGTGTGACTGCCCCTTTTTTAGGGAGGCCTGTACTGACTTGCATTTGATTTACAGAATAGAAAAACTGGAAAGCTGAGAAAATCAGTCCAAAAACCTCAGAGCTGTACTCCCACAGCTGTTCACAGGACTAGGAAAGCTGAAGACAGCAAACCACATCACCCTATGTCCTGAAATAAAGCCTGTGAGCCTGTTTACACCCAGAATCACAGAGTGTTATGGAGCAGAAGGAGGTCCTTCTGCCCATCGTGTCAGCACTGAATGAGCATTATGACTTAGTGCCGTTTTCTTGCCTCTTGCCCCGTACCCTTGCACATTGTTTCTATTCAAATAATCATTTAATGCCTCTTGAATGTCTCGATTGAACCTGTCTCCACCACACTTCCAGGCAGTGCATTCCAGACTTGAACCACTCGCTGTATGAAAAAGATTTTTCTCACATCACATTTGCTTCTTTTGCAAATCACTTTAAATCTATGCCCTCCCATTCTCGATCCTTTTACAAGCAGGAACAGTTTCTCCCAACTGCACTATCCAGCTCCCTCATGATTTTGAACACCTCCATCAAATCTCCTCAGCCCCCTCCTCTCCAAGGAGAACAATCCAAAACTCTCCAATCTATCTTCATAACTGAAGTTTCTCATCCCTGGAACCATTCTTGTAAACCTCTTCTGCACTCTCTCCAATGCGTTCACATCCTTCCTATAGTGTGGCACCCAGATCTGTACACAATACTCCAGCTGAAGTCTAACGAGTGTCTTATATAAGCTCAGCATAATCTCCCTGCTCTTGTACTCTATGTCCCTATTAATAAAGCCCAGGATACTATATGCTTTATTAACTGCTCTCTCCAGCTGTCCTGTCACCTTCAATGATCTATGTACATATACAACCAGGTCCCTCTGCTCCTGCCCCCACTTAAGTATTGTACCCCTTACTGTATTTTGGTTCTTCCTACCAAAATGCATCACCTCACATGTCTCTGCATTGAACTTCATCTGCCACCTATCTTTCCACTCTACCAACTTGTCTATGTCCTTTTGAGGTTCTATACTGTCCTCCTCATAATTTACAATGCGTCTAAAGTCAGAATTTTTTACACATTGAGTGGGCGTGCACCCAACCCGAATGAGCGTAAAATGACGTGCGATGGCCTTGGGCGAGAGTCTTGACGTCAGCGCACACTCATGCGATATTTTGGTCAGCGGGCATGCATGGGAGTCAGCAGCGCGCCCGCTGACAATTAACAGGCCTACTAAGGCCATTAAAGATCTAATTGAATTAAATTTCTCACTGCCCATCCAGCCTTACTCTCCCGCTCTAGATTGCTTCCTTGCAGGTCCGCTGCCTCTCCGATTTCCATTCACCCACTCTTGCCAAAGGTACAGAAGGAAATTAACACTACGTTGAAGCAAGGGGTTATTTCACCTGTGCCAGAACCAACCAGTTGGTGCTCAGGGATCGTCCCAGTGCCAAAACTCAGTGCATCTTTAACAATTTACATGGATCTCACCCAGCTGAACAAAGCAGTTGAACATGAAGTTCATCCTATGTCGTCTGTGGAAAAGAGCTTAACTAAATTAGGAGAGTGTTCAATCTTTATGAAGCTAGATGCAAATAGTGGTTTTTGGCAGTTACCCCTCAATGAAGAGTTTAAGTTGCTCAAAACTTTCATTACACCATTTGGAAGTTTTCTTTCAACAGATTACCCTTTGGCATCATATCAGCACCAGAAATCTTCTACAGGATAATGTCAGGCATCCTAGAAAGACTAGATGGAGTCGTGTGTCACGTTGATGATGTCCTGATCCATGGATCCACTCGGACAGAACATGACACTAGAGTGCGAGCTGTACTGCACTGTTTGGAGGAAGCAGGATCTACACTCAACAACAATTCTCACAGTTGACTGTCAAGTTCCTTGGGTGTATTGTGGATGCATTCGGTGTCAAAGTTGATCGAAAGACGATAAGAGCAATCAAGGAGTTTCTAACTCCTCAAAACGTGACTGAGCTCCAGAGACTCAGGGGCATGCTAAACCAATTCAGAAAGTTCCTGCCTTACCTAGCTGTCATCAATGAGACACAATGTCAGCTGTTGTGACACAATACGTGGTGCTGGGGGGAAGCTCAACAGAGGTCTTTTGAGAAAATCAAAGAGATGCTGATATCACCTGGTATTTTAGCTCACAATGACCCAGAGCTACGCTCTATCATTGCTGCAGATACATCTCCTAGGGGCTGGGAGTTGTACTCTTTCAGATACAAATGGGAGGAAAGAGCAGGCAAGTTTACGATATATCCCGTTCACTGACAGAGACTGAACAGACAAATGCAGTGATAGAGAAAGAAGCATTAGCTGATACCTGGGCTTGCAAGAAGTTCACAGATTATGTTCTTGGTCCCCACTTCAAGATAGAGACAAACCACAAACCATTAGTGACACTCTTGAACTCTAAGAAGTTAGCAAAATTGCCTTCGCAAGTACAAAGATTCAGACTGAGGATGATGAGATTTGATGCAAAGTATGCTGCGAGAAAGCAGCAGAATACAGCAGATGCTTTGTCCCATATCCCAGTGGCAGGGCCTGAAGAAGGCGATGTTGCTGAAGAAGTAGAAACCTTTGCATCGACAACAACAACAACTCTACCAGCAACAACTCAGCAACTGAATGAAATCAGAAGTACACAGAAACCTGATGAAGAATGTGAACTCCTAATGGGAAGAAGACTGAGAACTCAACTCCCTACTCTCCCACACAGACCCATGCCACAAGTACAAGCTGATGACTTGGAAAAAGTGAGCGAGAATGAGGACAAATATCATTCCAGCCAGACGTGGAACTATGACAAACGGCACAAGGCACACAACCTGCCAGACCTCCACTTAGGAGATACAGTTTGGATCCAAGACCAAGCTCACTATGGACAACTGGTTTGACAGACACCACATTCACATCTTACATCATCCAAACAGATAACGGTATGGTGAGATGAAACCAATAGGCACTGGTTACCATACAGAAGCAGCCTCCTACCCTCTGAAAGCAGTCATCTACCCAATCTAACCGTCCATTGATGCTGCATTCATCCACCAATCCAGATGACAACCTGGCTGATGAACCAAAATCATCTACCCAATTCACCTCCTGCCCAGCAGAGTCTGAGTGACCACCCACAGGACTCAAACCCCCAAAACCCTCCAAAAGAGAAGAGGACCCATTCTGGTAGAGTCGTGAAAACGCCTCATCAGTTGTCCTTATAAGAAGAAGGGAGGAAAGAAGAGGATCCAAGAGATGAAAGCAAGATTAAGGACTGCAACACACCAAAGATTAAAGTTGTGGCTTGTTTGATCTTTGCAATATAGAAGTGGGAATCGGAGACTTGGGGGGAAATGTAGTATAATGAATTAACTCGAACAGTTTAATATGCTAATCAGATACTGTGTAAATCATCATAGGAAGTGAGGCAATGCCACATGATTTGCTTTCTCTTCTACAACCTCGTGGTAGGTGTAGCTAGAGCAGTAAGATACGTTTCAATGAAGTTCCTGTTTTACATACCTCTGCAGACTCAGTATATGTTCCGTATTAGTTGAACAACACTGAGAATATTGTATAGAGAAGAGCCATGAGATTGGACTGAGCTTTGAGGAAAGACTGAAAGCACTTGCGAAGATACAATTGAAAGATGACTTTATAAAGGTATAAAACATAAATGATTTTGAAAGCACATTATTCCAAAGTAAACAGTGGCAGTAGGACAAGAGGCTGAATGAAAAGTAGAGCTCACCAACAGTCAGGAAATCATTCTGCACGTAAAGAGTGATCCACAAATGGAGTAGCCCTCCTGGTAGGGTAGTGAAGGCTAAAAAAAAATCACGAAATTAGTTAGATGCTGGAATGAGAAAATTCTGGGCCTTTTTAAATGAAAGAGTGAGACATGCTGAGTAGCTTTCCTCATCCATATTGTTGCAAGTGCGAGGTTGTATGATATAATGGAGTTGAGGGGCCTAGAGGACAGCTAATTAGCATTTCTACCTGGGTAAAAGGCCCATGTGATTTGCAATGCATGAAAATGGGCTTTGAGAGGGGAAGACTCCATAGGAAGCCATTCAGGTGGCAGGATTTTCCTAAAAATATCACTGAACCTCAGAGATTGGGTCAGTCTGCAAGAATCTAAGTGGAAACAGAGAAATAGAAGCGGCAGGTCTCTAATGTTTACCATGCAAAATATGGGTGGGAGCTCATGTTCAGATTAAAGAGACCAAGATTGCAAGGGTTTTAACAAAGCTAGAAGATTCACCTAGTTTTGGCTAGAGGGAGAGATCTCCAGGGTGACCTATACCATGAAAGTCGGTTAGGGGGTTAGAAGTTATTCATCTGGGAATGGAAAAAGGATCACTTTGGACCATTTCCTGGAGAAGTAGAGTAAAGTATAATCGTAGAGGGAGATTTTTGGTCTTTTAAATGTTAATTGGCGAATCTTTTCTGTCATTTAGAGTATAAGCTGTCTACTGAAATAGTGTTTAGTCAACTTATTTCAGTTTGTGTTACAGGAAAAGCCTTAAAAATTGAAATCTTCTCATGTGATCCTTTCAGCCACTCACTGGAAGACCAAGGTTCTTTTTAAAAGTTATCAGTTTTTTAATGATCTTTGGGTGTCATAACAATTTCTATGTCTTGATTTATGTGATCAGTAATGACACACTCCAGCATAATAACAGACTTTGTCTACTACACAGTTTAAGAGGATTTTTTTTGAAGTGTTTACACAATGTAGTAGGCTTCAGAAAAAGTCTGTTCGAAGATCACTCTGTTTAAACACATCAAAAAGGACTATTTGAAAAGGCTGTCACAAAATCCCCATCAGCCATGTCAACAGAGTGAGGCTGGCAATCTGTTAACATTGACAAACATTTCCACACGCTGCTGTATCAGACAGAAGGAAGTGTGTACTTTGTACTCCTGCAAGAATCACTGCATGAACCTCTGCCATCTCGAGGTATGTTTATATCTCTATATAGATATAATATTGCCCTGCTGCACTGACAAAGAAGGGAATTTTATACTCTGTCAGACATTTACTACTTATTTATCTTAATTTAAAGCGCTTGTAAAACGCCGTTTTGTTAATTAAAAAATCATGCAGCACTTATAAAGTTTTCTCATGCTGTATATTAATGTTTTATAAGTTGTTAGTTGTTGCCACGCAGGATTTATTTTGTTGCATGCATGTCTATTACTAAAAAATCAGAGGTAATATTGAGTTGTAAATTGGAAGCTGCCAAAACATGTCTAATGGGTAACCGGCCTTTATCATTTCACTCATATCTTAACCCTGGTTTTTATTTGCTTTTGACTATTGGCAGAATCACTGCACTGTCTAGCCTTCCAAATAAGTACTTAATAATGTATTTTGTAGTAGCAAAGGGCAGAATCTTGTGGAGGCAATGGGGCTTTCGGCTGCCAGCTGGAGAGCTGGCGAGTATCGCATGTCACCTCTTTCCAGAAGACCCACTGCATCATGGGGATTCAAGCTCTTGACAGGCCAGTGGCAGGTCTTCCCCAGGATCAAGGACCTCAGGGAAAGAAGACCCACCCACTGAGAGCTGCTGACCAATCTGAGGTCAGCAGCTCTATTGAATAGTAGCACCGCATGGGAGGCGGGGCTTGTTACCAGTATGATACCCACCCAATGCCTACGATCGCCACGGGGTCCCGGGCCAGAGACGAGTGATGGCGGGAAGGGGGTGATCATTGGTTGGGGGTCACTGCGGAGAGTGGGTCAGCAGCAAAATAATGGGGGTGGCTCTCATTGGGCCTGCCCCTTCCTAATGCCGGATCCCTCAATCGGGCATTGAATTCCTTTGATTGAAGAATCCCCCCTACACCCCACCCTGTGCCTCCCCACCCTGGGAGCCCACAAACAACTCCACGTGTGCTTGTTTGCCATGCTCCCCACATGGCGAGCCCCCTACCTGCAACTGGGTCAATACCAGCAGCAACGGGATGAGGCTGTTCAGTGAGCATTAAATACCCACATAAGGGCCTCAATTGGTGGCGAGGCAGGAAGGTCATTCAGGGCCCTTGTTGTCATGGACTTAATCAGGGTGGAGCCAGGAAGGTGGCAGGTTCACCAAACTTGCCACAGGAGAAGGCACAAGACTGCCCCAAATTTAATTTGAGTTGATCTACATTATTATTGCATTTTATTCCCGATTAAAATACGTTTGTATTTAATTCTGTGTGAATTACTGGAACCTAAAAACAATTGTTTTCTAAAGGTTCTGGAAAATTCCCCTTGCCACCTTAATAAAGATGCATCAAGTTCCAGTTATTCTAGGTATTTCATCTGTTTTGGTTCTAATGTTACAATTTTTGTGTCAGTGCTTAGAGTAGAGGAAGAGGACAGCATGCCAGATATCCAGAGGTAACGAATATTGAATCAGAAACGAAAATTAACATAACCAAAGCAACAGTAACAAAGAAAATAACAGAACTAAAGAGCACAAGTCCCCAGGAGCAGAATGTTTCCATCCCAAGATTTAAAGGAAGTAAGTGAGAACTAACCTAACTATAATCTTCCAAAATTCTCTTGATTTGGGAACCATTCCTTTATATTGGAGAATTGCACATGTCACTCCGCTACTTAAGAAAGAGTGAATAAAGAAAAACTGTTTCCAGTGGCAGAAGGTTGGTAAACAGCCAGCACAGATTCTGTGCTCTGATGAAAGATCATCAGCCTGAAACAATAACTCTTTTCTCTCTCCGCAGAATCTGCCAGACCTGCTGCATATTCCCAGCATTTCTGTTTTGACTTAATACAGGTTTCCTGTGTATGGCAAAAGAACTAGAAGCAACATGAGGAAACAGTTTTTTATGTGGAGAGTACTTATGATCTGGAATGCATTGCCTGAAAGGGTGGTAGAAGCCAATTCAAAAATAAAATTTGAAAGAGAATTGGCTAAATACTTGAAGGAAACAAGGAGTTAGATTAATTGGATCGTTCTACCAAAACAGCCAGCACATGCACAATGGGCCAAATGGCCTCCTCATGCACAGTATCATTCTTTGCTTCTCAGTGCCATTATATCACTGCTTTTGGGCCATAGGGAACAGGAGTGTTTTCTGTGGACTCAACAAGCTCACCTGTAAACGTGACCCACCTCCATGATCTTCCCACAACAGCTCCATCACTGCCAATCCCCTGTGATGGCTGACATCCCCATCACTGACCTCTGCATCTCTCAGCCACCTTCCTTCTGTCCCTGAGCCTCCACCTCTGCCCTTATCCTGGACCTCCCCCTTCTATCTCTCACCAACATACACAATCTTTCATTTGTTTTCCGTCCCCTGCTTTTAACTCCGACACTCCCAATTTATCTAACCAACACCAGAGCATTTCCAGCAAAGGCTTCTCTTCCTGCCCACACCGTTAGCTCTGCAATCCCTGCAAGGATCAATACCTGAGGCAGGATTTTCCGGTCCTGCCAGTGGCAGGCATCATCGAGGGCGGAATGAGAAAATTTGGCGATTGGGCAAAAGTCAATTGACTCCTGGCCGACTCTTGGCCGCTCTCCAAATTTTCCTGTACTGCCTGTGACGATGCCCGCTGCTGGCGGGACCAGAAAATTCCTGCCTTGGTTTCCTTGGACAGAATTTTCCGGCCCCGTCGCAACAGGGGTGGAGCCAGAAAATGCGGCGAGCCTTTCAGAAGTCCATTGACTTTCATGGGACCGGAATAAGACATAGACATAAGACATAAGACATAGGAGCAGAAATTAGGCCATTCGGCCCATCGAGTCTGCTCCGCCATTCAATCATGGCTGATAAGTTTCTCAACCTCATTCTCCCGCCTTCTCCCCGTAACCTTTGATCCCTTTACCAATCAAGAACCTATCTATCTCGGTCTTAAATACACTCAATGACCTGGCCTCCACAGCCTTCTGTGGCAATGAATTCCATAGATTCACCGCTCCCTGGCTAAAGAAGTTTCTCCTCATCTCTGTTCTAAAAGGCCTTCCCTTTACTCTGAGGCTGTGCCCTCAGGTCCTAGTCTCTCCTACTAATGGAAACATCTTCCCCACGTCCACTCTATCCTGGCCTTTCAGTATTCTGTAAGTTTCAATCAGATCCCCCCTCATCCTTCTAAACTCCATCGAGTATAGACCCAGAGTCCTCAAACGTTCCTCATATGTTAAGCCTTTCATTCCTGGGATCGTTCTCATGAACCTCCTCTGGACCCTCTCCAGGTCCAGCACATCCTTCCTGAGATACGGGGCTCAAAATTGCTCACAATATTCTAAATGTGGTCTGACCAGAGCCTTATAAAGCCTCAGCAGCACATCCCTGCTTTTATATTCTAGTCTTCTCAAAATAAATGCCAACATTGCATTTGCCTTCCTAACTACCGTGTCAACCTGCAAGTTAACCTTAAGAGAATCCTGGACTGGGACTCCCAAGTCTCTTCGCACTCCAGATTTCTGAATTCTCTCCCTATTTAGAAAATAGTCTGTGCCTCTATTCTTCCTACCAAAGTGCATGACCTCACACTTCCCCACGTTGTATTCCATCTGCCACTTCTTTGCCCATTCTCCTAACCTGTCCAAATCCTTCTGCAGCCTCCCCGCCTCCTCAATACTACCTGTCCCTCCACCTATCTTTGTATCATCTGCAAACTTAGCCAGGATGCCCTCAGTTCCTTCCCACTGGTGGGAGGGGCCTCTTCCTCATCTACAAACTGCCTCCTAGCAACATCATCAGGAGACAGGGGGACAGATTACACATGCATGCCATCCAGCTCTACCCCAATATGTCAATTGGTTTTGGGATACAACTTCCTTATGTGCTATGTGGATTTAAATCATAACAATATCTCTCATACAAATATTCACAATTTTGCTATAGATAGTGCAAAATAAATATTTCCCCAAAGAGTCCAACATATGCACAAGTCCCTTTTGCTATTTCTACTTTCATCTTATTGTTTGCTGCTTGCTTCCTGCAAGAACACATTTTTATTTTGTTTAATGATGACAGCAACAACTTGCATTTCATTTGCACCTTTAAATGTAGAAAAGAAATCCCAAGATGCTTCACAGAAGTAAGACATTACTCCTATTTATAGTTATTATTATTGAGATAACTAAAAATTGCATATTTATAAACATTATGTTTTTGAGTGTTGCAGTGCAAGTTTGGGTACATGTAAGAGTGCATCAGCGGCAGAATATCATCACTTTGTCGCTAATTCAAAGAGACAGTCTTGAACTTCATATCAAAACAGAAACAGGATGTTGAAGTTTATGTTTTGGATTTATTGAAATATATTCTTTCATGGGATGTGGGTGTCACAGGCAAGGCCAGCATTTGCTGCCCATCCCTAATTGCCCTTGAATTGAGTGGCTTGCTGTGCCAATTGAGGCAGTTAAGAGTCAACCACATTGCTATGGACCCAGAGTCACACATGGACCAGACCAGTAAGGACAGCAGATTTCCTACCCTAAAGGGCCTTAGTGAACCAGATGGGTTTTTTACAAAAATCAATGATAGTTTCATGGTCACCATTACTGAGACCAGCATTATTAAGTGATTTTAAGTTCCACAAACTGCCATGGTGGGATTTGAACTTGTGCTCACATTAGCTTAGGCCTCTGGATTACTAAACCAGTAACATTATCATGATACCATCATCACCCCCTGAAGTTTTTAAAGTGAATGGTATTGTATATTTTACCTTGCAATGAGGAAGAGAAGCCTTGGCGAGGAACTTACTGTGGCCATCTCAGAGACTTAAGTTATGGGGCGGAATCATCCCAGATTTGCACTGAAGTGAGGTAGCAGGCAGAAAAAGGATGCTTTACCTGCCGGCTGCAATGGCAGCTTTCCATGCCCTATCATCCCATTCAAGGCGCGTCCCGCCTCATTAACAATTAGTTCCCAGAAAACACCCGGGTCGCTGGCGGGGCAGCCTCTGATTCGCCTGCCCCACCATCACCTCAGGCCTTCAGTAAACCGGGCACCATATTTATAGGACGCCCCTGTACAGAACTAGCTCTCTTCAAAGGATAGGAAGCTGTTGGGACCTGATGGCTGCCAAAGGGAGGAAACATGCTGTCCCCAAGTTTAGCGACGCCTCCCTCGAGCGCCTACTGGACGCAGTGGAAGCCCACCAGGATGTCCTCTAACCCCACTCTGGGTGAAGACCAGCAAGCAAGATGACCAATCCAGCATGGGAGGCAGTGGCAGCGGTGGTCAGCACCAATGCCCTGCAAAAGAGGGCAGCCATCCAGTGCAGAAAGAGGATAAATGGTCTCATCCATTCCGCCAGGGTAACTCACTCTTCTGATCACTCTCAACTCGCACACTCACAAACCCTTCACACATCCACAGGGACCTCACACCTCAAGGAACAACACCACTACCTCTCACACATACCCTCACATCTCCATCAGGCTCATATCCTCTCGAGCTCTAGTCCTCACCCTGTCCATGGCTCCACTCACCACACAAACATTCCATGTGTCCTGCTCACATTCTCTCCATCTGTTTTTGTGCAGCAGAAGCTGCCTGACAACAGCAAGGAGAGGTAGCAGACCAGGGGTGGAGTGGCCTACATTAGGCCCCTCACTCACTTTGAGGAGTGTGCCATCGCGCTGACTGGTGAGGACGTGGACCCTGCCTGCGGTGATGGTGAGGTCGGCGGTGAACACCCACGTGAGGATCCTGCACCATATCATCCCTCTCTCAACGCAAATGTGAGTGCTCTCTCTCCTGCTTTTGACTCTGCTGCCACGCACTAATTGTCCTTTCCCCCATCACTGTTCTCCTCACTGGCATCACCTTCCACCTTCACTCCGTCACCTACAAACCCAAACCCTTGTCTTTCCAGGATGTCCAGGTGAACGAGCATGTTCCCTACCTTCCTGAAAATCCCACCCCATCCACATTGATTTCCCCGACTTCCTCCTTCCCACCCTCAGGGTCCGTGTCTGCCTCCAAGTCCCCATCAACCACTAAGATAAAAGCAAAAAACTGCGGAGGCTGGAAATCCGAAACAAAAACAAAAATACCTGGAAAAGCTCAGCAAGTCTGACAGCATCTGCGGAGAGGAACACAGTTAACGTTTCGAGTCCGTATGACTCTTCACCAGAACTAAGGAAAAATAGAAAAGCGGTGAAATATAAGCTGGTTAAATATAAGCCCCATCAACCACCCTCGCCATCCCTTCAACCACTACCATTGGACCCTCACCCTCCCACCCTACCAGCTCACTCTTCCCTCTCCCATACTCACCATTCCCTCTGACCACGCCCAACCTCAGTTCACTGGCAATGAGATAGTCATCAACTCCAAAGACGCACCCTTTGCACATTCACCTGGACATCTCCCCCTTACTGCCTCCTCCCCCGCCGACCCCTTCCCTCTTCTGGACTCCTTCTTCCCCCTGGACTCCTCCCCCCACAGAACTCCTCCCGCCCCAGAATCTTTCCCCCATGAACTCCTTACCCCTTCCGAACTACTTCCCTTACCCCTTCCTCCCCCCTTACACCTACCTCCCCAGTTGCCACATTCTCCTTTCTTATACCCTCCTCCCCACCCAGTACTCCGTCTTCCCCCCAACCTCAACCCCCACCCCGACACCATTGTTCCCCACTTCTCAACCTCACCCCCTGTACATCTCCTCTCCCAGTCAAACCTAGACCTTGCTATTCCGCCCCCCACCCCCTGCAACCACCCGCCCCGTACATCTTCCCCTCCTCCACGCCCCACCCCCCCCAATGACCCTGATGTCCCAAAGCAGACCCCAGACATCAACGGTAACCTTTCACCTTCCGTCAGCTGCTTTGCAGCGGAGCCATGTCCATGAGAATCCACCCAGCATGTGATGCATGTGTTCCTCCAGGCTCCAGTTGCTGTAGGGCTCCAGCATCTTCTGATCCTGGGATGTTGTGATGTGAGCAGGGTCCTAAGGGTAAGTCCCGACTTCTGCACTTGTCAAGACGTGTTCTGGGCTGGTGTGTTTTCCCGCCGACATGGGCAGTAAATTTGATGTGGTGGGATGATTCCGGTGAGCAGGGCTCACAATTAGATGTAGATGTATTAAAATGATGTTCCTGATGTGCGGCGGCGGGAAAGACGACCCACCATTGACAGGTGGAGCGGACAATTGCAAACTGGTTTCTTGATGGCGTGAAAGCGATTTTTGGCCTTCCCGCCATATTGTCAGCTCACGCCCACCTGACGCCCGACACCAATGGCAACAGGAAATTCCAGCCATAGATATAGCCTTTACTGCCAATAGAAAACAATTTGAAGCCCCAGCACAACTATCATGACCTCTGTAATAATATAATCATTTTAATATTCAAATCTTCACCTGCAGTATCACATATGCTAATAACTGAAATGTTAACACCTCTACTTCAAAAGCTGGCAGACAAACTCTTGGTTCAACAATAACATTTTTGTCTTGGAATCACGAAATCTCAAAGTTCAAGGCCCACTACGTGACATAATTCAAATTGACGCTTAACTGCATTGTTGAGGGAGATGTGCTGCTTTGGAGGTGAGATGTTAAGTTGTTCATCAGATATAAAAGATCCCATGGAAATTTTTGAAGATGAACTGGGAATTCTACCAATCTGCTTGCCAACATTGATCCTTAAACTAAGGACCTAGATAATTGTTGCTTTGCTATTATTAGCTGCCACAATTGGCTACATAACAACAGTGACTACACATCGGAAAGTTATTCATTGGCTGTAAGGCCCTTTGGGACACCCTGAGGACATAAAAGGGGATATAAATGGGAGTCCTTCCTTACCGGTTTGAACTCTGATTTGAACTTGAACTGTCCCTGTTGTAAGAAGTATAAAATCATCAAAAGTCATTACGAAATGTTCTAAAACCATGGATATTTAACAGCACAGAAGAAGATCATTTGATCCAACATGTGTGTGCAGGTTCTTCATTTGAGCAATCCAAAACTAATCTGACTACCCCGTTTCTCCCTATGGTCCTGCTTCAAGTATTTATCCAAGTCACTGGCTTATCCGTTCCCTATGGCAAAGCATTCCATGCTCCCGTCCTTCTCATGAAAACATTTCAGCTAGCCCCTCATTCTCTCAGTGACAATTTAATAATCCTATGAGAAAAGCCTTTCATAATCTTGAACACATCTATTAAATCTTCGCTGATCCTTCCGCTGCTAAAGTGGAAAAAGTTGTGGACTTCACCTTCATAATTAAAGCTCTGGATTTTCCTTGCCTGCTGGTGTCGGGCGTGTTCAGTGGTGTGAGTGAACAATATGGCAAGAAGGCCAACATTCTGTTTCACAACATCATGAAACCAGTATGCAATCGTCCGTTCTGCCCACCAATGGCAGGCTGCGTTCTGCGCCATTAGACGTCAGGAACCTATTGTAATAGATCAGCATATCATTATAAGGCCAACCCCATCAGACTGATCCCAGCCCGCTGGATCGACCACCCACGTCAGTGGGAGAACACACTGGTGCAGAACACATCTTGACAACTGTGGTGTGCAAAAGTTGGGACTTACTGCCAGACCCTTGCTCACATCACAGACATCTGAGGAGCAGAAGATGCTGGAGCCTGACAGCAACGGTACACTGGAGGAACATCCATAGCATGCTGGGTGGATTCTCATGGACATGGCCCTGCCGCGAAGCAGCTCACGGAAGTTGGAAAGTCAACATTGATGCTCACAATGGATGATGGTCAAAGGGGGGTGGGAGAAGAAAATCTAGGATTGACTGGGAGGGGAAGTGGTGTTGCGGGGAGAGGTTGGGAGGGGGAATGAAAGAGTCGATGGGTGAGGTTGGGAGGGGGGAATGAAGATGTCGGGGAGGTGAGGTTGGGAGAAGGTGACTGAAGATGTCAGAAGGGTGAGGTTGAGAGGGGGGAGGCAATATGAGGGGGGAGGGGTTAATGAGGAGAAGATGGCAACTGGGAAGGTAGGTGTATGGGGGTGGGTGGAAGGTGTAAGGGAAGGGGTCCAGGGGGAGGAAGGAGTGCGGAGGGAAGAAGGATTCCAAAGGGAGGAAGGAGTACAGAGAGGGGAGGGAGTAAGTGTGGAGGAAGAATTAAGGGTGGAGGAAGGAGTGGGGAAGGTGGAAGGAGTAAAGCTGAAGGAAGAAGTGAGGGTTTATGAGGGAGTCAGGAAGGGGGAAAGACTAAGGATGGAGGAAGAAGTGAGACTGGAGGAAGAAGTAAGACTGGAGGACGGAGTCGGGAGGGGGGAAGGACTAAGGGTGGTGGAAAAAGTAAGGATGTCTGAGGGAGTCAGGAAGGGGGAAGGACTAAGCAGAGGGTGAAGTCCGGGGGTGATAGGAGGACTAGGGTGGGGGAAGATCTTATAGGGGGGGGAAGGGGTTCTGGGAGGGGGGGAAGGGGTTCAAGGGGGGAAGTGGTCCAGAGGGGAGAAGGGGTCCCAGTGGAGAAATGGTCCAGAGTGAGGAGGGGGTTCTGGGGTGAAGGGGTCTGGAGGGAGGAAGGGGGTCCGGCGGTAGGGAGGGGGTGGGGGGGGGGATGGGTCCAGAGATGAACGTGCAAGGGAGGGGTCTGTTGATGAGTCCATAACTGCCTCCTGGGAGCGAACTGAGGGTGGACACGGTATGAGGGAATGGTGAGAATGACCAAGGGCAGAGTGAGGCGGTAGTGTGGAATGGTGAGGGTTCGGTGGTAACAATAGAAGGCATGGCAAAGGTGGTTGGTGGGGACCCGGAGGCAAACACGGACCCTGTGGGTGGGAAGAAAGAGGTTGGGGAGGTGAATGTGGATGGGGGTGGGATTTTCGGAAAGGAAGGAATGTACGTGTTCACCTGGACATCCATGAAGATAAAGGGTTGTGGTTGGTAGGTCACGAAGGGGAGGTGGAAGGTGATTCCAGGGGGTCAACAGTGATGAGAGAAAGGAAATGGATGAGTGGGGGAGGGGAAAAGTAGGGGAGCACACGAAAAACTAAATCCAGATCGTACTGTCCAAATCAAAAGTGAAAAGACAGTCATGATGGGCGAAATCAGGTGCTGGATTGGGAGTGTGATCATTGGGTGGGCAGAGATGCAGCTCAGCTCAGGTGGACAACTGAAAGCGACCCCCAGCAGGCAGCATTCAAAATACTCAAGACATGGAGGCGAGGGTGATACATGAAGGATCTGTGTGTATGGGAGAGTGCTTGCACGAGGCTCCGAAAGGCCCTGCCACACACACACTTCTCCCTCCTGAATCACTCGTTGGCCAGCTGCTCCCTCTGCGGTGACTGAGGACGAGGTTGAGGGGCTCACAGGAAAAGGGGACACGAAGGGAGAGGAGCGACTTTGAGATTCCTGAGTGAATGAACCTGGGGTGTCCAGCTGCCACTCCTCCTCTTTTCGGGTGCCCGGAGGCCCTGGCCTGACTCTTTGAGGGGAAGGAACACCTGGAGAGGCGTCAAGATGCCCCATTTCCCTCTTGTGTTGCCAATGCAGGAACTCACCCATGGCTCCCGTGATGGAGTGCAGGTCTGCACACATCTTCCTGCTCTGCTGGACCAGGGTTTTAATGGCGCCTGCCATCCTCCCCATGGAGACCTCCATACATGGACATGTGGGCACCACTGCATCAGAGAGCAGGTGAACGCTCTCCTCCGACTTGCATGCCACTCTGCTGAGGGCTTCTAACAGCTCTGCGTGATGTTCTGTCAGCCTTCTGCTGACTCTCCAACATGAGTTGGAAGGCCGAATCCAGAGGCTCATCATCTGACTCGGACCTCACAGATGCTTGTTTCCCAGCAGTCCTCCGAGTGCCGGGGAGCTTGGCTGAACCTGCCTCCTGCTGCTTCGGACATGTGTCCATGCAGTGACCACCAGATTGTGAACCCTAGCTTGCTGTAGATCTAGGTCCCCCAAGGTGTCTGTATTTGCGCTGGTGCAGGGTGTGGGTAAGTGCTGTGATGGGTCTTCCAGTCTGCTTATTTCCAGTTTTTTGTTCAACTTATCGATATCCCAGTATTTTTAATCTCTTGCTGCCTCAAAACATTTCTTCCCACCTTTCTCCTACGATAATATTTTCGCATTGATTTCAGTAAGGCTCATGCTCCGAATCTAACAACCTGATTAACCCTGGTCTTCCTCTCTTGTTTGTTGTTAAAATAGTCAACTAATGGGAAGATGGGAAGAGGATCAAGTGGAGCATAAACAGAGATATGGATTGGGTGGGCTGAATGATCTGTTTCTGTGCCGTAAATCCTTTGTTATTCTATGTAATTTTCCATTATTTTTAGTGTTAACTGCACCATTGTGCCAGCTTTGGTTCAAAGGTAGCACTCTTACTGAATCAGAAGTTTCTGGGTTCAAGTCTCAGAAACTTCACATATAATTCAAGCTGATACTTAAGTGCGGTACTGAGAGCGTGCTGCACTGTCAGAGGTGCAGTCTTTCAGATGAAACATTAAACTGAGTTCTAGGTGGATGCAAAAGATTGCATGATACTATTCAAAGTGGAGCAGGAGAGTTCTCACAGTGCCCTGGACAATATATATCCCTTAACCACCATCACAAAAAACAGGTTAGTTTGTCGTTATCTCATTGCTGTTTGTAGGGCTTTGGAGGCTGCTGCATGTCCTACGTTGCAACAGCGACCACATTTCAAAAGAATGTCATTGGCTGTAGGCTATTAGGGATAGCCTGAGATTGTATCAAGCATAATAAAATAAAAACTAGATTCCATGTATAATTTCCATACCTGCTTTTTGTATTTGAATAAAAAGTCATCGTGAAGCACTTTGTGGAATTTTACTTTTGTCACTTGAGCACAGAGAAAACAGCTTTGCAAAGAAGAAAAGCAAAATAGACAAGGAAAGAAACAGAAAATGATTTGCTTGATTAGTTAAACTCAACAAACCTTAACTCAATTCTTTTTTGCCTACATTGGTTCAGTTCACTGCACATTCCAGAAGAATAAGATCCTCTCTTCCTTATACCATATTGCATCGCGTTTTCTGTGTGGCTGAGGGAGGGACCACTGAACACCCCATAACAGAACAGCACATGAAACATTCTAGATACCACAAGTAATAGTAAAATGAATCTTTGAGTGAACTCAGTTTTGTGTTCAATATTAAAGATCTCAGGAACATCCACATCAATTGAATGTGAAAATAATGTTAGCTTTTATAATTATCACCAACATAAATCAGTCTGGTACATGAAATGCATATATATTTCATAGAGCATACCGATTCAAGTAATGAAAGACATCAAAAAGTAAGCAATGAAGAAAAGCTAAGGAGAGAAGAACAGAAAGTTGGTAGCAGCAACTAGCTTCTATAGTCACTATCAAAAGGGAAATGGATAGAAAAGTGTAAAGGAAACATTTGCAGGACCAAGGAGAAAAAGCAATGGAGTGGAAATAATTGGTTGCTCTTTCAAGAGCAAGCACAGGCATGATGGGGAGAATGGCCTCCTATTATGCAGTATAACTCCTGAAATTTCTCCTTGTCAGGCGGGTGCAATCGGCGAGCCCGGGAACGGATGGGAAATAGGCCCCAGACCGCGATTTAAAGCTGGCTGGCCAATTAAGGTCCGCCCAGTGTGAAAAGCATCCTCTGAATGGTCGTGAAGGGCTGGGACGGGGCGGGAGCCTGTTGGGCGCCGGGTCTAATGGTGACCCGGTGGGCGCTTTAAAACTGGCAAAGGCAGCTCCCTGAAGGCTGCCAGGGGAGAACCTTTAAAGTCGGTCCGGAGACTGGAACAATGGCCTCACCAGTAGCAGGTAAAGTCAGGCAGGAGGGCAGGCCGGGTGGGCACTCAGCACCCCCCACTGCCATTTCTCAGACGAGTGCCTCATGGTCACCATGGAGGAGGTCGATGTCAGGCGGGGCACCCTCGTACCCAGGGGTGACAGGAGGATGCCATTGCACCAGATCAAAAAAGTTTGGGAGGAGGTGACAGCCGAGGTCAGCAGCCACGATGTTGAGGCGCACCATGGGTGAAGTGCCGCAAATTGTTCAACGCCTTGTTACAGTCGGCAAGGATCAATACCATGTTGACATGGACGTGGAAAAGTATTAAGGGCTGCACCCCCGCACCCCCCACCCGTGGAGCTCAGAGGTGTTAGAGTTTGAGTGCCAACTGTCACTGACACCAGAGTTGGCCAAGGGGGTGGGCCCTGGCTGCTTGGCCTGAGTGCCTTGCGGCTCAAGGGCGACGACTCGGATGTGCCCTGTGAGTTGTTCCTCAGGTAAGGTTAGCCAGTCTGCAATGACGCTGCAGATAGAGAGTGGACTAATCCATGCTCCTTTGTCCTTTCAGGAGAAGAGGAGCCATAACAACATCGAGAGGCCAAGGACAGGAGGAGGCCCCCCAAACCTCCCAAGATTGACAAGGGTTGAAATGGGTGCATTGGAACTTGAGAGGCGCCACCCACCTAGGTCAGCTGGTCATGGAGAGGTACATAAGAACTAGGGGCAGGAGTAGGCAATTCAGCCCCTCGAGCCTGCCCTGCCATTCAATACAATCATGGCTGATCTCATTTCAGCCTCAACTCCAATTTCCCACCCTCTCTCCATAACCTTTCAACCAGTTACTAATTACAAATCTGTCTATCACCTCCTTAAATTTATTCAGCGTCCCGGCATCCACTGCACTCTGAGGTAGTGAATTCCACAGATTCATGACCCTTTGAGAAAAGTAATTCCTCCTCATCTCTGATTTAAATCTACCACCCCTTAGCATAAAACTATGGCCTCTCATTCTAGAATGCCCCACAAGGGGAAACATCTGCTCCACGTCTACTTTGACTATCCCCTTTAGCATCTTATATACCTCAATTAGATCTCCTTTCATCCTGCTAAACTCTAGCGAGTATAGGCCTAAACTGCTCAATCTCTCCTCATAAGACAAGCCCCGCATCTCTGGAATTAATCTAGTGAACCTCCTCTGAACTGCCTCCAATGCACCTACATCCTTCCTCAAGTAAGGGGACCAAAACTGTGCACAGTACTCCAGGTGCGGTCTCACCAATGCCTTATACAGTTGCAACAACACTTCCCTATTTTTATACTCTATTCCTTTAGCAATAAATGCCAAAATTCTATTTGCCTTCCTTATTACCTGCTGTACCTGCATACGAGCTTTCAGCGATTCATGCACGAGGACACCCAGGTCCCTCTGCACTGAAGCATTCTGAAGTTTCTCTCCATTTAAATAATAAGTCGCCTTTTTATTCTTCCAACCAAAATGATAACCTCACACTTATCCATGTTAAACTCCATCTGCCAAATTTTGGCCCATTCACCTAACCTGTCCATATCCATTTGTAAATTTCTTATTTCTTCATTGCAACTTACTTTCCCACCTATTTTGGTGTCATCTGCAAATTTAGCTATAGTACCTTCTATCCCTGAATCCAAGTCATTAATATAAATTGTAAATTGTAAATAGTTGGGACCAAAGGACCGAACCCTGTGGCCCCCCACTAGTTACAGCTTGCCATCCAGAAAAAGACCCATTTACCCCAGCTCTCTGCTTTCTGTTGGTTAGCCAATCCTCGATCCAAGCTAATATATTACCCCTAACTCCATGTGATCTTGTGTATTAATCTTTTGTGCGGCACCTTATCAAAGGCCTCCTGGACGTCCAGATATACTACATCTACAGGATCCCCACTTTGCTTGTAGGGGTCCCTGATGAAGCTAAGAGTGTAGTGCACAGAGGTGAGAGTGTCAGATAGTGCAAACATTCTTATGTGGTCTCATCATTAATGGGGGTCTCAAACCCGGCATCCTCATTGATCATTGAAAGACATTGGCACCATGATGCAGATCTCCATTGTCTAACCAGGGCACCTGCCATGCACAGTGACAATGTGATTTTTTTTATTCGTTCATGGGATGTGGGCGTCGCTGCCTAGGCCAGTATTTATCGCCCATCCTAATTAAGAGTCAACCACTTAAACCAATGACATGTCATCATCCTCCCTTAGATTCGCCAGCACGCACTCAAGTGCAGGACCCTGAAGAGCCACCCCTGACGCCAGAGGACCACCAGGCTTCATATGCACCTGCATTGTGAACCAGGCACCAGCACAGATACAGCACCTTGGTGGGCGTTAGATCATCGGCTAGAATGTCAGTGCACAGCGGTGAGGGCACTTCACACTCGCTTGAGGAGCAGGCGGAGACAGAGAGTGCCCATGGCACCAACAGTTGGAGGCCTGCTGGAAGCCAGGACAATGCTGAGTTGAAGGCAGATGATCAGCCTTTGGAGTCATCTTGACTCCAGGATGCCCAGTGGGATGTGTGGGAGGATCTGGTGGAGATCCATGAAGGTATGCGTGCCATGGTCTCTGTTGTGAAGGAGTCCATGCAGAGCATGAGCACTGCTTTGACCCTCATCGCTGAGCACACTGCCTCCTCCATTGAGAGAGTGGCAACTCACATGGAGAGGCAACTCCAGGGGCAGAATCAGGGGTTCCTGAGGAGCTGCAAGCCCTCACACAGGTAATGATCTCAAGAGGCCAGTACCAGTGTGGGGGATGGATGAGGTACCCAGTGTTCCAGCTAGGTGCCCGTCCAGCAATGGCAAGCAGGGAGGTCCAGAGTGACCTCATGTTGGCGCACAAGCTGCTTGATGTCTCTGCGAGCTCCTCTCAGGGCACTCTGGATGATGGAAGTAGCTCCTCCGCCCCTCTGCCAGTGACCGTGGCATCTGATGAGGCTGCGATGACTGGGGAAATGCCAGCCATGGCACTGGCTGCTCCCTCCTAGGTGGGGCCAGCACAGGCTTCACTGACCAGAGGACGACTGCCAAGGTCATTGAGGCCAACAGGACAGCAGAGTCAGCAGGCTGTCTCCAATGCCGTTGCCAGTGGAATGGGGTGTTGGTAACAAGAGACAGCACTCGTAAACATAAGTTTAAGGCACCGTGAGCACAAGAGGGACTGTTCACGGGTGATCTTCTGTTCTGCCACATTTTGTTAATATGTTTACTGGTGTGACCATTAACACCATACATTGTTTTGTTCATTTGATGTGAGGGTCAAATTGATATTAATTTTGCTTTTGTTTTAATGTCCTGAGAATGCTTCACTTGTTTTGCAGGTGCATGGTGCGCCAGTATGTAATGCTGGATGTGAGTGGCTCTAAATTTTATTGCACAGGCACTGAGTGGACTTTGTGTTCAAAGGAAAGGGTCATTTCCGGGATGGAGGCGGCAGCCCTGGCACGAGGTGGAAGCAGATCCCTGGCAGCCTTGCTGAAGGAGTGTTGGATCAAGGCGTCCCTGGTGCCTCCCTGGAGGTTACAGAGATCTGCCTCCACGCCCTCAGCGTTCTCCTCACCATGCTCCTCTTCTGTCTCACGACTGGATTCATCCTCTGTGGCCCGTGGAGCTGCCTCAAGATCCTCTTCCTCCAGTGGGTCCCCCCTTGCCAGAGCCAGATTGTGGAGAGCTCAGCATGCAACCACTATCCTGCAAGCTGCACTGGGACACCTTGCCTTCTCTGCCCTCTCTTCCTCCTCAGAGGAGGTGCCACCAGTGGAGCCCACAATCCCCATTACCAGGGTAACAGAAGGCTGTCTGATACCTGGACAGGTCCACACAGTCTGACTCCTCCGGGAGCCTTGGAGACACCAATGAATCCTGAAATGAAGCCTGGAAATGCTAAGAATGAAGCTCAGAACAGAAATGAAGCTATCAAGTTCAAATAAGCAACCAGTAACAAATTATCTCCTAAACTCCTCGCTACTCACACTGACAATGCTGCAGACCTTTTTTATCCCACCCTTGGATGAGGTTTTGTTAAAAGTGGGCTGCCCTCCTGCCCGTTTTGCCCGTGCGATGAGCGCGAAATCACACGGACAACATAAAATTACGAACAATTTTTAATGGCCTTAAGTGGCCTTTTAATTGTTGGCGGGCACAACTCCGACGCCTGCATGCACCCGCCGACCTGAAGATTGCTCGCGTGTGGGATGACGTCGGGACGCTGGCCCGATGTCACCTTGCGCTATTTCACGTCCGTTCGGGTCAGGCGCGTGGCTGCCCGGGAGGTGTAAAATTCTGCCCCATGATTCTTTGATGTTGGGCTTGTTTTCTTTTTAAAAAAAGGACATTATGGTGGTCTAAGTGAGGTTTCCAAGATCATGAAAGGGACTGATCAATGATCCAGAATTAAAGAGTTCAAATATCAGAGTTACAAGATGAAATCAGAAATTTGGGATTCAGAAAGGTGAAACTGTTTCACCAAAAGGGTGATGAACTAATAGAATTAGTTACCAGAGAAGGCCATTGAGTCAGGCACTGTTAATGCAACTGAGATAATTAGGTGTGTTTTCCAGATGCAGAAATGTCGAGGAACATGGTGAGAAGGTCAATGTTGAAAAAAGAAGCAGGCTTCTTGGGGTTAAATAACCTTGCTTTACCCTAAAAATTGTCATGTACATCTATTTTTAAATGCCCCTTTCATGTATTCTCATGCTATTAACATGAAGTATTAGGCAATTAATCAAGTAGGGAATGCCACATCGCTACCCTCTAAAGGATAATGGAGAGATTTCACTTGTTCAGCATTTCTAGCAAAACCAAAACCCTGATAATCCTGTTTGGGATTTCGCTACAAGTAGCAGACAGAAGAAATCACCGCCCACATGAAATCTGTGTGTATCTAATTCAAAACCTCAGAAACACCCACTGTTGTAACAATGGCACAATTAACTGAACAAATAATATTCTCTGGAAGGAGGAGTAGGGGTGGAGTAAAGAGGAAATGAAAAGTTAAATTTGCAGCGAATTTATAAACATACAAGGCTAAAAAATTACTGCTGGTAATGTTATCATATGAAAGCTTAATGTGCTCATATGAAACTGCTCATACCAAATTAAAATAAATAGGATAATGTCACCAGTAAAATAGTGGGGGAAACACTTTGATGTGAGGATATTCAGAGTTCATACAATATCCCTGCCAGAGTGGATCTGATGTAGCAGATCAACCATGTTCTTATTGAATGGCAGGCTTCAAGGGTCATATGGCCTACTCCTGTTCCTATTTCTTATGCTCGTAATTGCAATTTCCAGGTCATGGAATTATGCCTTTGGGATATGCAGCAGCATATTTGTATTTAAGTACAAACACAACCTAATTCCTTTGTAATAATTCCATGTCTCAAAGAAAGAAACTGATTTTGTTCCGTACATTTGAGTTGTTATGCATTAGCAATTTACAGAGATCTATTTGTCAGGTGTTACGTGAAAGAAAAATGTTCCTAAAGCTGCATATATCTTTCAGCTCTTGATCCAATATTAACAGTAGTTTAAAAGGATAATGTGAATCACGAGCAGCATCAATAATCAGCTTTCATTGAATTTAGTGTCTTTTATTCTAAACTGTCCAGGTACAGAGATTCAAAAAAAGCACCTCAGAGTGGGCCTTGACCACTGGGTGATCTGCCTCAGTGTCTTTTTGTCCAGCCAGTTAAATGTACACTTTAAAGGGTTCTCCTAAATATTCCAACAGGCAAAGCCATCAGACTTTTTAGACTATTATTACAGACAGATGAGAGAAGAAAACTGAACTCCTTTATTTTCTTGCTGTCTGTCCTTAAGCAGAGATGTTTTACTTTTTGAAATAGACTGTGGCATGTTTCAACCCTTTGTTTGTGCAGTCAATTTTAAAGTGACTCTCAGCAAACTCTCTTTAGGGTTAAATCAGAAATATTGTTTATTCATACATTCAAACCTGGGGGGGTTTGGTTATCACAACTACATGCACAAACAGAAGTACATAAGAAGGAGATAGCAGAGGAAAGAGTTTTACAACTAGGAATAACTTAGAACGAAAAAACCCAAAGCCAGAATTTCTACTCCCATTTGTTGCGGGCGTGTTTGGCAGCAGGTGCAGAAAATATTGCGAGATGGCCCTAGTCGCGTTTCCTGGCGATGTAAATCCAGGATGTTATTGGCCCCTCTGCCATCAATAGCAGGCTGCATTTCCTGCCAACCAACATCAAGAACTTAATTTTAATGCATTTGCATCTCATTAGTGTGCCCACACGCTGGAATCATGCCCCCACGCCAAATTTACCTCCCACATTGGTGTGACTTCAGAACGGCACAATTTATGACTGTCTTTAAAAGACGTGCACGTGGTGAGCTGAACTTCAACGGGAACTCGGAGGTGAGTGCACACAATCTTGCACAGTACTCGTGAAGATTGCCTGTAGGAAATCAAGGAAGAGGTGCCGTGCATTCAGTGGGGGTTGGGGGGGTCACAGGCGGTGCTGGGGCAAGGGCTCGAGTGCAAATGGGGACAGTGGGGTGTTGGGGGGGGGAAATGGCAGCACAGACTGATGGAAGCACTTAAGCACATGCCGGGAGGTGGGGGGTGGGGGGAGGGGGGATGAGGAAGTGGCCACGCACTTTGAAAAGCTTGTCAAAAATGATCATTCTTCAGCAGCTGAGGACGTTCACCAGGAGCTCCATTGGTATGCGTGGAGTCGGGCCTCTGAAACATTTCTGCCCATTCAAGCAATGCAAAAGCATGAATGTGCCACCAGATGGTCCAGAACATTTCACCACTCGGGCACAGACTGCATTTTAGCGAGCTGCAGAACAATTGGACGACTGGGCCAGTTGTAGAATCCCCTTGCAAAAGGTGGGCATGGAACAGTCACTGATGGAGATGCTCAGAGTAATGTATTTATTCAGGTTTGGACCAGTAACCCTTATGGTTCAAGCTAACAGTGCAGCCTAGCAGTGCAGGTTAGAAGGATGCCTGAGCTGAGAGTACAGCATGCAATCGAGTGGCCTAAGCTGCCACCAATCAGTCAAGTGAAGTGGGCCGGATGTGGTAGGGTTTCAGACAGCCATGAAGCGCACTAAACACTGGCTATCCAAGTGGTGGCCAGTACTCTCTGGCATGCGTGAAGGGGCCTTGAAATGTAGCCAGAACCAGAGACTTAACCAAGAGAGGTCCTCAGGAGACACATGCTAACCCTTGTGTCTCTCTCTTTGATACTGCAAGAGGATAACATCAGGATCATGGAGACATGGTGATCTAGCGGTATGCCTCATGGCTTACAGGGAGCAGAGAAGAAGAAGATTGCAATGGAGGCTTCTGGCTCAGCAAATGGAGGAGCCTGTAGATGAAGGGGTGGCAGGGCCTCCTCCAGAAGCAGTTGAAGATCCACAGTGAGCCATCACTCATAGGCGCCTCACTGGAACCAGGGTCCATAGATGGTTCTTGTAATTTCTGTGGATGAGGGAGAACAAATGTTGCCAAAGACTGTGCATGCCTAGGGACCTAGTCACTCACATATGCCACCTGCTACAGGATTTGGCACCCTGGGCACTTGGAGGGCATCCACTGCCAGTGGTAGTGAAAGTGACCGCGGTGCTCAATTATTATGCCAGGGGCTCCCTTCCAGGGCTCCACAGGTGACCTGTGTGGGATCTTGTAAGTCTCCATCCACAAGTGCACTCAGGAGGTCATAGACACCATCTTCGTGAAGGCACACAACTTTGTGCATTTCGACCTGGATCAGGAAAGCCAGGAATCAAGAGCATTGGGATTGGCACTGGGATCTCTGGTTTTCCGCCAGTGCAGGGTGTCATCGACTGCACTCACATGGCACTTGGATCTCCATGGCAACAAGCAGACCAGTATGTGAACCACAAGGGATTCCACTCGCTAAATGTTCAGCTGGTCTGCGACCATAACAAGTGCATTATGTAGGTTTGTACAAGATACACCAGGAGCATCCATGACTCGTACATCCTTAGAAGGTCACAGATCCCTGGCACCTTCCAGGATCCACAGAGGTTGCAGGGTTGGCTTCTCAGGGACAAGGGCTACCGACAGAGGACATGGCTGATGACGCCAATGCGGCGGCCTCAGAGCACAGCAGAGAGACAATACAATGAGGCTCATGCCGCAACCCGGACTTTGGTGGAGCACACGATTGGCATCTTGAAAATGAGGTTCCGGTGCCTGGACAAGTCTGTTGGAGCACTGCAACACAGTCCACCAAGGGTGTCACACATCTTCGTAGCTTGCTGCGCGCTACACAACATGGCATTGCAACGGGGGGAGGATCTGGCCGAGGAGGAAATGGAAGAGCTGCACATCTGCTCTAATGAGGAGGACGTCAAAGGGGTTGAGGGTGATGAGGCCCTGGAAAGTGAGGATGTCAGCAATGAGACATTCTTGGGAGTTTATTTACAATTGTGAACATTAAGTACAAGTGATTAACACCCGTGCCCAGGCTGTACAATTACATCTTCTTAACTTTCCTAACCCTGCCGCTACATCTTGGTGCTCTGTCCACACCCACAGCGGAGGTGGAGGCAGCCTGCTGACTGCTATGATGTCTTTGGCGGGTGTCCTCTGGACGGCTGAGACCTGGAGGGCCCCTGCCTGCTTTTGGGGTTCATCTGTGTGGCAGTGGCACCCTCCTCAGCCTGTGGAGCTGGAGCTGCGGGGCTCACAGGAAGAGGGGATCCAGATGGGCCGGACACTCCTGGAGCCACCTGGGTGGATGGCCCTGGGGTGTGCACCTGCTGACCCTCCTTCCTATGGGTGCCCAAGGGCCCCTGCCTGACCCCTTGTGAGGAAAGGGCAGCTGGAATGAGTTTGAGCTGCCCCACCCCCCTCTTGCGTTGACACTGATAGATGCCAGCAAGTGCCACAGCGATGGAGTTCAGCCCGCACAGCAGTGCAGGACCAATGTCCTGGACCAAGATCTCCATGATGGCCACCATCCTACCAGTGTTGACCTCGGTGCGTTGGCATGCCGGCGCTATCACCTTAGGCTGAAGGCAGACGGACTCCTCCATCATGCCTTGAGTGCAGTGGACATCCCTTCTTGATGTTCCTGAGCTTGCCTTTGCAGCTCCAGCAACTGAGGTAGAACAGAGTCCTGAGGCTCGTAATTTGACTCGGACTCAGCAGATTCCTGGCCTACAGCTGTCCTCTGAGTGCCAGCACCCTTGCATTTCCCTGCCTCCACCTGCTGTGGATCAAATAATGCAGTGTGCACACCGGATTGTGCCCCCGAGGCTAATCTAAAACTAGGTCCCACCAAGGCGTGTGTCTCTGTGCTGCTGGAGGGTGTGGGTGAGCGCTGTGACGGGTCTTCCATTGGCATGTCTGCAGATTTCTCTTTCAAGTTGTCCTCAGGACTGGAGTCGATGACCTGGCTCATGGCTGCCCCCGACTGCTTCTTGGATGTGCCTGTGATAGAAAAGAGAGATAATTAGTGCATGACAGGGGAATGCGAAACTGGAGACATCACTCACAGTATGGTTGTCTGATGGATGTTGCCGTGCAGGATCCTCAGTTGGTTGAGCGCTGCCGACCTTACTGTCTGTGCAAGAACATCCTCACCAGCCAGCTGGATGGCCCTATTTTCAAAGGTTGTGGAGACCTTGATGTCAGGCATGCTTCCCCCAGTCTGGGACATCTCCCTCTTGTTGTGGGCTAGCTTATGAAGACAGATGGAGAGAGTGTAAGCAAGATGTCTGCCAGGCATGTGTGGAGAAGGATGCCTGGCATGTGTGGAGCCTGAGTGGTGCCATGTACGGCATGAGGACTTGATGAGGGGAGATGAGGGTGTTTGCGAGAGAGTGAGTGATGATGTCCCTTGAGCTGGCAGTGAGTGCGAACCCTATGGATGTGTGATGGGTTTGTGAGTTGAGAGTGATGAGAAGAATAACTTACCCTGACAGAATGGATGAGATCCTCTTGTGGCACTGGGTGGCTCTTCTCTTTTGGAGGGTGCTGGTGCTCACCACCGTCTCCCATGCTGGATTGGTGAGCTTGTGGTTGGTCTTCGCCCAAAGTGGGGATAGTGGAGTTCGCAGCAGGCTTCCACTGCGTCCAGTTGGCATCCCAGAGATGTGTCACTAAATTTGGGTGCTGCTGCCTTTTTTGCTTTTGGGGCCATCTGTCACCTGGAACAGTCCTCTGGCCTGAAGACATGAAGTAGACTGCAATCTGGTGCACTTTAAATATGGTGTCCTGAGCGAGGAAGCACTGAGGTCACGGCATGGCAGTCAAATCTGAGCCCGCCCACCAGCAATCCGGTGTGTTTCCCGTACATGCATTATTAATGAGGCAGGATGTGCTGGGAACTGAACGATATGGTGCAAAAACCCGTCATTGCGGTCAGCGGGAAAAAAGTTGTTTTTCATGCTCACTTCCGTACTTAGGGCAATTCAGGGAAAATTCCCCCAAAGATAGGAATATTAATTCACGTGAATGTTAGGGTCCAGAATGTCATAGTCCAATGAGGGTTCCTTCACATAGGAAATAAAGTAGGAGTAAACTTACAAGGAACATAAAAGTAGACTGTAAAAGCTTCTATAAGTAAAAAGAAAAAGATTAGTGAAAACAAATGTAGGTCCCTTACAGTCCAAAATGGGAGAATTTATAATAGGGAACAAGGAAATGGCAGAGCAATTAAACAACTACTTTAGTTTTGCCTTCACAGAGGAAGACACAAGTAACTTTGCAGAAATGCTGGGGAACCAAGGGACTAGTGAAAAGGAGGAATTGAAGGAAATTAGTATTACTAAAAAAATAGTGCTGGCAAAATTAATGGGTCTGAAAGCTGATAAATCCCCAGGGCTTGATAATCTACATCCCAGGGTACTAGACGAGGTGGCCATGAAAATAGCGGATTCTTTGCTTGTTATCTTCCAAAATTCTGTAGATTCCAGAATAGTCCCAGCAGATTGGAGTGGGGAAAATGCAACCCCATTATTTAAAAAAAGGAAGGAGGGAGAAAATAGGGAATTACAGACTGGTTAGCCTAACATCAGTAGTAGGAAAAATGCTAGAGTCTATTATAAAGGATGTGATAGAAAATATCAACAGGATTAGATGAAGTCAACGTGGATTTATGACAACCTACTGGAGGTTTTTGATGATGTAACTAGCAGAATAGATGAGGGAGAAACAGTAGATGTGGTGTATTTAGATTTTTAGAATGCTTTTGATAAAGTCCCACATAAGAGGTTAGTGTGCAAAATTAAAGCACATGGGATTGGGTATAATATATCAGCTTGGATTGAGAATTGGTTAGCGGACAAGAAACAGAGACCAGGAATAAATGGGTCTTTTTTGGAGTGGCAGGCAGTGAATAGTGGGGTACTGCAGGAATCAGTGCTTTGGTCCCGGCTATTCATAATATATATCAATGACTTGGATGAGGGACCCAAATGTAATATTTCCAAGTTTGCTGATGATGCGAAACTTGATGGAAATGTGAATGGTGAGGAAGGTGTTAAGAAAAGTTGAGTGAGTGGGCAAATACATGGCAGATGCAGTATAACGTGGATAAGTGTGAAGTTATCCACTTCCGTAGGAAAAACAGAATGGCAGGGTATTACTTAAATGGTGATAGATTGGGAAATGTTGATGTACAAATGTACCTGGGTGTCCTTGTACACCAATCACTGAAAGAAAGCATGCAGGTGCAGCGAGCAGTTAAGGAGACAAATGGTATGTTGACCTTCATTGCGAGAGGATTTGAGTACAGGAGCAAGGATGTCTTCCTGCAGCTGTACAGGGCCTTGGTGAGACCACACCTAGAGTAGTGTGTGCAGTTTTGGTCTCCTTACCTAAGAAAGGATATACTTGCCATAAAGAGAGTGCAGCGAAGGTTCATCAGACTGATTCATGGGATGGCAGGATTGTCGTATGAGGAGAGATTGGGCCGAGTAGGCCTGTATTTACTGGAGTTTAGAAAAATGAGAGGGGATCTCATTGAAACATAAAATTCTGACAGGGCTGGACAGGCTGAATGCAGGGATGATGTTTCCTCTGGCCGGGGGGGGTTCTAGAACAAGAGGTCATAGTCTCAGGATAAGGGTAGGCCTTTTAGGACTGAGATCCAGGACATCACTGCAGGAGTTCCTCAGGGTAGTGTCCTAGGCCCAACTATCTTCAGCTGCTTCATCAATGACCTTCTCTCAATCATAAGGTCAGAAGTGGGGATGTTCACTGCTGATTGCACAATGTTCAGCACCATTCACAACTCCTCAGATATTGAAGCAGTCCATGTCCAAATGTAGCAAGACCTGGACAATGCCCAGGCTTCAGCTGACAAGTGGCAAGTAACATTCACGCCACACAAGTGTCAGGCAATGACCATCTCCAACAAGAGAGAATCCAACCATCGCCCCTTGACTCTCAATAGCACTACCATCGCTGAATCTCCCACTATCAACATCTTGGGGGTTACGATTGAAACTGAACTGGACTACCCATATAAGTACTGTGGCTACAAGAGCAGGTCAGGGTTATGAATCCTGTGGCGAGTAACTCACCTCCTGACTCCCCAAAACCTGTCCACAATCTACAAGGCACAAGTTAGGAGTGTGATTCAATACTCTTCACTTGTCTGGATGAGTGCAGCTCCAACAACACTCAAGAAGTTCAACACCATCCAGGACAAAGCAGCCCACTTGATTGGCATCCCATCCACAAACATTCACTCCCTCCACCACTGACAAACATTGGTAGCAGTGTGTACCATCTACAAGATGCACTGCAGAAACTCACTAAGGCCCCTTGGACAGCACCTTTCAAACCTACAACCACCACCTAGAAGGACCAGGGCAGCAGATACATGAAAACACCAGCACCTGGAAGCTCCCCTCCAAGCCACTCACCATCCTGACTTGGAAATATATCGCCGTTCCTTCACTGTCGCTGGGTCAAAATCCTGGAGTCCATCCCTAACAGAATTGTAGGTGTACCTACTCCGCATGGACGCAGCGGTTCAAGAAGGAAGCTCACCACCACCTTCTCAAGCGCAATTAGGGTTGGACAATAAATGCTGGTCCATTCAGTGACGCCCACATCCCTTGAACAAAGAAGAAAAAGACGAGAAATTTCTTCACTCAGAAGGTGGTGAACCTGTGGAATTCTCTACTACAGAAGGGTGTGGAAGCCAAGTCACAATATATTTAAGAAGGAAATATATTTCTAGACTCTTAAGATGTCAAAGGGTATGGGGAAAGGGCAGGAGTATGGCGTTGAGATAGAGGATCAGCCGTGATCATATTGAATGGCGGAGTGGGCTCAAAGGGCTGAATGACTCCCCCACCCCCCGCTCCTATTTTCTATGTTTCTTCATTTCTATGTTTCAACTAGCTGAGAGCAGGAGTTGCCAAATTCCTTCAAAATTGGTGATGACACAGCAAAATGAGGTTGGTATACAGACACTTGGTCCGCTGTACAGGCAATAACAGGAATCTTCCAGAGAACCAGGCTTCGAGGAGGTTTAGACCTAAGGCAAGCTTTGTTGTCAGCCTGGAGTCCTGCTTTGGTGTTGACAGACTAGATATTAACAGCAGCCCTGGGAGTCCAGGAATGTAACATTACAGCTTTATAAAAGCCAAAGGAGCTTAGGTCATGTGGTGTTATCCATTGATGAGTCAGTTTCAGGTTAACCATATGTTTCTATGTCTCTGGTCAAAATCCATTGTTCACCTTAGGAAATAGATGGTGGCTATCAGTGCTCCACAGGTACAATGAGTTTCGATGGCTCTCTCTCTTTTTGTAATAAGTCCAGGCTGAGGAGACAGACCACCTGCTGCTCCCTTGTTTCATTGACTGTAATGGGTCCACAAAATGTTAGATGTGAGATTCCACAAGGATGAGGGTTGAGCTTTGTCCTGTAATTACTTTTAGAAGGTTCCAGAACTGTGGCCAATTTGTAAATCATATGACCTATGGCAGCCATGTTTTTGGTCCAGCAAATAAGCAGAAAGTAAGGTTTGATTTAAACAGTTTATAATCACTTTCATGCTTTATGGACATAACAATAAACTAATGCTTACAGATAACAGAATGGACACCAAATCAAGCTGAAAACATTAAATATGTCTAAGTTATTTTGGGCTCATTCTCAAATAAATCAGCTGCACATTTAGATCATTGGTGTTTTGGAGGAACCTTCCCATCGCAACACGTATGGTAAAAAGAATATAGTGTCTCTCTGCGCAAGAGCAATGCCATTTTTGGATCTCACCATTGAAGTGACCGCACAGAAAATGTATCTGTGCATATGATTCAGAGTGAAAAACTGCAGATAATGTGCATCTGGTCTCCGCATCTCCCTAAAACAGACCTCCTGCTTCACTGGCTCTGAGGGAAGGGAACACATGCATATTCTGAAACTCCACTCGAGGGAAGCTTAAAGTATTCACTAGAGAGTAATTAACAAAATATAAATGAAACCACAGGGGAAGTGGTCAAACTAAGGAAATTAAAGCACTAAGAATCATGTCAAATTCAATAAACAAATACCATCTCGTCAGAATCATTATATTAATTACTCAACTTAAAGTAACATGACAAGCAAGAGGAACAGCATATTACAGCTTGAAACTTAGGTGGGGTGGAAAATGCAAACACGGTGGGCTAAATTCACATAACAGACTAGAACACACTATAACATCAATTTAGAATTTTTTGGCTCATTAAGCCTGAACTTTCCATAGACCACATGTAATCTACTCTATTGGGAACTCGACACAATTTAATCTGCTACAAATTTGAGTCTTCGCTAGATACCCATTTCTGTTCAGCTGCATTAGTCGTTCCCCTGAATGGTTTGAGCATCTTACTTTGATGAGAATTTCTCACACTGGCCTATATCTACTTCTGCAATAGCGAATTCAGGGGTGTAAAAATAGAACTTCTTTGTGACCTGGACTGGGTATTAGTGACTTCTGCATGTGTCCTCCCTCAATTTCTCTGGAGGCGGATTGAGCAAACAGTTGGTGAGGCAAGACCAGGTACAAATCAATAAACTGCATTATTGCAGAATAAGGTGGACGTATCGAGCAGTTACAATCAGATTCACTTAATTCAATTTGGACAACTTATTTTTGTATAATAACGCAAAAAAAAGAGTACACCAGATTTGCCGAAATCAGTAAGTGGTCTTACTTCAACAAAATGACATTCAACTATTGTTCAGTAGTTCTGAGAGCAGAAGTTTACCGGCCCTGTGGAGATGGGCTTGGAGGTGGGGTAAAATGGCAGGGGGACACGTCAGAGCGGGAGTCCGATGCCTTCCTGCCACCAGGCAAATTTCCCAGGAGCAGTCAGGTAGCAAGATAGGGAACACACAGGTCAGAGACAGGCAGGCAATTGAGGCTGTTAAGCTGCCAATTGACAGTGATTTTGAAGTGCCTGTTAAATTTTCCCTGGGATGCAGGGGTTCAACGGAGTGTCTCGCCTGCTGTAAGGAGGTGAGAGCTGAGTAACAGGTGAATGCTGAGGACTAATCAAAGCATTGCAAATTGGAGGAATTGCACAGTTTGAGCCCATATAGAAGGGCACTTCCTATTGAAAGCATGTCTCCAAGGTTCGCTTCAGCTAGTGCAGGCAGCATTAGGGGCTTGAGAGGTTTTGAGCCTTGAGGGCTCCAATTCTCAATTGGTGTTATGCAATCAGGGTTTGACTCCTTGTTACGGACAGAGGGACAGAGGAGAGATGATAGGGATGGCTCCCCTTTTTTCCACCTCTCGACTGATCAAAGACAGCATGTTTAAAAAAAGTGTTTTAACCTCTGAGTGCTGTAATTGTTAGCAACAGGCAAATGACAGGTTTTCTCGTACATTTTAAAAGAAAGATGTGTTTATTATTCAACACCTGAATATATGCATCCACTCTCACACTCATAAACACACTCTCAAGAAAAGACTGTGGTTATAGAAATAGGATGTGTTTAGCTCTTAGAATTTCAAGAGTTCTTTGTTACACTTGGTTTTCCCCTGGGGTGAAGAGTCATGACAATGCAGGCCTGTAATCTCTTTTTTTGCCCACTGAAATTAAGAGTCTGGAGGTTGGAAAATTGATTTGTTGTTATTATCTGCAGTAGCAGATTTCTCTTGTTCCACACCAGTCAACGTGCCCTAGTGAAGCCCTGTAGCGAAACCCTGGCATGATTCCTCATTTAGAGAGTGAAGGCCAACCCAAGTCTCTGCCTACGGGTGTTTAATAGGCAGGGTCTTTTTCCCTCACTGGTCCAGATGTTTCTGTCCCTGTCTGAAAAGAATATGCCTTATTAAATTTGCCTATCAGAAACATAGGGCAGAATCATGCATGCCCACTGGTATCGGGCATATTCAGTGGCATGAGCTCACTATATGGCAAGAAGGCCAAAAATCGGTTTCATGACATCGTGATACCAGATCATCCGATCAGACCGTCGATGGTGAGCCGCATTCGCCACCATCAGGCATTGGGAACCTCATTATAATATATCAGCATATCATCATAAGGCTAGCCCGCCAGACTAATCCCTCACCACTGGATCCTCTGTCCACGCTGGTGGGAAAACACGTCGGTGCAGAACACGTCTTGACAAGTGTGACGTGCAGAAGTCGGGACTTACCACCAGGGCCTTGCCCACATCACAGACAACCGAGGAGTAGGAGGTGCTGGAGCCTGACAGCAATGGCACACTGGGGGAACGTCCGTGACATGCTGGGTGGATTCTCATGGACAGGGCCCTGCTGCAAAGTAGCTTACAGAAGTTGGAAAGTCACCATTGATGCTCACAACGATGATGGTCGAGGGGGTGGGAGAGGAAGATCTAGGATCAACTGGGAGAGGAAGAGGTATCGGGGGCGTGAGGTTGGGAGGGGGGAATGAGGGTGTCAGGGGCATGTGGTTGTGGGGGCAAGAGGATGTTGTGAGGGTAAGGTTGGGAGGGGGAGGGGCTAACAGGAGAAGATAGCAATTGTGGAGGTAGGTGTAAGGGAGGTGGGAGGTATTACAGAAGGAGTTTGGAAGGGAGTAGGAATGCAGAGAGGGGAAGGGGTCCATGGGGAGGAAGGAGTGTGGAGTTGGGAGGGAGTAAGGGTGGAGGAAGAAGTAAGAGTGAAGTAAGGAATTGAGAGGGGGGGAGGACTAAGGGCGACGGAAGAAGTAAGGGTGTCTGAGGGAGTCAGGAAGAAGGAGGGAATAAGCAGGGGAGGAGTCTGGGGAAGTGGGAGGACTGAAGGAGGGGGAAGGGGTTCCAGGGGGAAGGGGTTCAGAAGGGGGGGAAGGGGTTCAGAGGGAAGGAAGGGGTTCCAGGGGAAGGGGTCCGGAGGGGGGAAGGAGTTCTGGGGGGAAGGGTTCCAGAGGGAAGGGGTCTGAAGTGATGATGTCCAGGTGAATGTGCAAGGGAGGGGACTGATGGGTCCATGACTGCCTCCTGGGGAGTGAACTGAGGGTGGGTGTGGTTTGAGAAAATGGTGAGAATGACTGAGGGCAGGGGGAGGCGATAGTGTGGGAGGGTGAGGGTTTGATGGTAGTGCTAGAAGGGATGGCAAGGGTGGCTGGTGGGAACTCGGAGGCAGAAATGGACTCTCGGGATGGGAAGGAGGAGTTTGGGGAGCTATATGTGGATGGAGGTGAGATTTTCGGGAAGGAAGAGAATGTGCATGTTCACCTGGACATCCCCGAAGGAAAAGAGTTGTGGATGGTAGGTCACGGAGGGGAGTTGGGAGGTGATGCCAGGAGGTCAACAGTGATGGGAGAAAGGAAATGGGTGACCGGGGGAGGGGAAAAGAAAGGAGAGTGCACGAAAAACTGAATCCAGACCGTGCTGTCCAAATCGAAAGTGAAGCGAGAGTTGTGGTGGGTGAGATCAGGTGCTGCATGGGAGTGTGATCATTGGATGGATGGAGATGCAGGTCAGCTCAGATGGACAACTGAAAGTGAACCCCAGCAGGCAGCATTGAAAATACTCAGGACAGTGAGGTGAGGGTGATACGTGAAGGATCCGCGTGCGCGGGAGAGTGTTCGCCTTGCCACACACACAATTCCCCCTTCAGAATCACTCATGGGCCAGCTGCTCCCTCAGTGGTGACTGAGGGCGAGGTTGAGGGGCTCACAGACAAAGGTGGGGGAGGGAAGCAGCCGCACATTCAGGGAACCTTGTATTAAGTGCGTATTCTTCCACAGCTGAGACAGTTCAGGCGCAGCCACATTGACATGCTTGGAGTCGGGCCTCTAGCTTATCTGCCCACTCAAGCAACGCAGAGGCATGAAAGTGCTACCAAATTCTCCTGAAAATTTCGACCCTGGAGCACAGACTGCAAACTAATAAGTGTTTTAGGGGCTGCAGAACAATTGGATGACTGGGCACATTGTACAATCTCCTTGCTAAAGCTGGCTATGGAGCAGTCATTGGTGGAGGCGCTCACAGCCCCTTGCAATGTCAGTATCATGGTTTGGACCAGTCTCTCCCATGGTTCAAGCTAACAGTGCAGCCTTGCAGTGCGGGTTAGGAGAATGCCTGCGCCTGAGCTGAGAACACAGCGTGCAGCCCAGTGGGCAAAGCTACCGCCAATTGGTCAGGTGGAGTGGAGTGGAGGTGGTGCGGTTTCGAACAGCCACGCAGTGCACAATCTCTGGCCATCCAAGTAGTGGCCAGCACTCTCCGGGATGTATTAAGGGGCCTTCAGACTTAACCAAGACAGGTTCATATTACACCCATGCTAACCCACTTGTCTCTCTCTTTCATCCTGCAGGAGGAGTACATCAGGATCATGGAACCTATTGAACTAGCTGTATGCCTGATGGCCTACAGAGGGCAGAGACGGCGGAGAAGGGAGCGATGGAGGCGCCTGGCTGTGCAGAGGCAGGAGCAGCAACCTCAGGAAGAAGGGGCAGCTGGGGCTCCCACACACGCTGTCAGTACCTAGCGACACCCAGGGTCTACAGATGCTGCCTTTCATTCCTGCAGATGACTGGGAACCAGTGTCACCAGAGACTGCGCATGTCTAGGAACTGGTCGATCACATTTACCATTTACTGCAGGATTTGGCGCCACAGGGACATGGAGGGCATCCACTGCCAGTAGCCGTGAAAGTGGTCACGGAGCTCAATTTCTATGCCAGTGGCTCCTTTCAGGCTTCCACAGGTGACCTCTGTGGGATATCACAATCTGCCACCCACAAATGTATCCATGAGGTCACAGATGCCACCTTTGCGAGGGCACACAACTTTGTGCTTTTCACCTGGGACCAGGACAGCCAGGATGCAAGAGCGATTCACCCAGATCTCAGGTTTCCCACAGGTGCAGGGTGCAATTGACTGCACTCATTTGGGGCTCAAATCTCCATCGCTTGGTGGACTACATCAACCGCAAGGGCTTCCACTTGTTGAATGTGCAGCTGGTGTGTGACCACCAGAACCGCATCCTGCAAGTGTGAGCATGATTTCCATGATGTCAACAATTCCTATATCCTCAGTCAGTCACAAATCCCTGGCATCTTCCAGGGTCCACAGAGGCTGTAGGGTTGGCTCCTCGGTAACAAGGGCTACACACAGAGGCCATGGCTGATGACACCCGTGCAGCAGTCTCAGACTGCAGCAGAGCGATGCTATAGTGAGGCTCATGCTGCAACTCGCAACTTGGTGGAGCAAGCCACCGGGATGCTGAAGATGAGGTTCCAGTACCTGGACCGGTCTGATGGAGCCCTGCAATATAGTCCATAGAGGGTGTCACCCATTGTCATCGTCTGCTGCACCCTTTACAACCTGGCGCTGCAACGGGAAGAGGAGCTGGCTGAGGAGGATATGGAGGAGCTGGAGGTCTACTCTGATGAGGATGCCGACGGGAGCGAGGGCGAGGAGGTCCTCGAAGGTGACCGTTATGGCAATGAGGCCCTCACACTGGCTAGATGAGGCAGGCGTGCTCAGGAGGCCCGCATAGCTGCTAGTTTGTGGATAATGATGATGAGTGAGGTGAGGTGACCCCATAGACCCTCACATTGCACCTATGAATGTTTGACTCCAGTCTGGCTTATAGCAGTGCGAATACCGTCTGTGAGAATGCTCCTTCCATGGAGATGCAGTGGAGGCCCTAATAGTCTCTTGATTGCAGGAGGATGATGACAACATGCAGTGAGGACACTCTATAGATCTTCGCATAGCCTCTAAGAATGTCTGACTCCTGTCTGTCCGAGGGCATCTCACTTGCACCTGGGATCAGTGTCATGTCATAGTGACGCAGCCATGAAACTTTAGA
The DNA here is from genome assembly GCF_964194155.1 of Cetorhinus maximus. Taxonomy (NCBI): domain Eukaryota; kingdom Metazoa; phylum Chordata; class Chondrichthyes; order Lamniformes; family Cetorhinidae; genus Cetorhinus; species Cetorhinus maximus. The sequence continues at coordinate 56,286,950 of NC_135883.1, forward strand.
AGCATCTGATCTTTCGTCTGCCTTCAGCACTGAGCCCTTCAGAAGCACAGCGTCACTGGTCCCAGATGCTGAAGAGATGGGGGCCAGCCCCACCTTAAAGGTGCTGAGAGCACACAGAGAGAATGATGGAACTCTGTGACTGCCTGCCCACTACATTCTGGTAGCAATGACAAGCACCATCGAGGTGCAGGCAACAGTAATGTTTCCAGGGATTGCAAGGCCGGACCATCATTTTGGTCTGAAGGCTGCACAGAGCACAGGGAAGAGGACCTGCCTTTATCTTGTGCAGAAAGGTTTCACATCTGAGTGACAAGAACACTGCTCATCAAAACATAGGCAGGGAGACATACTTGGGAGTTTATTGCCAATAGTGAACAGTATGTATAAGTGACTAATACCCATACCCAGGCAGTGCAATTAATTCTTCTTACCTATGTCTTGTTGCTCCTGGGACATCCACAACAGAGGTGGAGGCAGCCTGCTGACTGCAACGCCCTGTCTGTGATGGCTTTGGCGGCCGTCCTCTGGTGGGCTGAGACTTGGGGGGCCCCAGCCTGTTTTTGGAGTTCTGCTGTGTGTCAGTGGCACCCTCCTTGGCCTGTGGAGCTGGAGTTGCTGAGGTCACAGGAAGAGGGGAGTCGGATTGGCCAGACAATCTCAGAGGCACCTGGGTGGAGTGTGCACCTGCTGATCCTCCTCCCTATGGGTATCCGAGGGCCCCAGGGTCTCTCGTTGAGGGGAAGGGGTAGATGGAGTGAGATCGAGCTGCCCGGCACCCCTCTTGCATAGACACTGATGGAGGCCAACTATGTAGTCTGTGATGGAGTTCAGCCCACGCAGCAGTGCAGGACCAATGTCCTGGACCAAGGTCTCTATGGCAGGCGCCATTCTACCAGTGTTGACTTCGGTACATTGGCATGCCAGCGCTATCACCTCAGGCTGAAGGCGGACGGACTCCTCCATCATGCCTTGCAATCTGAGGGGTGCAGCGAACATCCCTTCCTGATGTTCCCTAGTTTGCCTTTGCAGCTCCAGCAACTGAGATATGACCGATTCCAGAGGCTCGGCATCTGTCTCAGACTAAGCAATATTTTGGCCTCCAGCAGTCCTCTGAGTGCTGGGGACCTGGGAAGTCCCTGCCGCCACCTGCTGTGAATCAAACATTGCAATGTGCTCACCAGATTGTGATCCCAAAGCTACTCTAGGTAGCACCGAGGTGTGTGTCTCTGCACTGCTGGAAGTTGTGGGTAAGCGCTGTGATGGGACTTCAAGGAGAGTGCCTTCAGGTTCCTCCTCAGAGGTTTCTTCCGGGTTTGATTGGAGACTCTGGGTCATCGACTCTGTCTGCTGTTTCCCAGATGTGCCTGCGAAAGCAAGGAGAGATAATTAGTGCATGGCAGTGGCCTGTGAAAGAGGACACATCACTCACGGCATGGTTGTCTGATGGATATTGCATTGCTAGAGCACCGTGGACCTCACTATCAGCACAGGAACAGTCCAGATCGTCGCAGGCCAGCTGGATGGTTCTGTTTTCAAAGTCCATGAGGGCCTTGATTTCAGGCATTCCTCCACCAGTCTGCAACCTCTCCCTTGTGTGCCAGCTTGTCCTGTATGAATAGAGATGGAGAAAGTGTAAGCAGGACGCCTGCCAGACCAGTTGATAAGTATGCCTGGCAAGTATGGGTGTTGAGTGGTCCCATGGATGGGATGAGGACAATGATGGCAAGTGTGAGAGAGTGAGTGGTGATGTCCCTTGAACCAGCAGTGAGTGAGGTCCCTCTGGATGTGTGATGGGTTTGAGTGTGTGAGTTGAGAGTGATGAGAAGAGTGACTTACCCTGGCAGAGAGAGGAGATCATTCATCCTCTTGCGGCACTGGGTGGATGTCCTCTTTTGAAGGGCTTTGGCGCTGACCACCGCTGCCATCACCGCCCAAGCCTGGTTAGTCATGCCACTGCCCATCCTGCAACCAGAGCAGGGCTTGAGGGCATCCCAGCAGGACTCCACAGCATCCAAAAGGCCTTCCCATGATATGTGGCTGAACCTGGGGGCTGCAGTCTTTTTGCCTTTCATGGACATCTTCCCTGCAGCAGTCAGGGTCTCGAAGCACGGAGATGTGTGTGCCCGGCTGGACTTTAAATATGGTGGCCGGTGTGATGAAGTGGCAAGGTGATAGCGGGCGGGTGAATGAGAGTCTGCCTGCCATGGAAACAGCATGTTTCCCAGGAATGCATAAATTCCGCCCACAGAGTCACAGAATCTTTACAGTGCAGAAGGAGGCCATTCAGCCCATCGAATCTGCACTGGCTCTCTGAAAGAGCATTCCACCTAATCCCACTCCTCTGCCTTATCCCCGTAACCTTGCACATTCTTTCTTTTCAGGTAGCAATCCAATTCCCTTCTGAATACTTTGATCAAACCTGCCTCCACCACCCTTGCAGGAAGTTTGCTCCAGACTCCTACCACCCTTTGGGTGAAAAAACTTTTCCTCACATCACTTCTACTCCTTTGGCCAATTATTTTGAATCTGTGCCCTGTAGTTCATGATGCTTTCTTGAGTGGGAACAGTTTCTCACTATTTACCCTGCCCATACCCCTCAGGATCTTGAATACCTCTATCAAGCCTCCTCTCAGCCTTCTTTTCTCTAAGGAAAATAGTCCCAAACTCTCCAATTTATCCCCATAGCTACAGTTCTTTATCCCTGGAATCATTCTTGTGAATGTCTTCTGTTCTCTCTCCAATGCTTTCACATCCTTCCTCAAGTATGGTGCCCAGAACTGGACACTGTACTCTAAATGAGGCCTAACTAGTGTCTTCTACAAGTTCAACATTATCTCCTTACTCTTGTACTCAATGGCCCCATTAATAAAGCCTAAGATAATATATGCTTTAGTAACTGCTCTCTCAACATGCCCTGCCACCTTCAATGACTTATGTACATATACACTGAGGTCCCTCTGTTCATGCACCTCCTTTAGAGTTTCTCCCTTTGTCTCTCCATATTCTTCCTGCTAAAATGAATCACCTCACACTTCACTGTGTTGAACTTCATCTGCCACTTGTCTACCCAATATACCAACATGTCTATGTCCTTTTGAAGTTCAAGACTATCCTCATCACAGCTGACAACATTTCCAATCTTTGTATCATCTACAAATTTTGAAATCATGCCCTGAGCACCAGTCTAGGTCATTAATATATATCAGGAAGAGCAAGGGTCCCAACACTGACTCCTGGGGAACTCCACAACAGATCTTCCTCCAATCTGAAAAACAACCATTTATCATTACTGTCTGTTTCCTGTCACTCAATCAATTTCTTATCCAAGTGCCTACTTTCCCTTTTATTCCATGAGCTAGAATTTTGCTCACAAGTCTGTTGCGTGGCACTGTATCAAATGCCTTTTGAAAATCCATGTACACCACATCAACACCGTTTCCCTTATCAATCTTTTCTGTTATCTCCTCAAGTTAATTATACACGATTTTCCCTCAATGAATCCATGCTGGCTTTAATTATCCTGTACTTGTCTAAGTGACTTTTGATTTTGTCCCGAACGATAGTTTCCAGAAGTTTCCCTACCAGTGAAGTTAGACTGGTCTACAGTTGCCAGCTTTATGCTTGCACCCCTTTTTGAACAAATGTGTAACATTCACAATTCTCTAGTCCTCTGATACCACCCCAATGTCTAAGGAAGACTGGAAGGTTATCACTTGTGCCTCTGTAATTTCCACTCTCACTTCCTTCATTACCCTTGGATGCATCTCATCCGGTCCTGGTACCTTATCAATTTTAAGTGAAGATAGCCTTTCTAACACCTCGTCCTTCTCAATTCTAAATTCTCCTAGTGTACCAGTTACCTCCTCTCTCACCTCAGCCTGGGTAGCATCTTCTTCCTTTGTAAAGACAAATGCAAAGTATTCATTCAATACCTCTGCTATTTCTCCTGCCTCCACGTGCAAGTCTTTTTTATCCCTAATTGGCCCTACTTTTCTTTTACCACTCTTTTATTATTTATATGCTTATAGAAGACCTTAGCCTTCCCTTTTATGTTAGCTGCCAGTCTCGTTTCATGCTTTCTCATTGTTTTTCTTCTTAGGCTTTTCACTTCCCCTCTGGTCCGTTTATATTCAGCCTATTTCTCCTTTGTATTTTCTACCTGACATCTGTCGTACACGCACTTCTTCCTTTTCATCTTCATCTCTATCTCTCTTGTCATTTAGGGGCTCTGGGTTTATTTGCCCTACCTTTTCCCTTTAGGGGAATATACCTTGACATTACCTGCAATACCTTTTCTTTGAAGGTAGCCCATTGTTCAACCTAAATCTTTCCTCCCAACATTTGATTTCAGCTCACTCAACTCAGATGCATATTCATCCCATTAAAGTTGGTTTTCCCCCAATTAATTATCCCTGTTCTGGATTGTTCCTTGTCCTTTTCCATGACCAACCTGAACCTTGTGATACAACAGTCACTGTTCCCTAAATGCTCTCCCACTGATATTTGATCCACTTGGGCCAAGTCATTCCCCAGAATCAGGTCCAACAGTGCCTGCCCACTCATTGGACCAGAAACATGTTGCTGCAGAAAATTATCTTGAACATATTTCAGGAACTCTTGCCCCTCTTGTCCCTTTGCATTATTCCTATCCCAGTATATATTTGGATAATTGAAGTTACCGCATTATAATTACTCTATAATTCTTGCACTTCAAAGTAATTTCTTTGCAAATTTGTTTCTCTGCACCCCTTCCACTAGTTGGTGGTCTATCTACTACACCGATCAATGTTATTGCACCTTTTTCATGAATAGTGGTGAACAATTAAACAACTAACTGGAGGAGGAGGATCCACAAATAGCTCCATGGTCAATGATGGGGGAACTCAGCACATCAGTGCAAAACACAAGGCTTAAGCATCTGTAACCATCTTCAGCCAGAAGTGCCGAGTGGATGATCCACCTTGGCCTTCTCCTAAGGTCCCCAGCATCACACATGCCAGTCTTCAGCCAATTCGATTCACTCCATGTGATATCAAGGAACGGTTGAAGGCATTGGATACTGTAAAGGCTATGGGCCCTGACAATATTCTGACAATAGTACTGAAGACTTGTGCTCCAGCACTTGCCGCGCCCCCTAGCCAAGCTGTCCCAGTACAGCTACAACACTGACATCTACCTGGCTATGTGGAAAACTGCCCAGGTATGTCCTGTACGCAAAAAGTAGGATGGATCCAACCTGGCCAATTACCGCCCCATCAGTCTACTTTCAATCATCAGCAAAGTGACAGAAGGGGTCATTAACACTGCTGTCAAATGACACTTGCTCAGCAATAACCTGCTTACTGACGCTCAGTTTGGGTTCCGCCAGGGCCACTCAGCTCCTTATCTCATTACAGCCTTGGTTCAAACATGGACAAACGAGGTGAGGTGAGAGTGACTGCCCTTGCGATCAAATCAGCATTTGACCGACTGTGGCATCAAGGAGCCTTAGCAAAACTGGAGTCACTGGGAATCAGGGGAAAACTCTCTGCTGGTTGGAGTCATACCTAGCACAAAGGAAGATGGTTGTGGTTTTTGGAGGTCAATCATCTCAGTTCCAGGACATCACTGCAGGAGTTCCTCAGGGTAGTGTCCTCGGCCCAACCATCTTCAGCTGCTTCATCAATGACCTTCCTTCCATCATAAGGTCAGAAGTGGGGATGTTCGCTGATGATTGCATAATGTTCAGCACCATTTGCAACTCCTCAGATACTGAAGCAGTTCACGTCCATATGCAGCAAGACCTGGACAACATTCAGGCTTGGGCTGATAAGTGGCAAGTAACATTCACGCCACACAAGTGCCAGGCAATGACCATCTCCAACAAGAGAGAATCTAACTATCGGCCCTTGACATTCACTGACACTACCATCGCTGAATCTCCCAATAGCAACATCTTGGGAGTTACCATTGACCAGAAATTGAACTGGACTAGCCATATAAGTACTGTGGCTACAAGAGCAGGTCAGAGGCTAGGGATCCTGCGAGTAACTCACCTCCTGACTCCCCAAAGCCTGTCCACCATCTACAAGGCACAATTCAGGGGTGTGATGGAATACTCTCCACTTTCCTGGATGACTGCAGCTCCAACAACACTCAAGAAGCTCAAATTCATCCAGAACAAAGTAGCTCACTTCATTGGCACCCCATCCGCCACTTCAAGATTCATTCATTCCACCACCAACGCACAGTGGTAGCAGTGCGTACCATCTACAAAATGCACTGCAGGAATTTGCTGAGACTCCTTCGACAGCATCTTCCAAACCCGCGATCTCTATCATCTAGAAGGTCAAGAACAACAGATGCATGAGAACACCACCACCTTCAAGTTCCCCTCTAAGCCGCACACCATCCTGACTTGGAAATATATCGACATTCCTTCACTGTTGTTGGGTCAAAATCTTGGAACTCCCTCCCTAACAGCACTTTGGGTGTACCTACGCAGACTGCAACGGTTTCAAGAAGGCACCTCACCACCGCACTCTCAAAGACAATTAGGGATGGGCAATAAATGCTGGCCTAGCCAGCTATGCCCACGACCCATGAAAGAATACATTTTTAAAAATTCATACACATCCAATTTTTAGGTGGAGGTTGCATACCTTAATGGTAATGGCTGATATTAGGTCTTGAGCCACATTACAATGGAGTCGGCCACATAGCTGGCAAAGTGGAAACTGAGACCAGGCCATTGCTTGTGACACAGTAACTTTCAGATAAGCGAAGACTGGGGTGGTTGAAGCAATAGGAAATTGAGAGGAGGATTGAGGGAGAGATTGGTGTTTTAGATCAGGAGCTAGAGGAGAAAGAGAGGCAGCCAGGAGGAGGATTGAGAGGCAGGCTGGTGGTTGGGATCAGAGGCCAGGGTGGGGGAGGATTAAGGAGAGGAGGCCAGTGGAAGGATTGAGAGAGAGGCTGATGGATAGGATTGGCGGTTAGTAGACATAGGGGGTATGGAGTGGATGCTGGGCATCTGGACTGGAGAGTAGTGAGAGGCAGTGAGCTATCTTTTAAACGTTGAGTGGGGAGGATCTTGCACGCTTGCTCTTCTGAGCTCCCAATCCAAGTAAATTTGGAAAATTTAGCATCTAGGTAGCAGCCAGTACCAAGAACTGGGATTAGTGAGTACAGTCAGATCCATATCTCTCATGCCAGCTGCCTTAGGGAACACCAATCTTGAAGTGAGAAACTCAGTAAGGCACGAGGCCACTTAGTTGAATATGTAAAGGACCTCCTATCTGTTTCTGTGGGCCCTGGACATTATTGATTTCCCATAAGATACAATGGGTGCTGTTCTTCCAACCAGAAATGTTTAGCCACTTCCTGCTCGCCATACTGGGGGCTTCAGATGGCCACCAAATTTATAACCTTTGGTTTCTTTGCTGCCTCTTTTATACTGCAGGCTCAGTCAGGCAACAACAAAACCAGATTAATACATAAACAATGATTTTGAAGTTGTGATGTTAAAGTAACAGTTCACGTAGAAATCCAGCTCATATTCAGCATGTTTCTTCCCATATCTGGAAGCGCTTCCCTGGGATCATGGGTACAGGCAAGGAAATTGGAAAGCAGATTGAGACATCAGATCTGTCTTTACTGCCTGGGTCAAACACTGGATGGAGCACAGAAAGGAAAAACATGCTGAAAAGGCCAAAACAGAAACCAGCCTGATTTCTTCTTGATTACTTCCAATGAAAGGAAAATTAGTCGGGGTTTATTGTGGGATTCCCCCCAACAGCTTTTCTTTTATCTGCAAGTAATGCTTAACGCCTAGGCAGTGAAGGTGAAGATTTACCTCAGAGTCATGAAAACATAGCCATTTGGTGAAGTGTTCCTGAATTCTAAGATGTTTATTGCATCTAAAATAATAAAACTAGCAGCAAAGGACTTTTGCTATAAAAAGTGAAGGAACTCAAATTTGAATCTAATTCTAGGGCCTCTTCCAAATTTGGGAGCCTCATTATTTTCTAGCAATGTATAAATTGTGATCTGTTGAACAGTCTCTATATTACTGTTTTGTGTCACAAGATCCAGAGAGAATGCTGAGAGAAGAGGCCTCAGTGCCATGGGTTATCAGTTAGTGTGTCGTATGATGTCTGACTCCTTCATTCCTTCCGCCTCCCTTCCTTGAACAGAAAAGTGCTCCATGGCAATGGGGCCCTGGTTACTCCCATCACAGACCTATAGCCTCAAATTGCCCCAAATTGCCCAGGGATAATTGAGCAGTTACATTTAATTACCAAATGAATTGTTAAAACCCTTAAAACAGTGAAGTCTCGGGAGCCCATTGAAGCTAATTTTCTAAGTGCTGCAGTAAAGAACAATCAGAGGTAAACTGTCTGCGGCACAGGATGGGCTGATATTTTGTATTAGACAAAGACAGATAATAGTGGCACTTTTAGTGCCATATCTCACCAGACTCCTAAAACAACATTGTTTTTTGAGTAAGAAAACATGTTCTGTGTTTTTACACGGCTGATCAAAGTGGCTTTTCTCTACGAGGTCAGTCATTACTAAAACAACATTACCTCAGGGACTTAGATAGCTTACATTTTATGCCATGACATTGGTTAAATTCTACAACAAAGTGAAGTAACTTATGTTGTTTAAAAAAAACACAATGCTTCTGGTGTACAATTTTGCTTTTGTCCAATAGTGAATAAAGATGAAGATTGTCCTTTGTTGTTAAAGTTACTTTCTCCCACCTAAAACTTTCTGTCCCCTTATCCATTCTTGAACAAAAATTCAAGAGCTGTGTTGTATTTTCCTGCAATAGCTCCCCAGAACGATCAATTCCTCAGGCACAAAGGTCAAGAGGAAGGGTGCACGGTCCAGTTCAGGGGTTTCCACTCCTTTAGCATTGTGCTGGGATTTCTAGTGTTTTCTATAAGGTTGGGAGGGAAGAGTTTGGCCTGTATCTACTGTAGGGACAAGGCAGCTGGAGGTATTCATGTGGGGCAAGGAGGTGGTGAGGTGGTGTTCCTGGCTTCTTGACTAATTTTCCTGATCCAAGGTGAAATACAACGCAGCAAATGGTGCTCAGGAAATATGATGCTTTGGCTTATAGAATACAATGGTTACAACACAGAAGAAGTCCTTTCAACCCATCAAGCCCTTCCTGGCTCTCTGAAAGAGCATCTTAGCTTGTTCCATGCCCCTGCCATTTCCACGTCGCTATGCCAATATTTTTATCTATGATTGAATCTGCCTCGATCATCCTTTTGGAAGACGAACTACCTAGATACTTTTTGCTCCATCAAGAAATTTTAGTTAAGTCATGACTATTTAGCTGTCAATCTTCATAACTAGCTCGTGGGTCTTTATTCTTGAGTCCTGACACAGCTTTGGGCCTTTCAGGCCTACAGCTGCACCTTGATTTCATGCCTTTTTCATTGGTGCTCAGCTCTGCTGGAATCTCAGCACCATGCAAATGGCTCATGATAGGAAATCCCAGTGATTCTTCAGCTGGTCATCTTAGGTGCGCTATTTCTGTCTAACAACGGGGAAGGAGCCAGGTACATTGGCCTAAGTGACCCTTGCTTCTATGAGGTTTCACAACCCTTCAGCACCTCACACAATTACCTATCCATCATGTGTGAATATAGGCGTACATGCTAATTGGCTATACATGATCATGGATGGGCATCACAGGCAAACCAGATTCCCCTCATCGGATGTCCATGCATGGACATTCCAGTAGTAATGTGCAGCAGTAGCACTGACTAGTTTATTTCCCATGGTTACATCAAGGTCAAATAAAGGCTGGGCTGAAATAAGCTAATACAGCACAGTTCAGAGGTTGAATCAATAGCTTACATTTCTACAGGACTGTTAATGTAGGAACACATCCAGGATACTTCACCGAAGTGTAATTAGCCAAAGCGGATGTGCAGCCAAGGAACAGAATAATAGGAAGTGGGGCTAAGTGTGCAGTACATTAATGCTGCAATATTCAATATTTCTGCACTGGTATCATTCATAATAAACATACCCAGTTGGATATATAAAAGGGTAGATCTTACAAATTTTCAGTCCTCGGGTTGAGCACCCATAATGAAATTCCTACATGGAGGGTGGTGCAGTCCAGGCAATTTGCATTATGGGCCAAATTTTCCAAGGCTCAGTGATGCAGGCAAGGCTTTGCACGTAACTGGGTTAGGAAAAAGATTTCTGGATAATTGTCCACAATTTACTCTAATTTTAAGCATAGGATCTTAGAATCATAATGCACAGGAGAAGGCCATTCACTCTATTACGCTTGTGCCAACTTTTTGGCCTGCCAGTGCAGTTTCTCCTATTAGCTCTATCAGCTCTTCATAATTTTGAACACCTCTTTTAAATCTCACCTTAACCTTCTCTGTTTTCAGGAGAACAATTTTCCATCAAGAGATGGGAATTCTCAGACAGTGCGTTCACAGCCTTCTGAGAATCTGGTTGCTGCTCCCGAGGCCCTGTTGGGAACAAGGCATCTTGCATAATTTACCCCTGTATCTTGAAAAACTGGTTCCTGAATCGTAAGTTTGTAATTGTAACCAAAGACAAAATAAATGCTATTAGAGAGCCTCTAACTCTTTCATGTTACTCCCAAATTACTTGTACATGCATGATTGAAATTTCTGGGTTTACAATATAAATAAAACACAGGTCTGAATTTCACGGTGTCGAAGCGGATGTACAGCGGTCCCAATCTCAAGTAAAATGGCACATGATGGCACTTGGAGGGCATCCCGACTTCATCGCAGCATTGCACGATATCACAGTCGACAGGTGCGTGCAGATGTCGGAAGTGTGCCCACAGACAAATAAAGGGACAATTAGGCAAATTAAAAAGGCAATCACAGTGATTTTACATGGCCCGTGCAATTTCACGCTGGGCACAAAGGCTACTCAGCCAGGCGGCCTTCACGTTTTTCATAAACCCTCAATTCAAAAGGGATTACAGGTGAACAGGCTCTTGGCAAGGCGAGTAGGTAGGAGTTTTTCTGCGAGCTGGTTTACAAACAGTTTCTGACATTTTTTCTGTGTTCTGGAGAACTCTTTGATTTCTCCGCATTTGCAGAGGCTTTCTGCAAAGAGGCCTCTTCAATGCCTTATCCTGCGCAATCATCTTTAAGAAAATGGGGATTGTCTATTCTGTTGGAGGGACCTCCTCCGAAGAGGAGGAGAGGGCAAGAAGGGAGAAACGGCCAGGTGCCTGCAGGCAACGCCCCAGAGTGTGACCTGTGGAAAGAGAGGCACAGCCAGAAGGGGTGCAGGGTCAGCAGGAAGTGCAAGGCAGAAAGGACCATAGAATACACCATTATCCAGCAGGCAGAGTTTACAGGCAGCTCTCTTTTTAACCGGACATGTCTCAGGTCCAGTGCCAAATGAGGCTCCACCTCTCCAGGGACACTGTGAGCTCCATATGCAAGATGATTGGCCCAGAGATCACCTGAAACCATGTGGGTGGCCACCCTATGCCAGTGGCTCTTAAGGTTACAGTGGCCCTGAATTCTTTCACCTCAGGTTCTTTCCAGGGCTCAGTGGGAGATCTGAGTGGTGTCTCCCAATCAGCTGCCCACAATTGCATCAAGCTGGTCACTGACACTCTGCTCAGATGGGTCAGTAACATTATCCACTTCTGGGCCAACAAAGCCAGCCAGGCTGAGCAATCCAGAGGCTTTGCTGTAATTGCTGGGTTTCCAAGCATCCAGGGAGCCGTAGATTGCATGCATGTAGCCATTAAGGTGCCAGTGGGTGAGCCGGATCCCTTTGTCAATAGAAAGGGGTTCCGCTCCTTGAACATCCAGCTTGTTTGTGACCACAAGACTCAAATTGCAGATATGCGCCAGGTATCCTGGAAGATGTCATGATGCCTACATCCTCCAACACTCCCAGGTGCAAAGGTGCTTCATTACTCCAGCTCTCTTGGATGGTTGGCTCCTGGGGGACAAAGGCTGTCCCCTGAAAATGTGGTTCATGACGTCACTCAGACACCCAAGGACAGAAGCAGAGGAGAGCTATAGTAGAAGTCATGCCTCTACAAGGGCAGTAATTGAGAGGACCATTGGGTTACTCAAGATGAGGTTTTGCTGCCTGGACCACTCAGGCGGAGCACTTCAATATCCTCCAGAGTGCGGTTCACTTATTGTCATTGTCTGCTGCACACTGCACAATCTGGCTCTGTCAAGGAGGCACCCATTGGAGGATGAAGACAGCGATGCAGCTCCACAAGCCATGGAGGATGACTCAAGTGCTGGGCCTGAGGAGGAGGTGGAGGACCCCCAGTGTGAGGAGGTGCACATCGAAGTGAGGAACCTTATGGGAGTCAGGGACACCAGGGAGGCCTTGATTCACTGTACTTTCAGCAAGGCATCCAAGCCATGGCTTGAAAGTGAGGGCAAGGGTGACACCCTCCTTACTAACCATTCCTGATGAAACCATCCCATCACCTTAAGTCAAGTTGTGACCTCTGACCCTTTCTCTATGTCACACACAATTTCCAGGCCCATTACCTATGAAAAACATGAAGCACATTCAGGCCATTATACATAATGAGATATTTATATGCTGGTCTCAAAAATACAAATTAAACAGAACACACATCTCAGCAAAAGTTACATCATCCATGATAACCCCTCTTGTGCTCAAAGTAATTTAAACTTCGTGTGGCACTTCCTGAGTGGGAGTGTCCAGCACCATGGTTGGGCACTCCTCAGTCGTCACATTCTCATCAGATGCAATTCTCACTGGTAGAGGGGCAAAGGGGCTGCTGCCATCATCCAGAGTGCCCTGAGAGGTGCCCGCAGATGCGAGCTGCAGCTCGTCCACCAACATGATGCTGGTTTGAACCTCCCTGCTCACCATCGATAGACGGGCAGCTAGCAGAGTTATTAGGTGCCTCATCCATCTCTCACACTGGCAGTGACCTGCTGAGGTCACTGCCATTGTGCGGGCTTGCATGTCTGAACTCAACCCCAGAAACCCCTGATTCTGTTCCTGGAGCTGCCTCTCCATGAGCATCACCACTCTCTCAATGGAGGGGACTGTGTGTTCAGAGCTGTGGGTCAATGCAGTGCTCATGCTCAACATGGACTCCTCCAAGAGAGAGACAATGGCATGCATACTCTCAGGGATCCCTCCAGATCTTCCCATGTATCCCACTGGGCATCCAGCATCTACCACCTAATGGACGGCTCCAGAGGCTCAACATCTGCCTCGGACTCAGCGTGGTCCTGGTTTCCAACAATCCTGTGACAGCCGGCGCCCTGTGGAGCCTTTGCCTCTGACAGCTCCTCATGCAAAAGTGATGTGCCTTTGCCACTGTGCACTCCCATCTGATCCAATGCACTATTGCCCACCAACGTGCCTATGTCTGCGCTGGTGCTTGGCACGGAGAGAGGATGTGATGTGGGTGCATCTGTTCATGGCTCCTCCTCGGGAGTCAAGGGAGAATCCTCCAGGTCTGCAGCATATCATGAGGATGATGCAACTGAGGGAGGAAGAGAAAATGTCAGTTGAAAACATCATTACAAAGTGACCATGCATGCTCTACGGTTGTTTGTCACAATGGACAACTGCTGCACTCAGGCATTGTGAATGGACTCTTGGATTGAACATTGCATTCGAAATACCACTACCCTACATCCCTTATACACTCTCCCAGTCTCTCACCTGTCCACTGGACTCTTACCTTCCTCTGAGACCCCTGCCTGTCTGCGGCCTGTGGACCTTGCTCCGTGCTCGCATGCCAAATCAAAGGCTTCCACCTCAAAATTCAACAGGATCAGGAGTTTGGGCACGCCACCACCCGCTTGTGAGTGCTGCTGTGCAGTATGACTTCTCTTCTCCTGTATGGGCAAAAGTGCTTTCATTAGTCCAACCTCCACCTGTCACACCATGCTAGCTTCACCCCCGCACCCCCCCACCCCCACCCCAGGAGACCCAGATTGAGGTGCCCATCAGATTGGCACAACTCACCCTTGCACACATCAAAGCCAAATGGGCATAGTTCCCAACCTTTGACAGCACAGGGATATGAGCCATTTGACATTCTGCATCTCACACCCGTGAGCACCATGAAGTTCCATGCCAACTCCACGCTCACCCTTGCAGAACACAGAAGGTAATTGAACCTTTTACAGCACTGGATCCAATTGTGGTGCACAACATCATGCCCGCTCACCTGGACTGCCATCTCTGTCCATGCCTCCTTTGTTTGATGAAGTGGCCTCCTCTTATCATCCCGTGGGATTATTATCTCCCACCGGGCACTCACTGCCTCCAGCAGAGCATGCAGGCAATCATCTGAGAAGCGGGGGGCCCTGAGTGCCCACTGGCATTGGCCCCCTCCCTCCCCACCAGCGGAGTATGCTGTGGGCTCTGAGGCCATAAATCATGAAATTCGTTACTCCTTCCAGGCAATGTCAGACAGCTCCCTGAGGCTCCTGAACACCTCTCGGCAGCCTTCAGGGAGCTTCCTGTGCACTTTTAAATCCCTCCTCCGGAACCGCATTGGACCTGGTGACCACCACACTCCCACCCCCACCATCAATGCTGAGCCAGTGTCAGCATGCGTTTCATGCTGGCCGGCCATTAATTGGCTAACCAGTGTGAAATCGGGGTTGGCATCCGACTGTGGGCGGCAGCAGATCCCGCATCCGCTTCCGGGCCTGCCGATCACGCATGCACACCAAGAGTGAAATTCAGGCCTTGGTTCTGCACCAGGGATCTCAGCCTATCTGAAAAGGCTAGGACTAGAGTTCCTATTCTTCCTGAAATTATGTTTGTCAGCTGTCAGCTCCCAGGAAACAACTGTACTTACAGTTCCCAGCACATTGCAGTCTGCAAATGAATTGTTAAAAAAAGTCCGAGTGTCCACCATCGAAGCCCACTTCCAGGCCTCCGTGCCCCAACCCCACCCGCTGTCCTCCCCCAAAGCTCTCTTCCAGTCCTTCATGCCCCTGCCTGAGCACTCCACCCACCCTCGCCTCTGACTCACCCCTGCTGGTCTGGAGCCTCCATGCAAGCTGCCAAGCTCCTGCCCCACTGTCTTATGCCGCAGGGCTCAACCAAGGCAACCACTCACCTCAGACACAACTGAGCAAGGCCAAATGGTGTACGCCAACATTAATTGAACCTGAACTAGGTGCCACGAGTTTCCCATGCGCCGCTGACATAACCTTAAAGGTAGGACTTAATTTCACAAAGTTTTAAGATAATGAACATTCATGGGATGCAAATGTATGACAAGTTAGGACCCACTACGGGTTAGCATGAGGCCCAACCCACTACTGCCATACCACCAATTAGCTTTTCAGTCTGAACTTGCCATCGTAATTTTGAAACTTCGGCTTCTGCATAATTAACTCACCCCGCCTGCCATGTTCCCCGCTTCTGGAGTCATAAATAAACTCCACCCATAATCTCTGACTCACTAATTGAAGTACTATCACTGAGCCAAGCTGACACTGTACAAGCTAACAAGTTAGAAGCACCTACAACTACTGGATTTAGTGCTTTAAATGAACAGGTTGGGTTAGCAGCTAATCATGCTCTGGACCCCAAAGTACCTATACACCATAGGGAGATCAGCTAGCTTTGTTAAAATAGAGAGTCTTTATATCACCATTATTCTTAGCTTAAACTCGAATGGCCCTTTGCAGCTTGTGATTCATCGAATAACCTAATTTGTCCCCTTCATTAAGTGACAAATTAGGTTATTCGATGAATCACAAGCTGCAAAGGTCCATTCGAGTTGAAGCTAAGAATAATGGTGATATAAAAATTCTCTATTCTCCAGTACGAAGTAAATATCACTCCCCATTTTATCCAGAAACTGCTGTCATTTTTTAACATACTGCATGACAGAATACTTACAAAAATATGAGGGAAACTAGAAAAAGGTACAGCCCTGCTTTCTGATGGCATATGAGGATCCTTCAATAAGCTCAGTGTGTTTTTCACATGGAAACTTACTCAAGACAAATTGACTTAATGCTTTACCTGACAGTAGTACAGGGACAGAGTATTGTTTTCTTTCTTTCACAGCTTCCTGTAGACAGTCTCAACTTTTCATATCCCAAGGGCTTAATTCTTTTGTCAGATTTTCTTTAAAAGGAACTAACTCACAAAAATCACTGCCCCGCATATCAACTGTCAATCTTTAGGCATTTTTGATATTTCAAGGCCTGAGGATATAAAACAACATTTGGACAGATTGTAATTTTTACCAGTCACCCTCTCACCACCTGATCAAGATAAATCACTCAATTTAAATAAATGCTGCTTTATCTCTTGAAATGATCACAAGTGTTAATAGCAATGTAAAGTAGATTTCAGAGAAACAGAGATATAATTAAAAGCTGATGAGATATAAATTAACAAGCAACATCTTTAAACTTAAACTTCTGGTTGCAGAGCAGTGAACAATGACTTCACTGAAGCAATTGGAACAAACATTCTAGTCCAGTGACAAGTACAAGGATATGAGGTTAGACCAGAGGCGGGAGAGAGAACAATGCTCTGTTTGAGTCTCTGTACATCAACAGCTTCTGTAGTCCCAAAACATAACTTCATGCTGATGTCACCAGATGGTTTACTACAGCTTCTCAGCTTAAAGGTAGAAATTGATGCTGAGTGAGATTGTGGGAGGCTGGAGATGGGGAGGCTGGAGATGGCGAAGCAGAAGACCAGGCCCCAGATCAGGGATTGTAGTAATTTACTTCTGCTATTTTCTTCTCATCCTGTTTTCTTATTCAATTATTTTTTTAACAAGACCTGTACCGAAGCAAGTTGTCAATCTTTGTAGTGCAGCTGTATGTGTAGGTTGCGTATATCACTGTAATCTCTTCTATTTCTCAAGGTGCTCCACAGAAAACCAAGGCAGATATGCTACATCCAGACACATAAGCCTTTCTCAGCACACACCCAACACTCATTCTCTCCCTCACAGCAACCAGCTCAGATCCATCCACCACAGGGGATTTACATAATCAGTTAGAGAGTATGTTGGGTGGAACATGTGGTTCAGGTAAAGAGGGGCTGATCATTAATGGCAAATGATCACAAGGAACCAGCTGTCTTTTGGGCCTGTTTGCATTCCTGTATTTAAAAGAAAAGTGCTTTTCAGGAATCAACATTTGGTTAAGCCATTGGTGATGCATCTGAGAAGTAGGCTGCAGACAGGACCTAAGATTGAGGTATCCATTATCCGCATGTGCACAGCTTCACACAATAGTTTCACAACATTACCATGGAGTATGCAGAAATGATAGAATCATCTGGAGTGGAGACTCTGCCCCCACCACCCCCACCGAGGCTTTATGGGAGTTTGATTGTTCAGTCTGCGGTAGATTCCAGAGTGAAAGAGCTTTCTCTTCTGAGTTTATTAAGTTTGAAAGTCACCTAGAGAGATCCGTGAGGCAGGGCATATATTAGTGGTCTCATTGTTGCCATCACATTTAAGATGGTCATATCGTTGAGCAGCCAAGGAGATGGGATGTGCAGTAGTAGAATGTTATGACAACAGCCGATGTTAATTGCTGCGCAAACCAAATCCCAGAGGGAAACTTGGCTTACAGGCCATGCCCTTTTTTTAATATTCCAAAAATGAGAAGAAAACATACTGACCTCAGCAGCAAGAAGTTCAGTAACACTTTTGGGATTTTAAAAATTAAAAGTAAGTTTCATTAACAAGAATGAAAGAAACTTAAGCACACAAGATTACAGTTGCATAGTTAAAGTTAATCTTACAAAACATTCCCCCAAAAGACTCCCTATTTGGTCAGACCCACAAGTAAACACCTTCCAGGTAATATTCCCTTAAATATCTATAAGTATAAAAATCCAGTAATATTACCCAAGGCAGACTGCTGTAGCTTTAATAATGGAGTACCACATGACCACTTAAACTGTCTCCCACTCTGCTGTGGAAATCCAAAACTTCAGAACACGGCTGTTTTTTACAGCCCATGACCTTTCTAGCTTGACTAGATGGCTGATTCAAATTACATCTTCTCCTAGCCTACAGCTGTTTCCAGGAGATCTTCCTCACACAGCCAACAGATAACAGCCAACAACCCTCTTAAGCTCTCCACAGAAACTCTAAAATACATTTTCTCCCCTTTCATCTCATGTTCCATTGTTCTTACACCTCTTTGAAACTTAAATCCTTCCAAATATAAAATCCTTCATGTTTCTATTTTGTCTCTGCTTTTGGGTCAATAAAATATAATATCCTCTTCTATTTACCTATGAAACTCCTGCAAGATGCAAGCTTGTCACCTCTGACTTCCCTCTGATATTCAAACAAACTCTCAACTTATCTAAAAATGCAAATGTTAGATCCAACCCATTCACTTATACCTCAAACCTAACACCTCTATCCTTTCATTTTTAATCCCCCCAGACAATCAGTCTTCTAATAACCTTCCCCCAGCTTAACTAAATCATTCACACACACACAGACAAACACACACATACACACTCACACATGCTCACAGCCTTCCTTACAGAACAACACAATATTCCACAAAAATATTTTTTAAAAATCTATTCTCACAAGAGGCATGGTTAATGTGGCTAGGGCTGATAATGCTGCCTCCCTGGATGGAACCATTCCCAGCACCTTACACCAGATCCTTTCAATAGTGCCAGAATGCACATAGAGCCAAGTCATCCATGCAGTTCTGGGAAGTGACAGAGTCTGTTGCTCTAGGACATCTTAAAGGCCTAGCTGTGATATGTCTGTAATGTAACCTAACATCCCCCCACTCCACCACCAGCATATTATGGTGTGTGTTGTATTGAGATGCAAGTCTATTTTAATTTCACATTTCTAGCATCCACAATGGTTTAATTTACTGCCACCACTCTTCTGGGAATTCTTGATGAAGTTTTGGCCTTCTTTCCAATGGAATTTCCTTTTGTCTCTTTTACCTTGTTCACCTTCATTATTTTCTGTTTCCGTTGTGTTTGATCAAGTATCAACTACAGATGTGGCCTGACCTGTTAAGTGTTTCCAGTATTTTCTGTTAATAATGCAAAGTGACATTTTGATACAAGCACAAATTCACAAAACTGGTTCCCACACTGAGCGGGGCAGAAGAGAAGGCATATAACGCAACTGATAGCAAAGCCATAAAAACCTTGCTCTGCCATGCCATTGGAATTCTAGTAGTCTCAGATTTATGTTTGGGAGTGCAAGTTACAACAACAGAACTGCATTTCTGCCATTGGCAACCCTTTCTCAGGGTAAGAAGTGCCTACAGACATTTGACCCGGGACAGCTATTTCAGTACTCAACCTTGAGAAAATGTGTTTAATCCATAAATCTTTACACATGAATTAGTGCATCATTTGTGACTAATTTCATCTTGTATTGGAAATCCCTGGCTTCGTATTATCAAAGAGACTTTGTTAATTAATTGCCTGAGTTTTAGATTTAATTTTCTATCTAACATGATTATCTGCTACAAATGTGACAGGCTTCAATGTTAATTGGATACTCCCTTTATTCATTTGCTAAGAAAAACAAAATCACTGCCACAAGTAGTAATTTTGTCTTAGAAGATAACTCTTAGTTAAGCTTATTACAGAGGTCTGTCAAAGGTCACATGTTAATTATGCTGAAGATTACTCCCAAAACATGGATACCCTTAGAAATGACCAGTTCTTTGATAAAAGGGACCTGATTTCCTATGTTCTTTTCAAGACAAGGGAGAGTGACTTTTATGGAACATCCTCCTAAGCAAAAAATGCTTTCCCCAAATTGTCATCCTTTTTGATAAGCACTGCAGTGATGAGACAACATAAAAGTTCTACCCTTACAGTTACCTCCTTCCCCATGTCCTCCCTCCCTCCGTTATTCAGTAACCACAAAATATGAAACTTTAAGTATAGATTGTACATTCATTTGCTCTGTTTACATTTATAAACTAAGCGACTGCTTCTACTACCGACGCTCTATAAATTTATATTTGCCAGTTAGGGCTAGCAAGTGGGGTACCCAGGGAGACAAAACAATTTCTGAGAAAGAGGATGGGAAAATCATAGCTGAGTTAATCTGAACTAAATTCATATATTTCTTAGCAACTAATGAGTGGATATTTGTAAATTATCCGCCATTATCACAATGCTGTTTATGGGGCCTTGCGTCGGAAATTGGCTGCCACATTTCCCCCTATTACAACAGTGACGACACTCCAAAAAATGTACTTCACTGATTATAAAGTGCATTAGGATGTTCTGAGGTTGTGATAGGCTCTATATAAATACAGGTCTTTTTTAAAATGCAAAGCCATTGATCAAGCTCTGACGTGATGTAAATAGTGTATCAAAGTATAGTTCTCTTATTGTCTTAAAGTGTTGTACCATTTAATAATTTCATTTGAAGGTTTGTCCTAACTTGCCATAAAATGCCAGCATTTTTGGTAAATGCACATGCAGTGGCCGAGTGAGCTGTACAGCAGAAATGCTTTGAGTTCAATCCCTGGGCTTTTTTGGGTTAACTGGTCTTATCTCAGGTGGCAGTAGAGCTATGACAATTGGCTTTGTATCCCCCGGTTGCTGGAATGCCCACTCCTGAACTACGTTCCAGTGGCCCCAGCTGGGAGCTGCTTGTGTGCGGTGATGGGTGAAGAAAGGAAAGGAATCAGTTGAGATGCATCTGTAAAATAGTCTACCCACATTTACTGTTCCAGTTTACATCTGAAGTATGGTGATTGCTCAAGGTCTCAAAGGGCCAGGGTGCCTGAGGAGCCGGCAGCAAGAGCCAGTGAATACAATAGAATAGGGGAGAAAGTCAAAGGAAATGAAACAACTGAAGCTTTGGCACCACGGGAATGTTATGCCTTCCAGGTTGGTACCAAAAGTGATTTAGGCAGCACTAATATAGATGCTAACATGTAACCATAGATACTAAAATAGATCAACCAAGGGAGAAAACTGCCAATAGTTAGACTTGTTTACATCATTTCCACTTTAACAAAGGGCAGCTTTTACTTACTGTATATAAAAAACCCAGTCTTGGTGGTTCAACTGATTGGCTGGATTGGCTTTCAATCCCTGTTCTGAGTGGCCAATCACAGCCAGGGCAGCAGAGACACTACAATTCCCCTCAGTACCTTCAGGTTGGGGAGGGGTAATTAACCAGAGTTTCTGACCCTGATCATTATCAGTGACCTCCCCACTCCCCACGCCCTACGCCCCTATGCTGCCGCTCATCTCATGCACCGAGCCAAGGACCAATTCCAGATGTTGAAACAGGAATGGCCACGCACAAATAGTCAAGTTGGTGTTCCGCAGTGCACCATTCCCAACCTGTCACCCTACCTAAGTCGTAAGATTTAACATGGGGTGGAATCATCCGTGCCCACTGGCATCGGGTGTGTTTGGTGGTGTGAGCGGACAATATGGCGAGAAGGCCAAAAATCGGTTTCACAACATCATGAAACCAGTTTGCGATCGTTCGCTCAGCCCCTTGATAGCAGGTCGCATTTCCCGCCATTGGATGTCAGGAACCTAATTGTAATACATCAGCATATCATTATAAAGCTAGCCCACCAGATTCACCGCCCCTTGCTGGATCATCCACCACACCCACCACACCCAACCAGCAACGAACGTGTTTCACAACAGCATATTTAAGGCATGCACTTGGCAGGCTACAATTTGAGGGGCACTCAGAGGTGAGTGCACAGTAACATTGTGGAACGAGGACACCTGTTGGACTTGAAGGTTGAGGCACATTGGGGCAGGGGAGAAAGGCTGCCTTGCAGTTGAAGGTAGCGCACAAGCATGTGTGGGGTGAGGGGGTGGTGATGGGCAAGGGAAGCAGCCACGCATTAGGGAAACATTGTATAAAATGACCATTCCTGTGCAGCTGAGAGTTCAGGCACAGCCACATTGATATGATTGGAATCGGGCCTCTAGCTTATCTGCCCACTCAAGCAACGTAGAGGCACCAAAGTGCCACAAAGTGCTCCAGAGCTTTTCAACCCTCAGGCACAGACTGCAAACTAATGAGCATTTTAGTGGATTGCAGAACAGTTGGACAACAAGGCAAGTTGTACAATCTCCTTGCTAAAGCTGGCCATGGAGCAGTCACTGGTGGAGGTGTTCACAGCCCTTTGCAATGTCATCATCCCGGTTTGGACCAGTCTCCCCCCTGGTTCAAGCTAACAGCGCAGCCTCGCAGTGCGGGTTAGGAGAATGCCTGCGCCTGAGCTGAGAGCACAGCAGGCAATCCAACGGGCAAAGCTCCTGCCAATCGGTCACGTGGAGTGGGGCGGAGGAAGGTGGGGTTTCAGGTAGCCATGCAGCGCACTAAACTCTAGCCATCCAGGTGGTGGCCAGCACGCTCCGGGATGTGTTAAGGGGCCTTCAGACGTAACCAAGAGAGGTTCTTAGTACACCCATGACTCTCTCTTTCATCCTGCAGGGGGAGCAAATCAGGATCATGGAGCCTGGTGAATCAGCTGTATGCCTGATGGCCTACGGAGAGCAAAGACAGCGGAGAAGAGAGAAACCGAAGCGCCTGGCTGGGCAGAGGGAGGAGCATCACCATCTGGAAGAAGGGACGGCTGGGGTTCCCACACATGCCACCAAAGAGCCATAGCGAGCCGTCGCTGGTCAGTGACTGGCTAGACCTAGGGTCTATAGACGCAGCCTTTCATTCCTGCAGATGAACAAGAACTAATGTCGCCGAAGACTGCACATGTCCAGGAAACTGTTCGATCACATTTACCAGATACTGCAGAATTTTGCGCCACGTGGACATGGAGGGCATCCACTGCCAGTGGCCGTGAAAGTGACCGTGGCACTCAATTTCTACCCCAGTGGCTCCTTTCCGGGCTCCACAGGTGACCTCTGTGGGGTATCACAAGCCTCCACCCACAAATGCATCCATAAGGTCAGGGATGCCATGTTTGCGAGGGCACACAACTTTGTGTATTTTGCCTGGGACCAGGACAGCCAGAATGCAAGAGCCACTGGATTCACCCAGATCTCGGGTTTCACACAGGTGCAGGGTGCCATCGACTGCACTCTGATCAGATCTCCGTCGCAACACACCATCAACTATGCCAACCGCAAGGGCTTCCATTCCCTGAATGTTCAGCTGGTGTGCGACCACCACAAACACATCCTGCAAGTCTGCACACGATTTCCAGGAAGGGTCCATGACTCCTACATTCTCAGCCGGTCAGAGATCCCTGATGTCTTCCAGGATCTACAGAGGCTGCAGGATTGGCTTCTCGGGGACAAGGGCTACCCATAGAGAACGTGGCTGTTGACACCCGTGTGGCGGCCTCAGACTGCAGCAGAGTGACACTATAATGAAGCTCATGCTACAGCTTGGAGCAAACCACCGGGATGCTGAAAATGAGGTTCTGGTGCCTGGGCTGGTCTGGTGGAGCCCTGAAATACAGTCCGCAGAGGGTGTCACGCATCATTGTCATCTATGGCGCTGCAACGGAAAGATGAGCTGGCTGAGGAGGAGCTGGAGGTCTCCTCCGATGAGGAGGATGTCGACGGGGATGAGGGTGAGGAGGTCCTCAAAAGTGACGAAGATGAGGCCCTTGCACTGGCCAGATGAGACGGGGCGCTTGGGGGGGCCCTCATAGCTGCTAGATTTATGGAGGATGATGACGATATGCAGTGAGGAGACTCCATAGGTCCTCATATTGTATCTATGAATGTTTGACTCCAGTCTGGCTTATGGCAGCGCACATACCCTCTGTGATAATGCTCCTGTCATGGAGGCCCTAATAGTCGCTCAATTGCAGGAGGATGATGATGACATGCAGTGAGGACACTCCATAGATCTTCACATTGCCTCTGAGAATGCCTGACTCCTATTATAGAGACACAGCCATAAAACTTTAAAAGCATCTGATCCTTTATCCGCCTTCAGCACCTGAGCCCTTCAGGAGCACAACGTCACTGATCACAGATGCTGAAGAGATGGGGGCCAGCCCCACCTTAAAGGTGCTGAGAGACACAGGGAGAATGACGGAAATTTGTGACTCCTGCCCACTACATTCTGGGAGCAATGAAAAGCACTGTCGAGGTGCAGGCACCACTAGCATGTCCAGGCAGTGTGAGGCTGGACCATCACTTTGGCCTGAAGGCTGCACAAAGCACAGGGAAGAGGCCCTGGACTGAGATACCTGCCTTTATCTTGTGCAGAAAGGTTTCACATCTGAGTGACAAGAACACTGCTCATCAGAACAAAGAAACATAGGCAGGGAGGCGTTCTTGACGATAGTGAACATTAAGCACAAGTGCCCGGGCTATCCAACTACAGCTTCTTAACCTAGCCCTGCGGCTACGTCTTGGTGCTCCCTGGACAGCCACAGCGGAGATGGAGGCAGCCTGCTGACTGCTACGCCCTGTCTGTGATGCCCTTGATGGGTATCCTCAGGAGGGCTGAGACCTGGAGGGCCCTGGCCTGCTTTCCGGGTCCTGCTGTATGACAGTGGCAACCTCCTCGGCCTGTGGAGCTGGAGCAGATGGGGTCACAGGAAGGGGGGTTTTGGATGGGCTGGACACTTCCGGGGTCACCTAGGTGGATGGCCCCGGGGTGTTGAGCTGCTGACCCTCCTCCCTATGGATGCCCAAGGGCCCCAGGCTGACGATTTTAGAAGAAGGGGTAGCTGGAGTGAGATCAAGCTGTCCCGCACCCCTCTCGTGTCCACACTGCTGGAGGCCAACTATGGTGTCAGCAATGGAGTTAAGCCCATGCTGCACTGCAGGGGCGACGTCCTGGACCAAGGTCTCCATGGCGGCCACATCCTACCAGTGTTGACCTCGATGCGTTGGCATTCCGGCGCTATCACCTCAGCCTGAAGGCAAATGGACTCCTCCATCGTGCTTTGCAATCTGAGGAGTGCAGCGGACATCTCTTCCTGATGTTCCCGAGCTTGCCTTTGCAGCTCCAGCAACTGTGACATGACCGAGTCCAGAGGTTTATCATCTGACTCGGATTCAGGATATTTCCGACCTCCAGCAGTCCTCCGAGTGCCAGATACCTGGGAAGTCCCTGCTGCCACCTGCTGTGTATCAGAGTGAGTGATGTGCTCACCAGATTGAGATCCCGAGGCTACTCTAAAGCTAGGTACCACCGAGGTGTGTGCATCTGCGCTGGTGGATGGTGCGGGTGAGCGCTGTGATGGGACACAAGGAGGGTGCCTTCAAATTCCTCCTCAGATGTTTCTTTGCGGCTTAGTTGGAGGCCCTGGGTCATGGACTCTGTCGGCTGTTTGGTAGATGTGTCTGTGAAAGCAAGGGGAGATAATTATTGCATGTGAAAGAGGACACATCACTCATGGCATGGCTGTCTGATGGAGGTTGCCCTACTGGATCTTCACTTGATAGAGCATTGCTGACCTCACCGTCAGCACAGGAACAGTCCAGATCCTTGCCAGCCAGCTGGATGGCTCTGGTTTCAAAGCCTATGAGGGCCTTGATTTCAGGCATTCCCCCACTGGTCTGCGATCTCTGCCTCTCATTGTGTGGCAGCTTGTCATGCATGAATAGAGTTAGAGAAAGTGTAAACAGGACATGTGCCAGGCCAGATGATAGGTATGCCTGGCCTGTGTATGTGGTCCCATGAACAGGATGAGGACAATGAAGGTGTGTGTAGGACAGTGAATGGTGATGTCTCTTGAATTGGCAGTGAGTGAGGGCCCTGTGGATGTGTGATGGGTTTGTGAGTGTGTGAGTTGAGAGTGATGAGAAGAGTGACTTACCCTGGGGGAACGGAGGAGATCATTCATCCTATTGCAGCACTGGGTGGCTGTCCTCTTTTGCAGGGCATTGGCGCTGACCGCCACTGCCTCCCAAGCTGGATTAATGATGTTGCTGCCCATCCTGTGGCCAGAGCCGGGGTAGAGGACATCATGGCGAGCCTCCACTGTGTCCAAAAGTCATTCGAGGGATTCATCATTGAACCTGGGGGTTGCAGCCTTTCAGGGTCACGTCTTCTTTGCAGCAGTAGTGGGCTGGAAGCACTGAGATGTGTGTGCGCGGTTGGACTTTAAATATGGTGCCCTGCATGATGAAGTGGTGAGGTGATGGCATGGTAGGTGAATGGGAGCCCGCCCGCCATGGAAGCGGTGTGTTTCCCAGGAATGCATAATTAACACAGTGGGTGTGGGACGATGCGGTGTGAAAAGCCACCATTGCGGCCGGCGGGTAAAATGTCATTTTACCCACCCATTAACACACTTAGTGCAAACCTGGGAAAATTCCGCCCATGGACTCTGGAATGGTCTGTCCCTGAAAGCTGGCTCACTGAACATGAATGGCAATGTTACCTGCATCTTGCTAAGATAAACAGCTCAATCGCACAATAATTCCTAACTTTTTTTAATGCTACATGATCAAACAAGATAGGGCCCCTGGTATGACGGTGAGGATAGCTAGGGTTCAGGATATTGCCTGGAGATCTTTGCGAAATTTCATCTCCACTCACAATTCTCACCATAACTCACGCACAGCTTTCATTCATGAGTTACACAGCGTTTCACTTCTGCAAATTAAATCTATATCACATGGATCTTCATGAAATGCCCAATCTTTAGTCTTGTTAATGATTGCTATTCTTAAAATAAAGGCAAAAGGTTAACTGTATGTCAACAATATTTGATTTGCATATTCTGCTTCACCCCACTATAGTGACTCTAACAACAATTCCATGAGCCTGTTTTCCTCCTTAGCTGGGCTGATAACTATCTTGAGAATTGTGGGACTATCACAAGGCCCAGCTTGAGAATTTGGTTGTTTTTTGCCTCATTATCCCACAGGTTTTGTTTCTAAGTTGGAAAGCATTTAGCAGGTTTATCTTGACCATTGAAGTGTGAGCTGAGGGATCACAAACTACAGCGTGAAGGTTAGCAAAAGGTGGCAGAAACCATAACAAATGGTCTGGTGTTAGTCGCCTGCTTTCCAGGCTCCTTCAGTAATGTTCTGGACATCTTGTTATGTAAACAAGCAAGGCAAACTAAGAGGTGGAAAACAAACAAGGAAAGACAAGCTTACAATATCTACCATGGAGCAGAAAGTTTTGCTTACTGTGTGAAGGCAGCTTGTCTTCATTATGTGAGAATAAATTTGGGTGGTAGTTTAAAAAATAAAATCAGAGATGATCAAAGCATATTTTGAATTAAATGTATCAGACGATCAACTGACATTGTAACTTGACTGAACTTAAATGGAATACGTTCATCTACAGCCATTGCCTCCTTAGGTGATTTTAATTATATGTTTAAAGCCTATGGACAGAATTTTTCACTCCCGTTGGCGTCAGGCATGTTTAGCAGCGTGGGCTAACAATATGGCGAGAAGGTCAAAAATCAGTTTTGCATCATTGTGAAACCAGTTTGCAGTCATCCGCTCCACCCATCACTGGCAGGCCACGTTTTCACAAACCTACTGGAGTTTTTTGAAGATCTAACTAGCAGAATAGATAAGGGAAAACCAGTGGATATGGTGTATTTGGATTTTCAGAAAGCTTTTGATAAAGTCCCACATAAGAGGTTAGTGTGCAAAATTAAAGCACATTGGATTGGGGGTAATATATTGGCATGGACTGAGAATTGGTTAGCAGACAGGAAACAGAGCGTAAGAATAATTGGGTATTTTTCGGAGTGGCAGGTGGTGACTAGTGGGGTACCGCAGGGATCAGTGCTCGGGCCCCAGCTATTCACAATATAGATCAATGATTTGGGTGAGGGAGCCAAATGTAATATTTCCAAGTTTGCTGACAACACAAAACTAGGTGGGAATGTTAAGTGGTCAGGAGGATGTTAAGAGGCTCAAGGCAGCTTAGACAAGTTGAGTGACTGGACAAATACAAGGTAGATGCAGTATAATGTGGATAAGTGTGAAGTTATCCACTTTGGTAGGAAAAACAGAATGGCAGAATATTATTTAAGTGATGATAGTTTGGGAAATGTTGATGTACAAAGGGACCTTGGTATCCTTGTACACCATCTCAAGGCTCCAGTCAGGAGTGTAATGGAATATTCCCCACTTACCTGGATGAGTGCAGCTCCCACAACACTCAAGAAGCTTGACACCATTCAGGACAAAACAGCCCATTTGATTGGCACCCCATCCACAAACATTCACTCTCTCCACCACCGAAACACAGTAGCAGCAGTGTGTACCATCTACAAGATGCACTACAAGAATTCACCAAGGCTCCTTAGACAGCACCTTCCAAGCCCACAACCACTAACATCTAGAAGGACAAGGGCAGCAGATAGATGGGAACACCATCACCTGCAAGTTCCCCTCCAAGCCATCTGCCATCCCGACTTGGAAATATATCGCCGTTCTTCACTGTCACTGGATCAAAATCCTGGAACTCCCTTCCTAATAGCGCTGTGGGTGTACCTACCCAACATGGACTGCAGCAGGTCAAGAATGCAACTCACCACCACCTTCTCAAGGGCAACTAGGGATGGGCAAGCATGCAGGTGCAGCAAGCAGTTAAGAAGGCAAATGGTATGTTGGCCTTCATTGCAAGAGGACTTGAATACAGAAGCAAGGATGTTTTACTGCAGCTGTACAGGGCCTTGGTGAGGCCACAACTGGAGTACTGTGTGCAGCTTTGGTCCCCTTACCTAACAAAGGATGTACTTGCCATAGAGTGAGTGCAGCAAAGGTTCACCAGACTGATTCCTGGGATGGCAGGATTGTCATATGTCAAAAGATTGGGCCGACTAGGCCTGTATTCACTGGAGTTTAGAAGAATGAGAGGCGATCTCATTGAAACACATAAACTTCTGACAGGGCTGGACAGACTGGATGCAGGGATGATGTTTCCTCTGGCTGGGGGTTCTAGAACAAGGGGTCACAGTCTCAGGATACGGGGTAGGCCATTTAGGACTGAGATGATGAGAAATTTCTCCAATTAGAAGATGGTGAACCTGTGGAATTCTCTACCACAGAAGGCTGTGGAGGCCAAGTCACTGAATATATTTAAGAAGGAAATGGATAGATTTCTAGACTCTATAGTGGTATGGGGAAAGCGCGGGATAGAGGATCAGCCATAATCATATTGAATGGCTGAGCAGGCTCAAAGGGCTGAATGACCTATCCAGCTTCTATTTTCTATGTTTCTGTGGACAGAGTTTTCTCCTCGTCAGGCAGGCACAGCAGGCCGGCCTGGGAACGGCCGCCAAATGGTCCATCAACCACAATCGGGCCTGGACTGCGATTTCACGCTGGCTGGCCAATTAACAGTCAACCTGTGTGAAACGCATGCTGATAACCTCAGCACTGCGGGGGTGGGAGCGGGAGGATTGCAAGCACTGAAATCTGTGCATGCGTGAGGGAGCGAGCACTGAAAGTTCCCTGAAGGCAGAACTGCCTCCGGGAGCTGAAGATTTTTAAAATGAAAAATAAAGATTTGAAAAATAAGGAAAACATGTCCCCACATGTGACTCTGTCACATGAACAGAGACATGTGAAAAATGTGTTTTAAAAATTTTAATTTTTTTTAATCACTGTTGGGAACCTCATCCCACTCATGGATGAGGTTTCGCAAAAAATGTGAAGGCCGCCTGGTCTATTCTCCCACCCGCCAACCATAAGGTTGAATGGGCAGTGAAAAATTCAATCTAATTAATTTTTAATGGGCTTAATAGCCCTCTTAATTGTCAACTGTTGCACTGCCAACTCATGCACACGCCCACGGACCGAAATATTGCGCAAGTGTGAGATGACGTCGGGATGTTTACCCAACGGCATTGCACACTATTTCACACTCGTGCGTACCAGGTGTGAAGCTGGGCCTTCCCCCCAAACATAAAATCAGGAGACAGAATGTTCACTGATGGTTGCACAATGTTCAGCACCATTCACGGCTCCTCAGATACTGAAGCAGTCAATTCCAAATGCAGCAAGACCTGGACAATATCCAGGCTTGGGCTGATAAATGGCAAGTAACATCATGCCACACAAGTACCAGGCAATGACCACCTCCAACAAGAAAGGATCCAACTGTCTACCCTTAACATTCAATGGCATTACCATCACTGAATCCCCCACTATCAACATCCTGGGGGTTACCATTGATCAGAAACCCAACTGGAATATCCATATAAATCGGAGGCTACAAGAGCAGGCCAGAGGCTGTGAATTCTGCAGTGAGTAACTCACCTCCTGACTCCCCAAACCCTGTCCACCATCTACAAGGCACAAGTCAGGAGTGTGATGGAATACTCAACACTTGCTTGGATGAGTGCAGCTCCAGCAACACTCAAGAAGCTTGATGCTGTCCAGGACAAAGCAGCCCACTTGATTGACACCACACCCACAAACATTCACTCCCTCCACCACCGACGCACAGTGGCAGCAGTGTGTGACATCTACAAGATGCACTGCAGCAACTCACCAAGGCTCCTTAGACAGCACCTTCTAAACCTCAACCTCTACCATCCAGAAGGACAAGGGCAGCAGACACATGGGAACACCACCACCTGCAAGTGCCCCTCCAAGCCTCGCACCATCCTGACTTGGAAATATATCGCCATTCCTTCACTGTTGCTGGGTCAAAATCCTGGAACTCCATCCCAAACAACACTATGGACGTACCTACACCACATGGACTGCAGCAGCTCAAGAAAGCAGCTCACTGCCACCTTCTCAAGGGCATTTAGGGAGGGTAATAAATGCTGGCCTAACCAGCAATACCCACATCCTGTGAAAGAATAAGAAAAACTGGAGTTGAGCTCAAGAATCAGTTATGATCTTTTAAATGGCAGAACAGACCTGAAGGGCTGCCTACTCCTGCTCTTATTTCGTATGTTCTCATGTTCTTTTGTTCATCATATGAACCATTACCCTTACAAATTTACAGAAATGGGCTCAAAAGTTCCATATTGTATCACCGTTTTTGCTGATGATACCAAACTCAGAGGAACAGTGAAGTCAGAGAAAGCAGCTTTGATCCATTTACTAAAACAAATGCAAACTATTTCATACAGGAATGCACATAGAAATAGATGATGGTGAAATAATTGAGAATGAAGACCTTCAAGTCTCAAAGCTAAACATATCCAGCCAGTGAATGGCAGAAATCAAGAAAACCAAAACAGAATGTTGTTACATAGCAACAATAATCAACTATAAGTCAGAGGACCTTGTGGTAAAGCGTTACAATGCTCTGGCCAGACCACACCTTAAGTATTGCTTTCTGTTCAGCTAGCTGAGACCTGAGAGGGAGCAATACATGAAGCTGAGCCTAGTGTCAGGGATCTGAGTTATCTGCAAAGATGGGAAAGCAGGCACCTGAGATGTGATCTTATAGAACTACATGATGTGGGAATGATGAATTTAGAATATGAATTAAATAATGAGGACAGTGTAACGCAGGGAAAAAAAAAACACTGAATGCATGAAGGTTCCAATTCAGTGATTCGTTATTCCACTGGCTCCAAACACTTCCAATGTTCCATGATTCGAACTGTTCTCAGTCAGCCTGTCTTCCGCCTTTCACACCAAAAGGCATTGGCTCCACCCATAGCACTGGCCCCTGCCCCTCATGAGCCCATATAAACACTCCCTGATCATGAGGGAACCCCGGGCGCGGAAAAAGTTCACTCGCCCTGCACCCTCCACCGCTATCGCCACCAGCCGGCAAGGTTGCACCTGACCCGGCCAACAGCTACCAAGAGACTACAGAGTGAGCATCCAGTCCTGCATAGAGAATGCCCCACAGAAACTGGAAGCCAGGGCTCAGGGAGACAGCATGATTTCCCAACTCTCCCACTACAATAGGACAAGAAGACCCAGGTTTGAATTCATATATAGTAATTTTAGGACTAACATCAAGGAGTTCTTCTGGAAGTAGAGAGCAACACACACTGGAATGGACTTCTGTCAGGGATTTAGCGATGAAGATACTAGGTATGTTTAAGAAAAAAATTAGACGCTGCAATGGGAGTGAGTACAAGGTGCTTCTGGATGAATTAACCAATATGGGAGGAATGATCTTCTCCATCCAAAATTAACTTGTGTTTTAGATATTCGGAGGAACAAGGGAGAATTTTTTTTCTCTAAATTACAGAAGCCCTGATTACAGTACCGCTAAAATAAGAGACAGAGAGAAGAAAGACTGTGACAGACATAACTTGGAGGCTAGAGATGAAAGAAGGATTTACCCATCAAATAAGACACTTATCCCACATTTCTACTATCCATTTGATGAACTGTCTATTTTTTTTATTATTGCTTCAGGATTATATTACCGATGTAACAGATCACGCTCCAGCTCTGACATGGACTCAAATTGCCGATATACATTCTACAGAAAATGAAGTAGACAAAGAATTACGGAAGTTGTCATCTATCTCATCTTTTGTTGCCCGGAGACAATTTTCTTAAGTCATTTTCTAATTAAAAAGGCAACAGCACTGGGAATAAGTGTTTACATTTCTGACAAATATTGTGCTCACTAGAAATATGTTTGGATCAGAATTACTTAACCTGCAGGTTAAAATAGAACCAATTTATAAAAAAACTAATTTAGTCATTCATTCAGCAAATCAATATAAGCACAGCTAATAGGTCACTTAACAAAGCACATATTTTACAATACAGCTTTATGAAATACATTCTAGGTAGAATTTAACAGTGGACCGATCACTTTTTATGCAGCAAGCTGGAGATCTGGAGATGAAAATTATGTGCAAGCCAAATTTAAAGGGACGAAGACGATTACAGAAGAGTGTGATACAAAAGGGGGACAGCAATTTAGGAACCTCCTGGAGAGCTTTAAAAGTCATCTTGACCCATCAGAAACTTGCTGATGCTGAGGGAACATAGGACCAGGCAGTGATAAGTTAACAGAAAGGAAGTGAGGCCTAAAGCCAGCTGGAATCCAGCGGACTGAGTTTCTATGCATAGAAACATTTGATGCTTTAGAAATAGTCCAAGCAGGTCAACGTTGCCATCGAATCAACTGACCTTAATTTTCAAACAAAGGTATAGTTATCCCCAAGGTGTATGTTCCCCACTGTGTATAGAGCTAAGGACAAATTGATTTAATATACCATTATTAAAATCAAATGGAAGTTTAGTTCAACAATTTTTCGATAATTGACATACACAGGAATATTTAGCCCCAAGTTTCATTGGACTATCTGAAGTAAGGTAGATACCTTTGAAGGGTGTCATCTAGGGTCATTCCCCCTCCACCACAGTCACGCAGTCAGTCATGCACCAGATGTTCATACATCATTCAGCTCTACAAAACTGCAGCTGGACATGAAGCACAGGATATATCATATATAAGTTGTTGTATTGTTGTATTTTCTTTGTTGGACAATCCTACAATCTAGACATATACGTTGCACAGTTCTGCTAGAAGCTACATACTATGAATCACCCAATTGTCCATTCAAAACATCTATTCCACATTCCTCAATATATTGTACAAAAATATAGATTCACAATGCTGCCTTAGTTGTGTACTGGCCATACATTCATACATTTCTGCTAAGGCATTAACAAAGCCTGCTGAGTGTGCCAAATATGATTTTGATCCAAAATGAAGAAAGGGCACTGGAACTACAACAGGGACAGGTTTGTGAATCAAGTGAATAAAACTTCAGCATGTGAGTATATGTTTTATGCAATATATCGTTAAATGCCACAATCAGTTGTATAGCCATGTCTGCCCAATTGGGAGGATTATGAGAAAAAGAATTTACCAGCTGAAGCTGAGAAATTTGGGGGTTCAGTACTCTTGTGGTTGCCATACTGGACAAACAAACACAAAAAGGGGTTGTTTCCTTAACTCACTTAATATCATTCCACCATAAATGTAAAATAAATGTTTTGTTTAATTATGCAAAATGTTCTCATTTCCACTACTATCCAATGTATGTTTTTTTACCTTTTGTTGACTGTGTACATGTATAAAATGTAATGGCATGTGTCTAGACAATTCTAATTCAAAGGGATTTTACAAATGCTGAGACCCAAGAAATTAAATGTTGAAACATGTGAACAGATTCAGTGCTACTCCCTGTGCCACGTGCTAGTGAGTATAGGAATAGGAGGATAGAGAGGATGAATGCATGGCTGAAGAGATAGTGCAGAAGGGAGGGCGTTAGTTTCCTGGATCACTAGGTCTATTTCTGGCAAGATGGGACTTGTACAAGTCGGACTCGTTGCACCTGAACTGGAATGGGACCAACATCCTTGTGGGGAAGTTTACTAGTGCTGTTGGGCAGGGTGGGTTTAAACTAATTTGGCAGGGAGATGGGATACAGAGTGCAGGTACAGTAGGGAGTGATGCACAGCCAAATATAGAAGAGAAACTAAGTCAGTCTGGAAGGCAGAGCAAATATAGATCTGTTAAGGCAAAAGGGGATAGTGCAAGGCTGGATTGCAACTTTTTTAATGCAAGGAGTCTTACAAGTAAGGCAGATGAATTGAGGGCGTTGATTAACACATGGGAATATGATATTGTTGCTATCACAGAGACATGGTGGAGGGAAGGGCAGGACTGGCAGCTCAATATTCCAGAATATAGAATCTGCAGGCGTGACGGGGGCGGGGGGTGGGGGGGGTGGTGGGGAGGTGGGGGGGGGGGTGTAGAAGAGGAGGTGTCACTGCACTATTGATCAAAGAGTCAATTACTGAAGTAAAGAGGGATGTTATCTTAGAAGGTTCCTCAAATGAGGCCATATGGGTAGAAATTAAAAACAAGAAGGGGGCAATCACTTTGCTGGGAGTGTACTATAGGCCTCCAAACAGTCAGGAGGAGATGGAGGAGCAGATATGTAGGCAAATCTCAGAGAAGTGTAAAAATAATAGGGTAATAATAGTAGGGGATTTCAACTTCCCCAATATGAATTGGGATAGTCTTAGCGTGAAAGGCTGAGAGGGGGCAGAATTCTTAAAGTGCATCCAGGAGAGCTTTTTGAGCCAGCACATAGAAAGTCCTACAAGAGAAGGGGTGGTACTGGACCTAAACTTAGGGAATGAAGCTGGGCAAGTGGTAGAAGTGTCAGTGAGGGAGAATTTCAGGGATAGTGACCATAACTCTGTAAGACTTAAGGTAGTTATGGAAAAGGACAAAGATGGACCAGAAATAAAGGTCCTGATTTGGGGGAAGGCCAATTTCATTATGATAAGACAGGATCTGGCCAAAGTGGATTGGGAGCAGCAACTTGTAGGAGAGTCTACATCAGACCAGTGGGAGTCATTCAAAAAGGAAACAGTGAGAGTTCAGGGCCAACATGTTCCCATAAAGGTAAAGGGTAGGACCAACAAGTCCAGGGAACCCTGGATGTCAAGGAATATAAAGGATTGGATAAGGGATAAAAGGAGGCATATGACAGAAACAGAGGGCTGAAAACAACGGAAGACCTAGAGGAGTATAAAAAGTGTAGGGGGATACTTAAAATGTAATTAGGAGAGCGAAGAGGGGTCATGAAAAAATACTGGTGGGCAAAATAAAGGAAAATCCCAATGCATTTTATAAATATATATTAAGGGCAAGAGGATAACCAGGGAAAGAGTCAAACCCATTAGGGACCAAAGTGGCAATCTGTGCGTGCAGCCAGAGGATGTAGCTGAGGTTTTAAATGATTACTTTTCGCCTGTGTTCACTATGGAGAAGGACGATGAAGGTGTAGAAATCAGGGAGAGGGAATGTGATATACTTGAACAAATTAGCTTTGAAAGGGAGGAGGTATTAATGGTTTTAGCAGGCTTAAAAGTGGATAAATCCACAGGCCCAAATGAAATGTATCCCAAGCTGCTATGTGAGGCTAGGGAGGAGATTGCAGGGGCTCTGACACTAATTTTCAAATCCTCTCTGGCCACAGGAGAGGTGCCAGGGTACTGCAGGACAGCGAATGTGGTACCACTATTCAAGAAGGGTAGCAGGGATAAACCAGGTAACTACAGGCCACTGAGTCTAATATCAGTGGTAGAGAAACTATTGGAAAAAATTCTAAGCGACAGGATTAATCTCCACTTGGAGAGGCAGGGGTTAATCAGGAATAGTCAGTATGGCATTGTCAGGGGAGGTCATGTCTAACAAATTTGATTGCATTTTTCGAGGAGGTGACTAGTTGGGTAGATGAGGGTAGTGCAGTTGATGTAGTCTACATGGACTTCAGTAAGGCTTTTGACAAGATCCTACATTGGAGAATGGCTAAGAAGGTAAGAGCCCATGGGATCCAGGGCAATTTGGCAAATTGGATCCAAAATTAGCTTAGTGGCAGGGGGTAACGGTCGAAGGTTGTTTTTGCGATTGGAAGCCTGTGACGAGTGGTGTACCACAGGGATCAGTGCTGGGACGCGTGCTGTTTGTAGTGTATATTAATGATTTAAACATGAATATAGGAGGTATGATCAGTAAGTTTGCGGGTGACACAAAAATTGGTGGTGTTGTAAGTAGTGAGGAGGAAAGCCTTAGATTACAAGACAATATAGATGGGCTGGTAAGATGGGCAAAGCTGTGGCAAATGGAATTTAGTCCTGAGAAGTGTGAGGTGATGCACTTTGGGAGGACTAACATGGCAAGGGAATACACAATGAATGGTAGGACCTTAGGAAGTCAGAGGATCAGAGGGACCTTGGTGTACATGTCCATAGATCCCTGAAGGCAACAGCACAGGTAGATAAGGTGGTTAAGAAGGCATATGGGGCACTTTCCTTTATTAGCCAAGGCATAGAATATAAGAGCAGGGAGGTTATGTTGGAGCTGTATAAAACGTTAGTTAGGCCACAGCTGGAATACAGTGTGCAGTTCTGGTCACCATACAATAGGAAGGATGTGATTGCACTGGAGAGGGTGCAGAGGAGATTCACCAGGATGTTACCTGGGCTGGAGCGTTTCAGCTATGAAGAGAGGCTGGACAGGCTAGAGTTATTTTCCTTAGAGCAGAGAAGGCTGAGGGAGGACCTGATAGAGGTGTACAGAAGTATAAGGGGCATAGATAAGAAGAAACATTTCCCCTTAGCAGAGGTGTCAATAACCAGGGGGCATAGATTTAAGGTATGGGGCAGGAGGTTTAGAGGGGATTTGAGGGAAAGTTTTTTCACCCAGAGGGTGGTTGGAATCTGGAATACACTGCCTGAGGGGGTGGTAGAGGCAGGAACCCTCACAACTTTTAAGAAGTATTTAGATGAACTCTCAAAACACCATAGCATAAAGGGCTATGGGCCAAGTGCTGGAAAATGGGATTAGAATAGATAAGTGCTTGATGGCCAGCACCGACATGATGGGACAAAGGGCCTGTTTCTGTGCTGTATAAATCTATGACTATGACAAGCTTCTATTGTAATGGCCAATCCACTGGACATTAACCCTGTTCATGATCATCATGGATGACCTGGAGAAGGAGCAGAGAGCATAGGCATGTCATTTGAGGCAGCTTGGTTGGAGACGGAGTTGATTTAACTATACCCCCCCAGAAGAGAATGCGCAGGGTTTGGACATCATTTGAGACACGGTTGGAGAAGCTGTGCATGGTGCATTCACCACTTGGCCACTCTATGAGTTGCTCCACGAAGACCTGAAACTGCCGTCTACTTCCCTCAGGGCTTTGTCAGTGGTAATGAAGGTGGTGATGGTTTCCAACTCCTGCAACTCCAGTTCCTTCCAGTGAGGCACTGGAGATCTCTGTAGTATTAACCGACGAGCTGTGGGGATGGGAACCTGAATTCAACAGAAAAGGGGTGTCCTCTTCTGTAGAGCATCTGAACTTCATTAAATTCAACATGGCCCCTGCGCAACCGAGAGACAGGTCCATTAGTTCACACTGGGTTGCTGGCTTCCCCAAGGTACAAGGGATCAAAGATGGAACCCAGTGAGAACTTGTCACTTTCAATTGGAAGAATTAGCTTTCATTGAATGCTGTAATTGTCAAAGTTGCCCAACTGGGGTTCCTGCATGTTAACTCAGAGCATAGAGGAAGCGCTCATGACACCTTTGTCCTTTAACATGGCATCGTGCATGGCTTATTCTACAGAGAGTTACAAGAACTTTGATGATGCTGAGAGACAACATTTTGCGATCTTTTCTTTAGAACGTCCCGTGACATTCCTGGGAAGAAAGGATGCAAGCAGATATTAAAGACTACTTTTTAAAGTCTTTTAAAATTATTTTTAAAACATTTTGTTATTTTTTAAAGCAGGTTTAAAGTGATATTAGAAGTTGCAACTCACTTACCTCCCAGTGCCATACCTCAATTTGAATTCTGGATCCTGATATTAGTTGGACAGTGCACTGGGAGCAGAGGTGGGGAAAGGTCCAGTGTTGTAGGGGAACATGGAAGGGAATCTGCCACCTTTACTCTGTCTGGCCTACATGTGACTCCAGACCCACAGCAACGTGGTTGACTCCTAACTGCCCTCTGAAATGGCCTAGCCACACAGTTCAAGGGCAATTAGGGATGGACAAGAAATGCTGGCCTTGCCAGTGATGCCCGCGTCTCATGAAAGAATGAAGAAAGAAAAACATTGCTATGGAAAAATATCCCTCTCCTATTCCTCACAGTCCAGCAGGACATCAAGAGAGTCATCAGTAAAGCCAAATACTGATAGGATGGGAAACCCATTGGTGGATTATGAGTGCAGTCACCTCATTGTCATTTTGACTTCCGGGTTTCCCATCCCATCAGCGGCAGCGGGCATGATGTCAACCCACATGACACAATCTCAACTCCAGTATTTAAAGGAACAATCCAAAGATGCAAGTTGGAGGAGTTGGAATTGGCAGGAAGGGAAGAGGAAATCTCACAATGGCATCCAGATGCTCAAAGGCTGTGTTTGGCCAGTGCACCTCCCAATTAATATCAGAGCCCAGAATTCAAATTGAGGTGTGGCACTGGGAGATAAGTGAGTTATAACTTCTGATATCACTTTAAATCTGCTTTAAAACATAACAAATGATTTAAAAATAATTTTAAAACACTTTAAAAAGTAATCTTTAATATCTGCCCATCCCTTCCTGCCCAGAAATGCCATAGGATGCTCTAAAGAAAAGATCGCAAAATGTTGTCTCACAGCATCATCAAAGTTCTTGTAACTGTAAAGGACATTAATGAACCAGACAGGCTTTTACAACAGTTGATAATAGTCTTATGGTCACTATCACTGAGACTAGCTTTATATTCCAGATTTATTAATTTAATTCAAATTCCACCAGCAGGATTGACCTGGGCTTCTGGATTACTAGTCCAGTGACATTACCACTACACCATGGTCTCCTCTCAGCGGGACACCCAGAGGGGGAGGAAGCCTCTGCTAATACCAAGAGGGCAGGGTTGGAGCTGTTGGGGGACGTCAACAACAGGGCCAGTAGTGGCATGCTCCTGGATTCAGTGTTGGAAGTGATTTAATTACCTAACCAGATGAGAAAAATTGAGTGCAATGGCACATTCAGTAACATCCTGCTATGTGCATTACTCCGACTCCGGCACCCTTCCTTCTCAAGCCTATTCTAGTACATCAATCCTCACATCTACTTACCTTTCAGGTGCATCCATCCCTCCTTGTCTCTTCACATTATCAAGCCATCTACCACTGCCACAACCCACACCCTTATTCAATTTCATGCCTGTACCTCATAGTCACCCAAAAGTACACTCCATCCATCCAATGAACACCTGCCATTACTTCCGCTTTTCAAAAAAAGATAGGGAGTAAACTGGAGTGACACACCACAGGTTGTTGAATTGACAATTGCAGAGGAGGATGCACTGGAGATCAACGGTCTTTCCTTATCCTTGCCTGTTGGAGATGGGGAGCACCCAGAGCCCTGGAGACACAAATAAACAAATGTCACCTCCCCATATCTTATGACCTTCAGTCATGTTGACTTGGAACAATCTTTGGCAGAGACTTCAAAAGTCCAGAGGACATCAGCCAAGAGCACCTGAGCAGTCAGAGCAAGGATCTGAGCAGCCTGCCTCTAGCTCTGCTAAAACCACAGGGATTGCACAAGATAGGAGCTACAGAAAAAAAGAGTAAGGCTTTGCAGTTGCACTTACATGTACATAGAACCAATACAGATGATGGGCCAAATGGCCTCCTTATGCGCTGTAAATTTCCCTGACTCTATGAAATAATTTCAGAATATCCTATACAATAAGGGAATCATGTTAACTTTATCAATATGAAGACCATATTCAATTTCTCAATTCTGCCTGCCACTTTATGTCTTCAAGCTGCATGCTATTTGATGGTAGATGACTAAGCACAGATTACGTTCATTTTGGCAGAGCAGCAGCTGAAGGTAATGTGTTATATAATTTCCGGAACAAGCTGTGAATGGATTTTTTATCACTTCAGCATGCTATTAAATAGGATTATTCCCTAAACAATATTTAAACCACACTCTGGTACCATCAAAACAGCAAAAACAAGTCACGCTTCACTGCACAATGAATGAACTGCATGCCTGGTGTCCTATTAAACAAATGGTGCTTCCCGGCTGAAGTTACAAAAGCTACTGGGTTAAATGTGTGTACAGGGGTGGTCTGCTTGATGAAAGTACATTTTCTTATCAACTGTGTTTTTTTAAATAAGGTTACTCTGTCTTTCAGTCAAAGTGGCACCGAGATATTCCCGGATACATGAAGCCGTTCGTAATATAAAGATTCCCTTGTTCTTACACTCCGAGGCCTGTCATATGGGAGATCACTTTATAAGTAAGAAAAGCGTCAAGTTATTTATGCCAATTTAGTAATTTGCTAATTTCTCATGTAATTGCCCACAGGCTTTTGCTTTACACCTCACAGTTCCATAATGAGTTCTAATGTATTGCTTTCTTATGTACTATATTTAGATAGAGCTGTGCAATCATCTTATGGACAGCACTCTTGTCTGCAGATCACCGAGGCATCACTGAATTGGAGGGACTGAATTTTCACAGTATTCTCCTAAAGTCGAAGTTAAACACTTATATGCAAGTCACCCGCTCCCTATCCTCAAAGAGTTTCACATGACTCCACAGAAGAAACATGCAGGCCGACATATTTGACATCAAATAACATCTTAATGTGTATCACTTTAATTGTGACTTCTACTTTGCAGGATATTTTTTGTTCTGAATTACATCGGAAAGGTCCCAACCAGCAAAAGCCACATGTGTCCCTCAGAAGGAAGGTGGAAAGGGGACAAATAAAGAAAGCAGAGGTCAGGTCAATGAAGCCAGAAGGCCAATTACAGATCTGCACTAGGAAAGGCCTGAGA
Organism: Cetorhinus maximus; assembly: GCF_964194155.1. Taxonomy (NCBI): domain Eukaryota; kingdom Metazoa; phylum Chordata; class Chondrichthyes; order Lamniformes; family Cetorhinidae; genus Cetorhinus; species Cetorhinus maximus. The sequence continues at coordinate 56,328,200 of NC_135883.1, forward strand.
AGTTGCTGTGTTTCTGTTCTCTCAGTCTGGGGTATGGTGCATGGAAATAGATAGTCGGATGGATTTAACGGAAGAAAACATCAAAAGAATTGGATTAATATAACATCTTACATTATTCTACAAGATTCAAAAGCGCTTTATAGCCAATGAAGCATGTTTTGAAGTATACTCACCACTGTAGTATAGGAAATGCAGTAGCCAATTTTGTTCACAGCAAGCTTCCACAAATAGCAATGAAATAAATGTCTAAATCGCCAGTGTCTAGGTATTGGTTGATGAATAAATATTGGTCAGGACAACTTTCATTTGCCCGAGAAGGCTGTAAGTTCTTGGTTGAAAATCTTCTTCAAAAGGTAGCACATTCAATAGTTACAGTACCTCTTCATGCTGCACTGGAGCATCAACCTTGAATTACAAAAGAGAAAGAAAATTAAATAAAACATTAAAAATGTAGTGTAAAAAGCATAAAAGCCTTTCAAGATACTTTACAAAACTGGATTGTTTAAATTATAATTACAGGTACAGTGTTTCAAATCCGGCTGTCCAAAAACCAGAGCTGTCCAAAAACTGGACACTTTTAGAATGTTCCATGCATCAATTTTTAATTGAGTAAAATTTAAAAAAAAACTTATCTGGATATTTTGGCTAGGCGCTTCATTGGTGCAGTGTGGCTCCAGACTGGTTATCCGCTTCGTGCGCCACTCTATCTGACACTCTAAGTGACCCTTGACCCCACCCAACCTGGCTTGACCCGAATTGCCCCTGGTTTGAACCACCTGCCCCGAAATCCGGCAATATGCGAAATTGGGCATGGTCTCAGTCCCGCGGTTGCCAGATTTGAGGTACTGTACCTGTAATGAAAAACATTTTGCTTCTCAACCCACTTCCTCCCATTGTTATGATTATCTGTGGGGAGGGAGGAGTATTGTGGGCTATAAACAATTTTCACAATTAATGCTACACTAGAGAATTTACACTTTTTCAGGCATAACATGTGCGTCGAGCAGCTGTTCTGAGCCTTTTCTTTATAAATGATCCAAGTATGGTATCTAACAGCTAGCACTCAATAATCATATGTGAAATATGAAGTGAAAAAGCAAGAAAGTAGCCAAAAATAATGTGCAAACATAGTGGACATTAAAACAGCAAACATTGAAGGAATTCAAAATGTATTCAAAGGGCTTAATTGGGGAAAAAAGTGAACAGTTGCAAAAAGTGATTCTTAGGTATAATTAACAGTAGTGGAAACAACAGCTTTGCACAGATACCAGATTCAAACACTAGTATATATGTGCAAAAAGGCTGGTTTGAGGTTTCGCTACCAGTCTATTTCAGTTCTGCATCCAAGCTGGTCTGCACATTACATACTAAAAGATCACCCAAAATGGTGAAATGCTTTCTGAGCAGCTAGTCAATAGGTGAAAGCGTTTTTAAAAATTCATTCATGGGATGTGGGTGCTGCTGGCTGGGCCAGCATTTGTCACCCATCCCTAATGGCCCTTGAGAAGGCAATGGTGAGCTGCCTTCTTGAATCGCTGCAGTCCATGTGGGAAGCTTGTGATGCCCAACATGGGCCATGCTAATATCCTTCACCCTGAAGCTCTGCAGCAAGGAGGTCAATGGCCACTGTTATTGACGGGGGTGAAAGGGAACAGAAACCCCTGTTCCCTTCCCTTACTGTCCGCAATCAGTGTGTTTTTTGAAAAGGATGGGATGCGTGTTTCTTAACCACTAAGTATGTGGACAATTTGAAAAACCAGCAGCAAACCTTTAGTGGGTTTAAATAAAGAGGATTATTTATTCATGCATTTACCTCAAAAATGTAACACTACATCACTCACTCACCCACTCACCCACACACACGCACACTTGAGGAAAATACAGTTAAAGAGAATAGTGCACTAGAACAAAAGAATTTTGTAATTCACGTGATTAGCTTGTCTTGGAAAATATGGTTGCAAGATTCTCTTGAAGGGATGGACTTTCTGCAGGTCAGGTTAGTTACTTGTAGTCTTGCTGCCAAGAGGTCATTTTGCTGTATTTGTGGACTTGAAAGGGAAAAGGCTGTTGTGCAGACAGCACTTCAAGATTTAAAGAGGGAGACCAACGTGGCTGTCTTACCATGTGTATTCTCACAACTCACTTCCAAATATGGTGTTGGGCTTAAGTTGATTCATCACAATCTGAGTTATTGTTTGCAGACCTTCATCCTGGGGGTCTGAGACAATCGGCATCTTAGCTTCAGAACAACCCATTCAAGTCAGGGAATATCTTTTTGGATGGTTTCAGAAGATGGGTAGTGTCACCTCAGGTCTGGAATGTGAGTTCTTGTCCTTTCAAGACAGTGTGGCAGTTTTGAATCCTTAGACTGACCCTCAGCGGCCATCTTTTGCAGACTAGCATTGTCCAGTTTAAAAAGAAAAGGCAGTTCCAGAAAAGTCCTGAGTTATATACACTGAGAACATATTATGCTTTAAAAGTTATGAATATGACATCCCTTTACTGGGCATGACACCACTCATGAGTCTTCCTTTCTTGCTCAAGCCGTGGCAGTGTGGAATTTCCTTCCTAAATTTATCGTTTGTTTAGCCACTGACAATTCTTGTGTGGAGCACAAGCATTGGCTGAATGGTCTGCTTCTGTCCTGCAAATTCTATGTAATTCTGTGTAAATCAAAGAAAAGAGCAATTTAGTTAAGTGTGGCATAAATAAAACATAGTATTAAGAATAACACAGGAAGGATATCAGTAAGATCAAGAGAGTGCAGAGAAGATTTACTAGGATGTTGCCAGGTCTTAAGGAGTTGAGTTACAGGGAAAGATTAAACAGGTTAGGACTTTATTCCTTGGAGCGTAGAAGAATGAGGGGAGATTTGATAGAAGTTTACAAAATTATGAGGGGTATAGACAGAGTAAATGTGAGTAGGCTCTTTCCACTTAGATTAGAAGTGATAAACACGAGAGGACATGGCTTTAGGGTGAAAGGGGAAAGGTTTAGGGGGAACATTAGGGGGAACTTCTTCACTCAGAGAGTAGTGAGAGTGTGGAACAAGCTACCATCTGACGTGGTAAATGTGGGCTCACTCTTAAGTTTTAAGAATAAATTGGATAGATACATTGATGGGAGAGGTCTGGAGGGTTATGGACTAGGTGCAGGTCAATGGGACTAGCAGAATAATATTTTGGCACAGACTAGAAGGGCCGAATGGTCTGTTTTCTGTGCTGTAGTGTTCTATGGTTCTATGGATAAGAACAAGGCTTTCAAAACTTAAGAGGCAGAATTTTCCCGTTGGTGTGCAGGAGCAGGACTTGCACGCTGATGCGTAAAATGACGCGCAGTGACGTCAGACAAGCATCCCGACTTCACCACACATCATCGCAATATTTCATTGGCCGGGCACACGTTGATCTCTGATGCGCACCCACCATTAATTAATGGGCCACTTAAGGCCCTTGAGGCGCCAATTGACAGCGATTTTTCAGCACCCGCGCGATCTTCGGGTCGTCGCACAGGCACAGCGGGCAGGTGGGTAGGACACATTTGTATAAACCTCATCCGCGGGCAGGATAAGAGGGCTCAGTGGAATCACGAGTGTGCTCTGTCAAATATTTAATTTGCAAAGTTACTGATACTTGCCTGTGTGATCTGCAATACTTCAAAATGCATACCAGCTGCTTGGACTGGACTCACAACCTTCAGGTCAGCACTCTGCAGTGAGGAATTGTTTCTGAGCCTGCAGGTTTCAGGAAGCCTTCCCCTAGCCTGGGAATGGGAGTTGAACTCGCCACTGGAGGCACCTCCTCTGAGGAGGAAGGGAGGGCTAGAAGGGGGAGGAGGCCAGGAGTCCACATTCAGCCTCCAGGGGAACCACCTTTGGCAGAACAGGCACAGGCACAAGGGGCGCAGGGCCAAGAGGTACTGCAAGGCGGAAGGGACCTCAGAAGATGCCACTATCCTGCTGCCAGGGGATACAGGCGGCGAAACAGCTACCTCAATATGGCTGAGGTGCAATGCCGAAGGGAGACAGTCAACTCTAACTGTCAGGTGATAGGGCCTGAGATCTCCACTAACTGTGTGGGTGGATACCCCATGCCAGTGACTTTAAAGGTCACAGCTGCCCTCAACTTCCATGCCTCTGGCTCCTTCCAGGGCTCGGTGGGTAATCTTTGCGGTGTCTCCCAATCAGCTGTCCACATTTGTGTCAAGTAGGTTACAAACGCTCTGTTCAGATGGGCATTGACCTTCATCCACTACTGTTTTGACCATGCAAACCAGACAGAGCGAGTCAGAGGCTTCGCGGCCATTGCTGGCTTCTCCCGCGTCCAGGGTGTAATCGACTGCACACATGTGGCCATCAAGGCACCAGCAGGTGAGCCCGGTGCCTTTGTCAACAGGAAGGGCTTCCACTCCATGAAAGTGCAGATACTGTGTGATCACAGGATGCTGATTCTACAAGTCTGTGCAAGGTACCCAGGCAGCTCCCACGACGCCTACATCCTCAGACTCTCCCAGGTGTCGGGGCTCTTCAGTGCCCCAGCCCGGCTTGATGGATGGCTGTTGGGTGACAAGGGCTATCCCCTCAGAAGGGGCTCATGATGCCTCTCTGCCATCCAAGAACAGAAGCTGAACAGCGCTACAATAGGCAGAAGGGACCTCAGAAGGTGCCACTATCCTGCTGTCAGGGTATACAGGCGGCGAAACAGCTACCTCAATATGGCTGAGGTGCAATGCCGAAGGGAGACAGTCAACTCTATCTGTCAGGTGATAGGGCCTGAGATCTCCACTAACTGTGTGGGTGGATACCCCATGCCAGTGGCTCTAAAGGTCACAGCTGCCCTCAACTTCCATGCCTCTGGCTCCTTCCAGGGCTCGGTGGGTAATCTTTGCGGTGTCTCCCAATCAGCTGTCCACATTTGTGTCAAGTAGGTTACAAATGCTCTGTTCAGATGGGCATTGACCTTCATCAACTACTGTTCTGACCATGCAAACCAGACACAGCGAGCCAGAGGCTTCGTGGCCATTGCTGGCTTCCCCCGCGTCCAGGGTGCAATCGACTGCACACATGTGGCCATCAAGGGCTGTGGTGGAGAGAACCGTCGATCTTCTCAAAATCCACTTCCGATGTCTGGACTGCTCAGGAGACGCACTCCAGTACCACCCACATCGTGTATTGGTGATAGTGGTTGCATGCTGCGCTCTCCACAATCTTGCGCTGAAAAGGGGGGATGCTGTGGACGAAGAAGATGTAGACGCAGTGGCTGCGGCTGCACATGATGAATCCAGCACTGAGTCTGAGGATGAGCACACACAGAGAAATGCTGAGGGGGTAGACGCTGACCGGGGCATACTCCAGGGAGACAGGGACACCCAGAAGGCTTTAATCCAATGAACCTTCAGTTAGTACACCACATATCGACCTCCAGGGCAAGCTTGGGCTGCAGGCTCTATACTCGATACCTGAGTGCAAAATCTGCCTGGATAGGAACATTAACTAAGGGCCTTGTCAATAAAGCTCAATGTCCCACAAAACACTCGTAACATTATTGGTAATCATCCACCTGCAGAAGAAAAGAGGCCCCCTTAGCCATGGTGACACGTCTGAATTTATCGGTATAACATAAGGAACTTAAGAGAACAAAATGACAAAGGTGCTCAACATCACACCAACTCATAAAGACCTCATTGCGGGCCAACACAAAAGCACCAGTGATAAACCCATGGTGTGCCTAAGGTGCCTTATGTTTATACTTTCGGGTGCTACATCTTGGTGCTGACCCATCACTGGGACTGGCACCTGAGACAGCCTGCTCACTCTGCTGTCCTGTTGGCCTCAATGACCTTGGCATCACAGACCGTGGAGCCTGTGCTGGCCCCATCTGGGAGGGAGCTGCCAGTTCCACAGCTGGCATCTCCCCAGTCGTTGGAGCCTCATCAGATGCAACGGTCACTGGCAGAGGGGCGGAGGAGCTGCTGTCCTCATCCAGAGTGCCCTGAGAGGAGCCCGCAGAGACGGCAGGCAGCTGTTGTGCCGACATGAGGTCAGTTTGGACCTCCCTGCTCACCGTGGATTGAAGGGCACCGAGCTGGGAAACTTGGCGCCCAGACCATCTCCCACACTGGCACTGACTAGCTGAGGTCAATGCCGATGTGAGGGCTTGCTGGTCCGAGCGCATCCGTAGGAAGCCCTGATTGGTCTCCTGGAGGAGCCTCTCCACGAGAGTCGCCACTCTCTCCATGGAGGATACATGGCGCTCGGCCATGAGGCTCATTGCATCAGCGATCGTCCGCGTAGACTCCTCCACTATGGACACCAAGCCAAGCATAGCCTCATGTATCTCCATCAGATGTTCCCGCACACCCGGTCGCATTTCCTGCGTTTGCTCTGGACGACTCCAGAGGCACATCATCGCTACCGACTGAGCATGTGCCTGGTCCCCTGCAGTCCTCTGACTGCTGGCACCATGGGCACTCTCTGTCTCTGCCAGCTCCTCCAGCGACTGTGAAGTGCCCTCACCGCTGTGCCCCACGACACTAGCCGATGATCTAATTCCCACCGAGGCGCTAGTATCTGCACTGGTGCCTGCCTAGCAGAGATGGTGTGATGCTGGTGAGTCCGAGACTTCAGGACCCTCAGGTGTGAGAGGGGGCCCCTGTGCCTCCTCCTCTCGGCCCTGCTCCGCTGACGCTGAAAAGAAGAGCAAGGATATTGGATCAGTTAACGTGGAGACAATGTCAATGTGCATCCCTGTCCCCCGGATCATTATGCCCTCATCCTTCCATAAGCAATGGTCAAGCCATGTTGCAAACTTCAATCACTGAACATTCAACAGTGCCATGGCTGCTGGGAGAACAATGGTGACCTCAGTGTTGGACAAACATACCTGCCCGTGGCACCCCAGCCTCACTGACACCGGTGGACCTGGGCACATGGCACCTCTCCAAACCTAGGGCCTCCTGCTCGAATCAGCTAAGCATCACTATCTGGGCCAGCCCTCCGCCAGTCCTCACCCGCTCGGCGGCATTATGTGCATTCTTCTCATGAAAAGGAGAGAAGAGTATTGATTAGTGCTACTTATACCTGGACTCTTCGTGGACATCCCACCCCAACCAGAGTGGGACATTGCCGGGCTCCAGTGTCTCCTCACCCCGCTGCTGCTGAACACTCACACAAAGATGCTAGGCCTGTCCCCTCCCCACCCTTGTCAAATGCTGCCTACATCACATTAGGCACCACGCAGTCTAACCTTCCATAGTAAGGAGGCGCAAGCACATGAAGCGCAGAGCGCAGCAGTTCGATCAGTGCCAACGCCACCTTGAAGCTCCCCTCCCAGCATGTCATCACCCTGACTTTGACATGTCCTGGAGTTCCAGCACTGCGCCTAGGTACAGATCCTCCAGGTTGTCCCCAAAACAGTAATGTGGGTCTCAGTGTACCACATGCTGCGGGTGCAGAACCCATCCCTTCACCACCCTCTCAGGGTGACCTAGGCATGGACAATATCTGCTGGCCCACCCAGCGAAGGACACATGCCATCAATGATTTAATGCAGTCACTACACTCAGACTTGGGGGAGGGCGCCAGGCGGGAAAGCCGACCTGCTGGGTTAAGTGACCAATGCCATCATGGTACTCACTCTTCCCGAGCGCAAGAGGTCGTTGAAGCGCTTGCAACACTGGATCCAGGTGCGTTGCACCACGTCATGGGAGCTCACGATCTCTGCCACCTCCTCACAGGCACATTTGGTCATGTGGGGGGACCTCCTCCTCCCGTCCTGGGGTACGAGGACCTCCCACGGTGCTGCCACCCCATCAAGGGGGGCAGCAAGGCAATCATCAGAAAAACAAGGGGTACAGTGCCCCCTTGCCCTACCCTCCTGCCTGGCCTGCTCACCAGCAGCGCTCTTGGGAGCCCTTCCACTGGCCATGATTCAGCCTTTGAAAGGCTGCAGCAGCTTTTTAAAGCAGGCCGCCGGGTCGCCATTGGACCTGGCAGTCATTGCAGTCCCACTGCCGCCTGACCACTCCCGCTGTCCTTGGGAGCCGCAATTCACGCTGGGCGGGCCTTAATTGGCCCGCCAGTCAGAAAATTCTGCCAAGGAGAATTTGGAGGATTGAGTAACTAATAAATAAACAAGCTAAAGTATGTGGGAAAATTAAAGAAGAGGAATTCTGATTTCAAGATCGCTGAAAACATCTCGAGAATATGAGACTTTTCAAACCTAGTGCAGCAAGCAAAGAGTGAAAGTGGTATAAGGGTCATTTTAGAATTTTGCTTCGCTCTTCATTATCAGAAACATGGACATGGATGGCAGTGGCCCCTGCAGAGGTTTGCTCTTCAGTAATTCCAATACACAAATTAATTTCCCCAGAACAGAACCAACATCCCATGAGAGCCGCTAGCAGAGGTGAAAGCAAATCAATGGGTACACAGGGTATTTTAATGGGTGAGGAGTTAATATTTTCACATGGCATTATGATTTTGGCAGATTCTACACAAAACACGTGGCTGTGATTTTCCAATGAGCATGCTATGGGAGGCTTAAAGGCAACAGAGACTGAAATTAATAAAGCTTAAAAGAGGCATTTGGTAAGTCTATTAAGTTCAGGAGACACAGGCCCAGATTTTCGTCCCCAGGTCTGATTCGTTGAGTTGAGAGATTTCCCAACTTGGTGAAGCAGGCCTTAAAAATGGCCGCCCACAGGTGGGATTTTCGGGCAGGTGGGGTAGGTTGTGAGAGGAAACGGGTTTAAAAATAAGTCAGGGCAGATAACTCCAGAAGGAATGCAGAGGCTGCCTGGTGCAGCGGCAGGCTGGGTGCAAGGCTTGCCGTTGCAGTCCAGCACTGTGTTTAAATAAATAAATAATAATAATAAAACAAAAAACATCCCTCGGGCCCTCAGCTCTCACCCTTCTTCACCCTGACACACTCTCTAATCCTTATCATGCCAACCTATGGCAACCCATGTCCTTCTAACCACCTTCCATTGCCCCATACCCCTATGCCAACTTAGTACCTCTCTACCTATTCCATTGCCCCCATTACCCATGCCAACTTAGTGCCAACTCATGCCAACCCATGCCCCCATCCACCACCCTTTGCCCTTACTCCCTCCATACAACTCACCTAGTATTCTTGGACATTTGTTTGACAGCTTTGACACTTCCTGAATAGGTTTGACACTTCCTGGACAGCATTGACATTTCCTGGACAGCTTTGGCACATCCTGGGCAGGCTTGACAGTTTTAACAGTTGGAAAGTTCTTTAACATTTCCTTGGCAGTTGGACAGTTCCTTGACAGCTGGACAGCTCTTTAACAGTTTGACAGTTCCAATGAGTTTGTGCATAATAAGTGTATAATCATGTTTACTTATAACAATCCAAAAGGGGGCTTTACCTCACCCAGATGATGCGCTACCACTCCCAAAGGTCTTCTGGGACCCTACTCAAAGGGGTACCTTACCTCTCCAAAGGGGTACCCTGGCTATCCAAAGGAATCCATCAAGTTCAGACCCCCTCTTACCTGTTCTAATCTGTATACTCTGGAATCTTGCTCTTCCAAAACCCCACTTCAGTGGAGGCAGCTGGTGAGTTAAATGGCCAGTTACTTTGAATCGTGCATGTACAAACATCCTCTAACAAACTGCTTAATCTGGGTTGGGATCTTGGTCTTTTTCATCTTTTTTCATGACAGTCAAGTGTCCTTTACCCTCTCCCAGTATCCCGACTGCAGTTGATATCCACCAGGGTTCCAGTCCCTCCCCTGTGAAGATGAGAAATGCCGGGTTCTGGGGCAGGACTTAGAGTTTTCAGCCATTACTAGGATTTTCACTGCGACGGAGTGCCTCTCCGTCATTGCAAAAATCCAGGCCATCGCTATTAGTGGAGAGCACTAATATAGTTTCATCTTTTAAAAAGGGGGTAAGTGAAAAACCTGGACACAATGGAACAGTATGTTTAACATTTTCTGATGTGCTGTGCTGTGGTGTTGGTAGATTCATCAGGTAACTTTAGCCACCACCTTAATGGATCAACCAGTGGCGTGTGCATCTGTTCATATTGGCACTGGGATCCTGGTAGATACCGACTACAGCCTGGATACTGAGAAGGGTAAAGTACACTTGGCTGTCATTGGAGAAAGATAAAAAAGACCAAAGCCCCAATCCAGATTAAGCAATTTGTTATAGGATGTCCAAACAGCTAACACCTATGGTACAAATCTCCTAACAATGCACCCTTCTAACCTATATGTGAGATCTAGAACTAAGCTGAGAGGTGAATTTATGGCAAAAAATAGCTACCTGCAATTTTGGATATACTGTGGACTGTTCTGGGCACCACACCCTAGGAAGGATATATCAGCCTTGGAAGGAATGAGCATAGATTTATCAGAATGAAAGCTGGATTCCAAATGCTAAATTATGGGGAGTGAATGCACAAACTAGGGACATATTCCCTGGAATCTAGAAGATTAGGGGATGATTTGATTGAAGTTTCCATGATATTAAGGGGAACAGAAAGAGTAGATTGGAAGAAGATAGTTCCACTGGTTGGAGAATCTAGGACCAGGTGGTATGTCTAAAAATTAGAACCAGACTTTTCAGGAGTGAAATTAGGAAACAATTCTACATATAAAGGGTGGTAGGAATTTGGGGCTCTCTTCTACAACAGGCAATTGATGCTAGATAAATTGTAAATTTTAACTCTGAAATTGATAGATTTTTGTTATCCAAAGGTGTTAAGGATATGGTGCAAAGATGCGTTTATAGAGCTATGTCACAGATCAGCCATGATCTCATTGAACGGTGGAACAAGTTCGAGGGGATAAATGGCCTACTTCAGTTCCTATGTTCCTAATTCTTCATTCAGCCCAGTCATTGACATATCTGGTGAAAAGCTGAGGTCTCAATACAAGTCCCTCAAGATCACCATCATAATATGTTAATGGGAAACTTGGGTGCCCCTTTTTTTTAAAGACACAGTGGGCTGGATTTTCGAGTACCAGTAGGGTTGGCAATGGGTGTGGGCATGATTTTTTAAAAAAACACATTCCTGGATGGCATCTCTGGATTCCAATGCCTCCGGGCCACATTCCAATTTTCAAAGAGAGGGCGAATGGGGGTGTGAGGGGGAGGAGGGGGGTAACAGTGAACCTGGATGCCTCCAATTAATGGCCTATTTAGCTCCTTAAGGAGCTAGTTAATTTGCCAATGAAGGCGGAGACAGAAGTTTCAATGTGAAATATGGTTGAATAATCAATCTTCCTGGCCAACACTGCTCTACATGACTGCTCAATGCAATAATATGACAACCAATTTCGAAACATTGGTTTATGCAAAGAACTTTAGGAAAAGCTTTTGCTAGAAAGATTATTGTTGAAATATGGAATGAAGCACTACCTAATGTAGGAAATGGAAAACTGTGGCTTCTTCCGTCAGAGACCATTGTAATGCAGGTGAAATGAAACAAAAACAAAAGATTATTCACATGTCGCAGTTGGCTCAAAAATCGCATAAAAATTGCATATGTGGAGATGCTGGTTTTGGCCAGAACACAATGTTATTTATATAACTGACTTAAATGCCTGGTTTTACATGAGCCAGAGACAGTCTGCTCAGAAAGCACACCCATATCTTCAGAGAAGATGAATTCAACAAATTGGCCCAAATGCAGAATTAAGTGATGAAAAATGTATGTATTTTGCCAGGCCTTGGCATAGAAGAACTTAATCCTATCTCTTAATTTAATTCAATCTTCTGTAATTTGATCCCGCGCTGAAGCCACTGAATGATTTGCAAACCACTCACTCCTTTGTAAATGAGCACTACTGGAATGGTTGCTATGGCCATTGAGAGTTCTTTTTTAATTGTTAAAGCCTTTATTCAGTATTTTTCTGCCACAGCTAAAGTTCTGTTTCTTACAATGTTTTGGATATAGAAGCGACTGGTGTCTGTGCGGTGTATAACATCTTGTTGCTGATAGTTGCCACTCTTCTGTGTGTCATAAGACAGATTTTATCCACAGTCCTTTTCTCACAACAGTCATACCAGCAGCTTCTGTTTCACTTGTAGCATGCAAATACTTCAACATCAAAGTTCTTTTAGACATTCCTGTATCAGCTCTACATTTTCAGGAGGAACAGGTGTGACAGGAAGTATATCAGGGGCTGAATTTTACACCGGTGGGATTTTACGGTCCCGCCAAAGACAATGGACTTCTGAATGGCTCACCTCATTTTATGGCTCCACCCCACCACTTCGGGGCAGAATTTTTAGATCGGCGTGCGGGCGCGCACCTGTCCCGATCGGATGCGAAATTGCACAAGGTGACATTGGGTGAGCGTCTCGACATCATCCCGTGCTCGTGCGATATTTCAGCCAGCGGGCGCGCGCAAGTGTTGGAAGCGCGCCCGCCGACAATTTAGACAATTAAAGTTGTTAAAGTTCCGTTAGTTGGCGGACGAGCGAATTTGCCAGGTGGACTTTGCATTTTTGATAAAGCCTCATCCAAGGGTGGGATGAGGTTTCCGTTATTAAGTTAAAAGAATAAAAATGTATGGACAGAATTTTCATCGTGTATATGTTCAGGTGACTGATTCTGATGCATGGACATTTTTTTCCAGGTTTTAAAATCTTTGTTTAATTGTTTTGAAGTCTTCTGCTCCCTGAGTCAGCTCTCTGCCTTCGCGGGGCTTTCATTGAGCACTCGCCCATGCCCATGCTTACGTCAGCACCTGCCCTCTTCCCGCCCCCACCCTGGCACTGCTGAGCATTTTAGCGTGCGTATCCTGCTGGCTGGCTGTTATTTGGCCAGCGTGAAATCATGGTCCAGGGCCAATTGTGGGCGGCGGTCCATTTCCTGGCCGCTCCCAGGTCCGCCGATCGCGCTAGCACGCCAACCTAAAAATCCTGCCCCAGGTGTTTGTTCCCTAAGCAGAATGGTATGTCTAAAGGCACCTGCCTTCCATCATCCAAGTTTCACAAGGGGAGGAAATGAGAGAGATATACAGGATAGTGATACAGCACAGGAGAAGACTGCAACCTTTCCACCAGAGTCTACAGGCCATATTGCTCCCTTCAGCATGCCGAAGGAAATACATAATTAAAGAGGCAATGGTTCAATAAGGAATTACAGAAGTTGTCGTGTCTCTACCTGCAAACTGACTTCCAAAGATCCTCTCAAACACAAAAAGCAAACAATAGATATAATTCAGAATACTCAATTTCATATCACAAATTGAGGTTTCTGTGCATAAATAGATTTACAACAAGTGCTTCCATTTACCACTATGCCTAACTAGTGTGCCAATCTCTATTGTTCATTAATCTTTACAGATCCCTTCATAGGCTCACCCTGCTACCATTTTGCACCTTCCTGAACTGAACATCTCAATCTTTGATCTTTCGTCCTCCAAATTTGGCCTCCACAGTATTCCCCTCTTACCTCGCCACAGTTGGTAGCAAAGCCTCTAGTTACCATTGCCCTACACTCTGTAGCTACTACCATAACCTTCAATTTGGGTCACTCGATTACACTAAAAGAACTCTTTGTTGTGATAATAGGACTAAGGGACATGCCTATAAGATATGTGAACAAATCAGGTATATATGAGGGCATTTATTTTTTCAAAAAGTTGTCATCCTCTGGGAAAGACTGCCAACAAATGTGGCAAATCCTTTAATAAATGGCTTGGCAAATTCTTGGGTGAAGATAACATTACAGCATATCTGGTATGTAAAGGTTACTTAAATTCGTCCAAAAGAGAATTAAGTAAAGTGAAAAAAAAATTGGAGTGAAGAAAGCCTGTGCTTTTGCCTCAGATAATGAGAGGGTTGAGGAGAAAAGCTATGGTAGACCCCAAATTATCAGCTGTAGTTGGAAAACAACAAGTAAGTAGGAAATTGGCAAAATACTCATGATAACTAATGAAATCTGAAGACAAGATTGAAACTAACATTTTTTCATCAATGCAAGCAGAACTAATGATTAATAGTTTTACTTGGATGAAATCGAGCTAGACAACATGCTTGAAGCGTACAAATTTATGCTTTAAAGGCCATATAAGAAACCTGATATGTCCCACTGCTGGTTATCTTGTTTTAGCCTATTGTACCTGCTGTAGGTTCATGTCCTATAATTATTATTTTTTAAAGCTCAGTAAAATTTAGAATTAAATCTGATCTCTGATTTCCAGTGTTTCCACTGCAAAATTTAAAGCAGGAGACAAGGAGGGTTCCTCCGGAATTTCAGGACCAATATCTCCTAGTTGGAGTAAAAATGGGATGCTACATGCAGGTGAGAAAATAGGTTTGTTTTCAGTTAATGCTGGAAGATAATTTGCCCTGACCAGTAGCCAGCTACATTTTCCACTGCAGCACTGGGACGAGTAGGAACACCCATTTGAGCTCTTGTTATTTTTAAGAATTCTATTTTCCCTACCCAAGATAAAAATAAATGACCTGCAGGCAAAAAAAAAAGGGTTGCAGGTAAATGTTTCTTTTTAAAGTGCTTATTTAGAAAGATAGGTTTTTAGACCGTGGTGTATAATAAACATGCAGTCTATGTTTAAACCCTACCAAGCTGTCAGCTTGGCAGCTTTATAAATAATACTTAAAAACTTGCTGTCGGTAGTTGCATGGCTGTTTTAAGGATTCCTGTCAGATCTAAAGAAAGGAACAAAGAGTCCTCATGAAGGTTTTTCGGAAACAAAAACATATCTGCATGCCATTTAAAACTTTCTTTCACTTTCTGTAATTTTTTCTTTTCACCAAAGATTGATTATTAGAAATAAAGTCATACATTCAATGGTTGAGTGATTACTTGACCTACATAAAATTAAAGAAAAACACCATCAAGTGTGTTAAATATAAGTTCTGATTAAGAATAATAACTTAATTGAGCCAATTAAACATACCATCCATGAATAAACACAATTCAAAGCCAAAAAAGTGTAATTCAATTATTGGAGATTTTAAGCCTTTATGAGGTAATTGTTCATGCAGTGTTATTCAAACCGTCCAATAAAAACATGGTGGCTATGATTTACCGATCAATCAAAATTCAATTCTCAACCAATTGGTCCTTTTGACCGGGGTTGACCTTTAACACGCTATCAAAATAAATGTCACTCTGTCAGTGCATATCAAGTGAAAATAAGATTTACAATTGTAACACTCTTACAATTGAATAGTCTCCTAATATTCATGCATCAAGGCTGACATTAAGAAGAGGTACTAGAGTCTTGTCTGTTATATTATGTCATTGACCCAATATTTCTGGGACTGCAGAGGGGGTACGTTGTATATTTATGCACCGGAGGATGCAGAGGGACCTGATTTTAATTTTACGATGCGTTGGGATCAGGCATGTCTGTTGCACATGAGAAGAGAGTGCAGTACATTGGTTGGTAACTTTTTAACTCGGCCACCTCATTATAATTTTACTTACAGGTTGTCCATCCTATTGGGGGGCGTGATGTGAGCCCACATGACACAATCTCAACTCCAATATTTAAAGATGCAGTCCAAACATGAAAATTGAAGAAGTTGGAGTTGGTATCAGAGAACTTGAAATATCAGCAAGGGTTGTGCGCCATTTCGCCTCATTTGTTGTGTTTTTGGGGGCTGTAAGGAGCCGGAGGGAGATACTTATCCTTAAAGGGGAAGAAGCCTGCTTCTGAGACAACAAAGGCAGAGTTAGAAGTTGTGGAGGAGGTCAGTAGCAGAAGAGAAGTGCTACACTTCTGGATTCATTGCAAGCAGAGCAGGAGAGATGAGTACAGTGGCACATTCACATCACCCCATCCCTTCACTCTGCCTTCTCAAGCCCACTCCATCGCATTACTCCATATCCCATTAGCATAGGAACATAGAAACAAAGGTATGGTACTTAATCCTTCGAGCCTGTTCCACCATTCAATGAGATCATGGCTGATATGAGACCTAACTCCATGAGCAGAAATGTGCCCTTGGTTGGGGGGGAGGGGGATGGGGCAGTCGGGAAGCCAACCACCACCCATGATTGGCACCGCGCCTCAATTTCACTCTGGCCGGCCAATTAAGGCTCGCCCAGCGTGAAACACGAGCGGCAGCATTAAGCACTGCCTGGTTGGGGGTGGGGGGGGGGGGGGGGGGGGGGGGGATAGAGGAGGAGGGTGAGCAGGCCGAGCGCAAACTTCACACATACGTGTGAGTGAGCACTAAATAATTTCCCTGAGACACAGAGCTGCCTCAGGCAGATGAAGAGCTATAACAAAAAATAATAAAGAAAATAAAAATGTGATAAAACATGTCCCTCATGTGACTCTGTCAGATGAGCAGAGTCATGTTATTAATGAAAAATCAAAGTTTTCATTTTTTTTTTTGCTTTTGGGAACCTCAACCTGCCTGTGGATGAGGTTTCCAAAAAAATGCAAAGACCACCTGGCCTTTTCGCCTGCCCACCAACCATTAGGTTGGACGGGCAGCAAAAATTTTAATTTAATTGGTTACCTAATGGCCTTACCAGGCCTTTTACTTGTCAGCGAGCGCACTGTCACCTCTCACGCACTCCCGCTAACTGAACTATCCCACAACTGCGCATTGACGTCGGCACGCTCGGCCGACATCAACATGCGTCATTTCACGCTCAAACAGGTCGGGCGCGCGCCTGCCCGCTAAGCGAAAATTTCTGCCCCATGTTCCTTGGTTCCATATCCTTTTACGTCTTTGGTCAACAAAAATCTATCAATGTCACAGTTAAAATTAACAATTGATCTAGCATCAATTGCTGTTTGTGGAAGGGAATTCCAAACTTCCATCAGACCTTGTGCGTAGAATTGTTTCCTAGGTTCATTCTTGAAGGCCTAGTTCTAATTTTTGGACTATGCTTCCCAACTAGCAGAGATGAATTCTCTCTATCTAACACATCTTTTTCCTTTGTTATCTTGAGAACCTTGCTCAAATCACCCCTCAAACTTCTAAATTCCAGAGAATAAAACCCATGTTTGTGTAACCTCTCCTCATAAGTTAACACGTAGATTCCAGGTATCATTCTGGTAAACCTGTGTCTCCAAGGCAATGTATCCCTCCTAGGGTGTGGTGACCAGAACTGCTCACAGTACTCCAGGAGCTGAATATTTAGGTTGGCGTATGGGCACGCGCCCTAAACGATCAGACACAAAATCGCACAAGATAACGCTGGGCAAGTATCCCGATGTCATCCCGTGCTCACACGATATTTCGGTTGGCGGGCACACGCGGGGGCCGGAGCCGCGCCCGCCATCAATTAAGAGGCCACTTAAAACCTAATTGAAGACAATTTTTCATTGTCCACGCGATTTCGCGCTCATCGTATGGGCAAAATGGGCAGGCAGGCAGCCAACAATTTGCAAAACCTCATCCAAGTGCAGGATAAAAAGGGTCAGCAGCATTGCCAGTGCGAGTTGTGAGGAGTTTGGTAGATAGTTTGCTGCTGGTGACTTATTGGTACTTGGCAGCTTCATCTCTCTTCGAGGCTTCATTCTTAGCCTTTCCATCACTCATTGGTGTCTTCAAGGCCCCAGAGGATTCAGACCATATGGACACTTCCAGGTATCAGACAGCCTTCCCTTATCCTGGGGATTGTGGTCTCTGCTGGTGGCACCTCCTCTGTGAGAGGAGAGGAGACCAGATGTCCCAATGCAGCTTCCAGGGGAGTGACCTGTGGGAGGAGAGGTGCAGGCACAAGGGGCACAGGGTCAGCAGGTAGCCCAAGGTGGAAGGAGCCGCAGAAGACACCGCTATAATGCTGCCAGGGTTTACAGACGGCGTTGCAACTACTTCAATATGTCCGAGGTGCAATGTCGAAGGAGGCTCCGCCTCTCAAGGGAGACAGTGACCTCCATTTGTCAGATGATTAGGTCTGAGATCACCTCCAACTGCTTGAGTAATTTATGACACCTCTCTGCCACCCAAGAACAGAGGCAGAGCAGTGTTATAATAGGAGTCATGCCTCCACAAGGATGGTGATAGAGAGAACCATAGGTCTTCTGAAGATTCACTTCCGATGCCTGGACCATTCAGGGGATGCACTACAATACACCCCAGGGTGGGTGTCACTGATTGTGGTTGCATGCTGAGCTCTCCACAATCTGGCACTGGCAAGCAGGAACCCACTAGAGGGAGAAGGATCTTGACGCAGCTCCACAGACCACTGAGGACGAATCCAGTGGTCAGTCAGAAGAGGAGCATGGTGAGGAGAATGCTGAGGGCATGGAAGCAGGCTCGGTAACCTCCAGGGAGGCAGGGACTCCAGGGGTGCTTTGTTCCAACACTCCTTCACCCCTCCCGCCTCATGCCGGGGCTGCCGCCTCCATCTCGGATGTCTGAAAAGACCCTTTCTTTTGAACCCAAAGTCTACTCAGTGCCTGTGCAATAAAGTTTGGAGCCACTCACATCCAGCTTTACATACTGGCCTACCCTGCACCAAAAAAATAAAAACGGTGAAGCATACTCAGGCTATTACGGAAAAAAAAATTCTCTCATCTTGACAGTCCAAGCCAATTAACAGAACCTTCTCTGGTCTTCAAGCCCAGACCAGTAAACATAAATAAAACGTTACACAACAGAAGATCATCCATGACCAGTCCCTCTGTGCTCATGGTGCCTTAAACTTCTGTTTGCGAGTGCTACGTCTTGGTGCTCCCCTCTTGCTAGCAGTGGCATTGGAGACAGCCTGCTGACTCTGGTGTCTTGTTGGCCTTGATGACCTTGGTGGTTGTCCTCTGGCCAGTGGGGCCTGTGCTGGCCCTGCCTGGGAGGGAGCAGCCAATGCTCCAGCTGGCATCTCTCCAGTCATCGCAGCCTCATCAGATGCCACGGTCACTGGCAGAGGAGCAGAGGAGCTGCTACCATCATCCAGAGCACCCTGTGAGGAGCCCGCAGAAATAGCAAGCAGCTCGTATGCCAACGTGAGGTTGCTCTGGACCTCCCTGCTTGCCATTGATGAATGGGCACCTCGCTGACATACTGGATGCCTCATCCATCTTCAACACTGACACTGACCACCTGAGGTCATTGCCTGTGTGAGGGCTTGCAGGTCCAAGCGCAACCCCAGGAACCCCTGCTTCTGTTCCTGGAGCTGCATCTCCATGAGAGTCACCATTCTCTCAATGGAGGAGGCAGTGTGCTCGGCCATGAGGGTCAATGCAGTGCTCATGCTCCACATGGACTCCTCCATAACGGAGACCATTACACGCGTACCCTCATGGATCTCCGCCAGATCCTCCCACACATCTCGCTGGACATCCAGTATCTGCCGCCTAATGGATGACTCCAGAAGCTCATCATCTGTCTTGGCCCAGCATCGTCTTGGTCTCCAGCAGCCTTCCAGCTGCCAGTGCCCTGGGCACTCTCTGCCTCCACCTGCATCTCACTGCTGTGCACCAACATTCTAGCTGCTGATCTAACACCCACCGAGGTTCTGGTATCGGCGCTGGTGCCTGGTTCAGAGAGCGGGTGTGACTCAAGTGCAAGTGGAGCCTGGCAATCCTCTGGCGTCAGGGATGGGTCTTCGGGGTCCTGTGATTGGGTACATGGTGGCAAATCTAAGGGAGAACAATGGCATGTCATTAGTTCAAGTCATCACACTGTCACTGTGCATACCAGGCACCATGCAGACATCAAGGTGCCATTGTCTTTCAATAATGAATGGAGAATTCAGTTTGGAGGCTCCCTTCAATGATGAAACTACACTAGAATGTTTGCACCATCCGAAACTCTCGCCTCTGTGCTCTGCACTCTTACCTTCGTCTGACACCCCAGCCTCTCCGCGGCTAGTTGCCAGCTCTCCATCACTGGGCATTCTGCTCATCCCTTGTTAGGATTAGGAGGTTTTGGGAACCTCCGCTGGTCCGCAACCTTTCAATGTTGTTACGGACTGCCTTCTCCTGAAAGGACCTTGGTGGTTGTCCTTTGTATTGATTAGTCCACTCTCTACCTGCAGCGCCATTGCAGCCTGGCCAACCCCAGCTGAGGAGCACCTTGCAGGGCACATCCGAGTAATGGCCCTCGAGCCGCAAGGCACTCAGTCCAAGCAGCCAGGGCTCACTCCCTTGGACAGCTCCGGCGTCGCTGACGGTTAGCACTCAGATTCTAAAACCCCTGAGCTCCACAGGGGAACAGCCAGACCTTAACACTTCACCACACTGATCCATGACAACATGGTACTCACCCTTCCTGAGTGCAGCAGGTCGCTAAACCTCTTGCGACACTGGACACAGGTGTGCCACACAACGTCATGGCAGCTAACCTGGATAGCCACCTCCTCCCAAGCTCTTTTTGTGAGGTGCGATGACCTCCTCCTTCCTTCTCTGGGACGAGGGTGTCCCTCCTGGCAGCCACCTCCTCCAGGAGGACCGTGAGGCATTCATCCAAAAGCTAGGGGTCCAAGCGCCCACCCGACCTGCCCTCCCGCCTGCCATGTGCAGCCACACTTGATGCCATGGCTTCATGGTCACAAAGCTGAAGGGGCTGCCTGTGCCCTTTTTAAACCAGCCGCCAAGTCGCCATTGGACCCAGTTGCCGACAGGCCCCCAGCCCTTCCCGACCATTGTGGAGCTGCGTTTCATGTTGAGCGGGTCTTAATTGGCCCGCCAGCGTGAAATCACAGTTGTAGACTGATCATGGGCGGTGGCCTGCTTCCTGACCGATCCCAGGCCTGCCGATCTTGCCCATCCGCTGACCTAAAAATCGTGCCTCAGGTGTGGTCCAACCAGGCCTTTGCTTAGCTGAAGCATGACTTCTACCTCCTTGTGTTAGTCCTCTAGATATAAAGTATAGCATTCCAGCAGCATTTTTGATTATTTTCTGTACCTGTTCAATACTTTTTAATGATTTATGTCCCTGGACTAACAATTTTCTTTGGTCCTCCAATGGCTCTAGCTTATCATCATTTAGAAAGCACCCTGATCTCTCCATTTTAGCTCCAAAGTGGATGACCTCACATTTGCCTACATTGAAATCCATTTGCTAGTTTTCCCATTCACTTAATCTATCAATATCTCTTTGTAAATTTATCCTTCAATCTACAGTGCTTATAATGAGATCTAAATTTGGATATGTGACTTTCTATTTTAATATGTTAGTTGTTAATCAATACGGTAAACAGCTGAGGCCCCAAGAAGATCTTTGTGGGGTGTCATGAAGCTGCACCTTCTCTTTCTGTAAATGTCCTCACATCCTCACCTATCCATCTCTCTCACTCTCATCCTTTGCAGTGTTATGTCTCTCCCTCATAGTCACTCTCAACGGATCTACTCCATCCATCTGATGAACACATACACTCACTCATGGGGTCTCTTTTCCCTCCCTGCAGAAGAGAGCATGGGATACCAGGGAGTTGGAGAGAACGGGAGAGGGCCCTCCACAGATCGTACAGCTCACAACTGCAGATGGGGTGGCACTGGAAATAAGCAGAGATTCAACACCTCTGGCTATTTGAAATGGGGAGATAGAGAGCCCCCAGCTGCCTCGTGACTCAAGTAAATAAAAACCACCCACATGTCATAGGTCACTCAGTCATGTTGACTTAGCTTTAACAGCGTGAAATATGATCATCTTCATAATGATAACTTGCAGCCTTCTTACCTTGCCACAACTAATTCATATCTGTTATCTCCCACGTTTCCAGGAGTTAGTAGACTTTGCAGGTGATGGGCACTCAGAGGAGCCAAGTCCTTCTGAGGGTGCAACATCACAGAACTTATTCAGGCCATGCACCAACTCGGATATTTCACCTTTTTGGTGAGACCAGTAAGACAGATGGTTAGATTTTCACCTGGTGACTCACACTTCACAAGTGAGCAAGAGAAAATGGTGGTGACAGGGACAGCTGCTGCGCCTCAGGGGCATTTGATGAAGAGGAGAATCATTGAACAGCAGCAGGCAATGTGTAATGCACTGATAACCCTTCAAAGTGGAATCAACAATACCGCAGAGAGATTGAAGGAGTTCACCTCAAGCATGAGGGAAGAGAGGAAGGGATGATGCTGGCCAATGAGATGATGTATTTTTCCATGAATAGAATGGCCAGTGTCATGGACAGTCATACACTCCAATCAAATGAGTCCATACACATCTTCAATACCACTGTGCAAAGTCTGGATGCCAACATGTCTGCCACTTTAAATAGGATGACAAATACCTTAGCCTTAGCTTTTGAGTGCCCCATTGATCTGCAGCGAAGCGTTCTCCAACACTGTGGTAACAGTGAAGTGTGGTTAAACATTGTGACGAATTTGGGCAAAAGGGGTTATGGAGCTGGGGGCTCCACTTAAAGCATTTCCAGTTCCCACCCATTGTCCCATTTCAGTCAATGCCCAACATGTTGCCTCATCTCCCAAATGCGGAATTTGTCCCTGCACAGGTACAGTTGGAGCAGTCTTCAGCAGGGACCTCATGGACTCCAAAACACAGAGGGTATTGGATCAGGACAATATCAGCAGTCAGACTAGGGATGTGAGCAGCCTGCCTCTACCTCTGCTGAAGCCACCTGGGTTGCACCATGTAAGCATAGCAGGAAAAGGAAGAGCAAGGCTTTGTAACTGGACAAGGGTATGTTCATGGGCATCTTTGAAAATGTTATAATGATAAATTGCTGCTGTATATTTATGTTGCATAAATGTTATTCTTTCTCACTGCTTTCCCATATTTTCCATTCTTGGTTGTTGGGTGATAAGACACTTTTTAACTTGTTTGATGATGAATAAGAAGGCAGGAACTGATTGGGGCCAATGGGGAATTGTTTAAGGGGTGATTGGTTGTTTGCAGGACTGCCTTGTGTCAGTGGCGGGGATGGGAGTGGAAAGAGTGACTGACATGAGTCCATTGATGCAATGTAACTGCACAATTGATGGGGTGGAGTTCCTTGCGGTTGATGAATATTCCTGGTTGTTCTGATGCAGCCCCGGATTGTCACAATTATACAGTCCATGACATCCTGCAAATGTTGGAAGACAGTCAAGGAAACAAACCCCAGTACCTGTTCATTCTGACTGACACCTTCACAGGCTAAGTTGACAAAATTACCAACCTTGACAAACAACCAATCGGTGATCTGTCTTATGCATTCATGGGGGGTGGCTAACTGGCAGATTCTGGATGTGTTTGCAGCAGAGCCCTGGAATAACCTGGATGCAAAAAGGTTGAGGGCAGTGGTAACTTTGACAGCCTGTAACATGGGTCACCAGCTTCGACAGGGAGCAGGTGTTCAGGAGACTGCAGACGTCTGCCTAAAGCTGGCTCAACACTGCATGAGACATGAGACAAGGAAACTCAGCATTTGCAGAGTGACATGAGTAAGGGCAGCCATCCCTTGTAATCACAGGCCACTTGTTTCCTGTACAGCTATGTAATTAATCCTGTCTCCTGATTTGGGACAAGATCTCCAGCCTTAGGCAATAGGGAGACTGGAGTTCCACAATGCTCAACGAACTTGCAGGCATCTGCAGGGAAGCAGAAGCAAAGAAAAAATCCAAGGAAATAAAAATATGATAGCAAATGTAACAACAGGAGAAATAACATCATGTCACTCAAAATAGCTACTTTTGCCAGAGCAACACGTATGTTCCAACATGAGAAACAGTAACTAATACTATTCCACACTGTTGGTATGATTGGTCCTCTCAAATGAATTGTGAAATGCTGAAGGAGTGAAGAATCTACATGAGAAACACAGGCTTCGGACAGCAAAGGCTGAGACAGGTGGGGTTTAATGAACCATAACCAAGGGAGACACCAGAGGTGAGAAGCCAAGAAGGAACACAGACATAAACATGGACCAGCAGAATATTTTTGAGGATTGCAGGGTAAATTTTTGCTTGTTGCCCTCCATCATGGTGTCTCAGTTAGAAGCAGGACCGATGGGTCAATTTCAATGTGGGAAGTGGCGTAATCACAAGAGCAGCCAGCAGTTAAAATTTTACTCTTTGGACACCAGGATTATTGCAGGGGTACACACACAACAAAAGTCCTGGTCCACCTCACTTCCAGCAGCAGAGAAGGGCTTCCAGAACTTCTGCGATCTTGATATTGCTGAAAGGAGGGACATGTTTCTGAAACTTTTCATCTTGCATCACACGGGCATGGAAAGGGTCTTGCCTTCTGGTTTTCACTTTCAGATTTGTTAAGGAAAGACAACTTCCATCTTAACGCCAGCTATTTTAACACAGTGGGCAGAATCTTCTGGCTGGCGTGCAAGTGGCGGAGCCTGCACACCAGCACTTAAAATGTCGCGCGAGCATCCCAACGTCAGCGCACGCCATCACAATATTTCGGTCGGCAGGCACGCGCTATGCAGCAGGACACGCGCCCGCCATTAATTAAAGGCCTCGTTAAGGCCCTTAACTTGCCAATCGTCGACGATTTTGAGGGGCCCGTGCGAACTTCAGCTCAGCGCACGGGCCCAATGGGCAGGTGATTTTTTTTATAAATCTCATCCAGTGACGGGATGAGGTTTGATAGCGGTTTTAAAAATGTTTAATAAAGTTTTTGGTTATTTCATTAACATGTCCCATCTCGTGTGACATTTTCACATGAGGGGGACATGTTAATGAATTTTTTATTGTTCTATTTTTTATATTCACCAGCCTTTCAGCGATCTCCCTGAGACAGCACTTTGCCTCAGGGAGATGTGCGCATAGCGCTTCCCGTCGGGCGGCCCGCCCACTTAAAATGGCGGTGGGGCCCGCTTCAGCGGCGGCAATCAGCTGCCTGCCCGCCACTGAGCTGGTGGGGCCTGCCCGCCCGCCCATCAAAGGCAAAATTCTGCCCGGTGTGTGGCTGACAGACGGTAGAGGAATGGCTGGCCTTGACATGTTAACCTATTGGAACAAGTTGCCGACACATGAAATGAGTGTAGATTTGCTGCATGTTTAAAGAGAGCTGGACAAGTTCAAAATAATTGCATTTAGTATGTAGGAGGCTATTGGGGCTGAATTCCCCCAGCCAATGTGTTCTCCTCAAACATGTTTGATCACCTTTGTGTGCTAAGGAGGAATTTCCTAGAGCTTTTTCCTCAGTTAGATTCAGATTTCAGATTCAGATGAGGCTACAAAGTGACATAGATAGGTTAAGTGAGTAGGCAAAAACCTGGCAAATGGAGTATAATTTGAGCAAATGTGAAATTGTTCATTTTGGCAGGGAGAATAATAAAGAAGCTTATTGTCTAAATTAAGAGAGATTGCAGAGCTCTGAGATTCAGAGGGATCTGGGTATCCTAGTATATGAATCACAAAAGGCTAGTATGCAGGTACAGCAGGTAATTAGGAAAACTAAAAGAATGTTATCATTTATTGTGAGGGGAATTGATTTCAAAAATAGAGGGGTTATGCTTCAGTTGTACAGGGCATTAGTGAGACCACATCTGGAGTATTGTGTACAGTACTGGTCTCCTTATTTAAGGAAAGATGTAAATGCATTAGAAGCAATTCAGAGAAGGTTTACTGGACTAATACCAGGAATGGGCAGGTTGTCTTATGAGGAAAAGTTGGACAGGTTAGGCTTGTATCCACTGGAGTTTAGAAGAGTAAGAGGCGACTTGATTGAAACCTTTAAGATCCTGAGGGGTCTTGACAGGGTGGATGTGGAGAGGATGTTTCCTCTTGTGGAACAATCTAGAACTAGGGGTCACTATTTAAAAATAAGGGGTCGCCCATTTAAAACAGAGATAAGGAGAATTTTTTTCTCTCAGCGGATAGTGAGTCTTTGGAATTCTCTTGCTCAAAAGGCAGTGGAAGCAAAGTCTTTGAATATTTTTGAGGCGGAGCTAGATAGATTATTGATTAACATTGGGGTGAAAGGTTATTGGGGATAAGCAGGAATGTGGGGTTGAGGTTAAAATCAGATCAGCCATGATCTTATTGAATGGTAGAGCAGGCTCAAGGGACCGAGTGGCCTACTCCTGCTCCTAATTCGTATATTCGTATGTATGTTCGTATTTTTTCCTCTGTATTCCCTCTCTGAGGTGTTTGTATGGCTGGTGGGGTAGGGGGCAGTAAATGAATGAGGGTGATGGTATGCAGAAGTAACATTTGGCAGTATAGGGCAAGCTTGATGGACCAGATGGTTTTAAATCTATTTTTTGTACTTTCACATGTTTCTTTAATGACTGGAGCATGGTCTGATAAGTTAGGTCGCAAACATGAACGTTCATCTCTGTTATCTTTTTGAAGTTTGATGTAGAGGAGGGTATTTCAACATGAAAACATTTTCCAGCCTTATACCTATTTCTCAGACTGATGATTATAATGTTAGCTGATGAATTAAACAGGAACCATGGAGGAGCAACTGCTGAGCAGGGCTCAGTGTTGGGACTACTCCATTTTCTTATTTACATGGATGACCTAGACTCATGAACTCAATGCAATGTCAATATAAACTGGTCAGATTTACTCAATAAACTAAGCTAGAATATCCATCAACCTTATGAACCATGCATATTGAAACATTTAATCAATACGTCATTAATGAATTAGTGGGCAGCATTTTGCCCCCATTGGGGGGGTTGTGCGGGAGCGGGTGCGAGCAGGCGGGCTCCTGGGGGCACCCCGCCATTTTACGTGGGCAGGCCAATTAAGGCCCGCCCAGTGCGATGTGTGCCAGGAAGCACTGAGCGCTCCCTGTGCGGGCAAAGGGGGAAGGGGATTCTCTGAGCCGGGAGTGTGCTCTTTCGCAAAGAGCGCGCAGATCACCCTGAGGCAAAGTGCTGCCACAGGGAGACCAATGTTACTTTTAAAAAGATAATAAACGATGAGAAAAATTTTATTAACATGTCCTCTCATGTGACGCTGTCACATGAGCTGGGACACATCAATTACTTTTATTAAAAATGTAACACAAATTTTAAATCCCTCATGAAACCTCATCCCGTCCATGGATGACGTTTAATGTTTTTTCTGAAGGCCGCTTGTGCTCTTTGCCTACCCGCCAATCTTAAGGTTGGATGGGCAGCATTCTTAACAACTTTATTTAGTTTAATAATGGTCTTAATAGGCCTTTGACAGTTCGGTGGGCACACAGCCAATGCAGCTGTGCGCTCGCCGAACTGACAATCTAAATGACACAAAGTGATGTCAGGGCTCCCGCCCCCGCTGGCCGAAGGGAGAATTCTGCCCAGTGAGTACTGTCAACACTTCACATATAACATGAGAAACAGAAAGTTTGGGTATTTTGGATGTTATAATCCTAGACCAGACCCCCAAGTTTTTGGTAAGATCCGGTTTGGGACCAGTAATATTTTGTTTAAAGAAGACAAAATTTGAGATTCAAGACACTTGCTCAGTGAATAAAAACCACAAGATTCCATGGATTTTGAACAAACAAAAATAAAGCTTACTATACAAGGTCAAAAAGATAAAACAATTTGCAATATAGAATATCTATCTCATATCCTTACATTCAGGATAATATGAAGTACATGTTAATTAACTTGCAAACTGTGGTCGAACACATTGCACTGTACAATAAATAGCAAATGTGACCAAGACAGATCCCACTGATTTCTCAGCAAATCACCCAAATGTCAGTCAACATTGTGAATCAACCAATCTCGTTGACACTCTGTCACCCTCACTAGGGACTCCAAACTTATCACTTTCGAAGATCAAGCTTCTGAATTCCTTCAACTGCACTCCAACTCAGGCTGCCTCAACAACTGCACACCTCTCAGAGTTTCAAACTCGTCTCCCGAAATTCTGTAACAAAAACAGAAAATGCAGGAAAAACTCAGCAGGTCTAACAGCATCTATGGAAGTTGTTTGCCGTTTGCTTTTATCCCAAAATTCTGTTCCACTTGATTTCCAAGTTTGCACTCCAGTAACTACTTACTGGTGCAATTTCATTCTCTTTAATAGCTGACTATCTCCACTGGGCTGACACTGCCTTTGGATTTGCTCCAATCTCTCCAGCTACACCAAGCTATAAATGACTCCCAAGGCTGCTTCTGAGCCCTAATCCTTTCCAGCATGGAGCCAGTAACCTTCTGCCACCTTCTCAGCTGCTCAAGACATCTTCTGAGCCCTAACAGCACAGAGCTATCAAATGGCTCCTGGGACTTCTCTGAGCCCCAGCTACACAGAGCTAGCTAACAACAACACTTTTGCTGTCTGGAGCCTGCAAACAACAGTACCTTTTATGTGTGGACTTTTCCCCTGCTGCAGAACACTCACTCCCCCAGCAAACACACAGATAAATTGAAACCATGGAACTTTCTTAAGCTCCACCCATCTCCATGATGACATAGCCTTCCATGGCTCACTGAATGCTTTTGAAACTAATTGTAGCTCTAGCTCCCAAAACAGAACAACTCCCTGGACTGCAGCTCTTTGCAAGGGGTGTGGACACTCTTCTCCAATTCTTCAGCTAAGTAAGATCACCTGCTGTTTTATAATGTTACCTTTCCAGCTGTTAACCCCTTAAGTCAACATGGCCCCAGCCTTTTAAGAGTAATAGTCTTCAAGCTGCTTTTGTTGCATTTATCCTATTTTCTGCAGTTAAACTTTAATCTTTCCAGAACTAAAAACTACCTCTAAAATATTATTATCAACCATGAACTTAGTGTTTATAACATGGAAATGAAAAGGGATAAAAAGATACAGAAAGTTTAAAGCAATAAAGGAAAAAGAATAAAATGAATGAAAGAACCAAAAGAAAAGTAAACAAGGAACAGGAGAAATATCAGCAATTATCTTCTCCTTTTGGATTCAAAACGTTCAAAGTGTCTGGGAATTAACAATCCAGAAAGATAATGCCCGTGTAATAGCCTTGCTAGAATTTATAATAGGTGACACAGGGCTCATCCTTATTGCATTTGAGTGTCATTTAGTCACAAATCTTATGAAGCAGGTTAATGATTTAGTTTAAATCAAAAACAGAATTACCTGGAAAAACTCAGCAGGTCTGGCAGCATCGGTGGAGAAGAAAAGAGTTGACGTTTCGAGTCCAATGACCCTTCAACAGAACTGTTGAAGGGTCATTGGACTCGAAACGTCAACTCTTTTCTTCTCCACCGATGCTGCCAGACCTGCTGAGTTTTTCCAGGTAATTCTGTTTTTGTTTTTGTTTTGGATTTCCAGCATCCGCAGTAGTTTTTTGTTTTTATCTCTAATGATTTAGTTTAGCTAAAGTTATTCCTCCTTTGTATTTTCCCTTCCACAATAGTTCTCCTCTGCCCTTCTCACAAGAAAGTAGAACAGGTACAGATGTAGAAGGGTTCTTCAACTATTGGATAACCTACCATTTCACACGATTGGATTTTTTAAAAATGAAATCAGTATAATGACATCTTTCTGAGCCTTGCTAGATTACAGTGGGTACCAGTAGCACTCCTGTATCTCAGCCATCTGATCAATCACTGTTCTCTCAGTGGTGACCCTAGCTGATTTTTTCATTCCCTAAACCAGGGATATTGAGGTTAATTATTGTCACTTAATTGATCAGGTTAACTCAGCAAAGGCAAGAGATTGAACTTGGCTCTTTATGGCTTGTACACCTCAGCACTGCATCAGGTGGAAATTGTACCCACTGAGTTCAACACTTTGGGCCTGAATTTCCAGGATACCTGCTTTGCCAGTCGAGGTGCAGCAAAGCAGAACTCCCAGCCACCAACAGACTTGAATGCAAACCCTGTCCTCAGAGATGCAGGAAAGGGATGTGCCAAATTATTACAGACAAATGAGATATTCAGGAAAATATTTTGGCCTATTTCATACAACATACAATGCACATGATTAATTAAGAACAGGCAAATCAATAAGAGATTGACATTTAGTTGAATTGTTGGATCTCAAATCTCTCCAATGTGAGAATAGTCCAACCATTGTCTCATTAACCAGAGTTAACAACCCCTCAGTGCATTCCTAGAGCTTATGTCAAACAGGATTTCTTCAACTTTCTTGATGTTGTTAAGTCACTTTTTAATGCTTTTCTAACCCCACATCTTTTAAGAAATTGTACTTAACTGCCTGGTTACCTTCTCCAAACTGCTGCATTGATCAGTGCCAAATATAATCATCTGCTTCCCTTAACACCTCACCCACTTAAAGCAAACTTAGTCTTACAAGAGCTTTTTATCCAACAGCACTATTAATGTTATTTGTTAAGTTGGGGTAAGTGACACTTTCAAGCATTGTCCAATTATCACTACACTAGTCTCAGTGGATAGCATCAATCACCACTGGTGGATTTAAGCTGCATATTAGAGTCATGTGTTGTCCTAAGTACTTGTTTGATCCTCTTTTGCAATATTATTTATGTAAAATTCACAGGAATTCACTTTTAGAATTATTATTTGGAAGATGGGCAACTTCAAACTTGTAAAAGTATTTGCGTTCAAAAGAGTTCATTAGTTTGACTTAATTACTTGCATTTTATATTGCATTTAAGCACTGGGTAGTTTCACAGCTGTTAAATATCTTGCATTCCAGCATTTAGTGATTCAGTATTTAATCAAAGGCATTTGTACAATAATAAACAAAGATTATGCCTTTATGGAACCAAAATAACCAAAGAATAAATTGTTAGAACTCAGTTCCAAGGAAGGAACAGCTGCATTTGCACTAATTATGTGCAATTGGATTTTAAGTCAATGGTGTGCATTGGAGGGGGGAAGGAGTGGAGGGGGTGGGGGAAGGAGTGGAGGGGGTGGGGGAAGGAGTGGAGGGGGTGGGGGAAGGAGTGGAGGGGGTGGGGGAAGGAGTGGAGGGGGTGGGGGAAGGAGTGGAGGGGGTGGGGGAAGGAGTGGAGGGGGTGGGGGAAGGAGTGGAGGGGGTGGGGGAAGGAGTGGAGGGGGTGGGGGAAGGAGTGGAGGGGGTGGGGGAAGGAGTGGAGGGGGTGGGGGAAGGAGTGGAGGGGGTGGGGGAAGGAGTGGAGGGGGTGGGGGAAGGAGTGGAGGGGGTGGGGGAAGGAGTGGAGGGGGTGGGGGAAGGAGTGGAGGGGGTGGGGGAAGGGGTGGGGGGAGGGGTACGTATTTCATGGATTCCTCCCAATCCACTGCTGTGACCTCAGAGGAAAGTTCACAAACTCTGAAGAGAACACAAGGGGCTGATTTTAGCTGTTCAGCCATTTCATCAGCGGTTCCAACAATCGCCCTATGATAATTATCCAATGTGAGGAAGAAAACACCCTCTCTCCCTCTCTGCACTCCCCTCATCTTCCTCCTTCCCTCGCTCCTGCTTGACTTTACTGCATTTGGCCTTGACTCCCCATGCTGAAAATCACAAGACATTGAGTAGTGTCAGGAGGCTAAGACCTTACTCTATATTTTTATAATATGTATATCAGCATGGCTAATTTATAAAATCTTTAAAACTGGGCAAAGGCTTTAAAATGACATGCCATGACTGGCTATGGCTCATACACAATGAATTTCTGGCCTTCAGAACAGCAGCAACCTCGTTGTCTCTAAAGAGGCACTAATGCCCCTGTGACTGCAGAGATCAAATCCCAAGGAATTGTACATAGGCCCTTTACATTTCTAAGGCAGCAGACCCTGGCCAATGGAAACAATCAGTCTGCAAGGATAAAAGGACTCTGAAACCTCTGTTAAGCTTATTAATGGTTGAAACATTAACCATCTGAAGAATCCAGACAAGGAATATACATCCTTTGTTCAAACCAAGGTGGAGAAGTAGGAGTCATATCAAATTAGCTCCACTGAGACTAGTGTAGTGATAATTGGCCAATTATCTCCCGCACCCCCACCCCACCAAACTGCTAGTATCAGCTATCCTGCCTTGTGGAACAGCAAAAAGGCAGACTGCCATTTTAACCACCTAGCAGGTAGCAGGAGAACCAGAGCTCTGTTCCAGATTTGAATGCCTGGCCCCAATCTATGTTGTTTCTACTGGAACTTTTGAACTTCTGTACCAGCGCCTACAAGAATACATCATCTCCATGTGCCTATCCCATCTTGGAAGTTACCTCTACTGGAAAAGTGGATTATCCAGCATCCAACTTTGGTCTGCCGACTCTGAAAGGATACACCATTGGTATTTGATTCTGGACTCTGGATTCATGTGGGACAATAATTTTTACTTTGTCTGTGGTCTTTGCCCTGTACCTCTTTCTGTTCTCTATCCCACCTTTATTGTATGAGTGACAGCGCAGATACAGTTTTCTGAATGGCCTCTTTCTGTGCGATAACTTTTTTATGGTTCTACGGAAAAGGAGGCCACGTTGTGACCCTCCTCTCACGTTTGAGTGCGTGAAAATAAATTAACCTCTTTATTTCATCCTATCTCAAGTTTGCTGTGGGCTTATTGGAATTGGATCACGCCAAAACTGAGGGGTTGGGAAAATATGCCAGAGCACATAAAGGGGGAATCAAAAATCAAAAATACCTTTCAATTTACAAACGGGTGGTGAGAGGGGAAATCGGGGCTGTTTAAAATTAAATACCCCTCCTGTCCATAACACTGGTATATGAAAATTACCAAGAGTCACTAGACTGGTTTACTGGGGAACCATACCTGTAACGTCTTCCCTGCATGGAAAGTTCCATTTATGGGTGTGTCTTATTTCTGTCCAGCGCCATAATTCACCTCTACATTGTGACTCATTGTATTATTATTAATCACAAGTGTGGAACCTGACTGGAAGTTTTTTGAAACTCCAAGCATAAAATACCAACTATACTTCAAATGGGTGTTTTTTGCCCCTTTTCTTAATGATGAGGTATTGATAATCATTTTCTAATTCTCAGGAATCCCTTCTAAATTTAGCAAACATACAACAATGTTATCTAAAATGTCACAAATTTCAGTTGCCATTTGTTTAAGGCTTGTGGATGTAGGTTAACTGGATTAGTTGCCTTGTTTATTTTAAGAACTTCCAAAATTTCCAAAATCTCACTCTTAGTTAATTGCGTACTGTTAATTTCCACTTCTTCTGTTCCTGGAAACCTGATCATATCACCAGTAACTTTCCCTCAACTTCCTTGGTAATACAGCTGTGAATTAACTCTTTAATATCATTTTTTCTTTGTCCAGTTTCTTGCTGACATTTTTATTTGGGCCAATACTTTATTTCACACTTCATTAATTCCACAACAAATTGTTACCTTCGGAAGGGGGAGAGGAAAATGTCTTTGAATATATGTCTCTTCTTGATTTTCTTTCAAAGCTGTATTGCCTTAGAGTTGCTTCATAAGTTACAATGCTCCCTCAAATTGGTAGATGCATGAAAGCCTAAATGTGAACTGAATTCTGTCTGGGCAGAATTTCCCCCTGTTGGGGGGGATGTTTAGGAGCGGGCGCATGGAGGTGTGCCTCCGATCGGCGATCGGGGGCGCGTCGCCATTTTATGTGGGCGGGCCAATTAAGGCCCGCCCAGTGTAACATCCACAAGGAAGCACTATGCCCTATGCTATTCCCTGAGCCGAGATTGCGCTCTTTTGCGCTAGTGCGTGAAACAGCGCACTCATTTCTCTGAGGCTAAGTGCCGCCTCAGGGAGATCGGCTCCTGTCTGAAAAAAATTTAAAAACAGAAGAGATAAATTTCCCTGACATGTCACATGAGTTGGGACATGTCCATCACTTTCATTGACACTTTTATTAAAAATTTTAAAACCTACATGAAACCTTATCCTGCCCGTGGATGAGATTTCATGCTTTTTCTTAAGCCCGCCAGGGCTCCTGGCCTGCCCCAACCTTAAGGTTGAACGGGCAGGTCCATTAATTACTTTAACTACTTTGTCAATGGCCTCAATTGACCATTGACAGGTCGGTGGGCACACAGCTGATTCGGCTGAGCCCCCACCGACCTGAAAATTGAAATGAGGCGGGGTGACGTCAGGAGTTCCACCCGACATCATCCCACATCATTTTACGCATCAGTGAGCGGGCCCCGCCCCCCGCTCGCGGACCGGGAAATCCTGGCCCCTGAATCCATTCATTGTGAAGATATTTAATCCTTTATGATGAAGATCGTAATCTGAAACATAGGACAGAAGTGAGGTAGCGGGCAGGTAAAACGATGTTTTACCCACCGGCTGCAATGGCAGGTTTTCACACCATATCGTCCCAAACCCACCTCATTATTTATGCACTCCTGAGAAACACGCCGTTTCCATGGCGAGACGGCTCTCATTCACCAACCGCTGCATCACGCCAGGCGCCAAGTTTAAAGCCACAAACTCACATCTTAGTGCTTCCAGACCAGCACTGCTGCATGGAAGACATGGCCCTGAAACTGAAGAAGACTTCAGCCCCCAGGTTCAATGACGTGTCTCTCAAGTGACCTTTGGGTGTTGTGGAGGCCTGCCGGGATGTCCTCTACCCCCGCCCTGGCCACAGGGTGGGCAGCAACAGCACTAATCCGGCTTGGGAGGTGGTGGCAGCGGTGGTCAATGCCAAAGCCTTCAAAAGAGGACAGCCACCCAGTACTGCAAGAGGATGAAGGATTGTCTCTGTTCCACCAGGGTAAGTCACTCATCTCATCACTCAACTCACACACTCACAAACCCATCACACACCCACAGGGCTTGCACTCTTGGTTCAAGGGACATCACCATTCATTCTCTCACAATCACTGTCATTGTCCTCATCCCGTCCATGGGACCACTCACTGCCCATACAGGCCAGGCATACTTATCATCTGGCCTGGCAGGCATCCTGCTTACACTTTCTCCATCTCTATCCATGCAGGACAAGCTGGCACACAACAAGAGGGAGAGGTCGCAGACCGGTGGCAGAATGCCCAAAATCAAGGTCCTGAAAACAGAGCCATCCAGCTGGCCGCCGTGGATCTGGACCAGTCCTGTGCTGATGGTGAGGTCGGCTCTGCTCTACCAAGTGAGGATCCAGCAGTGCAACATCCAACAGACTACAATGTCGTGAGTGATGTGTCCTCTTTCACAGGACAAAGCATCAGATGCTTCTAAAGTTTCATGGCTGCGTCTCTATGATATGACCCTGATCACTGAGCGCAAGCGAGCTGTCCTCGGCCAGACAGGAGTCAGACATTCTCAGATGCTGTGTGAAGATTTATGGAGTGTCCTCAATGTATGTTGTCATTATCCTCCTGCAATCGAGCAACTATTAGTGCCTCCATCACATCTCCATGACAGGAGCATTATCACAGATGGTATTCGTGCTGCCATAAGCCAAACTGGAGTCAAATGTTCACAAATGTGATGTGAGGAATTATGGGGTCACCTCACTGCATGTCGTTATCATCCTCCACAAATCTAGCAGCTATGAGGGCCTCCCGAGCATGCCTGCCTCGTCTAACCAGTGTGAGGGCCTCATCCCCATCGATGTCCTCCTCATCCGAGAGACGTCAGCTCCTCCATCTCCTCCTCAGTCAGCTCATCTTCCCGTTGGAGCACTAGGTTGTAAAGGGTGCAGCAGACAACAACGACGTGTGACACCCTCAGGGGACTCTATTGCAGGGCACCAGAACTTCATCTTCAGCATCCTGATGGTTTGCTCCACCAAGTTGCGAGTTGCAGCATGAGCCTCATTATATCGTCGCTCTGCTACAGTCTGAGGCTGCCGCACGGGCGTCATCAGCCACGGCCTCTGCAAGTAGCCCTTGTCCCCAAGGAGCCATTCCTGCAGCTTCTGTGAATCCTGGAAGACTCCAGGGATCTGTGACCAACTGAGGATGTAGGCGTCGTGCACACTCCCTGGAAACCGTGTGCACACCTGCAGGATGCGTTTCTGGTGGTCACACACCAGCTGCACTTGCAGCGAATGGAAGGCCTTGCAATTGATGTAGTCCATTGTGTGTTGCGAAGGGGATATGAGTGCCACATGAGTGCAGTCAATCGCACCCTGCACCTGTGGGAAACCCGAGATCTGGGCGAATCCAATTGCTCTTACATCCTGACTGTCCTGGTCCTGGGCGAGATGCACAATGTTGTGTGCCCTCGCAAAGATTGCATCCATGACCTCATGGATGCACTTGTGGGTGGAGGCTTGTGATATCCCACACAGATCACCTGCAGAACCCTGAAAGGTGCCACTGGCATTGAAATTGAGTGCCACGGTCATTTTCACAGCCACTGGCAGTGGATGCCCACCATGTCCCATAGCGCCAAATCCTGCAGTAAATGGCAGATGTGAGCGATCAGTTCCCTAGACATGCACAGTCTTTGGCGACACTGGGTCTCAGTTATCTGTAGGAATGAAAGGCGGTGTCTATAGACCCTGGGTGTCACTAGACACAGACCAGCAATGGCTCACTGTGGTCTTGGACGGCGTGTGCAGGAGCCCCAGCCGCCCCATCTTCCTGATGTTGCTGCTCCTGCCTCTGCGCAGCCAGCTCAGTCGCTCTCTCCTCCGTCTTCTTCACACTCTGTAGGCCATCAGGCATACAGCTAGTTCACCAGGCTCCATGATCCTAATGTACTCCTCCTGCAGGTTGAAGGAGAGAGACACATGGTTAGCATTGGTGTACTAAGAACCTGTCCTGGTTCAGTGTGACGGCCCCTTAACGCTTCCCGGAGAGCGCTGGCCACTGCTTGGATGGCCAGAG
Source organism: Cetorhinus maximus (assembly GCF_964194155.1). Taxonomy (NCBI): domain Eukaryota; kingdom Metazoa; phylum Chordata; class Chondrichthyes; order Lamniformes; family Cetorhinidae; genus Cetorhinus; species Cetorhinus maximus. The sequence goes on from NC_135883.1 coordinate 56,364,690, forward strand.
ATTAGTGCACTGCATGGCTGCCCTGTTAGCTTGAACCATAGGGGAGGCTGGTCCAAACTGGGATGATGACATTGTAAGAGGCTATGAGTGCCTCTAGCAGTGACTTCCCCTTGGCCAGCTTTAGCGACGAGATTGTACAACGTGTGCCATCCAACTGCTCTGCAGTCCATTAAAGTACTCATGAATTTGCAGTCTGTGCCAGGGCAGTGTGGGGTGGGGGTGGTGGGCGGGAGCTCTACAGAACTTGGTGGCACTTTGATGCCTCGGCATTGTTTGAGTGGGCAGATAAGCTCGGAGCCCGATTCAATCATATCAATGTGGCTGTGCCTGCACTGTCTCAGTTGCAGTGGAATGGTCACTTCTACAGGTTTCCTGAATGCGTGGCCACTTCCCTCGCCCACCCTACCACACACCCCAAATGCTTGTGTGCTATATTCAACAGCAGGGCTCCCCTTAGCCACCAACAGCCCCACAACACCCCCAACCACCAGTCACCTCAGAAGCAAGGCTGCACTTGCCCCACCTCCGCTTCCCCTCACCCTTAAAATTCACCTCAGAGGCAGGGCTGCACTTGCCCCCTGACTCCCCCCCAGCGCCCCTGAAGCCTGCAAAGCAACAGACGACCCTAGCGAGCAGTGGAAAACGATGCTGTTCACTCACCTCTAGTTCCCCCAAAGTGAAGGCCGCCAAGTGCACGTCGCCTGTGTGCTGTTGTGAAACACGTCGGCATGCTTTCCCATCGATATGAACGGATGATCCAGCAAGAGCCTGGCGGGATGGCCTGATAATGATATGCTGATGTATTACAATGATGTTCTCGACGACCGATGATGGGAAACACGGCCCACCGTGTTTTGGCGGGCTGAGTGGACAACTGCAACCTGCCTTCCTGCCATTGTGAAACCAATCGCACCATATTGTCCACTCATGCCACCTATCACACCCGCCACTAGTGGGAAAATTCCGCTATTGTTATTGCTTGCACTAACATTCCTATCTGTGTTTGCTGAGAAACTGAGGGTGATTTTTTAAAAATTCTGTTCAAGGGATGTGGGCATTGCTGGCTAGGCCAGCATTTATTGACCATCCGTAATTGCCCTTGAGAAGATGGTGGTGAGCTGCCTTCTTGAACTGCAGCAGTCCCTGTGGTGTAGGTACATCTACAGTGCTGTTAGGGAGGGAGTTCCAGGATTTTGACCCAGCCACAGTGAAGGAACGGAGATATATTTCCAAGTCAGGATGGTGAGTGACTTGGAGGAGAATTACCAAATGGTGGTGTTCCCATGCATCTGCTGCTCTTGGTCAACTGACTACCAGAGCTGCAGCAAGAACATAATTCAGGCTAATTCAGCCCATCAAGAAACACAAGGGATGACAAAAATTCAGGTATTCATGAATATATTTAATAAGCGTTACTCAGGTCACATCAGATTAATTATTTAAATCTGCATCTATTTATATAAACTTTTTTATTATAGAACGCAATGCAATGATATGTACATATTGCTAATTCAGGTCTGCCACAGGTATCTACTCAAATTTGGAGATGTCAGTCACTCCCTTAAGCCTTTTTGCTATGATTAACTTCCATTGTTCTATATCTGCTTGTGTGGTGGTGGGACTTGTGATCTGGACTGGATCGCCATGTTTTATGAGAATTTGCTCCTTAAATCTCAGCAGAGGCAAACTGAGTTAGGGCTGGGTGATTGAGGCATTATTTGGTTTGCTTCATAAACTGTTCTATTCCATTGTGGATAAAACAAAGAGAACACTGAGTATGAGGAACATCGTATGGTACAATCAGTACAACTTCAATTTGCATTGGAACAGAAGGAAGCTTCCATACCTTAAGGACATGTCCTCTTTTAATCTTTCCATTATCACTAGATATCTTGCCTGGTTCAATCATAAGCTGTTTTATTCCACTGTTGACCAGAACAATGAGTATATTGAAAGGCATGAGGCACAATCAGTTTAAATTCCATTTATATTATTATAAAAATAAAGGACACATATGCACCATCCTATGCCCTTAATGAGATTCTTATTTAACGTAAGAAGCTGGATTAACTCTGGTATTCTGCAACAGTGCCTAGATTCTTTTTCCCCTGTAGCCTTTTTGCTCTTTTTTTCTTTATTCTCAGTTTTCTGCTTTCTTTCCCCACTTTTGCAATCACTCTGCTGCTCCAATGACTCCCCTTGGCCCCATGATTCTGTTTCTCCCTAAAAAGCTTCGCTTCAAAAATTAGCAGGAATTAGGTGAGAGAATTTGCTTAATCTGACTTGCACCAAAATTACACCAACTTTTACACCAGTTTCTACCCTGATCCTGCCAACAGCAACTTATGCCAACATTTTCCGAGAATCACATTAACATACACTGGAATACACACTAAACCTTAAGACAAGCGAAAATCAGCATGAACAATCAGGCCCAGAAATGTGCGAAACATGCCATCTCCCTCCTTTAAATCCCTGTTCTCTGCCCACCTTCCACCCAGCACTGGCAGCAGAGGGCTTAACAGATAAAAGGACCAAACTGGAGATCTGTGGATAGAAGCAGAAGACATGGCTAAAGTACTAAATGACTACTTTGCATGAAGGCTTACCAAGGAAGAGGACTTTAATAAAGCTTTGATAAACAAGGAAGTTGCCAGAATACCGGATGAGATAAGAATAGATAAAAATGAAGGTAATAGAAAGACTGGCAGTACTTAGATTGGACACGTCACCCGGTCCAGATGGGATACATCCTAGGTTGTGGAGGAAAGTATGGGTGTTATGGGTATGGCCAATTATTGGCCACTTAAGGACTGCTTCCTGCCCAGCTTCAATTATGAGGCGATGGAAGGAGTCCAGGGGCAGGGAGAAAGCCTGACAGGACACACTGTCCAGGCCCCAGACGGGAAGGGGGCACCTCCCTCAAGGGCCCCCTTCCACAAAGGGCACACACACCCCCAACCCCAGCCCCCAAGGTCTGCCCCCACAGCTGCTCCTTCCGGTTGCTCCACATGAAGATTAACCACCAGTTCTGTGAGGTGGAACTTCCACCTGAGTGAAGGGCAGAAGTCTCATTTCCAGCCAATTAACATTCCTTGGAGAAGTAAATGGCTTAACGGCTGCTATGAGGCGGGACAGGAAACCCCGCCATCTGAAAAATTCTGCCGTGATCTCAACTCCAGTACATAAAAGGAGAGCCTAAAGGTGTAAGTTGGGGTTGGAATTGGCAGAAAGAGGTATACGCTCAAAGGCTCTGCCCTGCTTTACTGATGCCACCCCTTGATATCCACTCAGGTTCTGAGGAGTAGGCTAGAGATACTCTTCCTACACAACAGGAGGAGAAAGCCCCTTCTATTTGAAACCAAGAAGGTGTGGTTGGAGGTAGGAGGGGGCCAGCTGCAGGAGCATAGTGGTGCACTCTTGGATTCAGTGTAGGAAGTGGTTTAATGATAAAGCAGGTCAGGAAATCACCTGCATCCTGCTGTGTGTATCACTCCAGCCACCACTCTGCCTTCTTAAGCCTACTCCTTCACATCACACCTCACACCCACTTACCTTGCATGTGCACCTACCATTCCCCTTCTATGCACTTCTTCACAAGGTAACAGGCCACTTAGAAAATCACAACATGATTAGGCAGAATCAACACGGGTTTATGAAAGGAAATGAACTGATGGGGACCAATGGGTGGGATTGTTGAAGAGAGTAGTCAGTTGATTGCAGAACTCCTTTGCATCAATGGCATTGGCCAGGCAGCAGCTACTGTAGCTATTGAATTTCCTTGTGGAATGGGTTCACTGGTGTAACCTAAGTAAACCTTGCACTGATAAGGACATCGCTGGCATCCTGAGCAGCAATGTGAGTAGCTGGGGGAGCATTGCCATCATCACTTCTTCTTCGTCCCCCCACAAATCATTTGAGGAGGATCTAAACCCTTTGCCTTGATCGTCACATCAAATGGGAAATCATGGTCTGGATTTGTACTTCTCTTAATAAATAATTGCGTATTTGCTCCTTTTGAATAAGCAGTGCATATTCCTGAGAGTAGTACACAGTATTATGCAAAATCATGCTCTATATGAACAAGCCAGCAGTGTGATGTGGGTTTGCAGGAATGTCATCTGAAACTGTGCCTACTCTGCAGGAGGTTGTTTTGTGCGCCTAGTCCCAAACACATAAACACCCCATAAGACGGAGGAGCAGCCAGAGCAGTCAGGGACCCAAGAACCTCCCTAGAACAATACAGGAATCGCTTATAATAAAGGACACACACACGTGCACACAAACACATATAGCCCAATCAACATGTTTCCGCCACATGGGAATATAGATTGAAATGGATTAATTGTCACTGTCAACATGTCCCATTGGTAGAACTTTCACCTCTGAGTCAGCAGTTCATGCCTTTGAGACCTCCTCTGAATGCAACACAATGGGCCAAATCTTCCAGGAAATGGCAATCATTGTCGGATTGCCACTCCGCTCTTATTTTCTTACCTTGCACTGGAGCTCCAGATTTCTGGCACAGGCTTCTGAACTGGGCCTCTTCAGAAATACCTGTATCTGTTCTGGGGGGCCTACTTGATAGGGCAGGGTTGTCATGGGAAGCCACGCCATGCACCCTTTTTACAGCACCAGCTGCCATATTTTGGTAGGTTTTCATTCACTAACATAGTGAAAAGCTTTGGAACATATTACTAGCTTTTCACTGTGTTAGTGAATGAGTGTGAGTGATGTATGTGGGTAGAATGGATCGGGTGGCAGGGTGGTGGGGTGGTAGATGGCAGGGTGGTAGGTGGGTCGAGTGTCAAGTGCGTACAGTGTTGGGGTGGGTAGGATGGCAGGTGGCAGAGTGGGTAGGGTGGTGAGCTCAGGTCACGTAGGGTCGGGGCGATGTTGGAGGATTTAGTGGGAGTCGGAGGGTTTGGAGGGGGGGTCACATGGTCAGGTCAAGTCAGAGGGTCAAAGGGGGCCGGAGGGTTGCAGGGCAGTCAGATCAGGTCATGGGGTTGGGTTAGGTTGAGCCAGAGAGTTGGGCGGATTCAGAGGGTCAGGGGGGCGTTGGTGGGTATGGAGATTTAGTGAGGTTGGGTCAGGGGTAGTCATGGGCTTGGGGGATTGAAGGACCGGGCGAGGGTCAATGGTGGTAATCAGGGTATTAAGGTGTTTCGAGGTTCGGGGGGGGGAGACAGGGGAGTGGTCAGTGTGAGTATTTGAGAGGGTCAGTTTTATATTTACCTAGGAGTTAGAACTGTTTTTTTTCCTGTTTAACATTTCCTGGGTAACTATTCAGTTAAGTAAGTTGGAACCAACTCTAATTCAGAGTTAGAGACTCTTTCAGAGGGTTCCCAATGCAGGGGAATTGCCCATCAGAAATCCAATCTTCCCGAGCAATTCCCTTGTATTCGGTACGTCGGGACTTCTGAGGGGCCCCATAATGCATCTTGGGGGTACCTCCAGGGTGCAACCATCTGGAGATCAAAAGTTCTAGGCCAATATGACAGTTGGGTACAGTATTGAGAAAACGCTTCACTGTTGAAGGTGTTGGGCAGAATCTTCTGGGCATAGCCCCTGCCGGAATGGTCACTTTTGGGTCTGGAACCCAAATTATTAATTGGCGAGCTTTGCTGACGCTCATTCCCAGAGCATTAATGCCTCCATGTTCCCAGCCAATCAGGAAGGTTAAGTGGGATGATGTGCCCATTTTGTCAAAGGTAGGATTTCTAATTACATGGACCATGAATGGGTAAGGTGGGTACATCAGCACTTCAATTTTTGTGGCTGCAGCAACTACAGAAACAGAGAGAAGTCTTGGAAAGGCTGCCCCTCTGGATCTCTCACTCCTACCTGGAGGTTTGGCTGTGGGATCTGAGGAGCTGCGATGAGGCGAGATCTTTCAAGGATGGGAGCAAGAGAACAATTTCTCCAACCAAACACACCTGGATGGAAGGGGCTGAGGAAGTGAGCAGCCTGGGGTGTATCCTCTCCAACCTGCAGACAGAGCATCAAGCAGATCCAAAACCTCAGGAGGGCATGACCAGTGAGTGGCAATAACACTGTCAGGAGCTAAGCTCTACACTTTGACTTGCCCAGCATTCTCCTGCACAGCACTCCTCAGGTTAACACACCTTGCAACTCCACTCATTCCTATCTCCCCAGACATCTTACATTCCCATCTGGCAAGCCAATGCCCACACTCACTCTCAGCCTATTGGTCATTCACATGCTTCACAGTCACCCTCCATAAATGGTGTCCTTCCCTCCACTACACACACCATTAACAAACCCTCAGACCGCTCCATTTTCGCTCCTTGCAGGGAAAGAGAGCACAAAACTTGGAGAGAGGCTGAGACCCAGGGGTAGGGGAGGCAGTGGGGGTGTAATCCTCCAGTGATAGGCACCTCTTCGGCTATTGGCACTGATATTCAGACATGTCAAAAGAGCTGGACTTCTGCCTCTAGACCCTCTGTTGGCATCTTGCGTTCTTCCAGCTGAATCTCGGTGTCCATCCCTTCAGCCCCGTGAGGGGCATATGGCTGAGAAGGAGGCAGCCAGTGCTGCTGCTGGAGCTGGAGCTGCTGGCATCCAAAGCTAGATCTCCCTGAATCACTAAAGATGTAGAGATTAAAATGAAACATAAAAAGGAGGCTTATGATGAATCACAGTGCACCAGAGAACCAAGCTGAATACAGAATGTATAGAGGAGAGGGGAGAAAGGAATTAAGAGAGGCAAAGTGAGTGTAGATTAGCATGAAGAATAAAAAGGAACACTTGGACAGATATGGGTCAATAAGTGACAGTGGCTCAGTTCATAGTCCTCTCACCTCTGAGTCAGGAGTTTGTGGGTCCAAGCCTTCTCCGGGACCTGAACACAAAAATTAAAACTGACATTCCAGTGCAGTATTGAGGGATTGCTGCACTGGCTTTCGGATGAGATTCTAAACCAGGTCATGTCTGCCCTCTCAGGTGGATGTAAAGGATCCCATGGCACTATTTTGAAGAAGAGCAGAGGAGTTATCCATGCTGTCATAGCCAATATTTATCCCTCAAGAAATGTAACAGAAACAGATTATTCATATTGCTGTTTGTTGGGCTGAAATTTTACGCAGGGTAGCCCCTCACAGCCATCGGGTCATTTAGTGCCCCAGGTCAAGGCTTCCGCCCACATCTGGGAGGAAGTCCTGCCTCCAAGAGCTACTAGCTAATCAGATGGTCAGTGGCTATCCAGCTCCAGTAGTGCTACCAGTAGCAGTGTCCAATCCTGGTACTGCAGGATCATCAGCGGAGGACAGACACCTAGGTAAGTGGAACGGTTTCACTGGGTTTAGTCAGGCAGGCCCCAGCGAGGGAGTGGGGAGCTGTAATTGGTTGACCAAGGGAGGAGAACCAGCAGGGATGGGGATCACAGTGGGAGGGGGCCTCTGTTACAGCCAGGCAGGAGGAGGCCCTTAAGTGGCCATTAATTGCCTGACATGGACTCTGCCTCTGGTAAAATTTTAGAAAAGGTGAATTAGAAGACAGGCAAGGCACCTCCTGCCATCCTACCCAATTTTACGTCCCCACCCCGCCTGCAGCCCACTCACAGTGTTCGGGGTGTAAATTTCTGGCCCTCAAGTTTGCTATATGCAAATTGGCTGCCACATTTCCTACATCAGAGCAGTGACTACATTTCAAAGGTACTTTGGCTGCAAAGTCCTTCGGGATTGGATTTGTGAAAGGCACTATATAAATGCCAAGTCTTTTTTTTTGGTATTGATTTCCACTAAGTGTAGTAGCGGGCGTGAAAAACTACATTTTACCTGTCGGCTGCAATGGAGGATTTTCATGCCATATTGTCCCCTTCCCAGCACGTCCCATTAGTAATGCATTCTTGGGAAACACGTCAGATCACTGGCGGGCAGCCTCCGATTTGCCCACCACGCCGTTACCTTGCTGCTTCTTCGCTCCAGGTGCCATATTTAAACTGCAGCCATGTGCACAGTTCTCAATGTTTACAGCCCAAGACTGCTCCAGTGAAGATACAGCCCCAAAAGCCAAGGAGAGTGCAGCCCCCTGATTCAGTGATGCATCCCTGGGGTGTCTTTTGGGTGCAGTGGAGGCGTGCTGCGATGTTCTCTACCCCTGCTCTGGCCGCAGGAGGCCCACCAGTCTCACCACTCCGGCTTGGGTGGGTCAACGGTGGTCAGTGCCAACGCTGCACACAGGAGGTCGGCCATCCAGTGCAGAAAAAGGATGAATGATCTCATCCGTGCCAGTAGGCTAAGTCAACCATTTCATCACTCTAAACTTACGTACTTACAAGCCCATCACACATTCACTGGCATCTCATACACAGACAGCTCAAAGGACATCATCAGTCATTCTTTCACACACACCCTCACATCTCCATCTGGCCTCATCTCCTCTGGTGATCACCTCATCTTATCCATGGCTCCACTCAACACACACATACACACACACCTGGCATCCTTCTCATTTGGCCTGACATGTGCCTTGCCCACACTGTCTCCATCGGTCTTTATGCAGGACAAGATCGCGCACAATCAACAGGAGAGGTTCCAGACTGGGGGTGAAGTGCTGGACCTCAAGATCCTCACTCTATTCGAGAGCTGCGCGTTAAAGCTGGCTGGAGAGGACATGGACCATTCCTGCGGCGATGGTGAGGTTGGTGGCAAGCATCCACTTGAGGATCCTGTACCAGATCATGCCTCTGTCAACGTTGCTCTGACCCCACTGATCTGGGTGTAATGCCGCTGTCAAATATAAATACTCTCCACTTTCTCTCCTCGGCACATCTGCCACATCGCCCTCGTGCAACCTTAACCACGACCCCAGTGCTGAGAGCACCTCGGAAGAGGACCCTGAGGACAACACTGTTGAAGACCCATCACAGTGCTCACCCACGCCCTCCACCAGCGTAGCGACACACACCTCAGTCAAACCTAGATGTAGAGCAGCCTTGGGATCACAATCGGGTGAGCACAGCACACAATCTGCTCCACAGCAGGCGGAGGCAGGGACATCCGAAGTCACCGGCACTCAGAGGACTGCTGAGGCAAGGAATCTGCTGAGTTTGAGTCAGATGATGAGTTTCTGGACTCGGTGCTCTATTCTGCCATACAGCAGGACCTCAAAAGTAGGCCTGGGTGCTCCAGGTCTTGGCCCTCCAGCGGACACCAGTCAAGGTCATCACAGACAGGGCATAGCCGTCAGCAGGCTGCCTCCACCTCTACTCTGGATGTTGGGAGAGCACCAAGATGTCGCAGCAGGGTTAGGAAGGTTAAGAAGATGTAGTTGCACAGCCTGGGCACAGGTGTTAATCACTTGTACATAATGTTCATTATTGTAAATAAACTCCCAAGAATGTGTCCTTGCCTATGACTCCTTGTTATGATGAGCAGTGTTCATGTCACTAAGATGTGACACCTTGGTTCCTGCACAAGACAAAGGCAGGTGTCTCAGTCTAGGGCCTCTTCCCTGTGCAGTGTCTAACTTTCAGACCAAAGTGATGGTCCAGCCTCACACTCCCTGGACACATTACTGATGCCTGCACCTCAATGGTGCTTGTCATTGCTGCCAGAATGTCGTGGGCAGGTGTCACAGAGCTCTCTCATTCTCTCTGTGTGCTCTCAGCACATTTGAGGTGGGGCTGGTCCCCATCTCTTCAGCATCTGTGGGGACAGGCACTGAAGGCTGACAAAGGATCAGGTGCACTTAAGGTTTCACAGCTGTGTCTCTATGATATGACCCTGATCACAGAGCGCAAGTGAGCTGCCCTCGGCCAGACAAGAGTCAGACATTCACAGAGGCTATGTGAAGATCTATGGATTGTCCTCACTGCATGTCATCACCATCCTCCTCAAATCTTGCGGCTATTATTGGGATAAAACAGCAAAAGTTCAGGAAATAAAACAGCACAAATGGAAAGACAGGAGAATGAAAAAAGCACGAGTACAGAAACATAAATTTCTAAACAAGCACAGGGAAAGTAAGAATTTATAGGCACAGGAGAGGGAGCTGATTTGTGAGTAAGGGTGAAGAATTTCTACTTTCTACTAATCTCCAGTTTATAGTTAATAGTTCAAGAGTAATGTTAAAGTAAGTAAAATAACTGAAGAATAAGTTAAAAAGTGATTTAAAAGTTTAAGGTTGAGGCATGGCAGGACAGCTCAGCCAAGCGGAATGCCCATCCTGTGGCATGTGGGGAGCCGTGGACACTTCTCGTGACCCAGAAGAGCCCATGTGCAGGGAGTGTCACCGGCTGCACAAGCTTGAGCTCCGCATTTCAGAGTTTGAGCAGTGGCTGGAGTCATGGAGGCGCATCTGTGAGGCAGAGAACTATGAGGATAGCGTATTTAGAACGGTGGTCACACCACAAGTTAGGGGAAAGCAGGCAGATAGGGAATGGGTGACTGCCAGGCAGTCCAAGAGAAACAGGCAGGTAGTGCAGGAGTCCCCAGAGCTCACTAATGGATTTTCCATTCTGGATATTGGTGAGGGCGATGGATCCTTGGAGGAGTGCAGCAAGAGCCAAACCCAGGGCACCATAGTGGCCCAGCTGTACAGGGGTGGGGGGGGGGGGGCGGGGGGGAGGAAGAAGAGCAGAAGGGCAGTACTGATAGGGGATTCTTCAGTTAGGGGAGGAGACAGGCTGGCAACATGAGTCCAGGATGGTTTGTTGCCTCCCTGGTGCTAGGGTCAAGGATGTCATAGAATGGCTGCAGAATGTTCTTGTGGGGGAGGGTGAACAGCCAGAGGTCATGGTGCACCTTGGTACTAACGACATAGGTAGGAAGGGGGATGTGGTCCTGCAATCGGAATTTAGGGAGCTAGGTAGAAAATTAGCAAACAGAACCTCTAAAGGAGTAAACTCCGGATTACTCCCAGTGCCACGTGCAAGTGAGTACAGAAATAGGAAGATAAGACAGATGAATGCGTGGCTGGAAAGATGTTGGAGGAGGGAGGGCTTTAGATTCCTGGGATACTGGGACTGGCTCTGGAGGAGATGACACATGTACAAGCCGGATGGGTTGCATCTGAACAGAGCTGGAACTGAGTTCCTTGTGGGTCGTTTTGCTAGTGCTGTTGGGGAGGGTTTAAACTAACTCAGCTGGGGTGTGGGAACCAGGAGAGAATACTAGAAAGTAATACCTGGGTGCACGGAATACTGGGAGAGGCAGATAGCGCTAAAATAGAGAATAATAAATTACTAGATGGAGTCGGAGTAAGGGAGCAAGTAATGAAGTGTAAGTCAGGGTTACACTGTATGTATGTGAATGCAAAGAGTATAGTTAATAAAATTGGGGAGTGGGATTATGATGTTGTGGTGATGACGGAGACCTGGCTTAAGGAAGGGCAGATCTGGGTGCTAAATATTCCTGGTTACAAGGTGTTCAGAAAAGGTAGGAAAGAGAAAAAAGGAGGAGTGGTGGTGCTTTTGGTTAAGGAGAGTTTAGCAGTACTGGAGAAAGAGGATATGTCAGAGGATTGAAGGACAGAATCGATTTGGCTAGAGCTAAGGAATAAGAAGGGTGCAATTATATTGCTCAGTGTAATGTATAAACCACCAGCTAGTGGGAAGGATATGGAGGAACAAATCTGCAAGGAAATTACAGAGAGGTGTAAACATCATAGAGTAGTTTTAATGGGGGACTTTAATTACCTGTATTTGGACTGGGATAGGGGTAGTGTAAGGGACAGTGAGGGACAAGCGTTCCTAGATTGTATTCAGGAGAATTTTCTACAGCAGTATGTGTCCAGTCCAACAAGAAAGGAGGCACTGGTAAACTTGGTTCTTGGGAATGAGGCAGGCCAAGTAGATCAAGTGACAGTGGGGGAACATTTATGGGACAGTGATCATTGTATCATAAGGTTTAGAGTGATGGTGGAAAATGACATTGGTCAATCCAGAGTAAGAATAATCAAGTGGCAGACAGCGGACTTCAATGGGGCAAGAACGGAGCTGGGCCGGATAGACTGGAACCAAAGGTTGGCAGGAGAAACAGTAGCTGAACAACGGGCTACTTTCAAAGAGGAGATGGTTTGGGCACAGTCAAATATGTTCCCTCAAAAGAGAAGGCTAAGACAAACAAATCCAGAGCTTACTGGATGACAAAGGAGATAGAAATTAAGCTAAAGAAGAAAAAACATGCTTACAACAGGTGTCAGGTAGAAAATACAATTGAGAACCAAGCTGAGCACACAAGGTTCGGAAGGGATGTGGAAAAGCAAATACAAGAAGCAAAGAGGGATTATGATAAAAGATTGGCAGCTAACATAAAAGGAAATCCCAAAGTATTCTGTAAACACATCAATAGTAAAAAGCTGGTAAAAGGAGGAGTGGGGCTGATTAAGGACCAAAAAGGGAATTTACACATAGAGGCAAGAGGCATGGTTGAGGTGTTAAATGAATACTTTGCATCTGTCTTTACCTATGAGGCAGATGCTGCCCAGGCTATGGTGACGGAGGAGGAAACTCAGTCACTAGAAGGGTTTAAAATCGATAAGGAGGAGGTATTGGATAAGCTGTCAGCACTTAAAGTTGATAAGACATCGGGACTGGATGAGATGCAACTAAGAATATTGAAGGAAGTGAGAGTGCAAATTGCAGAGGCACTGGCAATAATCTTTCAATGTTCCCTGGATTCGGGGGAGGTGCCAGAGGACTGGAGAATTGCAAAGATGATGCCCTTGTTCAAAAAGGTTGTAAAGATCTGCCCTGCAATTACAGGCCAGTCAGTTTAACTTGGGTGGTGGGGAAACTTCTAGAAACAATTATTTGGGATAGAATTAATAGCCACATGGAAAAATGAGGATTGATTCAGAAGAGTCAGCATGAAATTGTTAAAGGAAAATCTTGTCTAACTAGCTTGCTGGAGTTTTTTGAAGAGATAACAGGGATGGTTGATGAGGGAAAGGCCATTGATGTGGTGTATAGGGGCTTCCAAAAGGTGTTTGATACAGTGCCACACAACAGACTTGTGAGGAAAGTTATAGGTCATGAAATAAAAGGGACAGTAGCAACATGGATACAAAATTGGCTGAGGGATAGGAAACAGAGAGTAATGTTTAATGGGCACTTCTCGGGCTGGAAGAAAGTTTGTAGTGGAGTTCCCCAGGGGTCAGTATTGGGACTCTTGCTTTTCCTGATATATATAAATGATCTAGCCCATGGTGTTAGAGGCAAGGTACTAGCATGGATAGAAGATTGGCTGTCTGGCAGGAGGCAGAGAGTGGGGATAAGGGGGTCTTTCTCAGAATGGCAGCCAGTGACTAGTGGAGTTCCGCAGGGGTCAGTGTTGGGACCACAACTTTTCACTTTATACATTAATGATCTAGATGAAGGAACTGAGGGCATCCTGGCTAAGTTTGCAGATGACACAAAGATAGGTGGAGGGACAGGTAGTATTGAGGAGGCGGGGAGGCTGCAGAAGGATTTGAACAGGTTAGGAGAATGGGCAAAGAAGTGGCAGATGGAATACAACGTGGTCAAGTGTGAGGTCATGCACTTTGGTAGGAAGAATAGAGGCATAGACTATTTTCTAAATGGGGAGAGAATTCAGAAATCTGGAGTGCAAAGGGACTTGGGAGTCCTAGTCCAGGATTCTCTTAAGGTTAACTTGCAGGTTGAGTCGGTAGTTAGGAAGGCAAATGCAATGTTGGCATTTATTTCAAGAGGACTAGAATATAAAAGCAGGGATGTGCTGCTGAGGTTTATAAGGCTCTGGTCAGACCAAATTTAGAATATTGTGAGCAATTTTGGGCCCCGTATCTCAGGAAGGATGTGCTGGCCCTGGAGAGGGTCCAGAGGAGGTTCACGAGAATGATCCCAGGAATGAAAGGCTTAACATATGAGGAACGTTTGAGAACTCTGGGTCTATACTCGATGGAGTTTAGAAGGATGAGGGGGGATCTGATTGAAACTTACAGAATACTGAAAGGCCTGGATAGAGTGGACGTGAGGAAGATGTTTCCATTAGTAGGAGAGACTCGGACCCGAGGGCACAGCCTCAGAGTAAAGGGAAGACCTTTTAGAACAGAGATGAGGAGAAACTTCTTTAGCCAGAGAGTGGTGAATCTATGGAATTTATTGCCACAGAAGGCTGTGGAGGCCAGGTCATTGAGTGTATTTAAGACCGAGATAGATAGGTTCTTGATTGGTAAAGGGATCAAAGGTTACGGGGAGAAGGCGGGAGAATGGGGTTGAGAAACTTATCAGCTATGATTGAATGGCGGAGCAGACTCAATGGGCCAAATGGCCTAATTTCTGCTCCTATGTCTTATGGTCTTATGGTCTTATCTTGGTGCGTAGGGGACAATTTCAAAGTTTGTGGACGAAACAAAACTTGTGAGAATTGTAAACTGTGAGGAGGACAGGGTAGAACTTCAAAAGGACATTGACACATTGGTGGAGTGGGCAGATAGGTGGCAGGTGAAGTTCAATGTGGAGAAGTGTGAGGTGATATACTTTGGTACAAAGAACATGGGGAGACAGTATTCACTATAAAATAAAGGACACTATTGTAAAGGGTGTGTAGGTGCAGAGAGACCTAGGTGTATATTAACGTAAGTCATTAAAGGTGGCAGGACAGGTAGAGAGAGCTGTTTCTAAAGCATAAGTATTCTAGGCTTCATTGATAGGGGCATTGAGTACAAGAGTAAGGAGGTTATGATGAACTTATATAAGACACTGGTTAGACCTCAGCTGGAATATTGTGTACAGTTCTGGACGCCACACTATAGGAAGGATATGAACGCATTGGAGAGAGTGCAAAAGAGGTTTACAAGAATGGTTCCAGGGATGAGACACTTCAGTTATGAGGATAGATTGGAGAAGTTAGGACTGTTTTCCTTGGAGAGGAGAAAGCTAAGAGGAAACTTGATTAAAGTTTTCAAAATCATGAGGGGTCTGGACAGAGTAGACAGGGAGAAACTGTTCCTGCTTGTAAACGGATCGAGAACCAGAGGGCACAGTTTTAAACTGTTTTGCAAAGAAGCAAATGCAAAGTGAGAAAAAACTTTTTCACCCAGCGAGTAGTTAGGGTTTGGAATGCACTGCCTGGAAGTGCAGTGGAGGCAGGTTCAATTGAGGCATTCAAGACGGCATTGGATGATTATTTAAATAGAAACAATGTGCTGTGTTACAGGGAAAGGGCAGGAGATTGGCACTAAGTAAAATGCTCAGAGAGCCAGTGCAGGCACGATGGGCTCAATGGCCTCCTTCTACACCATAACAATTCTGTGATTCTATTAAGGTCTCATGAGGGCGCCTGCCTCATCTGGCCAGTAAGATGACCTCATCCCTGGCACCCTTGCCTTCGAGGACCTCATCACCCTTATCCTCTTCGACATCCCCCTCATCAGAGGAGACATGCAGCTCACCCATCTCCTCCTCAGCCAGGTCCTCCCCCCATTGCAGCGCTAGGTTGTGTAGCACACAGCAAGTTACGATGATGCACAACAACCTCTGGGGACTGTATTGCAGGCTTTCACCAGGCCTGTCAAGGTTCGGCACCTCATTTTCAAATGTCTATCATTTGCTCCACCAAAGTCAGGGTTGCGGCATGAGCCTCATTATACCGTCATTCTGCTGCACTCTGAGGCCGCCACACGAGCATCATCAGCCATATCATCTGTGTCCTTGTCCCTGAGGAGCCATCCCTGCAGCCTCTGTAGACCCTGGAAGATGTCAGGGATCTGTGACCTATTAAGGATGTAGGAGTCTTAGACGCTCAGACCTGTAGGATGCATTTGTGGTGTCCGCAGACTAGCTGAACATTAAGCGAGTGGAAGCCCTTGCGTTTGACATAGTGGAATGCTTGTTGCCATGGAGATCTAAGCACCCTGTGAGTGCTGTCGATGGCTCCCTGCACCTGTGGAAAACCAGAGATCACCACAAATCCCAGTGCTCTTGCTTCCTGGCTTTCCTGATCCCAGTCAAAATACACAAAGTTGTGTGCCTTCACGAAGATGGCGTCTGTAACCTTCTGGATGCACTTGTGGGTGAAGGCTCGCAAGATCCCACACAGGTCACCTGTAGAGCCTGGAAGGAGCCACTGGCATAAAAATTGAGCACCGCAGTCACTTTCACGGCCACTGGCAATAGATGCCCTCCATGTCCCCATGGCACCACATCCTGCAGCAAGTGGTATAGGTGACTGACCAGTTCCCTAGACATGCATAGTCTTTGGCGACACTGGTTCTCAGTCATCTGCAGGACTGACAAGAGCTGTCTATAGACCCTGGGTCTAGCGAGGTGCCTATGAGTAACAGCTCTCTGTGGATCTTCAGCTGCATGTGCAGCAGGCCCTGCCAGCCCTTCATCTTGAGGGAGGTGCTCCTCCCTTTGCTGAGCCAGGCACCTCCGCCGCTGTCTTCTTCTTCTCTGCTCCCTGTGAGCCATGAGGCATACCGCTAAATGAGCAGACTCCATGATCCTGATGTTCCCCTACTGCAGGATCAAAGAGTGAGACGTGTAGGTTAACATATGTTAGCATACCTAATGACCTCTCTTCATTAAATCTCAAGGCCCCTTCATGCATGCAGGAGAGTGCTGGCCACCACTTGGATGGCCTATGTCTAGTGCGCTTCATTGCCGTCCAAAACCCTACCCACCTCCACCCCACTCCACTTGGCCAATTGGCAGCAGCTTCACCTACTGGACTGCATGCTGTGCTCTCAGCTCAGGTGCAGGCATTCTCCTAACCCGCGCTGCAAGGCTGCACTGTTAGCTTGAACAATGAGCAATGCTGGTCCAAACCTGAATACAGACATTGGTGGAGGCACTCACAGCCCCTTGCAGTGACTGCGCCATGGCCAACTTTCGCCAGGGGATTCTACAACTTGTCCAATCATCCAATTGCTCTGCTGCTCCCTAAAATGCACACTAATTTGCAGTCTGTGCCCGAGGGGTGAAAAGTTCTGGAGTACTTGGTGGCACATTCATGCTTTTGCACTGCATGAATAGACAGGAATGCTTCAGAGGCCCAACTCCAGGCATGTCAATGGAGCTGCTGGTGAACAGTCTCAGCTGCAGAAGAATGCTCACTTTTGACGAGCCTTTCCAAGTGCGTAGCCACTTCCCTCACCCTCCACCTTGGCATGTGCTTGTGTACTTCCTTCAGTCAGTGCTGCCTTGCTCCGCCCCCAACCCCACTCATACTGGAGCTCTTGCCCTAGCACCGCACCGAAAGCCGGGCAGGAAAAAATGACTTGCCCGTGACCACCTCAAATGCACAGCGCCTCTTCCTTGATGTCCCCCAGGCAATCCACGCGAGTGCTGTGCAATGTTGTGTGCAGTCACCATCAAGTTCCCCTCAAAGCTCAGCTCACCAGGTGCACGCCTTTTAAAGGCAGTTGTAAATCACGCTGTTCTGAAGTCGCACCAATGTGGGAGGTAAATTTGACATGTGGGGATGATTTCAGCATGCAGGCACAATGATGAGATGCAAATGCATTAAAATTAAGTTCCCGATGTTGGACAGCAGGAAACATGGTCCACAGTTGACGTGCAGAGCGGACGATCTCAAACTGTTTCACGATGTTGCCCTGATTTTTGGCCTTGTCGCCATATTGTCCGTTCACACTGCCAAACATGCCTGCCGCCAACGCGAGCAGAAAATTCCGGCCAATGTCTAACTTTATATGTGATTCCACGACTAGACAGCACTTGCTGAACAATGCCGTGTGTGCTAAGGATTACGCTAACAACCAATTTAAGATTATCAGTCAGGCTCACAGTGTGGCTTACTAATGCTTGCTAGAAGCTACATATGTTTACATGCAGGGACCTGACCTCTGTAGGTAAAAGGAACATGTCCAGGAATTGTGCCTCTTTTCAATTAAACAAAAGCCTGGGGGACAATAGTTCCTAGGTACACTGGTTGAGGCGTTACCATGGAGAATCAGAGTTGACTTGGCAACAAATCAGCACCCTTTTCTTATGCAGTATAAATTGTTGCTCCCTTTGAAAATTGACATTCTTGCATCTTTCCTAATGAGAGAAAGATGAAAAACTTCAATAACTTCTCCCTTTTTTCAGCAATAGTCAAGATTAGAAAAGACCAAATAACATAACAATGTTGTAAGAGGAGAATTATTCACAACATTGGCCAGTATTGGGACCAGAGAAGACCATTGAATGAGAGTTTGGTGGGAGAAGATCAAACGGCAGGAGGTGGATCTTACAGAAAGAGCTTGGTGAGGGCACAGGGAAAGAGGAAGAGAAGCAATGAGGATCAATTTTAGGGTGGATAAAGATTGGACACTGCTCAGTGGTGGGTGAGAGGAGGAATAGTGGCACCTGAGGCAGTTGTGAGGATATCCTGGATCTTTAAGACAAAAATAAATCCATGACACCTTTGCACTGAATGTTCGAGGTGGAAGGGGAAGGATGGGGTTTGAGAATTGTTTTATTATAAATCATTTTTTACTGTCTGCCAATGATTATTCTGGGACTTATTTAGGTGCTGAGTTGGGAAAAATTGATTTCCTCCCGAACATGAGAGGAAAAAAAAATGACATTGCGCCATTGCTTTCTTGCCATAGAATCATAGAGTGGATAGAGCACAGAAGGAGGTCATTTGGCCTGTCATGTCCATGCTGGCTCTCTGCAACAGCAATTCACCTAGTGTTACTCCCCTGCCTTTTCTCCGTAGCTCCACAAATTTTTCCTCTTCAGATAATGATCTAATTCTCCTTTGAACGTCCCCCACAACCGAATCTGTCTCCATCATAGTCTCAGCAGAGCACTCCAGTTTCTGGCCTCCATCTGCATTTAACAAAAACATTTCCTCGAGTCACCATTGCTTTGTTTGCCAATCACCTTAAACCAGTGTCCCCCGGTTCTCAACCATTCTGCCAATAGGAAAGTTTCTGCCTATCTACTCTGTCCAGACCCCCTGTGATTTTGAATACCTCTATCAATTATTTATTCTTTCATGGAATGGGCATCAGTGGCATTTGTTGCCCATCCCTAATTGCCACAACTAAGCGGCATGCTAGGTCATTTCAGAATCAACCACATTGCTGTGGGTCTGTGGGCCAGACCAGCAGATTTCCTTCCCTAAAGGACACTAGTGAACCAAATGGATTTTTACGACAGTCAATGATAGTTTCATGGTCACCATTACTGAGGCTAGCTTTCAATCAACCTTTCCGGATTTACTAATTAATCAAATTTATTAATTAATTGAATTTAAATTTCACCAGCTGCCATGGCATTTGAATCCATGTCCCCAGAGCATTAGCCTAGGCCTCTGGGTTACTAGTCCAGTGATGGTATCATTACACCACCAAATCCCCTACCCTCTCAACCTTCTCTTCCCCAAGGACAACAGCACCAGCTTCTCCAATTTACCTGTGTAACTGATGTTATTTGTAAATTCTCATGAATAATTTGTGTACCCTCCCTAATGCCTTCACAACCTTTCACAACCTTCCTAAAATGTGGTGCCCAGAACGGGGCACAATATTCCAACTGAGGCCAAAACTGTGTTTTATACAGATAACTTCCTTGCTTTTGCACTCTATGCCCCTATTTATAAAGTCCAGGTAGGATCCCTTATGCCTTACTAACCACTCTCTCAATCTACACTGCTGGCACCTTCAATGATTTTTGTACATATACTCCCAGGTTCCTCTGCTCCTGCACTTGCTTTATACTTGCACTGTACTGTTTATATTGCCTCTCCCAATTTTTCCAACCAAAATGAATCACTTCGCACTTCTCTACATTAAATGTCATTTGCCACTTGTCTGCCCATTCCACCAACCTGCATATATCCTTTTGAATTTCTAAACCATCCACCTCAGTTTACAATATTTTCAAGTTATGTGTCATCCACTGATTTTGAAACTGTGCCCTGTACATTAAAGTCTAGGTCATTAATATATATCAAGAAGAACAGGGGTTCTAACACTGACCCTGGTGAACTCCACTATAAATCTTCCTCAGTCCATAAAACAACCATTCACCACAACTCTCTGTTTCCCGCCACTCAGTCAATTTTGTATCCATGTTGCTACAGTCCCTTTTTTTCCATAAGTTCTAACTTTGCTCGCAAGTTGCTGCACAGCACTTTATCAAATGCCTTTGGAAATCCATGTACACCACATCAACCATATTACCCTCATCACCCCTCTCTGTTACCTCATCAATAAATTCAAGCAAGTTAGTTAAACATGATTTGCCCTTAACAAATCCGTGCTGGCTTTCCTTAATTAATCCGCATTTGCCCAAGTGAACAAGTGCTTTGTTCCAAATTATTGTTTTTAAAAGCATACCACCACCGAGGTTAAAATGACTGCCCTTTTTCTTACCAAAAATTGTTCCGGGGTTGTGTGCACATTGCATCTGCAATATCGGGACATATGCTGAAGAACCTTGATCATTGCAGACAGTTGATATAGACATATTAACGAAACAGATATTATGATCACAATAATGTACCTCTTATAACACATGCCATAAAAATTATATGTTATTATCAACTATTTTACACTTCAGTCAGACTTTAAAAGTATTGTTTCACAATATGTTGGTTTTGATGTGTTACTTAAAACATTAATTTTAATAACCAACATTCTGCAGCTTATGGCCTATTCAGTAAAATGTATTTTACTGCTAGATTAGTATGACTGTATTTTGTGATCGTGAAAGGTTATGTTACATTACTTCTGGAACTGCCATTGCGGCTCAAAGGAATGGCGTCTGCAAACAAATAAATAGTTGTAGGTTGTCATTTAACTGAACTCTGCCATGTTAGTCTCTTGCTTGTTTTCTTGTGGTTTAGTGATGTTTACAATAAACAGTGATTTTTATTGGACTACAGATCTACCTAGGTTCTCTGAGTTATTATTTTTTCCCTTGCTGTCTCCTGGTTTTTGATGACAAATTAAAAAAAAGCAAAGAAAGCAGACTTTTGGAGAAAAGGGGTTGTGGGTTGTTCTTACCTTCCAAGCTGATGCTGAAAATAATAGGAAATATTTGACAATTGAGAGAGAAGTGTGGGAATGCCTAACGCTGAACACCAAATATGATGGGCATGTACCAGGCATGCGTCTGTGGCCCTCAGAGCCAAGGTGGGCAACTGCACCAGAATGAATAATAAGAGAGAAGTATGGAAAGAAACATGGTGGGTTGAGGATGTCAAAGTCAGGAATGTGGGAGCTGTTAGCAGATCAACAGTGACAGTGGTGTTTTAAGGATTGTGGGCCAGAACAGAGGGAGTAATGAGTTAGAGTTAATTGTTAAGTGAGCTAGTGTACAGCACTTTCCAGAGACAAAAGGTAAGTGTGACAGAGTTGGAGGTAGCTAGGGAGATGTGGATTATATGCAAAAAAATACATAGTCAAGGATGGCCTTATCAGGGATATGGGCCTTGGAGGTGGTGAGAACAAGATGGTGAGATCAAGGAATGTGAATGGGGAGTGGAAGTGAAGGGTGAAATCAAGAGAGGACAGGAGAACAAAGAAATTAGAGAGTGGAAATCAAGGGGAATTAAGGTACAGATTGAAGTCACCTAAGAAAAGTCATTGCTTGGCATGGAGAATGAGGAAAGAGAGGGTGGAGGAGAGTGTGGGGGAACAGGTTAATGGAGGAGAGAAAACAGGATGGATTTATTGCCTTATACAAGAGAGGGGCCAGAATATTCCACTCCCTTTGGCAGCAGGCATCATGGCTGGCGTGAGCGGACAATATGCAAGATGGTCAAAAATCAGTTTTATGGCATCGTGAAACCAGCTTGCGATTGTCCACTCTCCCCGTCAATGGCAGGCTGTATTTCCCACCGTCCAACACCGGGAACTTAATTTTAATTCACCTCATCATTGTGGCAGCGCGCTGGAATCAATCCCCCACGTCAAATTTACCTCCCACATCAAAGATCGCCCGTAGAACATCAAGGAAGAGGCACTGCAAATTTGGAGAAGGTGGGGGGGGCACAGGCAAGTTGCTTTTTCTCGGTTGATTTTCAATGCGGTGCCGGGGCAAGGGCTCCAGTCTGGATGGGGCCGGTGTGGTAGTGAGGGGGTGGTGGTGCAAGACAGCACAGACTGAAGGAAGTACATGTCGGCGGTGGAAAGGAGGGGTGGAGGGTGATGGAAGCGGCCACACACTTGGAAAAGCTTGTCAAAAGTGAACATTCTTCCACAGCTGGGACCATACAGCTGCAGCTCCATTGACAAGCTTGGAGTTGGGCCTCTGAAGCTTTTCTGCCCACTCAGGCAGCACAAAAGCATGATATTGCCACCAAATGCTCCAGAACCTTTCACCCCTCGAGTGCAGACTGAAAATTAAAGTGCGTTTTAGGGAGCTGCAGAACAATTGGCTGACTGGACAAGTTGTAGAATCCCCTTGTGAAAGCTGGGCATGGTGCAGTCATGGGTAGAGGCACTCAGATCCCCTTGCAATGTCTGTATTCAGGTTTGGACCAGTATTCCCCATGGTTCAAGCTAACAGTGCAGCCTTGCAGTGTGGGTTAGGAGAATGCCTGTGCCTGAGCTGAGAGCACAGTATGCAGTCCAATGGGCAAAACTGCTGCCAATCGGTCAAATGGAGTGGGGCAGAGATGGATGGGGTTTCGGACAGCCAATGAGTACACTATACATTGGCTATCCAAGTGATGACCAGCACTCTCTGGAATGCATGAAGGGGCCTTGAGGCTTAACCAAGAGAGGTCCTTAGGACACATATGCTAACCTATGCGTCTGTCTTTAATCCTGCATAGAAACATAGAAAATAGGAGCAGGAGTAGTCCATTCAGCCCTTTGAGCATGCTCTGCCATTCATTATGATCATGGCTGATCATCCAACTCAATAGCCTGCTGCCGCTTTCTCCCCATATCCTTTGATCCCTTTCACTCCAAGAGCTATATCTAACTCCTTCTTCAAAACACACTGTTTTGGCCTCAACTACTTTCTTACCACAGACTCACAACTCTCTGGTTGAAGAAATTTCTCCTCATCTCAGTCCTAAATGGTCTACCCCATATCCTCAGACTGTGAGCCCTGGTTCTGGACTCCCCCATCATCGGGAACATTCTTCCTGCATCTACCCTGTCTAGTCCTGTTAGAATTTTACAGGTTTCTATGAGATCCCCTCTCATTCTTCTGAACTCCAGCGAATATAATCCTAACCAACTCAATCTCTCCTCATGTCAGTCCCGCCATCCCAGGAATCAGTCTGGTAAACTTTCGCTGCACTCCCTCTATAGCAAGAACATCCTTCCTCAGATAAGGAGACCAAAACTGCGCACAATATTCCAAGTGTGGTCCCTCCAAGGCCCTGTATAATTGCAGCAAGACATCCCTGCTCCCGTACTCGAATCCTCTGGCTATGAAGGCCAACATACCATTTGCCTTCTTTACCACTTGCTGCACCTGCATGCTTACCTTCAGTGACTGGTGTACGAGGACACCCAGGTCTCGTTGCACATTCCCCTCTCTCAATTTATAGCCATTCAGATAATAATCTGCCTTCCTGTTTTTGCTGCCAAAGTGGATAACCTCAAACAAAAACAAAAATACCTGGAAAAACTCAGCAGGTCTGACAGCACATACATAGAGGAATACAGTTAATGTTTCGAGTCCGTATGACTCTTCAACAGAACTAAGGAAAAATAGAAAAGAGGTGAAATATAAGCTGGTTTAAGTGGTGGGGGGACAGGTAGAGCTGGATAGAGGGCCAGTGATAGGTGGAGATTGCCAAAAGATGTCAAAGACAAAAGGACAAAGGGGTGTTGATGGTGGTGATATTAGCTAAGAAATGCACTAATGGTGACATTAAGGGTAGAAAGCAGGACAAGCAAGGTACAGATAGCCCTAGTGGGGATGGGGTGGGGGGAAGGGATCGAAATAGGCTAAAAGGTAGAGGTAAAACAATGCATGGAAATACATTTAAAAATAATGGAAATAGGTGGGAAAAGAAAAATATATATAAATTATTGGAAAAAGGGGGATCGGAAAGGGGGTGGGGATGGAGGAGAGATCATGATCTAAAGTTGTTGAACTCAATATTCAGTCCGGAAGGCTGTAAAGTGCCTAGTCGGAAGATGAGGTGCTGTTCCTCCAGTTTGCATTGAGCTTGACTGGAACATTGCAGCAGGCCAAGGACGGACATGTGGGCATGAGAGCAGGGTGGAGTGTTGAAATGGCAAGCGACAGGGAGGTCTGGGTCATGCTTGCGGACAGACCGAAGGTGTTCCGCAAAGCGGTCACCCAGTCTGCATTTGGTCTCTCCAACGTAAAGGAAACTGCATTGGGTGCAGCGAATGCAGTAGACTAAATTGAGGGAAGTGCAAGTGAAATGCTGCTTCACTTGAAAGGAGTGTTTAGGCCCTTGGACGGTGAGGAGGGGGCAAGTAAAGGGGCAAGTGTTGCACCTTCTGCGTTGCATGGGAAGGTGCCGTGGGATGGGGTTGAGGTGTAGGGGGTAATGGAGGAGTGGACCAGGGTGTGGATAACCTCACATTTATCCACATTATATTGCATCTGCCATGCATTTGCCCGCTCAATCAGCTTGTCCAAATCACACTGAAGCATCTCTGCATCCTCCTCACAGCTCACCCTCCCACCCAGTTTTGTGTCACCTGCAAATTTGGAGATATTACATTTAGCTCCCTCACCTAAATCATTAATATATATTGTGAATAGCTGGGGTCCCAGCACCGATCCCTGCGGTACCCCACTAGTCACTGCCTGCCATTCGGAAAAAGACCCGTTTATTCCTACTCTTTGTTTCCTGTCTGCCAACCAGTTTTCTACCCATCTCAATACACTACCCCCAATCCCATGTGCTTTAACTTTACATGCCAATCTCTTATGTGGGGCTTTGTCGAAAGCCTTCTGAAAGTCCAAATAAACCACATCCACTGGCTCCCCTCATCAACTCTACTAGTTACATTCTCAAAAAATTCCAGTGGATTTGTCAAGCATGATTTCCCTTTTGTAAATCCATGCTGACTCTGTCCGATTCTGCCACTGTTTTCCAAGTGCTCAGGTATTAAATCTTTTATAATGGTCTCAAGAATTTTCCCCACTACCGACGTCAGGCTGACTGGTCTATAATTCCCTGTTTTCTCTCTGCCTCCCTTTTTCAATAGTGGGGTTACATTAGCTACCCTCCAATCTGTTCCAGAGTCTATAGAATTTGGAAGATGACCACCAATGCATCCACTATTTCTAGGGCCACTTCCTTAAGTACTCTGGGATGTAGATTATCAGGCCCTGGGGATTTATCAGCCTTCAATCCCATCAATTTCCCCAACACCATTTCCTTACTAATACTGATTTCTTTCAGTTCCTCCCTCTCACTAAACCTTGTGTTCCCCAACATTTCTGGTATGTTATTTGTATCCTCCTTTGTGAAGACAGAACCAAAGTATGTATTTAATTGGTCAGCCATTTCTTTGTTCCCCATTATAAATTCCCGTTTCTGACTGTAAGGGACCTACATTTGTCTTCACCAATCTTTTTCTCTTCACATACCTATAGAAACTTTTAGTCAGTTTTTATGTTCCCCGCAAGCTTACTCTTGTATCCTATTTTCCCCTTCTTAGTCAATCCCGTGGTCCTCCTTTGCTGAATTCTAAAGTGCTCCCAATTCTCAGGTCTGTTGTTTTTCCTGGCCAATTTGTATGCCTCTTTCTTGGATCTAATAGCATCTCTAATTTCCCTTGTAAGCCATGGTTTGGCCACCTTTCCTATTTTACTTTTGCGCCAGGAGGAGAACATCAGGATCATGGAGCCTGGTAATATAGTTCCATGCTTCATGGCTTACAGGAAGCACAGAAGAGGAGAAGAGTGCAACGGAGGCACTTGCCTCACCAATGGGAGGAGCTCCACCCTTAAGATGAAGGTGTGGCAGGGCATCCTGCGCTCACAGCTGAAAATCCACAGCGGGCCGTCGTTCATAGGCACCTCGCTGATCTCAAGGTCTATAGACAGCACTTGTCATTCTGCAGATGACTGAGTACTAGTGTTGCCAAAGACTGCACCTGCCTAGGGAACTGGGCTGGGCAGTCACATATGCGATCTGTTGCAGGATTTAGCGCCTTGGGCACATGGAGGGCATTCTCTGCCAGTGGCCATGAAAGGGACCACAGTGCTCAATTTTTACATCAGTGGCTCCTTCCAGAGCTCCACAGGCAACCTGTGTGGGATCTCGCAAGCCTCCACCCACAAGTGCATCCAGCAGATCATAGATGCCACCTTTGTGAAGACACATAACTTCGTGCATTTCGACCGGGTTCAGGCAAGCAAGGAAGCAAGAGTGCTGGGACTTGCGGTGATCTCTGGTTTTCCACAGGTGCAGGGTGAAATCAGCTGCACCCACATGGCACTTAGATCTCCATAGCAACAAGCAGCCTATTACATCAACCAGAGGGGCTTCCATTCGCTTAATGTTCTGCTGGTGTGTGAACACCACAAATGCATCCTACAGGTCTGCACATGGTTCCCAGGGACCGTTCGCAGCTCCTACACCCTCAACATGTCTCAGATCCCTGACATCTTCCAGAGTCTAGAGAGGTGCAAGGTTTGCTCCTAAGGGACAAGGGCTACCCACGGAGAACATGGCTGATGACACCTGTGTGGCAGCCTCAGAGTGCAGCAGAATGATGGTATAATGAGGATCATGCCACAACCCGGACTTTTGTGGGGCAAATGATAGACATATTGAAAATGAGGTTCCCATGCCTCGGCAGGTCCAATGGAGCACTGCAATACAGTCCCCAGAGGGCGTCGGGCATCATCGTAGCTGCTGTGCACTACACAACCTGGCACTACAAAGGGGGAGGACCTGGCTGAGGAGGAGATGGAAGAGCTGTACGTCTCCTCTGATGAGGAGACGTCGAAGGGGATGAGGGTGATGAGATCCTTGAAGTGAGGATGCCGGCAGCGAGGCCATTGTACTGGCCAGAGGAGGCAGGCGTGCTCGTGAGGCCGTAATAACCACAAGATTTATGGAGGATGATGATGAGATGCAGTGAGGACAGTCCTGACATCCTCACCTTGCATCTGTGAAGCAAGGATGTTGCTGCCTCTGCCTGCTGTGAAACAAATTGTGTGCTGTGCTCACCAGGTTGTGATCCCAAAGCTGCTCTACACCTAGGTCCCACTGAGGTGTGTGTCACTGCGCTGGTGGAGAGTGTGGGTGAGCGCCGTGATGGGTCTTCAATGGTGCTGTCCTCAGGGTCTTCATCCAAGGTGCTCTCGGCCCTGGAGTCAGGGTCAAGGTTACATGAGGGCAACGTGGCAGATGTACCTGGGAGAGAAGGTGGAGATTATTAGTGCTTGGCAGCCACTTTACATACAGAACAGTGGACTCAGAGAAGCGTTGAGAAAAGGATTATGTGGTGCAGGATCCTCACATGAATGCTTGGTGTCAACCTTGCCATTGCCACAGAAACGGTCCACATCCTCTCTGGCTAGCCCCAACGTGCGACCCTTGAATGGGGTGAGGCCCTTGATGCCCGGCACTCCACCCCCCGTCTAGAACCACTCCCCTTGATTGTGCACGATCTTGTCCTGCATAAAGGCAGTGCAGGCAAGGCGCATGCCAGGCTAAATGATAAGGACGCACTTGTGCTGAGTGGAGCCATGGATGGGATGAGGAGGTGATCTCCAGAGGAGAGGAGGCCAGATGGAGATGTGAGGGTGTGTGTGAGAGAGTGAGTGGTGATGTCCCTTGAGCTGACAGTGAGTGAGATGCCAGTGAATGTGTGATGGGCTTGTGAGTGCGTGAGTTGAGAGTGACGAGATGGTTGACTTAACCTGACGGCATGGATGAGATCATTCATCTGTTTTCTGCACTAGATGACCAACTTCTTGTGTGCAGTTTTGGCACTGACCATCTCTGCCACTGCCTCCCAAGCCAAAGTGGTGAGACTGTTGGGCTTCCTACGGCCAGAACAGGGGTAGAGGATATTATTGCGGGCTGCCGAGGTGTCCAAAAGGCATCCCTTGTATGCGTCACTTGATCGGGGAAGAGGGGCTGCACTACGTTTTCAAACTTAAATAAGGGCAATTATGAGGGCATGAAAGCAGAGCTAGCTAAAGTGAATAGGCAAATTAGGTTAAGGGATAGGTCAATAGAGATGCAGTGGCTAATATTTAAGGGGATATTTCAGAACACTCAAAATAGTTACATTCTAACGAGTAAGGACACACCATCTGTGGTTAAGTCAAAAGGTTATAGATAGTATCAAACTTCAAGGGGAGAGTTTTCCTCCCATTGGGGAGGGGTTGGATGGGAGCGGGCACAGGCAGGCGCGCAGCCAGTCGCCGCCAGCAATCGGCTGCGCGCCACCATTTAACGTGGGCAGGCCAATTAAGGCCCGCCTAGCATGACATGTACTCGGAAGTGCTGAGCGCTCCCTTTGCGGGTAGGGGGAATAGGCTGAGTCGGGGCCTGCACTCTTTAGTTTGATTTTTGAAAATTTTAATAAAGAAAAAAAAAATTTTTAAGACATGTCCCCTCATGTGACAGTGTCACATGAGCTGGGACATGTCAATGAATTTTATTGAAAATTTTTATTAAACTTTAAAAGCCTTCATGAAACCTCATCCTGCCCGTGGATGAGGTTTCATGGTAAATGCGAAGGCCGCCTGGGCTCTTCGCCTGCCCCTCAACCTTAAGGTTGGACGGGCAGCTCTGTTAATTAGTTTAATTGCTGTTTAAATGGCCTTAATTGGCCTTTGACAGTTCAGCGAGCATACAGCCAACTCCGATGCGTGCCCGCTGAACTCAAGATCTGAATGATGCGCGGTGACGCCGGGACGCACACCCAACATCACCGCCTGTCATTTTACGCGTCAGCGAGTGGGCCCCAGTGATGCATCGGCACAGGCTCAATGGGCCAAAGGGCCTTTTTCTGTGCTGTAGACCTCTATGAAGGGATGGATGGGATGGTTGCCAAATTTGCTGATGACATAAAGATAGGTAGGAAAGTAAGTTGTGAAGGGGACATAGGGAGCCTACAAAAAGATATAGCTAGGTTAAGTGAGTGGGCAAGGATCTGGCATTGGAGTATAATGTGGGAAAAGGTTAAATTATCCATTTTGGTATATTATCTAAATGATGAGAGATTGCAGAGCTCTGAGACGCGGAGGGATCTGGGTGTCTTAGTGCATGAGCTGCAAAGGGCTAGTATGCAAGTACAGCAAGTAATTAGGAAAGCTAATAGAATGTTATCATTTATTGCGAGGGGAATTGAATACAAAAGTAAGGAGGTTATGCTTCAGTTATACAGAGCACCAGTGAGGCCACATCTGGAGTATTGTGTACAGTATTGGTCACTTTATTTAAGGAAGGATATAAATGTGTTGGAAGCAGTTCAGAAAAAGTTTACCTGACTAATACCTGGAATGGGCAAGTTATCTTATGAGGAAAGGTTGGACAGGCTAGGCTTGTATCCGCTGGAATTTAGAAGAGTAAGAGGCAATTTGATTGAAACATATAAGATCCTGAGGGGTCTTGAAGAGTGGATATGGAGACGGTGTTTCCTCTTGTGGAAGAATCTAGAGCCAGGGATCACTGTTTAAAAATAAGGGGTCATCTATTTAAAACAGAGATGAGGCAAATTTTTTTCTCTCAGAGAGTTGTGAGTCTTTGAAACTCTCTTCCTAAAAAGGTGGTGGAAGCAGAATCTTTGAATATTTTTAAGGCAAAGGCAGAAGGATTCTTGGTAAGCAAGGGGGTGATAGGTTATCAGAGGTAGGTGGGATGCAGATTTGAGGTTACTATCAGATTAGCCAAGATGTTATTAAATGGCAGAGCAGGCTTGAGAGGCTGAATAGCCTACTCCTGCTCCTTGTTTGTATGTTGTTGGCTTTTGGGGGCATGTCTTCACTGCAGCAGTCCTGGCCTGCAAGCATTGAGAAGTGTGCACGCGACTGCAGTTTAAATATGGCACCTGGAATGAGGAAGCGGCGAGGCAACAGCATGGCAGGCAAATCAGAGGCTGGTCACCAGCAATCCGGTGTGTCTCCCAGGATTGTATAATTTATGAGGCGGGAAGGGGACGATACGGCACGAAAATCCGCCATTGCATCCAGCGGGTAAAAGTCTATTTTCACGCCTGCTACCGCACTTAGTGCAAATCTGGGACGATTCCGCCCAGGCTGTTTTCTGGTTGTCATGCATCTTGTTGATACCTAGAATACACTGTATGCGTACAAGTACTGAGTTCATCAATATCTGCACCTGCCCCTATCTAGGGAAAGCCTACAATTTCCACAATGCTTCATAGCAACTTGCAATAAATCCTCAGGTCTAACTTCAGGGCACTGTGCAAAGATGTGGTTCTCAGATCTTTCAGGGAATGTTGAAAGATTCAGTTGAAGGATCAAATATCAGGGAATGAAGCAAAAGGCATTTTTGGGTGGGCTGAACCATCTTAGCTATTGGGATGGATGACTTTCTTGATAAGTGTTACTGTCTTTTCTCCCTGCAACTGTTGATTTTTTTTCCTGTGTTTATTATGTTAAATATTCATTTTATGTATACATAATGGGGTGGGTAGGACTTGGTTGCTGAAAGGGCTGGGGAAAAGTGAATTGATTGGTTGAATTTGTAGAAGTTGTTAACAGATCATCTTTGATGTTTTGTTTTAAACAGAAATGTCCATAAAGAAATGTAATTATATTGTGCATGCCCCAGTCTCTTTGCTCCATCACTGGTTGCCATGCCTTCATCCATCTTGGCTCAAACCCCTGAAATTACTTCCCTAAATGTCTCTTGTTTCTCCACCTAATTATTCTCCTTTCATTACATCTTAAAACTTAACGCCTTGACCAAGCTTTTATTCAACTGTCCTTATATCTCCTTCTTTAGCTCAATGTCAGTTTTTGTCTTATTACGTTCCTGTGAAAACTTTTGGGTCATTTTCCAACATGAAGGGCACTAAATAAATGCAAGTTGTTGTTGACTTTTTAAAATATTAACTAATATATATAATATATAAAACTAATAATTTTTAAAAAATAATTGGTTGTCTGTCCAGTTAATAAGGCTTTGAGATAAAATGGTTCTCTTACATGTGGCTGTGTTCGTTTTTTGGAACGTTTGAGTTCATGGGATTTTTCTTTATCTGTAAACTGTTTTCTATCCCTATAGAGTGCGAAAGGCCAGGAGAAACAGCAGTGAATGACCTATGAGGCTAGATGCCATAGAAGATATCCAATCAGTTTCTTCTCCATCACCTTCCCCATCACCCGTCTGTCACCCCCGTAGTGGCTCTCAAGAGCAAGCTGAGATAAACAAAACCCCTTCAGCTAAACATCACAACTATGCTCCATGCAGTCCAGAAACTATCCACTACAGGAGATCTGCTCATTTATTTTAAAGTTTTAAAAGTGTCCATCACATATACTCCATACATTGCATTTTATATCAGCACAAAAGAGCCTAAATTGCTTACCACCTCAAACCAGGTGTGATTCCAATGGCAGGCAGCAAGGAATAGAAAGGCTGGAGAAGCAAACTCAATTCATCCTTGGGCTTCATCAGGTTAAGTCGAGT
Organism: Cetorhinus maximus; assembly: GCF_964194155.1. NCBI lineage: Eukaryota > Metazoa > Chordata > Chondrichthyes > Lamniformes > Cetorhinidae > Cetorhinus > Cetorhinus maximus. The sequence goes on from NC_135883.1 coordinate 56,396,210, forward strand.
ATAGAAATAAAACACCTGAATCAGCTTTTGGCACCTTACTAAGTGACATACAGTTGTTTAGTGGAACCAAGAGAAGCATTCTTGCTCCTCCTCTCTCCACAAAATACAAGCATTTACAAATTTTATGGGCCTTCTTTGAGTGACTGCTCAAGACCCAGAAATACCAAACAGAGTTAGTGCATCACAAGTTCTGATTGGGTCGAAACATTTTACCAGTCTAGTTCTGAAATAAGCACAGAAGTCTCAAGTAGTAACCAGGATTGCCTAAAGAAAGGCCTAGGTCAATTTAGCAGTTGCCAATAGCCTGGAATATCAGGCTTGGGCCTCTGGCTTGTTAAATTATTGTTATGTCACTTTAGGCCATTATTTGGACACAACAATGTTAAATTTAGAGCATAAAAAATTTACAGCTAAACATTCCCTTAAAAAGTGTACAAAGAGAGAAAGAAATACAATTAATGTCTGCTGATGACTGAGATCATCCGGAAAGATTGTTGAGATAATAATGAGAGGAGTCAAGCAGCTACCTATCGAGAGAAATATCTAACAGCAATAATTAGTCTCCAATTCACCTGACAATGTGTCTAAGTTTGAACATTCCTTCACAGGGTGTAGGTGACCAGTAGCCTTAAAGAAACAAGCTAGGGTAGCTCCTTAGCATTACAACCAGTCCTGAGCCCCCAAACTACACATAATTAGAGCCACAGGGGATCAGCGAGTATTACATAGAAACATAGAGACATAGAAAATAGGAGCAGGAATAGGCCATTCAGCCCTTCGAGCCTGCTCCGCCATTCATTATGATCATGGCTGATCATCCAACTCAATAGCCTGCTCCCATTTTCTCCCCATATCCTTTGATCCTTTCGCCCCAAGAGCTATATTAATAATATCAATAATTTTAATGAGCTGCCAGAAATAACGCACAAGCAAACTCCATTGTGGCAAGCTTACCATTCACATGGATTGTAGCAGAGTGAGCATATTTCTGGATGTTATTAATTCAAGAGTTTAATGGAGAAATTTTTTATGTTGGCCCCACAGTTTTTACACAATGAGGGACAACAACAGACTTATTTAGCGTACCCTCCAAGGAGACAGGAAGGAAGAGATAAGCAGGCCTTGCTGAGGTCAGATAGTCTCTCAGATGAAATGCCAGGCAATGGAGGGCTTCTTAATCTGATAGCTGATCCAAGCAGATTTGTAATGAATTAGCCTGGCTCATTAATGGAAACTAGAGAGATATCTGGACTTATTTTTCTCCAGATAACTCTGAAATCAGTGTTCTAATGGCCATGTTGCCCTGGATGGACAAGCAATGGGAATTTCACCCTTTGTCTATGCAGGTTAGCTACATATGCAGTCTTAGCTTATCAAGGTGCATGAACACTTCCCTTGACATTTTTTATGTTAATTCAGGTGTGCTGATAGGAAGTTCTGAATGTAGCTGGGAAAACGGGTGTGTTTCACATGGCAGTGTTAGAAGTCATGATGAGAAAACTAGGCTTGTTAAATGTCCAATAACACTGCACAGAGAACTAATCTCATGGGTTAAGAATCTTGCCTTCTGTAGCCAGACTATGAGTACTACGGTGGATGGAAATTGCAATTCGAACAAATCCAGAGAAAGGTGTGGCAGAACTCTTTGACCTTGAGTGTGGTGCAGGTAACTGAGGCCAAAGTGAGCTTCACTTCCAGTAATCCTGTTAAGTGCCCTCCATTCTATTTTGTGTAGTCTGCCATATGACAGCAACTTAAACTGTTTTCCCGTCTCTTTCGTAAGTGTCGTGCAGTATGTCTCAAGTGCCAATTTTAGTCCAACTTTCTGCTGCATACATTGTGATAGATAGCAAATTTACACAGGATAAGACTCCTAAATGTCTGGTTTGTGAAAAAAAGTTACACTATCCTTTCCATTATAAGATAATGTATGACAAAATCCATCCAGTAGCCATTTTAATAATTAAAGCTCACAGAATAACTATAGCATACTATAGGTGTTATGCATCATTTGCACAAAAAAATTCGCATGAATCAGATGTGTATGACTAGGGAAAATCAGAACTATTTTATTCTGCAGAGGATGTGCAAATGATAGTCAAACTGCCTTCTGGAATTCACTGCATGCATTAATTAAAAACAAAGCAATTTATCACAGCAATCAAATGATAATCAGAGTCATATTGCTTCATGCTGTACTTGTATTTTTAATCCTTATTAATTTGTTTATTTGTACAATGCCTGACACAGGCCTTGTGTGAAGTAATTATTTAGTTAAAGGAGAAAGTAACTATCATAGATACAATCACAGGTAGACGTGTATCCTTAGAGTCTACATACCTTTCAGTTATTTATTGGTAGACATACTTTCCAGGGATCCTTGTTACCAGGCATTCTTGGTGAAATCGAGACACTAAGGCAGAATGGGAATTGGTGGCTGAAGGGTTGGGGTGCAGGAGAAAGGGAATCATATTCAATGAATTCATGCCACAGAGCAGGAATTTTTCTTTGCCATTCTTATAAACCAGCCTTGACAACAATGGCTATTCAAATTCTCCCCCACCCCTCAAGGAATTTTTATTTTGAAACCTGCAATGTGAAGATCCAGACTGGGACAAGGACTCATCCTCTTCAGGAGCTTCCTCCAGAGGGGACGGACTGAGACCTTCTCCAAGGCCATGCCCCATGGGCCCACGTGAGTTTGTGTCTGTTTCTTACCCCGAGATTTAATTGCCTGTCCGGGACCCTGGTTTTCGGTGGCTCCGATTAACCAGTTCCTGTTGGGCTGCGGTCCTGAAGTTTCAAAAAGATCCTGGGGTTAAAGTAGCCCGGCCTTGCAATCTAAAACATACATGTTAGCCTCCGGTGTGTGAGGAACGGGAGCCCCACAAGAGAAAGTGAAAAGTCCTAATGTGAAGCTGTCTAAAGTCGTGTTATAATTCAGGGATAATGCGTGTGTTTTAGGCTGTGCGATCATCCTGACCGTGAAATGGGATTCCCGTTGGTCATTTTCTATTCATTTTACGGAGGTTCTGGGTTTAGATTTCTTTCTGTCTCTCTCCAGCTTTCTTTCTCTGTTTATTTCTTCGCTTTGCGCTATTGAAGTCTTGAAGAAATAATGGCAAGTGAATGGAAAGCCTGTTTATGAGATAAACCTACAGCAGGGGAAGTGAGCTGCAGAAGGGGCAGGGAAAGACTTTACACATGGGGAGAGGGGGGCAGGAGTTTGAGAAGGTAGGAATCACAGAGGGGGCTGTTGAAGGGGGACATTATACACAGGGGGTGGGAGGCTGCTGTTGATTTTGGAGGGGGGTAATTAGAATGAACATGGGGACAGGGTGCTTGTACATGTTTGGAATAGTGAGGGTTCGCAGCTGCATGTTTTAAATGCTGAATGTAAATGAATGAATAGCTGACTGATGATATTATACAGAAGTCCAGAGAGATACAGGGTGAGTTGGGAGGTGGAGGGTGGTGCTAGAAGGACTGAAGGGACTGTTTTGATGGTGGATTGGATATTATATGGGGGTTTGAGAGAGAATATTGGAGTGGGCAAATACGGGGTTAAAAATGGCGCATGGAATTTGGCGGCCACAAAACAAATGGCAGCGATAAAACGATGCGAAGATGGAATAATCGCCTGTTGATAATCGTAGGGAGGAAAAGAATGGGGGCTGGATAGTTGCAGGAGGGAAAACAAAAGAGTCTAGATTTGGAAAGAGTATTTTGTGGCCTATATTGCTTGTATTGGATAACGTATAATAAAGAACCTTGTTGAAGAAAGAAGTTGAAGTCTATTTTTTGAATTGTAAATCAGGGGAGAGCGCGAACGCAGTCCCCCATTACCACAAATTTTGCAGTCGAGTATCCCGCATTTGGGGACAGCGCAGGCGTCAGCACAACTGAAGTGCAATGGGCTAGCCTCATCCTGGGAGAACCTTTTTTTTTTGCAAAAATATACTTTATTCATAAAACATCTTCAACAACATTCCAAACCATTTCAAAATCACCATCACAAAAGTACAATCAGGTTCAACTTTTACAACGTGTATCACAAGGTGCATCAGTACAAACAATGAATATTACAATCATTTTCAGACATTCATTTTGGGCTGTACAGCCCAAGGGGCTCTACACAGTTCCCAGCCCCTCGGTGCACTGTGGCAGAAAGGTCTTAGGCAGCGACCCTTCCCCATTGCGCCTTTGCGGCAGCTGCCCCAAGCTTTAAAAGGTCAGTTTTTCTCATGTATTGTAGAACATGCTTAACTATCCCTCTAGATGGAGAAAAGGCAGCTGATATACTGTCCTCCACTTATATTTGCATATTGCCTTAAAAGGAGGCAAACCACCTTCCTGGGCCACTGGCTGCAATATAGGTATTCTCCAATTAGTAGCACTGTTCCCTCAATATAAGACACTCGTTCAGCCTCAGCTGGAATGTTGTATACAGTTCTGGGCACCACATTATAGAAAGGATGTGATCGCATTGGAGAAAGTGCAGAGGAGGCTTACAAGAATGGTTCCAGGGCCGAGACACTTAAGTTATGAAGATAGTTTGGAGAGGTTGGGACTGTTGTTCTGGAGAGGAGAAGGTGAAGAGGAGATTTGATTGAGGTGTTCAAAATCATGAGGGGGCTCGATAGAGTAAATAGGGAGAAACTCATCGAGGGAACGAGAGGGCACAGATTTAAAGTGATTTGCAAAAGAAGTAAATGTGATGTGAGAAAAAACTTTTTCACACAGCGACTGGTTCAAGTCGGAAATGCACTGCCTGGAAGTGTGGTGGAGACAGGTTCAACTGAGGCATTCAACAGGGCAATAGATGATTATTTATATAGAAACAATGTGCAGGGTTACGGGGAAAAGGCAGGAGAGTGGCACCAAGTTACAATGCTCAGAGAGCCGGTGCACACACGATGGGCCAAATGGCCTCCTTCTGCACTATAACAATTCTGTGATTTTCTGATCCAGTTGACACCAGTCCTTGTTTTAGAACAGCATGAGAAAGTAGCAGAGCTTCTACTGCCACCTCTGCATAACTTTGGTCGGAGAGGGATGAGCTCTCCACATGAAGGGCCGTGCAGCCTACTCCTGATCCTAACTCGTATGTTTGTATGAATTGCTCCACTCTCAGCAGTATTCAAATGACAATAAAACGTTTAATATTTGTGAAGAGCTGGCAATAGAATCAGTTTCTAACAATAATAAAGCTTAGAAGTAAAGTGTACTTGACCACTGCATGAATTAAATTATAGGTGGTGTAACACTTCCTCCATTAAGTGACCTCACAGTTTCGGAAAGGAAATATACTGTCCTTACCTGCTCTGGCCTACATCTGACTTCAATTCCCACACCAACCTCTTAAATGCCAGCTGAATTGGCCTGGTAAGTGACTCAATTGTATCAAACTGTACCACCTTCTCAAATTATAGATGGGCATTAACTGCCAGCCTTATCAGCAATGCCCACATCTTGAGAATTAATTTTTGAAAAATTACTCCTATAACATCGATCTATGAGGAGAACTTTAAACTACATTAAATCTCTTTTTGACTAACCATAAATGAAAGTTGTACTTCATGACATGAAAAAATTCTACACCTAGATACCTACTAGATATGATATTTGGTTGCTATGGTAGATTCAACTTTAATAAGGGTGTACTTTGTTTTAGACAGGTATCAAGACCAAACATGCTTTGTGAAGGTAAAATGAAAACCTTGAATGCTGAAAGTCTCAAAGATACTGGAAATGGACATTCAGCATCTGAAAGAGAAAAAGTAGATCAATGTTTCAGGATAAACCCTTCACCATAATCTAAATTTTTATTGCCTTGAGCTTTCGAGTGCATGTAATATGAATGCCTCAACTTAAGTGCTAACGATCAGAAAAGATATCGCTCGAAGTTGGTCAATGAGTCCTTTGTATTCACCTGTTGTAGACATTGATGTTAGTCAATCGTATGACTGTCAAAATTAGAATTAAAGATCAATGGATGCCTCGTTCTGTTCATTTAGACCCAAAATGGCCACAACTAAGTAAAGCTTCAGATCATGAGTATAATATTTTCAATGCACAGTACTCTAAAATATATACAATGATGCAGAATCAGGTTTGGCAGTGGAAATAGGATATTATTTGAATGGGAATATATACCCTAGGTCCATCCAAGGCATGCTGATATATATGGATATATCCCAACTGGAACAAGTGATGTTCTGTCTCTACCTGGAATTGGCTAAATGGTAGAGAGTGTGGGGCACTTCCTAAAGGCTAACTCATCGTAAACTCTTATCACCAAACTCATAGCACCTCACAAAAGAGTATAGATCAGCGCAAAATGGAACAAAGGCAAGGCAAGGTAAAGGACCCCACTCAGCAGGAGTAATAATCAGTGTAGCCAGCCTTCTATCTTCCCCCACTTTAATTGCACTTTGGAGACCAAGAGCAAACAAGTTGCTTCAACCCGTAATGATACATTTCCTCAGAATATACATTATTGAGACAACGGACAGATTTTATTAAAGCCCTTAGCTGCCGCATCATTCAGTCTGTGTACAATGGCACTGGAAAACATGTAAATGTACCTGCAAATTCTAGAAAGCTTGACAGGTTAAAACCCCAGGGTTGTATCACCCTCTTGTGGTGACTGGCAGTGCTGAGAATGTTGACTGGTGCAAGCTCACAATACCACTTGCTGGCAGATGGTAGAATTGCAGCTGTTTCTGTACCTGCGAAGCAGACCTAAACCACGGGATAAAAACAAAAAGCTAAAAGCTACTGCGGATGCTGGAAATCCAAAACAAAAACAGAATTACCTGGAAAAACTCAGCAGGTCTGGCAGCATCGGTGGAGAAGAAATCAGTTTCCTGCCAGACCTGCTGAGTTTTTCCAGGTAATTCTGTTTTTGTTCTAAACCACGGGATGATTGCTTATCACAGTTTGACAACTTAGTATGAAATTCTTTTGTCCTTTATTTTAATGGGAACAAGGTTAACATCTCATGAAATTAAGTTGTCAAATATTAATATTAGGGCATTAGCTGTCCAAGCCATGAATACACGCAGAAGGAGTTTCCTCAAGCTTTCCTCCCCCTCTACCATCGTAAGTTCAGCAGACGTTTAGTGGAAACCCTAGGTGATATCTTCCGTTCTGGAGTTTAAGTTGGGTGGCAGGAGCTGAAATGAGAGCGATTTCCGCTTGAGGGCAGGACAGTCCTCACGCTGTTCATGTGCGTGCACGAGGAGCACGGCGAATCTTGCAGCGGAGCTGGGCAGGAAGTCGCCAACCCCACCCTTACCTCGAGGGGTCGAAGGCCCTGGCACCATGTTTAAAGGGCACCCACACAGCCATCCACTGCAAGCCAGGAGCTCTAGATTGTGAATCCCTCGTGGTGTCCCAGGGCAGACAATGCATGGCCCCACAGTTCAGATACGGCTCCTTGCAATTCCTCCTCCAAGCTGTCCAGGAAAGGCAGGAGGTCCTGTCTCCCAGAGATGGCAGCAGGAGGCCCTCTCATCTGACCACAGCAGCCTGGATGGAGATTGCAGCAAAGGTTGGCGCCCACAAAATAACAGCCCAGCCGTGTAGAATAAGGATGAATGGTCTGCTACGCTCCACAAGCTAAGTGGCACAGTCTACTCACTTCAGAGTGACACTCATAAGGGAATCAGGCAGTGTAAGTGTGTAAGTGCAGAGGGATGTCAGACAGGAGTTTGGGTTGCAGGACTCAGAAGCAGGTGGGACAAGTGCACTGAATGTGTGGCAGCCGCTTCATGCTCTCAATGTTCTATCAGTTGCAGGGCATCTTGCTTGATAATCACTTACTGGGGAGGGGTCAGGAGTTGCCATAGGCATGCACACTCTTCAACTGCTCATGTGCCCATTGGAATGACACTCAATCCTTCTCTCTGACTGCAGGACAAGAACACTCACGACAAGAAGGAGCGGGCCAAGACCGGGGGCAGCATTGTGGATATTTGAGTTCTACACCTTTGAGGAGGGGGCCACAGAAATAGCCGGGGAGGAGCGGGACCATGCCAAGCCAAAGGCGAGACAGGAGTGCCCCAGGAAGCTAGTGAGGATGCCTCCAGTCTGCAGTTGTCAGATGTGCCAACAGGGTGAGACGTTGTTTAGACGAGGGAGCCTGCTTAGGCATCCACTAAATCTTCCTCTTCTCCATTCCAGGTACCAGGTAAAAGGTGAAGGAAAAGAAGGCAGGTGCCCCACAGCTCCAGCTCCAGCTCCAAACCCACCTCTAAGAATGATACCTCAGAATCCTCAGAGGACGCACTGTCATGGCATTCACCTGCACTTTCCACCAGCACAGATACATTCACCTCAGTGGGTGCAAGTCCTAGAGTAGGCTCGGGGTCACAACCTGGTGAGCACGGCACTGATACATGTCCACAGCTGGCAGAGGAAGTGACAGCCAAGGTCTCTGACACTCAGAGGACTTCAGGAGACCAGGCCCCTGCTGAGCCCCATGCAGATGGCAAGCTCTGGACTCAGCCCTAACAGATATGTTGGAGATGCAGAGACAGGTGGAGAACATCAGGTAGAGGTAACAGATGTCATGCGCAGATTGGACCGAAGGCTGGAGAAGTCTGTCCACGTTCTGTGTGTTATTGTGACTCTGGTATGCAAATGCTTGGCTGCCTCCCTGGAAAGGGTGGCAGATGCCTTGGAGACCAATGTTCGGCAGGATACGCAGTGGCTGCCGGATATGTGTTTGGACTTGTACTCCATCGCTCTAACCATGGGTGCGTTCTAGCAGTGGCTAGACAAGGGCAGGGCGGGGCACCTCGACCTCCTTCCAGATGCCCCATCACCCCAAAAAGTCAGGGAGGAGCCATCAGGTACCCACAGGGAGAAGGACAGTCAGCCAGGCATCCGAGGGCTTCATTCCAGGACACTCCAAGGGTGCCCTGCTGCTCAGCCTCCCCTCTGCCAGTGACCCCATTGCCCCCAGCAGGTCAAGCTGAGGAGGGTGTACCTCCACCTGTGCAGGAGATCCTGAACAGGCCAGGGCCCTCTAGGTCTTGGGCCACTAGAGGTTGCCTGCCAAAGTCATCAGTCAATAGGGCATAGCAGTCAGCAGGCTGCCTCCATGTCAGCTGCTGATGTCGGAGCGGCACCTAAATGCAACGGTAGGAAAAGAAAGATAAGGAAGTTTTGAAGGCACACAGGTGGCACAAGTCTACAACAATTGTATATAGTTTGGGCACTTGTAAATATATGTTCATTTGCACTGTTGGGAGTGTCTTGGATTCTCATCTTGCTGCTAGTCGCTTCAATGGTTACAGGTATTTGAGTGTGGAACTTGATCCCCATCAGAGTCTGATAAGGTCCTCCTATAGAGTCACTTCACTCAGATTATCAACATTGTGATTACTGAATATTCCAACATGAGGATGATTAAGCACTGGCAATCATTTGTGTGTGTGGGCCTGGGCATGCATCATGCAATCCGTTACCTCTAGCTCACCAGGTTCAGAGCTCTGAGGATGATGTCTGCACAGAGTATGCAGCAAGGTCATTGCATCTCCTGCTGCTGTTGCCTTGATATGAGATGCGAGGCGGATGCAAAGAGTCCTCAAAGGGAGTCAAACAGGCTACGTGAATGGCCAGGAACACTGGACATGCAGTTTCAGAGTTAAAAGGGTGAAGCTCTCCACTGTTTGCACAGGGCCCAGGAGAGGGGGTGAAATGGTGCCAATCACTGGGGTCTGGGGGCTGTCTGAGCTCGTTGCTCTAACAGAGTTTCTTGCTGTCCCCCAGCCTGAGGCAAAGCTGCAGACTTGAAAGACCAACTTTAAAAAAAACAGAACTGTCATCCTGAGAGTTCCAATTTTTTAAAAGTTGGTCTGTCAGGTCAATTTCACTGAGTTGCTGCACTGCTGCTTTGGGCAGCTTCTTCATTCCAATTTTTTTTTTTGCAGAGCCCACCAGAAAACCACGAAGTTGCCCAAAGGTCAACAGCAGCGCAGCAATGAGAGTGTTCTTGCTTGAAAAATGGTAAGTGAAATCTCTATTTTAGAGCCAATTGGATGCCCTAGGGGTTGGAGGGAAATGGTCAGAGGAGGTTGGGTACTGTTGGAGGAGTTGGGGGGGTAGGTGGGGGCTGTTGGAATAGTGGGGGAATTTGGATGTTGTTGGAGGGGTGGGGGGAGATTGAGGGCTTTTGGAGGGGTTGGGGGAGGTTGTTGGGCTGTTTAAATAGTGGGGGATGTTGGGTGCTGATGGAGGGGTGGGAGGGGAGGTTGGGGAGATCGGGTGGCCAGGTGGCAAGGGGAGAGGTTAGGGGGTGGGGTGATGTGGGGTAGGGGATGGTGTGGGGTGAGGTGTCACTTTCTTTCCTATTGGAGCTCCTTAATTATTAATTACATTTTCCATTTTAGGCTGTAAATTCACAGTGTATATCTCAATTTATATGACATTCTGGGGGAAGGGGAAATAATCAATTCTTGAGTTAATGCCACACTGAATTTGTGCACCATGAATCATTCTTCTCTGAAAAATTCAGATCAACAATTCAATCTACATTTTTCCTGAGCTGCTGGTAGATGCCTGATTGACAAATCCTGGGGATAGTGTCATTGGTATAAAAGGGGCAGATGGTATATTGTGGGTTGCTGCCAGAGAAGTCCAAATGGTAAGGCTGTATTAGCTACAGAGTTGAGTTGTTTTGTAAATGCAGTGATTTATTTGTAGCCACTTTCCTAACATCAGTTAATAGCTCTGTGATTAATTATCCTTAGAGAATCAGCATTGGGGCTCCAATTTCTCCATTGTTACAGTCACTCCACCTACTGTATGCAGATGTAATGAAAGAAAGACAAAACCTACATTTATACATCACCTTTCACGATGTCTCAAATCGCTTTATAGCCAATTAAATACTTTTGAGTTGTAGTCACTGGTATAATGTAGGCAAACTTATCAAATAGCGTGGCAGGCTCAAGGGGCCGAATGGCTTACACCTGCTCCTAATATGTATGTTCGAATGTCATTTTTGATGGATGAGAAGAGCTGGGCTAGATGGCCTATAGGATGCACGCAAACTAACACTGCATCATATCATTGCTGCTCTTAATATTAATGACCCATGCTGCAGATATAGCGGATGAAATTTGTAACCAGATGCCAACAATGGGCGTTATCATTCTAGGACCATTCTGTGATTGGTGAATTGATTGCTGAATCTTGAAACAGGGAAAAATATTATGCATGATTGAGGAGAATGGGGAGTTAAGTGGGGTGGGGGGGGGTTAATTGGGGTTAAATGGCAGGGGTGTTAAATGGGGAGAGGGAGAGTGGTGTGGGGAATAAGGGTCTGAAAAGAGGAGAAGCACCAGGGCCCATGATTTCTCTCCCTGGTCCTGGGTTTGAACAATGGAAAACTTAAAGGATTGCCTCGGTGTTAGGAGATTGATGGGATTTGCACGCCCAACAATTTATCTAATGTGATCACATATCAATTGCACGTTCAAAGAGTGGAAACCTTTCCTTTTGATGAATGTAACTGGCTGATGCCAGTGAGCCGTCAAAGTCACATGTGCGCAGTCAACAGCCACTTGCACTTGCAGTAATTCTGCGATTGCTGCAAAATCCAACACTCTGACAGCCTGGTTTTCAGGATCCAGGCAGAATTGGACAAACTGGTGCGCTCACCTGAAGAGGGCACCTGTCATCTTCTGGATGTGCTTGTGTGTTGCTGATTGGGAAATTCTGCACTGATCCCCAGTGGACCCCTGGAAGGAGCCACTGGCAAAGAAGTTTAAGGTGACGGTGAGCTTTAATGCCACGAGCATGAGATTGTCTCCAAGTCCTTGCTGACGCAAGTCTTCATTGAGTAGCTGGCATACATGAGTAACCACATTCTGGGACATCCTAAGGTGCCTCTGGCATTGCCTTTCGCTCATCTGCAGGTAGCTGCACGCCTGCAATATACCCAAGTTTTGGTCAATGCTCACCATCGCACTGGTCCAGGGTCGCCAGCATCCAGACCTTCTTGAGGCCCCATTGCTGCTCAGACCATTGCTTCTCCTGGCCCTGGATGAGAGCCAGGAGAAAGGCAGGGTTGCCTGAAACCTGCATCATATAGGCCTCAGTGAATCTGTGAATGAATTGCAGTAATCCATCTAGCAAGCATATTCTTTGTAGATTAGCCTCCATCTCTGAACCTCAAAGCCAATGCTAAACTCTGTGCCTGGCTTCCGTCTAGACATGGCATCCTCACCCCACCTCTTCATGGTGAAGGACATCCTGGAGGACCACAGATGAGTGTTCCTCCCATTCGTACATGATTGTGCATGGAAACATTGTGCATTGACCGGGATGACAGCCATGTGCAAGAACCCTCCCTCAGATGCTATTCAGCTTCCTTCCATTACCCTCAAGACTCAAGAGACCACCGTCTTGGCATCACAGAAAGACTTAACACATAAGTCTTTGTCAACCATGACCATTTAGCCAGGAGGAAGAAGGTTTGCAGTCAGGGCTTCACTGCTGTCCACCACCCATGCCGCTTGGAGGCATCCACCTGTCTCCCTCCTTCCCTCCCTTCATCCCTACCTCTAACAGTAGCAGACGTTAATCAGCACAAAATGTTTGGCAGCTCCAGACCTTGATGGGTTCTGCTGGAATATGACCCATTAGTCATGCAGCAATGCTAGTTTATTGGGTGTTGGAACCTCGAGAAAAGAACTCAGCTGAGACTGCTTCTCCATGGATTGGACTAATAATTAATAGGGTCCCTCTTTACTCAGCCAATAAAATGAGACATTAACTTCTTCCACCCAGAAAGAGACCCCTCCCATATCAATTGCTTGAGAGGTTTTAGGAACAGCGCAACAACCTTGACAGCCTCAGTATGATGCGTATGAGGTTTGCCAGCTCGTAAAGCATTTTTTACCCTCCCACGTTACCCACTAATCTCCCCCCATCCTCCTACATAATCACCACCTTGTCATTCCTCTCCCTCCTGTAACATTTCAACCTCCCCCAACCCCGTCCCTGTTACTCTGGACCCAATTATCATTTATGTGAACATTCCTGCTTTCCCCCTTTTCCCATAATTGTTGACATGCCCATTCCACTCCTGACCCTGATCATTCTCGAGGCCAGCTGTACCCTGACATCTGCAACCATCCCTACCACCCCCCTCCCACAAGAGATCATCCATTACCTGCCCATGAGCCTTTCACTTCCATCCTACCTGATCCAACTTCCCCCTCTGACTGTGACTGTACCCTCTGCCTCCCAGTGGCCTCATTCAAACCCTTAGGACCAAATTCTTGAGCTCACAGACTATGCCCTTTAGACTTCAGACTCCTTGGTTGGTCCAACAAAGGGTTTTTTCCCCCGTAGATACCTTTCCCGGCGCCAATCAAACCAGGTTTTCTTGAGTCGAAGAAAGAGTAAGATTATTAGCTCCTGAACTCCAAGGAGAAAAACCCGACCGCACACACACACACACACACACACCAGAAGTAAGGAAAGTTAGAGTCCAAATAAAAGTTAAAAGAATATACTATTTCCCAAAGCTTTTTCCCAGGGTGGAAGAGTCAATTACTAGGGGACATAGATTTAAGGTGAGAGGAGAAAACTATAGAGGAGATGTGTGGGGCAAGTTTTTTACGCAGAGGGTAGTGAGTGTCTGGAATTCGCTGCCAGAGAAGGTGATGGAAGCAGGTCTGATAGTGGTGTTTAAGAGGCAGCTTTACAAATACATGCATAGGATGGGAATAGAGGGATACGGACCCCGGAAGTGCAAAATGTTTTAGTTGACGGGCAATATGATCGGCGCAGGCTTGGAGGGCCCAAGGGCCTGTTCCTGTGCTGTACTTTTCTTTGTTGTTCTTTGTTGTTATTAAGTCCTTTGCTTGTCATTGTTGAACATTGCAACCGTTTAAAGTCAGCTGCTTTCCTTTAAAATCCTGAAGTTTAATTGAAGTCCAGGTAACTGCACTTTACCGAAGACAATTTCCTTCTTTTAAATTCCATGTTCTGTATCCCAGAAACCAATGGATTTCTCCTGAGGTTCTTTCCGATGGAAATACACTATCTCTGTGAATAGTTTTTAGACTGTTAAGAGATAGAGAAAGAGAGATTCCTTACAGTTTCCTTCAGCAGTTTTTCCAGATGACTTCAATAACTTCTCTCTGTGTCTGGCTTGGCAAAATCAGTTCTTAAAAAACTTTGTGTGTGTATATTCCAAGAAAGGAATTCAATTAACATGTCTTGCAGTCATTGTTGTGGAACAAGTAATAACACTTTTCATCTTTCATCTCAGAAACTTTTGATACATTTCAAGATAGTAGAAACCAACAGGAGATTGTGGTATTTTGTCTTCCACAGGGGGGTTGAGTGCCTGTTGGGTATCTGGCTGGTTAGCTGTTTCCATTGTCTTGACAGAATTACTGTTGATTAAAGTCCAGCACTTTATATTTTAGTGCCTTTCTTTCAAGAGTCCCTTTTTGAAGTGGATCTTAACACTCCCCAGGTGTGAAATTCTGTTGTGCGGAATTTTCAGTCAGAGAACATGGTTCCTTGGTTGTGTGGTAGACCCCCACCCCCCACCCCACCTCCAACCCGACATTATCTAGACAAAAAGGTATGTAGGGACAACTTCTTGGTGCCGGTCTGACAGCATCGGCGGAGAAGAGTACAGTTGACGTTTCGAGTCCTCATGACCCTTCAACAGAACTAAGTAAAAATAGGAGAGGGGTGAAATATAAGCTGGTTTAAGGTGGGGTGGGGGGGGGGGGGGGGGGTGGTGGTTGTTGGGACAAGCAAGCAGTGATAGAAGGAGATAACCAAAAGATGTCACAGACAAAAGTACAAAGAGGTGTTGAAGGTGGTGATATTATCTAAAAGAATGTGCTAATTAAGAATGGATAGCAGGACAAGCAAGGTAGCTTTAGTGGGGGTGGGGTGAAATAAGACTAAAAGGGCATAAAAGGTATAGATAAATGATCGATGGAATACATTAAAAATAATGGAAATAGGTGGGAAAAGAAAAATCTATATAAATTATTGGAAAAAACAAGGAGGAGGGGGAAGAAACGGAAAGGGGGTGGGGATGGAGGTGGGAGTTTAAGATCTAAAATTGTTGAACTCAATATTCAGTCTGGAAGGCTGTAAAGTGCCTAGTCAGAAGATGAGGTGCTGTTCCTCCAGTTTGCATTGATCTTCACTGGAACAATGCAGCAAGCCAAGGACAGACATGTGGGCAAGAGGGCAGGGTGGAATGTTAAAATGGCAAGCGACAGGGAGGTCTAGGTTATGCTTGCGGACAGACCGAAGGTGTTACGCAAAGCGGTCACCCAGTCTGCGTTTGGTCTCTCCAATGTAGAGGAAACGCATTGGGAGCAACGAATGCAGTAGACTAAGTTAAAGGAAATGCAAGTGAAATGCTGCTTCACTTGAAAGGAATGTTTGGACCCTTGGACGGTGAGGAGAGAGGAAGTGAAGGGGCAGGTGTTGCATATCTTGCGTCCGCATGGGGAGGTGCTGTAGGAGGGGGTTGAGGAGTAGGGGGCGATGGAGGAGTGGACCAGGGTGTCACGGAGGGAACGATCCCTACGGAATGCCGCCAGGAGGGTGAAGGGAAGATGCGTTTGGTGGTGGCATCATGCTGGAGATGGCGGAAATGGCGGAGGATGATCCTTTCAATGCGGAGGCTGGTGGGATGATAAGTGAGGACAAGGGGGACCCTATCACGTTTCTGGGAGGGAGGAGAAGGCGTGAGGGCGGTTGTGCG
This sequence comes from Cetorhinus maximus, assembly GCF_964194155.1. NCBI lineage: Eukaryota > Metazoa > Chordata > Chondrichthyes > Lamniformes > Cetorhinidae > Cetorhinus > Cetorhinus maximus. The sequence goes on from NC_135883.1 coordinate 56,411,976, forward strand.
GGAGATGGGCTAGACACGGTTGAGGGCCCTGTCAACTACCGTGGGTGGAAAACCTCGGTTAAGGAAGAAGGAGGGCATGTCAGAGGAACTGTTTTTGAAAGTGGCATCATCAGAACAGATGCGACGGAGGCGAAGGAACTGAGAGAATGGGATGGAGTCCTTACAGGAAGCGGGGTGTGAGGAGCTGTAGTCGAGGTAGCTGTGGGAGTCAGTAGGCTTGTAATGGATATTGGTGGACAGTCTATCACCAGAAATTGAGACAGAGAGGTCAAGGAAGGGAAGGGAAGTGTCAGAGATGGACCATGTGAAAATGATGGAGGGGTGGAGATTGGAAGCAAAATTAATAAATTTTTCCAGGTCCCGACAAGAGCATGAAGCAGCACCGAAGTAATCATCGATGTACCGGAGAAAGAGTTGTGGGAGGGGGCCGGAGTAGGACTGGAACAAGGAATGTTCCACATACCCCATAAAGAGACAGGCATAGCTGGGGTCCATGCGGGTACCCACAGCCAGACCTTTTATTTGGAGGAAGTGAGAGGAGCTAAAGGAGAAATTGTTCAGTGTGAGAACAAGTTCAGCCAGACGGAGGAGAGTAGTGGTGGATGGGGATTGTTCGGGCCTCTGTTCGAGGAAGAAGCTGAGAGACCTCAGACCATCCCGGTGGGGGATGGAGGTGTAGAGGGATTGGACGTCCGTGGTGAAGAGGAAGCGGTTGGGGCCAGGGAACTGGAAATTGTTGATGTGTCGTAAGATGTCAGAGGAATCATAGATGTAGGTGGGAAGGGACTGGACAAGGGGAGAGAGAAGGGAGTCAAGATAGCGAGAAATGAGTTCCGTGGGGCAGGAACAGGCTGACACAATCGGTCTGCCGGGGCAGTCCTGTTTGTGGATTTTGGGTAGGAGGTAGAAGCGGGCCGTCCGAGGTTGGGCGACTATCAGGTTGGAAGCTGTGGAAGGAAGATCTCCAGAGGAGATGAGGTCAGTGACAGTCCTGGAAACAATGGCTTGATGTTCAGTGGTGGGGGTCATGGTCCAGGGAGAGGTAGGAGGAAGTGTCTGCGAGTTGACGCTCAGCCTCCACGAGGTAGAGGTCAGTGCACCAGACAACAACAGCACCACCCTTGTCAGCGGGTTTGATGACAATGTTAGGGTTGGACCTGAGAGAACGGAGTGCAGTAAGTTCAGAGAGAGACAGGTTAGAATGGGTGAGAGGAGCAGAGAAATTGAGACGACTAATGTCACGCCGACAGTTCTGAATGAAAAGATCAAGAGAAGGTAAAAATCCAGAGGGAGGGGTCCAGGTGGAGGGAGAATATTGGAGGTGGATAAAAGGATCCGTTGAACGGGGAGAGGACTCCTGCCCAAAGAAGTGAGCATGGAGTCGAAGGCAGCGGAAGAAGAGTTCAGCATTGTGCCGAGCCCGAAATTCATTGAGATGAGGGCGTAAGTGTATGAAACTAAGTCCTTTGCTGAGCACTGAACGTTCAGCGTCGGAGAGGGGAAGGTCAGGGGGTATAGTGAATACCCGGCCGGGGCTGGGATTGGAAGATGGGGTGGGGACGGAGGGACAAGCAGGGGTGGAGGGTCCTAGTTGGGTGTTGGTGTCGATGAGTTGTTGGAGCTTGCGTTCCTTAGCGTTTGAGAGAAAGAGAAAAAGTTTCTTGTTGAGGCGTCGGATGAGACAAAGAATAAAATGAAACTGGGGGCACGCGCAGCTTTGGAAAAGGGTGCGGTGGTGCTGCTGGAGGGAGAGGTCGAGTGTGTTCATATGGCGGCGCATGGCACTGAGTGTGGATCTCAGAATGCGACGGGAACAGCAATCCGAGGAACGTTGTATGTCCCGGAGATACCTGTAATCCTGGGTGGGTTCGAAACAAGAGGGATGGAATTTCAGTTGAAATCCATGTGGGGTAAGTCGGAGACGGAGACAGTCACTGAGAAAGGAAATATGGCTGTGAAAGCGGGTTTTAGTAAGCACCTTGTCAAACACCAGGAGAGAAATGGAAAGCAATGAAGGTGAACAAGGCAGAAGAGAGATACGAAAATCCTGACGGAGAGTAGAACAGAACTTCTTCAAGGTAGGCATTTCTTGAAGAGAGTGGGATCAATTAAACACAGAGATAAAAACAAAAAAACTGCGGATGCTGGAAATCCAAAACAAAAAGTAAAAAATACCTGGAAAAACTCAGCAGGTCTGGCAGCATCAGCGGAGAAGAGCACAGTTGACATTTCGAGTCCTCATGACCCTTCAACAGAACTAAGTAAAAATAGGAGAGGGGTGAAATATAAGCTGGTTTAGGTGGGGGGGGGGGGGGGGGGGGGGCTCCTCGCACCCATTCTAACCTGTCTCTCTCTGAACTTACTGCACTCTGTTCTCTCAGGTCCAACCCTAACATTGTCATCAAACCCGCTGACAAGGGTGGTGCTGTTGTTGTCTGGCGCACTGACCTCGGCCTCGCGGAGGCTGAGTGTCAACTCTCAGACACTTCCTCCTACCTCTCCCTGGACCATGACCCCCACCACTGAACATCAAGCCATTGTTTCCAGTACTGTCACTGACCTCATCTCCTCTGAAGATGATCCTTCCACAGCTTCCAACCTGATAGTTGCCCAACCTTGGACGGCCCGCTTCTACCTCCTACCTAAAATCCACAAACAGGACTGTCCCGGCAGACCGATTGTGTCAGCCTGTTCCTGCCCCACGGAACTCATTTCTCGCTATCTTGACTCCCTTCTCTCTCCCCTTGTCCAGTCCCTTCCCACCTACATCCATGATTCCTCTGACACCTTACATCACATCAACAATTTCCAGTTCCCTGGCCCCAACCGCCTCCTCTTCACCACGGACGTCCAATCCCTCTACACCTCCATCCCCCACCGGGATGGTCTGAGGTCTCTCAGCTTCTTCCTCGAACAGAGGCCCGAACAATCCCCATCCACCACTACTCTCCTCCGTCTGGCTGAACTTGTTCTCACACTGAACAATTTCTCCTTTAGCTCCTCTCACTTCCTCCAAATAAAAGGTGTGGCATGGACGTCAGCTATGCCTGTCTCTTTATGGGGTATGTGGAACATTCCTTGTTCCAGTCCTACTCCGGCCCCCTCCCACAACTATTTCTCCGGTACATCGATGATTACTTCGGTGCTGCTTCATGCTCTCGTCGGGACCTGGAAAAATTTATTAATTTTGCTTCCAATCTCCACCCCTCCATCATTTTCACATGGTCCATCTCTGACACTTCCCTTCCCTTCCTTGACCTCTCTGTCTCAATTTCTGGTGATAGACTGTCCACCAATATCCATTACAAGCCTACCGACTCCTACAGCTACCTCGACTACAGCTCCTCACACCCCGCTTCCTGTAAGGACTCCATCCCATTCTCTCAGTTCCTTCACCTCCGTCGCATCTGTTCTGATGATGCTACCTTCAAAAACAGTTCCTCTGACATGTCCTCCTTCTTCCTTAACCGAGGTTTTCCACCCACGGTAGTTGACAGGGCCCTCAACCGTGTCCAGCCCATCTCCCGTGCATCCACCCTCATGCCTTCTCCTCCCTCCCAGAACCATGATAGGGTCCCCCTTGTCCTCACTTATCATCCCACCAGCCTCCGCATTCAAAGGATCATCCTCCGCCATTTCCATGATGCCACCACCAAACGCATCTTCCCTTCACCCCTCCGGCGGCATTCCACAGGGATCGTTCCCTCCGTGACACCCTGGTCCACTCCTCCATCAACCCCTACTCCTCAACCCCCTCCTACGGCACCTCCCCATGCGAACGCAAGATATGCAACACCTGCCCCTTCACTTCCTCTCTCCTCACCGTTCAAGGGCCCAAACATTCCTTTCAAGTGAAGCAGCATTTCACTTGCATTTCCTTCAACTTAGTCTACTGCATTCGTTGCTCCCAATGTGGTTTCCTCTACATGGGAGAGACCAAACGCAGACTGGGTGACCGCTTTGCGTAACACCTTCGGTCTGTCCGCAAGCATAACCCAGACCTCCCTGTCGCTTGCCATTTTAATACTCCACCCTGCTCTCTTGCCCACATGTCTGTCCTTGGCTTGCTGCATTGTTCCAGTGAAGATCAACGCAAACTGGAGGAACAGCACCTCATCTTCCGACTAGGAATTTTACAGCCTTCCGGACTGAATATTGAATTCAACAACTTTAGATCTTAAACTCCCTCCCCCCATCCCCACCCCGTTTCTTCCCCCTCCCTTTTGTTTTTTTCAATAATTTATATAGATTTTTCTTTTCCCATCTATTTCCATTATTTTTAAATCTACAACTAATACCTTGTCAGTCTTTCCACCCCACCCCCACTAGAGCTGTACCTTGCTTGTCCTGCTATCCATTCTTAATTAGCACATTTTCTTAGATAATATCACCACCTTCAACACCCCTTTGATCCTTTTGTCTGTGACATCTTTTGATTATCTGCTCCTATCACTGCTTGCTTGTCCCTACAACCACCCCCCCTTCAACTTCTCTCCCCCCCACCACCTTACACCAGCTTATATTTCACCCCTCTCTTAACTATACTCAGTTCTGCTCAGTTCAGTCATGAGGACTCGAAACGTCGACTCTTTTCTTCTCCGCCGATGCTGCCAGACCTGCTGAGTTTTTCCAGGTAATTCTGTTTTTGTTTTGGATTTCCAGCATCCACAGGAGTTTTTTGTTTTTACCTCCCACCTTCTCTCTTCTCCCCGCCCCCCCCCTCCCCCGCCTTAAATTAGCTTATATTTCACCCCTCTCCTATTTTTACTTAGTTCTGTTCAAGGGTCATGAGGACTCGAAACGTCAACTGTACTCTTCTCCGCCGATGCTGCCAGACCTGCTGAGTTTTTCCAGGTATTTTTTACTTTTTGTTTTGGATTTCCAGCATCCGCAGTTTTTTTGTTTTTATCCTTGGTGCCGGTGCTCAGACCCCTGCTGCTCGTGAGCCAACCTGGGTCAGTTGAGAACAAAGGTAATAAGCTGAGCTAATTTAATAATGTAAATCTATGTAAGATAGGGACAGGCGTTGATGTGGGTTGTATGTGTATTTTGTGTGTTTAAAATAATCATAATCATCTGGGCATTGTGAACACCCATAACCTTGTTACGGGAGGGCAGTTAAAGAGAGATGGATGTCTGTAAGTAGACAATAGTAGACTATCAATATTCATTAGAGTTCACCTCCGATCGTTAACAGGCTATCAATACTTATCAGAGTTTACCTCCAGCTGCATTGTAACATGAACTTGACTGTGTACAATCGTTAATATGAAATGGGAAGCACTCTCCGCGTACTGTTTACTATCTCCACTGTATTGTTAGCCAAAGCAATGAATTAAACGTTCTTACTATAAAAACTGGCTACATGCCTGTATTTGTTAGATGTGACTCTGGTGTAGTCCACATCTCTCGTTGCAATGATAATAAAATCAACAGTGCCTTCGCCTCCAGCCGAGGTCTCGTGGCTTTCTCTTGTTTTCTCTAGGCCATACTAATTCGACAGGAAGCCCTCAGCAAATTAATAGACCCCAAGAAGTATAATTGAGAAATCCCCCAACAAATTCCATGCAACGTGTCAGGGCGGATTTGCAGTGCAATCCATATAGAAGCTTTCCAGAAAAGTCAACTTACAATACCAAACATCAGGTGACTGGTGGTAGCCATCTTTGGTCAGTGCCTTGTATTTTTAAAAAGCAGGCCCTCTTTAAACAATTTAATATGTTTTTGGTTAGCTGGTGAAGTTATAGGTAGATCTCACTCAGTCACAATTTCCCATCATTGTGACAAGATCTCACTATGACACCCAGTGCCCAGAGAGGCCTTCCACCACCTTACAACAGGACCAAGACACACGTGAGATGCTTACTCTCCTAAACAACCCCAGTACAGTCTGGCTTTCTTCCCCAGACAACCTCTTAACATGACCCCGGACAACCCTCCCATCCTTTCCCACTTAACCTGCCTCGCCTGTCAAGCCTTTGTGCTATTCGGACTGCCAGCACCCGATTGTAATCATCAGGCTAACTTTTCTGAGCAACCCACAAGTAGACCAAACCAGCAGCGGGATACTACCAAGTCCAGGAAGAAGTCAACCTCACCAGGTGCACACCACTTGTATGCAATTGTGAATGTAAACATTCTAATTGTTTGCTGGCAGAGAACTAAGTTTGGAGGGAGCACTTAATTCTGGCAAGCTGGCCTTTTAATGAGCATGCATAACATGCAAATGCAAGTAAAAGGGCTTCCTGACACTGTTCGTCAGGAAGCCCGACCCGCCTTTAAAGTCCCAAGAACTTAATTGCAGAAGTTCATCTCACGGTCGGGAAACTGATCTCTGGCCTCACGTCAAATTAAGTTCCCCCGCCCCTGCCAAAATTCCCACTGCAGTCAGGTCCGGAAGATTCCGGCCCCTGTTTTTATGTACAAACAGAGTTTCTACTGAAGTTTTGCCAGCAAAAAAGGAATCATGCCAAGGAAATTTAGGGCTATAATCTAGGCTGACCCTTATGTGCAGTTCTGAGGGGTATTTTGGAGTTGTCATCTTTCAGGCGAGACAATAAACTGATTCAGATGATTTAGAGTACTCAAAAGATTTTGTATCACTATTCAAAGTTCGCCTGATGTCTTGACCAACATCCCTCCTTCAATCAATACCCCAAAAACAGTTTAACTGGTCATCGTTTAATTTACTATTTATTTTTTATTAGTTCATGGGATATGGGCGCCATTGGTGAGATCAGCATTTATTGCTCATCCCTAATTGTCATTGAGAAGATGAATGCGAGCTGCCTTCTTGAAGGCACGTGGTGTGGAGCCTTGCTGTGGCAAGTTGCTTTGTTTACCTGCTTAGTATCATTGACTGCAATTTAAAAATAACCTATAGGTTATGAAACCTAAGGAAGTCCTTATTTTCTCATCTGCTTTATACTCACATAAAGCACTGTACATAGTTTTGGCCTCCATGCTATGAAAAGGACAATGACACACTGGAGAAAGAACAAAAAAGATTTACAGAAATGGGACCAGAGCTGAGAGATTACAACCATTGGGAAAAATCATAGACTCATAGGCCTGAATCTTCTGGTCGGTGAGCGGGGTTGGGCCCTGCTCGCCGACGCATAAATTAGCGGGCGGTGACCTCGGGCGTGCGTCTCGACGTCACTGCGAGTCATTCTGGTCTTCAGTTCGGCGGGTGCGCACCAGAGTTGGCTGTGCTCTCGCCGAACTGTCAAAGGCCTATTAAGGCCATTTAAATATCAATTAAAAGAATTAACAGAACTGCCCGTACAACCTTAAGGCTGGCACACAGGCGAAGAGCCCAGGCGGCCTTCGCATTTATCATGGAACCTCATCCATGGGCTGGGTGAGGTTTCATGAATGTTTTTAAACTTTAGTAAAAATTTTTAATAAAATTCATAGACATGTCCCAGCTCATGTGACACTGTCACATAAGGGGACATGTCTTAAAAATTTCTTAAAATCTTTTATTGACTTTTTGATAATGAAATTAAACTCCCTGAGGCAACTCTGTGCCTCAGGAAGATTTCTGCGTTCTTTCGCGTGCATGTGTGAAAGAGCGCAGGTCCCGACTCAACCTCTTCTCCCCGCCCGCACAAGGACCGCTCAGCGCTTCTAGGTGCTCATCATGCTGGGCGGGCCTTAATTGGCCCGCCCATGTAAAATGGTGGCACATAGCCAATCATGGGCAGCGATCAGCTGAGTGCCCGCCCGCACCCGCTCCCACTCAGCCCCCCCGACGGAGAGAAAATTCTCCCCATACAATAGTTACAGCACAGAATGAGGCCATTCAACCCATCATGTCCGTGTCAGCTCTCTGCAGGCTCAACTCAGTGAGTACCATGCCCCTGCCCTTTCTGTATTGCCCTGCAAATTTCTTTTCTTCAGGTGCTTCTCCAATTCCCTTTTGAAAGCCCCAAGTGTCTGCCCCCACCACACACTCAGATGGTGCACGATCCTAACCACTTGCTGCATAAAAAGGTTTTTCCTCATGCCACCATTGGTTCTTTTAACAACCGCCTTAAATCTGTCCTCTGGTTCTTCATCCTTCCACCAATTCAACAGTTTCTGCCTATCTACTCCGTCTAGACCTGTCATGATTTTGAAAATTTCTATCAAATCTCCTCTCGACTTTCTCTTCTCTAAGGAAGATGACCCCAGCTTCTCCAATCTATACATATAACTGAAATTCTTCATTTCCTGGAACCATTCTCATAAATCTTTTCTGTACCATCTCTGAGGCTTTTACACCCTTCCTAAAGTGTGAATCCCAGATTTGGACACAATACTCCAGCTGAAGCCAAACCAGAGTTTTATAAAAGCTCACCATAACTTCCTTGCTTTTGTACCCTCTGCCTCAATTTATAAAGCCAAGGATCCGTTGAACCACTTCCTAAGCCTACCTTGCCATCCTCAACAATTTGTGCAAATGTATCCCAAGCTCCCTGTCTTCTTGTACTTCCTTTAGAATTATGCACTTTACTTTATGTTGCATCTCCTCGTTCTTCCGACCAAAATGTACCAATTCACACTTTTCTGCACTGAATGTCATCTGCCATGTGGTCACCCATTCCACCAGCCTGTTTATGTCCTCTCGAACTCTATCACTATCCTCCTCACAGTTTACAGTACTTCCAAGTTTTGTGTCATCCACACATTTTGAAATTGTGCACCACACACCAAATCTAGGTCATTAATTTATATCAAGAAAAGCACTAGTCCTAACACCAACCCCTGCACAACCTCACTCTCTTCCTCTAGTCTGAAAAACAAGCATACACTTCTACTCTGTTTCCTGTTACTTAGTCAACTTTGTATCCATGTTTCCCCTTTCCGTTTTATTCCAGAGCTTCAATTTTTGCTGGCAGATCTATTATATGGCACTTTATAAAGTGCCTTTTGGAAGACCATATACACAACATCAGTCGCATTACTCTCATCAGCCATCTCTATCACCTTATCAAAAAATTCAATCAAGTTAATTAAATATGATTTGCCTTTAACAAATCTATGCTGACTTTCCCTAATTAATTTGCACTTGTCCATCACTAAACAGAAAAGAAAAGCGATCATTCAGTAATAAACAAATGCCACAAAGCCAGCCAATCTAAGCACTCTGATTATTAAGCCCAGCAATTCAACAATTACCACGAAACAACCAATCAAAGATCATTTTCAAACTGCTTCAGTTTAGGTAGTTACTGTAAATTCATTGCGGCCCACTGTGCCACCAAAGTGCAGTCAAGCAGGACTTCCACCTGCCGATTGGCTCTCCCAGATCTGGGACTGAACAACCAGGAAAGTGTTTCTCACACGGATTTGTCAACAGAAATGTTAAGGTGAAAATTCCAACTTTAAGACTGAAGCTGAATTCAAACCTGAGTTTTATGGCTTATGCAGAGAGGGTGTTTTGCAGGCATTTCAAGCATTAGTGCTCCCTAGGTGTTTAGCCTGTGGAGATCTGGAATTATCGAATGACTCCTTGCTGCTGTTTGGCGCCAGGGTAGGGGATGAAATGGGCCTATCTTTCTGGCCAAACTATCAGAAGTGCATATTACTCTGAAGGAAACTATCCTTTCTATACTTAACATTTTCCAAACAGTGGTCAGGCACTCTGTGCCATTTTGAAACTACACTGGGGGTGAGGGAGGTACAACTGACCAGTACCATAACCATCTTGTTTTCTGACATAAGCATGGGAAAGGTTGGACAAAAAAGCGACTGCACTCCCATCAGAATTTCATTAAGGATCCTGTCTCAAATTCTAGCACCCTTGCATGATGTGCACTACCCAAGTCCAGGAACTTTAGGGATATTTTATCTATGAACACTATATATTAGTAACAATAAAGCAGGGAGTTTTATATCTTATGTCAATCATTTGATTGCTTCGGCCGACTTGGTGAATGACAATAAGAGACAGGCCAATGTTCCATTTAGGCTGCAGGATGACCATGGTAAACTGCACAAAGTTTCTTGTCTATTTCAGGGCAGCACTGCAGAAAATCAAGCACCTTTTTTAAAGAATAAAGACAGACCTGTACCATTGAACAAACCCCTGTGGTCTCACCAATGTTATGCCTTTCAAAAGCATTTGTTTATGGCGTTATCTTGTGTAAGTTTCCATGAAAGATGTCACTTAAACAGCAAAAACAATTAATGTACTTTCTGCCATTTGTCTGCTTTGGGTTTAAGAGTAATTCAAGGCCCATTCAAATTAATTTGCATTATGTCATCAATTGCATAAGAATTAAACAACTATTTAATAATCAAGCCTTTCATATTTAACACTTGTAATTTTTATTTTGCTTTTTTATATTGAATTATGTGTCTCTTTAAAAAAAGGGTGAGTTAAATGTTAAATTCATGCTTTATATTCCACCATTTTATTCAAACGTTGGTTTGATTTTTGGACCCTGGACGTATTTTATTAGAGTCATTGAGTTTTACAGCATGGAAAGAGGCCCTTCAGCCCATCATCTCCACTCCGGTCATCAAGCCCCTAGCTACTCTAATCCCATTTTCCAGCACTTGGCCCATAGCCTTGGATGCTATGGCATTTCAAGTGTTTACTTCTTAAATGTTGTGAGGGTTCCCGCCTCTACCATCCTCTCAGGCAGTGAGTTCCAGATACCCCCCATCCTCTTGGGTGAAAAACTTTTTCCTCAAATCCCCTTTAAACCTCCTACCCCTTACCTTAAATCTATGCCCCCTGGTTATTGACCCTTCCGCTAAGGGAAAAGTTTCTTCCTACCTATCTTATCTATGCCCCTCATAATTTTGTTTACCTCTATCAGATCCCCTATCAGCCTTCTCTGCTCTAAGGAAAACAACCCTAGCCTATCCAGTCTCTCTTCATAGCTGAAACGCTCCAGCCCAGGCAACATCCTGGTGAATCTCCTCTGCACCCTCTCCAGTGCAATCACATCCTCCCTATAGTGTGGCGACCAGAACTGCACACAGTACTCCAGATGTGGCCTAACTAATGCTTCATATAGCTCCATCATTACCTCGAAAAACTCAGCAGGTCTGACAGCATCTGCGGAGACTCTCCGCAGATGCTGTCAGACCTGCTGAGTTTTCCCAGGTATTTTTGTTTTTGTTCTAGATTTCCAGCATCCACAGTATTTTGCTTTTATCCACCATTACCTCCCTGCTCTTGTATTCAATGCCTCAGCTAATAAAGGCAAGTATCCCATTTGCCTTCTCAACCACTTTATCTACCTGTCCTGCTGCCTTCAAGAATATATGGACATGTACACCAAGGTCCCTCTGATCCTCTGTACTTCCTAGGGTCTTACCATTCATCGTGTACTCCCTTTCCTTGTTCCTCCTCCCAAAGTGCATCACCTCACACTTTTCAGGATTAAATTCCATTTGCCACTGCTCTGCCCATCTGACCAGCCAGTCTATATCGTCCTATTGTACAAATACATTCTCCAAAATTATTTTACTTAGCTGCCAATGGAAACTAGTTTTTCACTGGAAGACGTATTGTTTATTTTCAAGACAAAACATTTAATTGAGTCCAAAATTTATTGCAGTGTTAACGAAAGCACAATCCAGGCTTTCTGTTTAATAATTAAGTTTCCTTCACTTCATTTGTTACCTTCCTACTTCAGATGAAAAGAAACATATTGAAAAATTCCAACAAGTACTGAAGGTACAAAACAACAGAATGGAGTAATTTTTAAAAATTCATTCATGTGATATGGGCATCACTGGCTGGGCCAGCATTTATTGCCCATCCCTAATTGCACTTGTTCAGAGTCAACCACATTGCTGTGGGTTTGGAGTCACATATTGGCAGATTGGGTTTTTACAACAATCAACAATGGTTTCATGGTCATCATTAGACTTTTAATTCCAGATTTTTATTGAATTCAAATTCCAACATCTGCTCTGGTGGATTTGAACCCAGCTCCCTCAGGGCATTACCATGGGTCTCTGGATTATTAGTCCAACAACAATACCACTACACCATCACCTCCCCTAATCTACGGTATGCAAAAGGTAAATGGTTGTGATTCAAGCATTGTGGAGCTGATGGCATCCCATGATCACAGATTTGGAAGAATCAATTCAAATTTGCTTTTCAAACAGCCTGCAGCTGAGATCAGCACATACAAAAATAAATTGCACAATTGCATAACTGTTATCATTTTGAGTAGTGGAGCTGAAACAGGGGAGTTTTCTGGTCAAACAGAAGCTTCTGATTTTGTATATTTTCTGAGCCGAATTACAATTTTACCTCTAAGAAAGAAAGGAGAAAGAATTTGTATTTGTATGACAGATTTCACAACTTCAAGAAGTTCTAAAGTGCTTCACACCTAATGAAGAATTTGTATAAGTGTTGATGTCCTAATAGAAGCTTATTTTATGATATTGGGCCTGAACTCCCTCGGAGTGGCAATCAGTGTCTAATTGTCACTCCGTGCCCGCTTTCTTAGCTTAATATTTTTTCAATTCTATCTCGCCTGACCTTCCAACTCAGGCTGGGTAAGATCCAGGCCACGTAGTGTGCCCCCGGGACCTAGTGTCAAAGTGCAGCTGATCAAAAGGAAGGAGGTCACGCTCCATATTTTACAGCACTAGTTGCCATAAACCAGATAAGTTAAAGGTCCATTGAAGTTTAAAGGTCCTTGACAGGCCAGGGAAAAGGTAAGTGTCTAAGGTAATTGGGTAGGATTTGGGGGATGGCGGGGTGATCCGAAATTGGGGGGTGGTTGGAGGTCAGGAGGGCTGGTCGGGAAAGTCGGGTGGGAGGTTGGAGGGGTGGGGTTGGAGGCCAGGTGGGCTGGAGGTCAGGAGTCAGGTCAAGGGTTCGGAGATCGGGGGGTGTGGTCAGAGGTCAGAGGGGTCGGAGGTCAAGTCGGGCCTCAGGTAGGGGGTTGGGGGGTGAGAGTAGGGCCTGGCCTAGGGGATGAGGTGGAAGAGTCCCTGTGGGGATGGGGGAACCATGTGGGTTGGAGAGTTCCTGCCGGCCTGCCGGGTGTTGTAAACCCCTGTTGGGGGGGTGGGGCATGCAATCCCACTGGGTGGGTAGTTGGAGAGATGGGGGCAGAACCCTGGGGGTCAGGGCTTGGATGAGCACCGTTGGGGGTGGGCGGTCGGGGGTATGGGGGCATTTCTCTGGTCTGTACAATAGTTACCCAGAAGTTAGAAGTGGTTTTAATCCTTCTAACTTCTGCTGGGTAACTATTAATGTAACCCAGTCAGAACCATCCAAACTTTGAGATTTAAATCGCATTTTCAGTATCTTTTCTACACCCAAGGGCTGAAGTCTCTGTGAAAGTTCCATGGATTTGGTTTTTCCTGGTGTGTCCTTTGCAAATACAACATAGTAGCTGCATAGGAAAAGTGTTCTTTTCAAAATAGTACAATACATATGTATGTCCAGCCAATGACATTATGAATTAATATTTTATTTAACACATATTCATTACAACATATTTATAAATATTTCAGGGGCAGGATTTTTCAGTCAGCATGTGGCGGCGGACCCAACACGCCAACACATAAAATGACGCGCAATGACGTTGGGCATGCGTCCCAACATCATCACACTGTCTCGCAATGTTTCATTTGGCGGGCGTGCGCCGGAGTCAGCTGCGCACCCGCCGCTATTTAAACGGCCTATTAAGGCCATTAAGGAAGTAATTCATGTAATTCTTAATGCTGCCCATGGTTGGCAGGCAGGTGAAAAGGCCAAGTGGCCTTCACGTTTTTTAGGAAACCTCATCCACGAGCGGGATGAGATTTCCTAAAGCTTTTATTAATAAAATGAAAAATTTTTCCTAACTATAAAAACATGTCCCATCTCATGTGACACAGTCTAGTTATTATAGTACTGGACTAGCAATGCAAGGGCTGGGAGTTTAAGTGTCACCATAACACAGTCACATGAGGGGACATGTTTAAATTTTTACTCCATGTATTTAATAATTTCAATGGCAATTCAATCTCCCTAAGGCAGCTCGGTGCCTCAGGAAGATTGAAGCGATCTTTTGTGCGCATGTGCAGAAGAGCGCTGGCCCCGACTTTCTCTCCTCTCACCACCCACACAGGTAGTGCTGAGAGCTACGGCTCGCGTATTATGCTGAGCTGGCCTTAATTGGCCCAACCACATAAAATGGTGGCGCGGAACCAATTGCAGGAGGCAATCGGCTCGGCAACCACCCCCGCCCACTCCCGCTGAGCCCGCCCACCGCCTGAAAAGTTAAGGCCCATAAAATCCTTATGAATACTTCAATGTCTCAATGCACATGACTTTGAGAAACCTACGCATTCGATGATCTGTTAAATCATTATAACTTTCAAATGACCAATCATTTACAACAACATAAATTGAAGTATTTAGTTAGAACTGTGGAATGCAGGAATATACTGGGATAATTCTGAAAGTAGAGCAGCTACCTCTTCACACAAGAACAAGAAGGAGGAGTTAAAGCCCCAAAATACAGCTGAAATAGTGACTCTATGTCTGTCACTTATTAGGCTGATTGTGGAATTTTACAATTCCTGTAATTATTAACTGTCCATACCAGTGAAATCATGTTAATTAACAATTAAGGCTAAAGTTGTCTGCAAAAACTAGACTTTCAAACAAGCGTGTCTTATCGGTAGAGCACCCATTTAGTGCCGATTTTCATGCTTTCAGCAAAATAAACCCGTAAACATTCGGAATACAGCAGCCTAGTAGTTATAGTACTGGACTAGCAATGCAAGAGGTGGGAGTTTAAGCGTCACCATAACTAATTATGAAATTGAATTCAATAAATCTGGTCATTTGCAGGCTGCTACATGAAAGCTGAAAATTGTTGTAAAAATCCTGTTTGTTTACAAATGCTTTTCAGGGAAAGGATTTGCCACCCCTACCTGGCCTGACTCTGTGATTAATATCTAATGCATTCAGGGCAACCAAGGATGATCTTTAAACATTGCCTTCCTCTTTCCACCCACATCCCAAAGACAAATAAAAAGTTCTCTCAATTAGCAGCCTTAAGCTGTTATCAAAGCACTCTGCATAGATGCCTGGAGTCACCCCACCCAAATGCATCATCCTGCTCCTCTCTACATTGAAAGGTAGCTTGTATGCTGCCATTCCCTGCAGACTATGGGCAGGAATTTTAGGTCGGTGGGTGGGTCCAATCGGCAGGCCCGGGATTGGTCGGGGAATGGACCGCCAACCACGATCGGCCCCCGACCGTGATTTCACGCTGGCTGTCCGAAGAACGCGCTGAAATGCTCTGCACTGCCGGGGTGGGGGCAGGAGGAGGGCAGGCACTGACATAAGCGCGGACGTGGGCGAGCGCTGACAGAAAGCTCCCTGAAGGCAGAAAGCTGCCTCAAGGAGCTGAAGACTTTAAAGGCAATAAATAAAGTTTGTAGAATAAGGGAAAAAAATGTCCACATATCACAATCAGCCACCTGAACATATACATGATAAAAATGCTGCCCGTAGATTACTTTTTTAATAACGGAAACTTCATGAAAAATGCAAAGTCCACCTGGCCAATTCGCCCGTCTGCCAACCGTAATGACCTTAATAGGCCTCTTAATTGTCGGCGGGCACGCTTCCGACTTTTGCGCACGCCTGCCAGACAAAATGTCACATGAGCGTGGGATGACATAGGGACACTTGCCCGACATCATCTCACATGGTTTCACGTCTGGTCAGGTCGGGCGCATGCCCACACACCAGCCTAAAAATTCTGCCCTATATATTTCATCTAACAACCTAACATCTGCCCATATCTTCATTTCATCAGCAAACCTGCTTCCTGCAGGTCTTCATTCAAACCATTAATGAAGATAGTAAAGAACACAAAAATGCAAGGCTTTTCTTTTCTTATGTTCCCTTTGAGGCTGAAGGGCTATGGATACCAATTTTAAGGAAATTCTGGATTATTCAAAAAACAGGGTTTTATTAAAAGAAGAACTAACAAAGGATAGAATATAGATTTATTAACCTAACTGCTTCAAAGTCTAATTGAGACAATGCACTTTTGTGGAGATAAGGGACAGGGTTGAAGAAGACAGCTGTCCAGTTAGATCTTGAGAGGCTTTGGGAGCACCAAAAAACTGCATCAGAGAGAGAGGGAAGGTGGGAAGCCACTGAGAAGTTTGGTTTGCCAGCAGCCAGGGTATGAAGAAGGACTGTTTTACCCTCAAAAATAAGAGAAAATGCTGCAATCAGCAAGGAAGGAGTTCACCCTCCAAGAAATAAGAATACATTACAAGTGTGCCTTCAGACAAGTGTGTGATCCACCCTTTGTTCTGAACATTATATAGACTCTCCTTTAAGGTTGTATTATTGATAACTGTTTATTGAATAATTAGTTGAAGTAATAATACCAATATGTTGACATATGTTTGTGACTGGTCTTCCCTTTGGATTTGAACCTAAAATCTATAGAAATTAGAGCTAAATCCTACAAAGTGTGTAAAATCCTACATTACAGAAATACAAATAATTATCATCTGTGAACTATTACTTACTGGGTTTGACTTATTATCAGCACAAGAAGAGTTGTACGAATGAAGCCAAACATGAGGCTTCATATTTGGGGTGACTAATGAAAGCACTGCCCTCAAATAGATGAACAAAATGTTTTTGCTCCTACAGCTATACACTGCACTTTATTCCAGTCGGTAAAGTGACGATTCGTAATGGAGGAATATCAGAAATTCCAGTTAGTAGAGAATTCCTGTTGGTAGGAATAACACGAAGTTTACTGTAATATATATCTACTAATGCCATAAAAATGGGAATGTATGCAAACTGTTGTAGTTTTATTAAAGTCTATATAATCTTGTCCTGGCCTTTATTTGTCTAAGCACACAATATCCAAAATTAAGAAATAATAAATCTCTGAATTCACAATGTTGTGACTCGTTTTAAGAATTAATTTCCTTAAAAGGTGACCAGCAAATAATTATCTCTCTTAATCATGGGCTCCTTACCCCACTAACCACTTCCCAGCATGGTGTCTGACTGTCTAATGTTGTGCTTTGAAACTCTGTGAGGAAAACAGGGCACTTTCCATCATTAAAAAGCATCTGGCTGAACAAACAGAGCTTTTATGTACACAAGACTTTTGATAACTTGCCTTAAGGTTAGCATTTATGTGGCAGTAAATGTTCATTCTTGTTGCCAGTGAAGATTTAGCAACAGAATTTCATTTAAGAATTCACTGGTTTTAGATAGCTTTAATTCTTGGCTACTAGACATGTAAATATATATATTTTTACATAGAAATGTTGCTCATATCTAAAGAATTATGATGAATGTAAATATTTTAATGTAAATAATTGGTAAACTGTAAAAATAAAGTGATGATTAGCAGTAATAACATTTTATTATTCACAGATAGTATTAAAGTTACTTTCTGTTTGATCATCTGGCACAATTGCACCTTGTTCAATATGTTACCATTGGTGGCAATAAGTGCCACCATCATTCAGTGCCACCATCATTCAGTGCCACCATCATTCAGTGCCACGATCACTCAGTGTCACTACTCTGTTAGAATGATAGAAGGTTTTTACTAACAGAAGCAAATTATCACTCTCAGTGAAATTCTAACCACTAAACATCTACTTTTCATTTTCTCAGCATGGTGTCTGACTGTCTAACATTCTGCTTTGAAAATCTGAGAGAAAAACAGTGCACTTTCTACTATTAAAAGGCATCTGGCTGAAGTATGTGTGGGTGTTTAGCACCAATTTAGCCACAATTCAAATACTTATATTTACGTTTGACTGTGCCAAATTGTAGCATTAAAGCTTCACAGCCCAAAAATATAAGAAAATCCAAAAGATCCTCCCACCACAAAGTGTGGTAGCGGGTGGGAAAAAGGACGTTTTAACCGTCGGCCGCAATGGCAGCTTATCACGCCCTATCAACCCATTCAAGGCGCACCCCACCTCATTAACAATTCATTCCTGGGAAACACGCCGGATCACTGGCTGGGCAGCCTCCAATTCGCCCGCCCGCCGTCACCTCAGGCCTTCAGTAACCCAAACGCCATATTTAAAGGTCGTCCTTGCACAGAGCTAGTTCTCTCTAAGGCACCAGAAGCTGTTGGGAAGTCAGGCTGCCAAAGGGTGGAAACATGTTGCTCTCAAATTTTGCAATGCCTCCCTCAAGCCCCTACTGCATGCTGCGGAGGCCTGCTGTGAAGTCCTCTATACCCCACTCTGGGCGAAAACCAGCAAGCAAGGTCACTACCAATCCAGCATGGGAGGAGATGGCTGCAGCGGTCATGCCAACCCCCTGCAAAAGAGGGCAGCCACCCAGTGCCGAAAGAGGATAAATAATCTCCTTCATTCCGCCAGGGTAAGTCCCTCTTCTATTCACTCTCAACTCACACACTCGCAAACCCATCACAGATCCACAAGGATCTCACTCACTGCCAGTCCAAGGGACATCACCATTCACCCTCTCACACACAACTTCATCTGCCCTGCGGATCGTGTCCTCATCCCGTCCATGGCACCACTCGCCACCCACACACATGCCAGGAATCCTTATCATCTGGCCTGGCAGACGTCCTGCTTAAACTCTTTCCATCCATATTCATCCATATTCATGCAGGACAAGCTGGCACACAAGAGGGAGAGGCCGCAGACTGGTGGAGGAATGTCTGACATCAAGGTCTTCACAAGCTTTGAAAATAGAATCATCCAGCTGGCCGGCAGAGATCTGGACCAGTCCTGTGTTGACGGTGAGGTCAGCGATGCTCAACCAAGTGAGGGTCTAGCAGTGCAACATATATCTAACAACCATGCCATGAGTCAGTTCCCCCATTCCGCAGTCCACTGCCATGCACTAATTATCTCTCCTTGGTTTTTGCAGACACATCTGGGAAGCAACAGAGGGGGTACACAAGCCAAGTCCTTGCCTCAAGCCCCAAAAATACCTCGGAAGAAGAATCTGATGACACCCTAAATTAAAAACCCATCACAGCACTCACACACACCCTCCACCAGCACAGAGAGACTCAGGTCGGTGGGACCTAGTTCTAGAGTAGCCTCATGGTCACAATCTGGTGAGTACATCGCACTGTCTGATCGACAGCAGGCGGCAGTAGGGACTTCCCAGGTTTCCGGCACTCGGTGGACAGTGGAGGCCAGAAATCTGCTGAGTCCAAGTCAGATGAGGAGCCTCTGGACTCGGTCAGGTCTCAGTTGCTGGAGCTCCAAAGGCAAGCTCGGGAACATCAGGAAGGGATGTTCGCTGCACTCCTCAGATTGCAAGGCACGATGAAAGAGTCCATCCTCCTTCAGGCTGAGGTGATAGTGCCGGCATGCCAACGCACCAAGGTCAACACTGGTAGGATGGCAGCCACCATGGAGACGTTGGTCCAGACGCTGCGCAGACTGAACTCCATCGCTGACGCCATAGTTGGCCTCCAAAAGTGTCAACTCAATTTCACTCCGGCTTCTCCTTTTACTCAAGGAGTCAGCCAGGGGCCCTCAGGTACACACAGGGAGGAGGATCAGCAGGTGCACACCCCGGGGACATCAACTTGGCGACTCCGGGAGTGTCTGACATCTGAATCCCCTCTTCCTGTGACCTCAGCAGCTCCAGCTTCATAGGCCAAGGAGGGTGCCACTACCACACAGCAGGACCCTGATAGCAGGCCTGGGCCCTCCAGGTCTCTGCCCTCCAGAGGACGCCTGTCAAGGTCATCGCAGACAGGGCGTAGCAATCAGCAGGCTGCGTCCTCCTCTGCTGTGGATGTTGGGGGAGCACCAAGACAGAGCACCAAGGCAGGGCTAGGAAGGTTAAGAAGATGTAGTTGCACAGCCTGGGCAAGAATGTTAATCACTTGTACTTAATGTCCACTATTGTAAATAAACTCCCAAGAATGTCTCCTTGCCTATAGCTCCTTGTTATGATGAACAGTGTTCATGTCACTCAGATGTGAAACCTTGGCTCCTGTACAAGATAAAGGCAAGTGTCTCAGTCCTGGGCCTCTTCCCTGTGCAGTGTGTAAACTATAGACCAAAGTGATGTTCTGGCCTCACACTCCCTGGACACATTACTGATGCCTGCACCTCGATGGTGCTTGTCATTGCTGCCAGAATGTTGTGGGCAGGCATCACAAATCCATCATTCTCTCTGTGTGTTCTCGGCACCTTTGAGGTGGGGCTGGCCCCCATTTCTTCAGCATCTGTGACCAGTGACACCGTGCTCCTGAAGGGGCCAGGTGCTGAAGGCTGACAAATGATCAGGTGGATTTGAAGTTTCATGGCTGCATCTCCATGATATGACCCTAATCACGGAACACAAGCGAGCTGCCTTCAGCCAGACAGGAGTCAGGCATTCTCAGAGGCTATGTGAAGATCTATGAAGTGTCCTCACTGCATGTCGTTATCATCCTTCTGGAATCTAGTGACAGTTTGGCCCTCCACTGTGTCTCCCTGACATAAGCCTGAGCACTGAGGGTATCTGCGCTGCCATCAGCCACATAGGAGTTAAACATTCACAGATGTAAGGTGAGGATGTCAGGGCTGTCCTCACTGCATATTGTCATCATCCTCCATAAATCTTGTGGTTATGAGGGCCTCCCGAGTGTGCCTGCCGAGTGCGCCTGCCTTGTCTAGGCAGTGCGATGGCTTCATCGCCATCATCCTCTATGATGTCCTCCTCATCAGAAGACACATGCAGCTCCTCCATCTCCTCCTCAGCCAGATCCTCCCCGCTTTGCAGTGCCAGGTTGTGAGTGCGTAGTAAGCGATGATGATGCAAGACAACCTCTGGGGACTGTATTGCTGTGCTCCACCGGACCTGTCGAGGCACCGGAACCTCATTTTCAAAATGCCTATCATTTGCTCCACCAAAGTCAGGCCGTGGCATGAGCCTCATTGTACTGTCGCCCTGCTGCAGTCTGAGGCTCCTGCATGGGCGTTTCAGGATTTTGACCAGTGACAGTGAAGGAATGGCGATATATTTCCAAGTCAGGATGGTGAGTGACTTGGAGGGGAGCTTCCAGGTGGTGGTGTTCCCGTCTATCTTCTGCCTTGTCCTTCTAGGTGGTAGTGGTTGTGGGTTTGGAAGGTGCTGTCGAAGGAGCCTTGGTGAATTTCTGCAGTGCATCTTGTAGATGGTACACACTGCTGCTACTGTGCATCGGTGGTAGAGGGAGTGAATGTTTGTGGATGGGGTGCCAATCAAGCGGGCTGCTTTGTCCTGGATGGTATCCAGCTTCTTCAGTGTTGTCGGAGCTGTACTCATCCAGGCAAGTGGGGAGTATTCCATCACACTCCTGACTTGTGCCATGTAGATGGTGGACAGGCTTTGGGGAGTCAGGAGGTGAGTTACTCGTCACACGATTCCAAACCTCTGACCTGCTCTTGTAGCCACAGTATTTATATGGCTAGTCCAGTTCAGTTTCTGATTCATGGTAACCCGCAGGATATTGATAGAGGGGGTTTCAGTGATAGTAATGCATTGAACATCAAAGGCCAATGGTTAGATTCTCTCTTGTTAGAAATGGCCATTGCCTGGCACTAGTGTGGCATGAATGTTACTTACCACTTGTCAGCCCAAACATGGATACTATCCAGGTCTTGCTGCATTTGGACATGGACAGCTGCAGTATCTGAGGAGTCACGAATGGTACTGAACATTGTGCATTCATCAGAGAACATCCCCACTTCTAACCTTATAATGGAAGGTTGATCATTGATGAAACAGCTGAAGATGGTTGGGCCGAGGACACTACCCTGAGGAACTCCTGCAGTGATGTCCTGGAGCTAAGATGACTGACCTCCAACAACCACAACCATCTTCATTTGTGCTAGGTATGACTCCAACCAACGGAGAGTTTTCCCCCTGATTCCCATTGACTCCAGTTTTGCTAGGGCTCCTTGATGCCACACTCTGTCAAACACTGCCTTGATGTCAAGGCCAGTCACTCTTACTCACCTCTTGACTTCAACTCATTTGTCCATGTTTGAACCAGGGCTGTAATGAGGTCAGGAGCTGCGTGGCCCTGGCAGAACCCAAACTGGGCATCAGTGAGCAGGTTATTACTAAGCAAGTTCCGCTTGATAGCATTGTTGTTGACCCCTTCCATTACTTTACTGATAATGGAGAGTACGCTGATGGGGCGGTAATTGGCCAGGTTGGACTTGTGCTTTTTTTGTGTATAGGACAAAAGGGAAATTTTCCACATAGACGAGTTGATTCCAGTGTTGTAGTTGTACCGGAACAGCTTGGCTAGGGGCGCAACAAGATCTGGAGCACAAGTCTTCAGTACTATTGCTGGAATATTGTCAGGGCCCATAGCCTTTGCAGTATCCAGTGCCTTCAGCCATTTCTTGATATCACATGGCGTAAATCGAATTGGCTAAAGACTGGCATCTGTGCTGCTGGGACCTCCAGAGGAGGCCGAGATGGATCATCCACTCAGCACTTCTGGCTGAAGATTGTAGCAAATGCTTCAGCCTTATCTTTTGCACTGATGTGCTGGGCTCCTCCATCATTGAGGATGGGGATATTTGTGGAGCCTCCTCCTCCAGTGAGTTGTTTAATTGTCCACCACCATTCACGACTGGATGTGGCAGGTCAGCAGAGCTTAGATCTGATCTGTTGGTTGTGGGATTACTTAGCTCTGTCTATCACTTGCTGCTTATACTTATGGAGTTGAGAGTGAGGAGAAGGTGGATTTACCCTAGCAGAATGGATGAGATTATTAATCCTCTTCCTGCACTAGATGGCAATCCTCCTCCGAGGAACGTTGGTGCTGACCACCCTAGTGATCTGCTCCCAAGCCAACTTGGTGAGGTTGGTAGACCTCCTTCTCCCATCACGGGGGTAACGTATGTACTGGCATTTCTCAATAGTGTCAAGAAGTGCCCCCAGCGCATTGTCGCTGAACTTGTGGGCAGTAGGCTTCTTCCTTCTCAGGGCTATCACTCACCACGACCAGTCCTGGGCTGCCAAGAGTGAATGATGTGCGCGGGTGCAGTTTAAATATGATTCCTGGAAAGATGATCCCATGAGGTCATGGCGGGGTGGATGAATCCCAGCCCGCCCCATGAGATATGACCTACTTCATGTTCATGCATAAATAATGAGCTGGAAAGCAGACAACCTGGCGCAGAAACCCGCCATGACAGCCAGAGGGAAACACATGCTTATCCCTCCCACCACTGCACTTCGGGCGGTGTAGAAACACACTCTGGGAGACTTTTTAGTCAAACAAAACTAACTTTATTTACACAAGAGTTTCCGTGGCTGCTTGTATCCAGCCAGCCTCTCATAAGCCATTTTTTCCTAGGAAACCCCTCCCTAGAATTTAATCCTCAGCACTAGTCACACATTGGTTGAAAAAAAATCATGTGACTTCTACTCAGTTGAACTGATCTTAAAGTGACAGTCATCACAGGCAGGATTTTCCAGTCCCGCCTGCTGCAGGACTGGAAATTTCCGCCTGAAGTCAACAGAGCTTTTGCTGGCCTGTCAAATTTTCCATCCCGCCGGCGATGATTCCTGCAGCGGGCTGGACTGATAAATCTCGCTCTTAGTCTCCGGAGTGGAAAATTCCACTCGGAGTACAAAAAATGTATTGAGTGAATTGGAGTCTCAGAAACAGCTCAGAGGGTATGACATGGCAGCAACATATGCAAATTGGTCGTGATTGGGATTTAAGCATTTCAGGTTATAATGTCCTTAGAAAGGATCAGGAAACTGGGAGAGGAAGAGGGTAGCATTATTGACTAAAGACTATTGAAATTGGAAGAGGAGGAGGATAGCATTATCTAATCCTGGAATGCCCTTCCTAACAGCACAGTGGGTGTACCTACACCACATGTACTGCAGCGGTTCAATAAGGCGGCTCACCACCACCTTCTCAAGGACAACTAGGGATGGGCAATAAATGTTGGCCCAACCAACGTCACATCCCATGAATGAATAGAAAAAATAAATTTATGAAAGACTCTATTGTAATGTTAGTGAGAAAGGATATATGTATGGGAAAACAACCAGCAGAGCCTCTATGGCTGGGATTTTTCGATGAGATGGGCTTGGAATCAGAGACAAATAGGTGCATAATTTGGCATGCTGGCCCCTTTGCCGATTCCCCGCCACTACTCCGACCCTGAGCAATTTCAATGAAGATGGCTTGGGGGCCAATTGGCTGCCTGTCAGCAAATAGCGGTTAGCCAACTAAGGCCAGTTATTGGTCATCACGCGGCCTATTAAGTCTCCATTCTGCGCTGACTGGAATTTCTAATCATCAATGTGGGTGGATCGTGTTGACCTGGCCACTATGGTGGGCTCAAAGCATGCGAGGGGGCCATGAAAGTTCGAGCAAGGGACCCCTTGTCACCGCCGCCCAATCCCCCCCCAGACCCATAATCGCTGCCAGGCAACAGCTGTGGCTACTAGCTGTCCCCTGGGATGGGTGCCCCTCCAGGATCATGGCATGTCTGTGGGCCAGGAAGAGCAGCAGTGCTTCCTCCTACTCACCTGAGGGCACAGCTGCCTTTAAAAATTAAAAATCAACCTGTTTGCCCGCGTCTCTCGGTGTCTCAATGCTCAGATTGGCAGCTATTACCTCCACCAATGCAGCTGCCGATCACCGAGTGTTGGAAGGCCTCCCATTGGCCCTCCAGCATCAGGAGTCTGCCTGCCATCCATGAGTGGATAGCAAACCTGATCCCTGATCTTTAATTGACTGAAGCATTGAAGAATGTAGTGGGCATGGTTAAAAGATGCCATGCAGTGTCAGAACCCAGATCTCACCCACATTTCTAGTTCCCGACCCCTGATTGAAAATCTAGGCCTATAGCTAGAATAGTGGGGTGAAGTTTAGGTCAATCCAGAAGTCCAGGCATTCCAGCATGCCATTTAGTTTTAACATTACAGTGCATCTTTTATTTCCAGCTGGTTCCTCGCCCAGTGGCCAGATATTAAGAGTGAGGCGGTGGGAGGGGGGATGGCGGTGCGTAGGGGGAAGTGGATTGCTGCAAATCCTGAGGGGTGCTCTCATTCTGTTGGGGGGATTGTGGAGGGGGATGGCCCAATCGTGGAGTGGGGCCTGAACCTGGTGAGGGTTCTGATGGCAGACAGGGAAACAAGTAATCTTGGTGAGTAGGGGGAAGCACTGCTGCTCCTCCTGGCCTACAGCAGTGCTGTGCAAGCACTTACCTTCTCCAGGTTGGTGTTCTCACCTCCTTTTAGCTGCTAGATATTCCAAAGCAGGTAAACCCTGCCAGTCAAAGTTAAACCTGGAAGAGGGGTGAAATCTGGGGCAGCAGCCTCATTAGAATATTTAAATGGCCGACTCGTCTCCTGGTAGCAGGGCCTATGGCAGGCAGTAAGAGCAGGAGAGACTCCTGGTCAGCCATCCTTGATACAGAATGGCATTCCTCCAGCCAGAGCCTCTGGCGACAGGCTAGCGACCTGTTCCAGGAAAAACAAGGGGGAGAATTTTTAGCTCGTCGGGTGTGCGCGTGCCCGACCTGACCTATTGTAAAATGATGCATGTTGACATCAGGTGAGGGTCCCAATGTCATCGCGCACTTACGCAATATTTTGGTCATTGGGTGCACGCCTGAGTCAGCAATGTGCCCGCTGACAATTATAAGACCTATTAAGGCCATTAAAAAGGTAATTGAAAGAATTTTTTTGCTGGCCATCCAACCTTACGGTTGGCAGGCAGGCAAAAAGGCCAAGCAGCCTTTGCATTTTTTAGGAAACCTCATCCACGGGCGGGATGGGGTTTCCAACAATAAATAAACATGAAACTAAATTTTTTAAATTTAATTAATAACATGTCCCTGCTCATGTGACAGAGTCACATAAGAGAACATGTTTTATAACATTTTAGAAATCTTTATTTTTTTATTTTGAAAAATGTTCATCTCCCTGAGGCAGCTCTGTGCCTCAGGGAGCTTTTCCAGTGCGCACCCAACGCACATGTGTCAACTTGCGTGCTTGCCCTCCCCCCCCCACCGCACAGGCACTGCTGAGTGCTGCAGCGCACGTTTCACGCTGGGCGGGCCTTCATTGGCCCGCCAGCATGAAATCGCGGTCTGGCCCCAATTGCAGGCAGTGGCCAGCTTCCCGACCACCCCCGCCCACCCCCGTCAAGCCCACCCTACGAGGGAAAAATCCTTCCCTAGCTATAGAAACAGACATAACAACATACTTTGTCTGCTTCATGCGTCACCAGATGCAGGAAAGCTTCTACGTCTATAGATGTTAATTAGCAATGCTTCTGTTACTTTATTGTGAAAATGCTTAGCAAGCTATAGTGTGTACATATGTACAAATAGAAGTTTTCTTCTTCCAAACATCTCTGTTAAATATCCCTTCCTTACTCCCCTTCTGCTAAAGCTTGGCATTTTATCCAACTGCCTTTCTTGTGAGCCTGGGAAGATTATAATTAAGCTCTTTAAATATGGGGCAAAAGTACCTGAATCTAATCTGATCCTGCACCCAGTATACAACAGCATACAAGCATTTTCAGCAGGGTTTGCTGCAGAATAATGATGGTAACCGTCAACATCACCACGTGTGGGCGTGAAAGCCAGTTGTGCCACTCGCACAGTCATCCTAGACTAGTTAGTATAGCACAGACCAGAGACTGAATCTGCAGCTTTCCAGGTCAGTATGACTCAGTCTTACACAATTGTACTATAATAAGAATTAGAGAGGATATTTGATGAAAATAACTTAATACACCGTTTGTGACCCAGAAAAGCATGGACATTTCCTTGATTGAAATATGAAATTTGCTCCTTGTACATAAAATAGTCAGTTAATTCTACTTTCTTGTGAGCCACCAGGCAATTAAAAATAGATCAAATAGTCATATTCGCTCTCTTACCATCAGTGAACATTAAATGTTACCATGGCAGCACTCGCATGATTGCCTTTAAGCATTCTACGGCATCTGTAGTGAAAAAGTCAAGCTTAGTGACACTATATATTTGACCCACAATAACAAGCTGTATGCAGTCATTCTCTTTCACTGACATCTCTTAAATAACCAGTTGACAAATGATGATATTACTACATATGATGGCTACAGTTAACCATTATGGAACCAAAATTCCAGTTGGTGAATGCTCTTCCACCACTGAGAACTGAACAAATGGGGGCCAGGGAATCCCAGTCGAGGAAACTCTCTGGCTTCCTTTCCTCTCCGAGTTTGCATGATTCCTCAAATTCCCCATGATTTCTCCATTTCTCCATCCAGCAGTAACTAGCATAAAAGTTAACACCTGTCAGAAAGGGCCCTACTAAAGTTACGCTATCCCCATTCTTCTCCATGATCACCATTTCACAATACCAAAATAATGCATTCCATATCTGCATGCTGCCTCTTGCCAATTTAAAATCAACAAGTGTCAGATATAACTTGCAGCCTGCACATCTGCCACGTTCTGTATGGCCAAGCATGCTAAGCATTCAAAGGGTTGTATAGTTGCATGAAGGCTTTGGTGTGGCGTGCATATGTGGCACAGATATTTGATACAGAAAACAGATGAGTGGCATTATCTTTTCATCTTGATACCTCAGGCCAGGCAGGCATCAGGGTGTTTCAGACAGCAATCATTCAATTATCTCCTTCCATGTCTTCTGGGTGACTTTTCTTTGGGAGGTTTGCCCATGAGTACTGTCACGACTCACTGAGGATAGTGCACTGCAATATCAAGCCTCACTGCTCCCCAAGCCACAACAAATGTGAAAAGTTTGATCAAACCACCTAATTGTTTAATTTAGGTTAACAGAATACAAGCACTGGGTTTGTAAGCTTATTGGGCAGAATTTTCTGCCTGTCGGGCGGGTGGGCCCGATCCAATCTCCGGTGGGCGGGGAGCCGATCCCCACTGGAGAAACAGGCCCCGCCTCCATTTTACATGGGCGGGCCAATTAAGGCCCGCCCAGCGTGACGTCCGGCGGGAAGCACTATGCGCTTCCTGTGCAGGCGGGGTGGGTGGGATTTCCCAAAAGCAAGAGTGCGCTCTTTCGCGCATGCGCACGAGAGAGCACACATCTCTCTGAGGCTAAGTGCTGCCTCAGGGAGATCACTGATACTTTTAAAAAGATTAAAAATAGAAATTTTTAAAAATCCTTAACATGTCCCCCTCATGTGACAGTGTCACATGAGATGGGGCATGTTCATAAATTACAGTAAAACTTTATTAAACTGTTTAAAACCCTGCATGAAACCTCATCCCGCCGGTGGATGAGGTTTCATGTTTTTTCTATTGCCCGCCGGGACTCCTGGCCTACCCACCAACCGCCAAGGTTGGACGGGCAGGTCCTTTAATTGTTTAAATGATCCTGTCAATGGCCTCAATTGGCCGTCGACAGGTTGGCAGGCACACAGCTGATTTTGCTGTGCCCCCGCCTTCCTGAAAATTTAAATAAGGTGTGATGATGTCGGGGGTTCCCCCCAACGTCATCCCACGTCATTTTACGCGTTGGTGAGCGGGCCCCGCCCCCTGCTCGCCGACGGCAAAATTCTGCCCATTAAGTAAATAACTGTTTATTGAGCAAATTGTCTTTAACCAGTGGCAAAGAAAGAAATATGAACTGCTAATTTCTAACTTTATAACCTAAACTCTACCCCCTTCTTAAATCCCTATACACACATAAAAGACACACAAAAACATGGATTTTAAGGGCGGGATAAAACCATTCAATAGCACCTATTCCAGAGTACAGGGGCAGGATTTTAAGCATTGGCGAGCAGGGGCGGGGCCCGCTCGCCGACGCGCAAAATGACACACGGTGCTGTCAGGCAGAACTCCTGATGTCACCGCGCCCCTTTTAAATTTTCAGGTAGGTGGGAGTGCAGCAAAATTAGCTGTGCACCCACCGACCTGTCAATGGCCAATTGAGGCCATTGACAGAGTCAATTAAGTAATTAAAGGACCTGCCCATCCAATCTTAAGGTTGGTGGGCAGACCAGGAGCCCCAGCGCGAATTAGAAAAAGCATGAAACCTCATCCATGGGCGGTTGTAAAAATTATGGATGTGTTCCAATTCATGTGACATTGTCACATGAGGGGACATGTTAGGGAAATTTTATTTTTCTATTTTTAGGCTTTTAACATTTAGAGCCGATCTCCCCGAGGCTGTACTTAGCCTCCGCCCGCAGAGGAAGCGCATAGCGCTTCTGTGCAGATGTCACGCTGGCAGGCCTTAATTGTCCCCCCACGTAAAATGGTGCCACGCCCCCTATCGGGGGCGCGGATCGGACGCGTGCCTGTGCGCGCCCGCCCTTCAACTTCGCCCCCGACAGGGGGAAAATTCAGCCCCAGGATTCGATGGGTTGATTTTGATTGATATCTTCCAAATCACTTTCAGTTCTTTGTTGATGACACGAGGTAATCTTCTCTGCAGTTGCTGGTTAAGCACTTGCTTTTCAATGTCTTTAACGGTGATTTTACCCTTTTCCTTTTGACGGGGGTTTTTCAGAGAGAGAGAGCAGGTTACAGAGATATGTGGAAAAAACTCAACTGGCTATTATTTTAAAATTACTGGAATCTTACACACAGAGGAGAAAGCGATTTTAGGTCTTTTCTCTTTTCAGGCTAGGAGCTTTTCTTCTGCTGCACTGCTCTCACACAAACCCTGGTCACCCTGTTAGGAACCAATTAAAATGTTGTTGCCAGGCAGTACCCAGTCAGACCGGACTCCTCCTCAGCACCATCCTGTCTTTCATGGCACACTTTGTTCCAGGACAGCAACATTGTATATATCCCTCATGCTGTTCCAGTAGACATGTCTTTCAAACTGCAGCCATTGTAATTTTAATCCACAGTCCAACAGAAATAAAAAGATATGTTCTTTACAGTACCAACCAAGATATCTCTCCTTTGTTTTACTGCGTGCAGCAGCATCTGGAGAGAACCCTCAATAAATATCGTGGCCATGTAGTGTCAGGAGTCCTTCATTGTATAGCAATTATGTGCAACTTCAATCACCCCTCCTTTGGCTTAAATGGGAACTTTAAGCAGTCCCAATAATGCACTAGCTGAGTTCAAAATAGGACACCTCAAATGAGTGTGACAATCCTTGAGTTAGGTGCAGCAGTGTTCTAAAATGATTGTTCAGTGAGCACAAGCGGAGTGGAATTTGTCACAGCACTCAAAGTGTGAGCAGAGATTTTAGGGCAGATTGTTGGATGTGAAATGGCCTGAAGCCTCCTCAATGAGATGGAAACTCTTAATAAAAAGATTTTTTTTTTTAAGTTTTGTAGTTACAGAGCATCAAGCAGGCAGAGAAAAGCCTCAAGATCTATATAATTATAACATTGAATTAAACCAGCATGGAGGAAGGATGTGCCCTGAGCACTCTCTTCACTTGTTGCTTGCTGTACCTGCATGTTAACTATGTGATTTGTGTACAAAGGCACCCAAATCCCTCTGGATACCAGCATTTACTACTCTCTCAGCTTTTTAAAAAAATCTGCCTTTCCATTCTTCCTATCAAAGAGGATAATTTCACACTTTCCCACATTATATCCCATCTACAACCTCTTGCCCAAACATTTAACTGGTCTATATCCCTTTACAGCCTCGTTATATCCTCTTCACAATTTACTTTCCCACCTAGCTTTGTATCATCAGCAACACTTGTCCCGTTATCTAAGTCACTGATATAAATTGTAACTAGCTGAGGCCCAAGTGCTGATCTTTGTGGCACTCCACTAGTTATAATCTGCCATTCTGAAAATGACTGGTTTATTCCTGTTCTTTTTTGCTAACCAATCCTCAATTCATACGAATACATTATCTTCAATCCCATGAATCCTAATCTTGTGTAACAATCTCTTCTGTGACACCTTCTGAAAATCCAAATATACTGCATCCACTGATTCTCGCTTATACCCCGCTAGCTCAAGAAACTTAAATTTGTCAAACAAAGCTTCCCTTTCATAAGACCTTGTTGAGTCTACCTAATCATGTTGATTTTTCCATGTGCCCAGTTACTATGTCCTTAATAATACCATAGTTCCCAGATTTCTCTGTCCCTCCTTTCTTGAACACCAGTGTTACATTTGCTACTTTCTAATCCCACAAGGACTTTTCTACAATCTAGGGAATTCTAGAAGATCAAAACCAATGCATCCACCATCTCTGTAGTAATCTGTTTTAAAATCTAGGTCCAGCAGATTTGTCAATTTTTAATCATAGTAATTTCTCCACTACTTTTCTTTACTGATATTAATTATTTCGAGATCCTCACGCACATTAGACCTTTGGTTCCCCACAGTTTCCAGTATAATTTTTATGTTATCTACTGCACGTTTAATGTTTGTTTGTTTGTTTAAGGTCTCTGTTATTTCCTTACTTCCCATTATAATTTCTCCAGTCTCTGCATCCAATGAATCCATGTTTACTTTTGTTAATCTCATCCTTTTTTTCTTTCATATCAAATGTGTGACTTGAGCAAATTTTCTTTTTCCCCATTACCATTTCAGGTTGTGAGGAGGTTTATTTCTATGTATTTGTTACAACTATATGCTGGATAAAGAATTGACTTCATTATAAAAATGGAACTCTCACTAATTATGACATACAATCATGTTTATTTATAGTTACCCAGGATTTGCAGCAAATAATAACAAGTTTAATGGTGAATGCTGTTATTAATGTATAAATCATCCAGAAACTTGTGGCAAGGGAAGAAATATCCTGTGAATTATGAATTGTAGCAGTGAAGTTGCGCTGGGCCCCAGCGTCCTGATTTGCAATTTCACGTGGGGCCGGACGCCAGGCCACACCTTATGTTCTCTGCAGAGCACCAGGTCCCAGCTAGCAGATGTCAATGGCCTGGGAGAACGCCAGTCAGAGGAATCGGTTGGCCCTGTGGGTCCCTTCAGGGCAAGAAGCTGTGTTCTCTGCAGGCTGAGGTGGAGCCTGAAGCTCTGAGCACAGGCTGAAAAAGAGGCGGAGCTAGAAGCCATGAGGAGGAGAGGGAGAGAGAGCAGTAACAGGCAGAAGCAAAAGCCCTCGAATGGTGAGATGCAACATGGTGGAAGCAAGGGCCACAAATAGAGCAGCTAAAGCATCTTAGGGGGTCTGGAGAACCAGAGGGGAAATGGAGCACGCACACAGCTACAAGTGACCAATACAAACTGCCTGGACAGCACCCTGAGTCCAAGAAGTCCCAAGGTGAGGAAGATGCTAGAAGGGAAGGTTATCTGGTTCACACGGTTGAGGGGGATCATCAGTAGGAATTCCACTAACCATTGCTTCTGATGGGTGCAAGGCATTTGGAGGGAGAGCTAGTAGTATAGTGGCAATGTCATTGGACTTCTAATCCAGAGGCCCAGGCTTATGCTCCAGGGACTCAGGTTCAAATCCCACCATGGCAGCTCCACCACAGCAGCTGATGGAATTTAAACTGAAGTAATAAATCTAAAATTGAAAAGCTAGCCTCAGTAATGGTGACCATGAAACAATCATCATTTGTCATAAAAACCCATCTGGCTTGCTAATGTCCTTTAGGGAAGGAAATCTGCTATCTTTACCTGGTCTAGCCTACATATGACTCCAGACCCACAGCAATGTGGTTGACTCTTAACTGTCCTTTGAAATGACCTAGCAAGCCACTAAATTCAGGCATTTAGGGATGGGCTACAATGCTGGCCTTGCCAACGATGCCCACATCCAATGAAAGAATCTTTAAAAAAATCCCTGCTTCCGCTGCTCTAAAATGAACTCTGTTACTGAGCTGATTTGAGATCAGGAGTTGAGCTCTTGATGGTTTTGTGGTATGTCTGGAGCATCGGGCCACGATTATCCATCGTAAATAGTTTGCTTTTTGTGAGTTAAGTTTTTTCATGAATCTATATAAAGGTTTGATGCCAGTGGAACAATGATCGTTGTTTTGGAACTTTTGCACATTCCGTGTGTCTAAATCTCTTATTACAGAATCACCACAAACTGCTGGGCAATTTGCAATGCTCCGACATTATACTCACAAAAACAGGAGCTCATCCTTGTTATTTTCAACAACTTGTTGGATTTTCACATTAAAATCAAATTAAACACACAAAAAATTTAGAGCTGAAACTTAACAGCCTAAGTATTGCTTTATCAATGTGATAAATATGACCATCTCTGTCCCAGAAAGAGAACACTTTGAACTGTTGAATCTCATTGCTGCATGTAGAAAATTTTTCTTAAGGATATTTAAAATCTTTTAATTTTCACATATATTTTTACTTTTCCTTTATATCTTTTTTCTCTTCTTAATTTAATGTTTGTTTCCAACTCTTTATGTACCTGATTTGATTGTGATTGGAATGGACTCTAATTCCTTCTCCATTGTTCCTCTGTTTTTTGATCCTTAAATTTCATTAGTTAACAGATTTGCTGTTGATCCTGTCATTTACTAAGGTCTCAAATGTCCCCAGTGCCCTCCACACTGTTATCAACTCACACTTCCAGCAACTTATAGGGCAAAATATTTTAAGCTGGAGGATGCAGGAAAAAGTCTAATTAAAGGTGCATGCCACGAGATGCCCCTTGTCTGATTATAAATTTATAAAGCAGCTTGGGTCGTTTTACTAAATTAAAGGCAGTGTATGAATGCATGTTGCTATTGATGATCTGCTAGGACATACACAGTAATTAAATGTTAAATTAAGTTCAACAAGGTACAATCATGCATCACATCTCATGCAAAGGAGTTCTGAAGGAAGCAAACCTTTTAAATGCTGCTCCTTCACAAATCTCTTAGTTTTGAGGAAGGGCTTATGGCTTGGAACGTTTACTGCTGGTTTCCCACGAATTCTGCCTGACCTGCTGAATGCTTCCAGTATTTTGAGATTTACTATCCTTAAAGAAGTCTTTGTTTAATAAAATAGTTAAAACTGCAGAAAGCTCCAGCATGCAGGGCTGTGTTTCTGAAATTATAACCGTTATCACAGCTAACCTTTAGCAGCTTTAGGCCATTGTATTTACTAACATTGGTTAGGTTGCATCACCCACTGTGAACTGTGTTGTCACAAATCAAACACAATAGCTTGTATTGTTCATCAGTCATCAGTTAGCATTTAGTGGAACATACGTGTTATTTTAAGTGTTATTTTACCACCACTTCCACCAGGATAATGTTGGTTTACATTAGCTTGACAGAATTTACAAAATGCCTCTCTAACCTACCCAATTGCTTTAATAGTTAACTGGGCCAATCACAATATTTGTCTTAGAGACGCAGCAACAGAATAAAAATAGTTCTCAAAAATTAAACATCTAAGTTCGTAAATTTATTGTCATGTCTTGCGGCCCCCAGAACTCCAAAATAAATCACACTTCTAGCACAATTCCAGAGCTTCCATCATGTATAATTTCTCACATCGGCTCTTGTGTGGCAGAACGGTACAGTGTGTGTTTTGTACACAGACTGTTGTGCAATAGGGAGTGTTGTGGCATTATGGATATGCATGAAACAATGTAAATCCCAAATCATTTTGGAATGATATAACACCCATTTTCTTTTAAAAAATGTAAAGCCCCTTTTTATCAGCATAACTTTTCCAATCATTAGCTTTTTTTACTTTCTGATATCTTATTTCTATTACTTTTTTTGGATCATTTTAATATTTTAGTTCTCTTTGCATCCTATGAAATAAAATAAACTTTCAGTCCTCAGCTGAGTCTTGAAGTAATTTCTTCAAGTAAAAGTTCAGTTAATATCAGTCTTTGTGCTCCAAACTTCTGTTTGATTAAAAAAAATCAATAAAAACTCAGCGGATTACCCAAGCAAAGGATAGTAATCCTTTAATTTAGAAACCAGAGGATTATTCTGCCTGTGATGATGGTTTCTATTTTCCTAATCTATTCCTATTGATCTTCGCAAGTTAATCATGCTTTGATGCCAAATTTCAGGATTCATATTCGCAATTCACTTCCAACTTCATCAGGAATCATATTGGTCCAATGTTTTTTTTTCAATTTTGTCTCCAATAAAACATTTTCATCCTTCTGGGTCAAGGTTTGTTGCAAATGTTGATGTACATTGTTGCTAGTTCTGTTATGCTTGTATTATAACTTGGAAGCTTTTTTTATGTCTAAAGAAAATTTACAATCAAATTTTTACAATTAAAACTTTGTTAAGCAACTTTAGAGATCTCTGCCATGAATTTTTGCAGTAAACGTATAATTCTGAACACCTTAAAACTCTTTTATGTTTGTTTTTTCAAAAACATGATTTGTTATATTGCTCAGGTAGTAAGATGTAGTGCCTCCATTTCGTGAGTTTGGTTGTAGCCATCCCCTCTGTGATGAGTTGGTGTGCTGTACTGGTGATGTTGTGCATGTTGATCCTGGTGTTTTAGGAGTTGTGTTTGATGTTTCTGACATCGTGTTGCTTGTTGGTGATACTGCTGATGTTGAGTTACTTGTTGGTGGTGTTGCACATGTGGCTGATATTGCTGCATCTTATCAGACCACTCCTGGATCACTTGCTGCGGGAGCACCTGTAACTCTTCAACTTTGCTAGTCTCATCTCTAATTCAACTCAGTTTCAGTGGTGTCATGTTCACTAGGTGATGGATCTTGACACCTGTATCTTTTATTTCATGTTTCCCATTTGATGACAGACAACTTGGGCATCTACTAGCACTGCTTCTCTTCCTGGATTGTATTTCAGAGTGAAATCATAACTCTGAAGCCTCAGAGACTCAAGACTCTGCAGTGTTGCTGGTGCTCTACACAGATTTTTCTTGTAGATCTGCTCTAATTATGATCACTCTCAACTATGAACTTTCTCACATAGAGGTAGGTATGGAATTTCTCCATACGCGGCTTTCTATGTTGCCATATCTGGCCTCAGCTGATGTTTGAGCTTTGGATGTGAATCTATCAGCTTTCCCTCTCGTACCAGAGCCGCTCCCAGTCCTTTCATAGAAGCATCTTCTTGCAGAGTGACAAGTTTCTCTCTGTTGCAGTATGACAGACTTGTCTCCTTGCATACTACTTCTTTCAGTTTTCTGCAACCCACCTCATGTGACTCTGATCACTGGTATTCAAAATCTTCTCTCACCAGCTCTTGTTGGTTTGCTGTGTGCTCCGACATGTGAGGAATGAAAGAGCTCATCTACAGGATCAAGCCAAGAAAAATTCTCAGTTCTTCTGTCATGAAGACATGTTAATGTCTATAATGTTATTAGAAATTATTTTTAAATTGGAATTGTAGTAGGGTCTTAGTCTATGTGTGTGGCTTAATTGGATTAAAGCCAGCTAGTCTGGGTGCTTTGATGTATGGTAGTTTTGAGATGTTAATTAGATAAACTTAAGGAAGTTAAAAGGTAAAGTGTAAATTTGCATTTGTTGAATAAACCATCCAAAAGAATGGGTAAAATCTTGCAACTATCTGGGAAATGCCAAGCAATGTGTTTATATTACTAATAAAATTGGTAGAATGAAAGGATTATTGTTAGGGGAGGTAAAATTTAAAAACCTAGTAATACAATGGAAAATTTGCATTCAAAGGGGAAGCTAGGTATAAACAGAAAGGAGTTTGTGTGTGTCAGTCAGAGGCATTTAAGATCCAACCAGCCTGTAAGCCTACAACTGTGTCTGCAAAGGAACCAAATTGAAAGGGGCCTCATTTTGAATTTGTATGGTCAAATGTGCTTTGCCTGGTGTCTGTTAAAAGTCTATGGGTTATTGTTGCCTTGGTGAAGATTTACCTGGGAGTGATTAATTTGGGAATTTGTTTAAAAGTTATTATGGTAGAAATTTGTAGACATGTGTTTGAGTTTAGTTGTTGTTAAATGAGTAAATGTTTAATTTAGTTTTATATAAAAAAAACCTTTTGAGGCTTGGTGGTCTTATTCCTGAATTCAGAGCTGCATCTCAAACATACCAATTGAAAACATAGGTTATGACAGTTGTTCACGTTTCCCTCTGGGATTTAAACAAGTCAGCCTTTACCAACTGTTGTGTCATAATATCTTCCCTGTCCTTTTGAACTCCCATCTCAGAGATAGCTGTGATTTTTTCAGGACTATGCTTGAGTCTATCAGGTGTGTACACCATTCCGAAGAACTGGCATTTTGTCACCTTCACAATGCATGCCTATATTTAGCTTGATCCCAGCTTTCCTGGTTATCTCCATGGTTTCATGTAGATGTAGTCATGGTCTTTTTTTAACTACACCATAGATCTGAATCTCATCAGCTATGCCCATTGCTCCTTTGCATCCCTTATATGTCTTGTCTACTTTCTGCTGGAACACATCCCAGCTCTCTTAAAGGCCAAAAGGTGAGTGTAGGAAGTTGTATCTTTCAAAGGGTGTGCTGAATGTTGTCAACAGTGAAGACTCCTCGTCAAGCTTCATATTCCAGTAGCCATTTCTGGCATCAAGGATGCTAAAAACCTTTGTCCCCGCCAGTGCTGGGATGATTTCTTCCAGCGCTGGAGTAGGGTTGTGATCCCTCTTTATTGCCTGATTAAGATCTTTGCCAAATAGGCAAATTTGTAACCATCCATTTGGATTCTCCCTCACAATGGTGGAATTTACCCAACCTGTAGGCTCTGTGAATCTGCCATTCACTTTCTTTTCTTCCATCTCTTGGAGTTCTCTTTTAAGCTTTCTTTTTTGTTTTTTTGGTCCTT
Organism: Cetorhinus maximus; assembly: GCF_964194155.1. Classification (NCBI taxonomy): domain Eukaryota; kingdom Metazoa; phylum Chordata; class Chondrichthyes; order Lamniformes; family Cetorhinidae; genus Cetorhinus; species Cetorhinus maximus. The sequence goes on from NC_135883.1 coordinate 56,449,608, forward strand.
TACCTGGGGAATGAATCATTGGTTTCTTTGCTGGATCAATGATGATCTTCAAAGCATCCAACCGTCTCATCAAAACACTGTGGACACATTTTAGATCTGACCCTTCTTGCTTCTGATTGGAGGGTGTGTTTCAATGGACGCACTACCTTCAACCTTCAGTGATGCCTCCTTCATCTCATGGCTTACTGAGGTTAGCTGCAGCTCTTCACAACTGCTCAACCCCAAGATAATAGGACCATCTGTTTCAGTGACGTGGAACATACAGTTAACGACTTTTCCTTTGTGTGGCCCTCTGATTTGGGTCGCACCCAGCTGTCGAATCTCAGTTCCCCTCCATATGCTATTGGCATGATGGTGCTCAGTCTCAGAGCATCTTTCTTTGGGTAACCATTCTCTTTCAAACTTTCAGGGAAGATCTTCTGGTATAGCCGGAGCGGAATGATGTTACTCTGTGTTCAGTATTAAGCTTCAACTTCGGATTTATGGTTGTGGGCTTATCTCTCACCCTCCTCTGATCTGAATGGTTGTGTGAATTTCTCCTTTGGAAACTGCTGCATCCAAACATTTCATGTAGGTGTTTGGTTTATGGTTCCTATGTCTATTGTGTCTCAAACTCAGTCATTCGCCAGGGCAGGGATGTTTTTGTTTCTTTCCTTTCTCATTCACATTCTTGCTCTGCCTCTGGTAATTCCTTTACCATCAGCTTTTTTTGTCTTCCACATCTTTTCCCAGTAATTGGGCTTTCCACAAGCTCCGCAGCTTGATCCATTTGCAAGACATTTCTTTCTGTCTGTGAACTCATGTGGTCAGCCACAGCTCTGCCAGATTATTCTCTGAATGGCGTGTATTATTTTGCTGCTGTTTCACTGCATCAACCCTACTGACTTTCCCTTGATTTAACTGAAGGCTAGTCATTTGGGTAGTCTGTGTCTTCACCTGTCTATTCATGGCTTCATGTGCTCTGACAGTGTCAACAGCCTGTGATGTGAGCTTGTCCTTTCCAATTTAGGGCTTTTTGTACATCAGGTTGTGCAGAGCCCCAGATGAGCTGATCTGACAGCCTTTCATCTTTTTTACTTTTTACACTTGAGGACTATATTTCTCAATCTCATTAAGAAATTGTCAGCAAGCTCATCTGATTCCTGCCTCAGGCAATGAAATTCATATCAATGGCTCTGATGGTTTGACTAATTGGCTTGAGATGTGTGCTGAAATTCTCGAAAATTTTGGCTGGGATTTTACTGCCATCCTCAATCATTTCCCAGCTATTGCAAAGGCCTAACTCTTTTTCTCTTGCCCACAAAACGATGTAGCTGACCTTTTCCTCTTCACTAGTGCCCTTCAGGAAACTGTTGAATGTTAATTTGCAATTATGCTTGAACTTCTTGAAACGTTCCCACCAGTCATTGGCCTCCTCCCAATACATAACGGACTGGAACTGCACACTCATTGTTCATTTCATTTTCACACGATTCAGTTTGTTTGGGCACTTTCTCAAGTTGATTTTCACAATCTAGTTTAGCATTATTTGCATCCTTTGAAGGTTTGAGTGCCCACTTGCAAACACCCTGCTGCCACCATGTCACGACTTCTGCACCAGAACTCCAAAAGAAAACACGCTTTTGACACAAATTTTGGAGCTCAAATCGTGCATAACTTCTCACATGGCTTCATGTGTGGCAAAACACTGTATGTGTGTAAGTGCAGGTGGCATTATGGATACATACATAGGTTCATGAAAGCAACATAGATCCCAAATCACTTTGGAATGGTATAACATTTCTTTCACAAACTGCGCTCTTCAACTTCCACAAACTCAAGAAAAATGAAAGAAGAGAGTATAAATAAACATCGACCCCGGTGCGCTGAAGGAAGCCTAAACCCGCTTGTTCACGTCTACGAAGCCACGCGGAATAACAATCGCCCCAGCCTCGATGTTTGACTGTGACGTACACCAATGAGAGCTCGAAATGGGGGAACCAGGGCGGGCGACAGGGATAACTAATTGGCCAGAACAAGGAGCGCGCGGGAGGAGGTGGGACTTCCGGCCCGGGGCGGATGGCTGTTGTGCTTCCGTCAATAAAGGCCGAGGGGTGGTGCAGCTGTTTGTAAACAGAAGCAGCGCGAGCGCCGATTCTAATTCCAACCACCGAGTAACGGCCACCGTGTGGGGGAGGGTTCATGAGGACGGTCGGTTCACTTTGAAGCAGTGCGGGCTAGCCGTCGTTCCCAAGGGAGGGAGGAGGGAAGGATGCCGTTCTTGGGGCAGGACTGGCGATCCCCGGGAGGGTGCTGGGTGAAATCCGAGGATGGTTGGAAACGGTTCGAGTTCTACCGAGAGGAGGAGGAGGAGGAGGAGAGCTGCAGCCGCCGCCACCGCCGCCAAGGAAAGCAGCAGCTGTGTGGACAGTGAGTGTTCGCTTATCCGGCACTGGCCAGCAGTTTTAATGAAAATCCTTACCCACAACATCAGAAACATGAGCTTAAAATTTGTCTTTTGTTTTACTTCTGTGCCTTGTTTCTCCTCTCCGGTTTTTGTTTCTGCGGGTAGCTTTCTCTTTTTCACTTCTGCGTTGACCCCCTCCCCTCCGGTTGCTTGGGTTTTTTTGGGTATTTTGGCTTAATCCCCTCTGTGCCTTTGGCCATGGTTGCAATTAGCCCACAGTCAGCGATGTTTCAAGCTTCCTGTCTCCTGGGGGTTTAATCGAGTTGGATCACTAATGCTGTCAGCCTCAGCTACAGCCTATGTCAGTGATGGACAACCTAGGCTAGTGAATGGGCCTCATGAGTGGCCCTCCTTCATCTCAGTGGGCTGCAAGATTGAAATCGGGTATGAACTCACCATGACCCCATGAATAAGAATTTCCGCGGGTGTGCTGATTGAACCATAGCTGTGCTTTTTGATTGGATGCAGAGGGAAACTCTTTCGAGTTATCAACAGTCACAGATTGCAACTCTTTCGAGTACAATCACAGTTCTTGGTTTCCAGGAGTGGGACATGAACCCACAACCCTCTGATTCAAAGGTGAGGGTGCTATGAACTGAGCCACAGCTGACACCTCCAGAGGGAAAGCGCATGGCTCACAAAGTCAATGTTGTGTGCAATCAGCATGCACCTCACTTCATGTGCCCTTGCTTTGCGTGCGTATCACTTTAGTAATACTGGTAGGAAAAAAACTATGTGAATGGAAACCAGTGAAATCTGGCAACCCTGTGCGTGGGCAGTGACCAACATAATTTCTCCTGATAGGCTGCATGTGGCCTGTGGGTTCCAGGTTGCCCACCACTGCTGTATGTCAAGCTGCCCTGAACACCCCACCTCTAACTGTCAGAATCTCAAGACAGAGAGGCTTTGGATTGGATAGATTTGTTTCTCTAAGTGCAACAACAAAAAATCCTTTGGTGGTGACTCTCCAAGTTACTTCTCTTTAACTTGTTGCACTTTTTGTGCAAAGCTACACCCTGCTCTGAATCTCTCCAGTTTAACTCTGGTAGCGTCCCCACAATATTTTGGATGGTATCCTCATTGAGAAGCTGGGACCTGGTCTCCGCAAGGACCTTGTGGTGTGGTCACTACTAACAGTTCTTTCATGGACACAGGTGTCTGTGACAGGTAGCCTGGTGAGGATATCAAATAGGTTTTTTCTGGCAGCTATGTCTTTAGGGTTTGATCAGCACTCTTGTGGAGGTGTAAGTGAGCTCCTCTTGATAATGGACATTGAGATCTTGCTGCTGTTTGTTTTTTTTTGCAGTGCTTCTTCCAAGTGGTGCTTCCAACATGGAGGAACACTGATTCATTGGCTGAGGGAGGGTGATAGGTGATGAGCAGCAGGAGGGTTCCTTAACTATCTTTGAACTGATGGCATGAAACTTCATGGGATCCAGGGTCAATATCAAAGACTTCCAGAGCTACTCTATTCTGACTATACACTGGCTGCTACCTGGGGCTTTGTCCTGTTATTGGGTGATGATGGAGGCTGATGCATTGGCTGATGGGTATGATTTGGTGGGTGGCATTGGGGAGCATCCTGGCACCAATGGGGACTTGTGATGGAGAGTGTTTCATGGCCTAGTGGCATTTAAAAGTTTACTGAGCCACTTCATGAATACCCTACTGTAAGTAATTAGCAAATTCTGCTGCCTTGGGTCCATGGTGACAGGTAATCTGTCTCTTGATGCAGAACTCAGTACACACAAAGGGAAAGCAGCTACCACTTTTAGCCGACTCGCTAAGTGCGCATAGAATAACATCAAACTGAATTTTGGGACCAAGTTGCTGGTATATGAGGCCTTTTTTTTCACTCGTTCATGGGATGTGGACATTGCTGGCTAGGCCAGCATTTATTGCCCATCTCTAATTGCCCTTTGGAAGGTTTTGGTGAGCCACCGCTTTGAACCGCTGCAGTCCATGCGGTGTAGGTACACCAAAGTGCTGTTAGGGAGGGAGTTCTAGGATTTTGACCCAGTCACAGTGAAGGAGTGGTGATAATGGTTCCAAGTTAGGGTGGTATGTGGCTTGGAGGGGAACTTGCTGGTGCTAGAATTCAATGCATCTGCTGCCCTTATCCTTCTAGATGGTAGAGGTCGTGGGTTTAGAAAGGGATTTCAAAGGAGCCTTGGTGAGTTGCCCAGCATCTTGTTTTAGGCTCTGAAACATGGACAGCTTTCAAGAAAGAAAGCTCACAACTTTCATTTTCATTGTTTCCAGTGCATTCTGAGCATCTCATGGAAGGACAAAATCCCAAATGCAGCAGTCTTCTCAAAGGCAAATCTCCCAAGTATGCTGGCACTCACCAAGCAGAGGTGACTTTGCTGGCTCAGATACGTTTGCAGAATGGAAGATGGTTGCATACCTAGGAATTTTCTGGCTGTTAAGGTTGCCAGAGCGAGAAGACCATACTACGCCCAAAGCTTCCCTTCAAGAAGCTTTGGGAAAGCATGACATGAAGGCCTGAAACATTGAATTTCCACACCTGGAAGAGTACTAGCTGACAATGGAGGAAAATGGCAACATCACCTGTGGGCTGACCTGTGCCACAATGATGATCAGTGGCTACAGCAGCTTGGTAATAGGTGCCAACACTGAAAGCAATGATTTGCTGATAACCACTTGTGGCAGAACCTGCTTCACCATGGATGGGTCTCTTCTGCCATCAGCAAAAACGCATCATATAAAGCTACCCTAAACCAGACGGATATGATTTTAGCATGTCTGTTATTTTTATACAGATGGATGCTGACAACAATAATGAACTTTCTATTTACTGAATTGGTACTACAAATTCATCGGAGATTTAGTTTATTGTATTATCAGAGGCAATCGTTTCCTTGTTTCATTCAATGTAGAATAAGATTTGTTTCTTCAGATTCCGCCCCCCCCCAAAAAAAAAATTGAAGCCAACTAACGATGGTGAGGATCTATCTAAAATATGGAGATGATGCACGGTATCACTGGTAAATCCAAGATGTTGTAGCCCAGTTCCACTGAATAAATGCATCTATGAATGGGGTGAATCTGCTATAAAGTATTGAGTTATCATTTTAAGTTTATAGACATAAACATTTACATGATACTGATTCTTCATAAGAGCAAAGATGCTTAAGATCTTTGCTCAAAATTTATTCTGCAATCTTGTAGAAAGGGTGCAAAGGAAGTTTACTAGAATCGCACCAGTGATGGGGGACTTCAATTATCTAGAGACTAGATAAGCTGAGATTGCTCTCCATGAAGTAGAAAGGTAGTATTGAAATGTTGAAAATCATGAGAGATTTTGATAGTGTAGATAAGGAGAAATTGACCCCAGTGGCAGAAGGGTGAGCAAAGATTTAAGGTAATTGACAAAAGAACCTGAGATGCAGCAGAATGTTTCCATGAAGAAAGCTGTGATCTGGAATGCACAGCCTGAAGGGTGGTGGAAGCAGATTCAATAACAACTTCCTAAAGGGAACTGGATAACTAGTTGGGGGTGTGGGTGGGGAGTTTGAACGGCCATGGGGACAGGGAAGTGCAACCAGCTGGATAGTTATTTCAAAGAGCAGGCACAAAGGGCTGAATGTCCTCCTTCTGTGCTCATCATTCTATGGTTAGAATCCAGAGAGATCTGCAGTTAAAATCTTGGTGCTGCCTTATCACTTGAATCTGCAAATTTGTCAAGATCCAATTTTGGCCATTTTCACAATCACGCAGTGCTGAAGAGGCTCTTCGGCCTATTGAGTCTGCACCGACACGTGAGAAACACCTGACCTACCTACCTAATCCCATTTACCAGCGCTTGGCCCATAGCGTTGAATGTTATGATGTGCCAAGTGCTCATCCAGGCACTTTTTAAAGGATGTGAGGCAACCCGCCTCCACCACCCTCCCAGGCAGCGCATTCCAGACCTTCGCCACCCTCTGGGTAAAAAGGTTTCTCCTCACATCCCTCCCCCCAAACCTCCTGCCCCTCACCTTGAACTTATGTCCCCTCGTGACTGACCCTTCAACTAAGGGGAACAGTTGCTCCCTATCCACTCTGTCCACGCCCCTCGTAATCTTGTACACCTCGATCAGGTCGCCCCCTTAGTCTTCTCTGCTCCAACGAAAACAATCCAAGTCTAGCAAACCACTCTTCATAACTTAAATGTTTCATCCAAGGCAACATCCTGGTGAATCTCCTCTGCACCCCCTCCAGTGCAATCACACCCTTCCTAAAATCCTAAAATACTGCACGCAGTACTCCAGCTGTGGCCTCACCAAGGTTCTATACAACTCCAGCATGACCTCCCTACTTTTGTAATCTATGCCTCGATTGATAAAGGCAAATGTCCCATATGCCTTTTTCACCACCCCACTAACATGCCCCTCCACCTTCAGAGATCTATGGACACACACGCCATGTTCCCTTTGTTCCTCAGAACTTCCTAGTGTCATGCCGTTCATTGAATATTTCCTTGTCAAATTACTCCTTCCAAAGTGTATCACCTCACACTTTTCAGGGTTAAATTCCGTCTGCCCATTTGACCATCCCGTCTACATCTTCCTGTAGCCCAGTACACTCAACCTCACTGTTAACCACCCAGTCAATCTTTGCGTCATCCGCAAACTTACTAATCCTACCTCCCGCATAGTCATCTATGTCCTTTATATAAATGACGAATAATAAGGGACCTAGCACAGATCCCTGTGGTATGCCACTGGACACTGGCTTCCAGTCAATAAAGCATCCTCCTGTCATCACCCTCTATCTCCTACAACTAAGCCAATTTTGAATCCACCTTATCAAATTACCCTGTACCCCATATGCATTTGCCTTCTTTATAAATCTCCCATGTGGGACCTTGTCAAAGGCTTTGCTGAAATCAATATAAACTACATCAACTGCACTACCCTCATCTACACACCTGGTCACCTCCTCAAAAAATTGAATCAAATTTGTTAGGCATAACCTCCCTCTGACAAAGCCATGCTGACTATCCCTGATCAAACCTTGCCTCTCCAAGTGGAGATAGGTACTCTCCTTCAGAATTTTCTCCAGTAGTTTCCCTACCACTGACTTGAAACTTACTGGCCTGTAGTTCCCTGCCTTCTCTCTACAACCCTTCTTAAGCAGCGGAACCACATTAGCTGTTCTCCAGTCCTCTGGCATCTCCCCCGTGGCCAGAGAGGAATTAAAAACTTGGGTCAGAGCCTATGCAATCTCGTCCCTTGCCTCCCTCAGCAGTCTGGGACACAAATCACCCGGACCTGAAGATTGTCCACTTTTAAGCCTGCCAACACCTTGTCACTCCCTATATCAATTTGCTTAAGAACCTCGCAGTCTCTCTCCCCGAGTTCGATACCTTCATCCTCATTCTCTTGGGTGAAGACGGATGTGAAGTATTCGTTCAACACTCTAACGATGTCCTCTGGCTCCACCCATAAATTGCCCCCTAATGGGCCCTACTCTTTCCCTGGTTATCCTCTTCCCATTGATATACTTGTAGAATATCTTGGGATTTTCCCTACTTTTACCAGCCAGAGCTTTCTCGTATCCCCTCTTTGCTCTCCTAATTGCTTTCTTAAGCTCCACCCTGCACTTTCTGTGCTCCACTAATGCCTCCGCTGATTAGCTCCTCTTGTACCTGCTAAAAGCCTCTCTTTTCCTTCTCATCATATCCTGAATATCTCTGGTCATCCATGGCTCTCTGGGCTGTTACTCCTTCCTATCACCCTAGAGGGAACATGTTGAGCCTATACCCTCCCCATTTCCTTTTTGAACGCCCATTGGCAGCGTATCAAAGTATATCTGAATAGGGTTGTGTCCCACTGCAGAGTGGTGAAGAGAAAGTTGTTTTGACCTGTTTATTGTGCACATGGATTGCTGTAATTTTAAATTAAGACCAGACTGAACTAAATCACTTCATTCAAATTGCCTAATTTGTATTTTGTAAACACCAGTATCCACACTTGTTAACATGACTTGAATGTTTAGCACAAGAAGAGCTTTGAATTATCAAGTAGGCTGTATACATTGCTCTTTGCATTCAAGTAATTACATTGCTTTATTAACATATAAACTAACTGCAAAGCTGTTTAAAAAAAAATTGATTTTTTGGATGTGTTCAATATTCAGCTGTACAGAAAGGATATTCAACTTGTATTGAACTATTGGAATCTGTTTCACGTACAGCAAATTTGATGAATCTGTACCATTCATAAAATGGGTACAATTGAAGCTCATTCATGCCACTGTCATCTGGAATAAGAGGCATGTAGTTCTCTCTCTTTTTTTCTCCCCAAGTTATTTAACTGACATCAATTAAGTCTAAGATTGTTGCCTCTACTGATTTACCTAGAACTCTTTCTTCCAGGCATTGATCATTGATTTTGTGCTGTTTTTCCGGGCATCTGTCCTCCACTTTCACCAGGCCCCTTAGTAATGGTGCCTGACAAATTCTCAAGTAGCTTTTGGTTTAATCGTGACTGTCAATAGATATCCTGTATGTTTCTCTGGGGTCTCATCCCTGGCGATTTTCATGGCTAGAAAGTCTCAATTTTGCCAGTCTTTCACCATAACAAACTTTTGATGCATCCTGGTTTTTCTCTGCACTGCATCCATAGCTTGCATTTTTCTTGAGTGAGCAAAACAGAACAGAGTTCAATATGCAATCTGACTAGGGCACTGTGTAATTCAATCATGACATTTTCTGAATTGTGCTGAACTGACTGAGTATTATGTATCCCAATTGCTTTGTTTATTTCTGCTCCACTTTTTTAGGTTCTGAATCTATAATCATACTCTATCTCCTTCTGCACCACCATTAGCTTTTTCTAGTATGTATGTGATATTCATTTGTTCTGCCATTGTGTGATACCTTGCACTTATCTGTATTGAATTAATCTGCTGCTGATTTTCCCAAGTGCATTTGAATTGTCTAACTCCATTCTTCAACTGTTGGCTGTTCTTTTGAAAATTATATTGATCCCAGTGTAGTATTGTGTGTGAATTTGCGTTGCAGCATTTACTAAAGTTAATACATTTCATACAGAGCTCTGAATCAAGTGCTGAAGGCACGGGATACTGCAAAGGCTTTGGGCCCTGGCAATATTATTGAAGACTTGTGCTGTAGAACTTGCCGCGCCCCTAGCCAAGAGGTATCAATACAGCTACAACACTGGCATCTACCTGGCAATGTGGACAATTGCCCAAGCATGTCCTGTACACAAAAAGCAAGACAAATCTCTCCGACAAATCTCTCTCCGACACGATTTCCGAATCTCTCTTTTGCCTTGTTCACCTTCATTGCTTTCCATTTCTCTCCTGGTGTTTGACAAGGTGTTTACTAAAACCCGCTTTCACAGCCATATTTCCTTTCTCAGTGACTGTCTCTGTCTCCGACTTACCCCACATAGATTTCAACTGAAATTCCATCCCTCTTGTTTCGAACCCACCCAGGATTACAGGTATCTCCGGAACATAAAACGTTTCTCGGACTGCTGTTCCCGTCGCATTCTGAGATCCACACTCAGTGCCATGCGCCACCATATGAACACACTCGACCTCTCCCTCCAGCAGCACTACCGCACCCTTTTTCAAAGCTGCGCGTGCCCCCAGTTTCATTTTATTCTTCGTCTCATCCGACGCCTCAACAAGAAACTTTTTCTCTTTCTCTCAAGTGCTAAGGAACGCAAGCTCCAACAATTCATCGACACCAACACCCATCTAGGACCCTCCACCCCTGCCTGTCCCTCCATCCCCACCCCATCTTCCAATCTCAGCCTTGGCCGTGTATTCACTATACCCCCTGACCTTCCCCTCTCCGACGCTGAATGTTCAGTGCTCAGCAAAGGACTTAGTTTCATACCCTTACGCCCTCATCTCAATGAATTTCGGGCTCGGCACGATGCTGAACTCTTCTTCCGCCATCTTCATCTCCGTGCTCACTTCTTTGGGCAGGAGTCCTCTCCCCGTTCAACAGATCCTTTTACCCACCTCCAATATTCTCCCTCCACCTGGACCCCTCCCTCTGGATTCTTACCTTCTCTTGATATTTTCATTGAGAACTGTCGGCGTGACGTTAGTCGTCTCAATTCTCTGCTCCTCTCACCCATTCTCTCTCTGAACTTACTGCACTCCGTTCTCTCAGGTCCAACCCCAACATTATCATCAAACCCGCTGTCGAGGGTGGTGCTGTTGTTGTCTGGTGCACTGACCTCTACCTCGCGGAGGCTGAGCGTCAACTCGCAGACACTTCCTCCCACCTCTCCCTGGACCATGACCCCACCACTGAACATCAAGCCACTGTTTCCAGGATTGTCACTGACCTCATCTCCTCTGGAGATCTTCCTCCCACAGCTTCCAACCTGATAGTCGCCCAACCTCGGACGGCCCGCTTCTACCTCCTACCCAAAATCCACAAACAGAACTGTCCCGGCAGACCGATCGTGTCAGCCTGTCCCTGCCCCATGGAACTCATTTCTCGTTATCTTGACTCCCTTCTCTCTCCCCTTGTCCAGTCCCTTCCCACCTATATCCTTGATTCCTCTGACACCTTACGTCACATCAACAATTTCCAGTTCCCTGGCCGCAACCGCTTCCTCTTCACCATGGACGTCCAATCCCTCTACACCTCCATCCCCCACCAGGATGGTCTGAGGGCCCTTAGCTTCTTCCTCGAACAGAGGTCCGAACAATCCCCATCCACCACTACTCTCCTCCGTCTGGCTGAACTTGTTCTCACACTGAACAATTTCTCCTTTAACTCCTCTCACTTCCTCCAAATAAAAGGTGTGGCTATGGGTACCTGCATGGGCCCCAGCTATGCCTGTCTCTTTATGGGGTATGTGGAACATTCCTTGTTCCAGTCCTATTCCGGCCCCCTCCCACAACTTTTTCTCCGGTACATCGATGATTACTTCGGTGCTGCTTCATGCTCTCGTTGGGACCTGGAAAAATTTATTAATTTTGCTTCCAATCTCCACCCCTCCATCATTTTCACATGGTCCATCTCTGACACTTCCCTTCCCTTCCCTTCCTTGACCTCTCTGTCTCAATTTCTGGTGATAGACTGTCCACCAATATTCATTACAAGCCTACCGATTCCCACAGCTACCTCGACTACAGCTCCTCACACCCCGCTTCCTGTAAGGACTCCATCCCATTCTCTCAGTTCCTTCGCCTCCGTCGCATCTGTTTTGATGATGCTACCTTCAAAAACAGTTCCTCTGACATGTCCTCCTTCTTCCTTAACCGAGGTTTTCCACCCACGGTCGTTGACAGGGCCCTCAACCGTGTCCGGCCCATCTCCCGCGCATCCGCCCTCACGCCTTCTCCTCCCTCCCAGAAACATGATAGGGTCCCCCTTGTCCTCACTTATCACCCCATCACTTATCACCCCACCAGCCTCCGCATTCAAAGGATCATCCTCCGCCATTTCTGCCAACTCCAGCATGATGCCACCACCAAACACATCTTCCCTTCACCCCCCCGGCGACATTCCGTAGGGATCGTTCCCTCCGGGACACCCTGGTCCACTCCTCCTCCACCCCCTACTCCTCAACCCCCACCTATGGCACCTCCCCATGCCCACGCAAAAGATGCAACACCTGCCCCTTCACTTCCTCTCTCCTCACCGTCCAAGGGTCCAAACATTCCTTTCAAGTGAAGCAGCATTTCACTTGCATTTCCCCTAACTTAGTCTACTGCATTCGTTGCTCCCAATGCGGTCTCCTCTACATTGTAGAGACCAAACGTAAACTGGGCGACCGCTTTGCAGAACACCTGCGGTCTGTCCGCAAGAAAGACCCAAACCTCCCTGTCGCTTGCCATTTTAACACTCCACCCTGTTCTCTTGCCCACATGTCTGTCCTTGGCTTGCTGCATTGTTCCAGTGAAGCCCAACGCAAACTGGAGGAACAGCACCTCATCTTCCGACTAGGCACTTTACAGCCTTCCGGACTGAATATTGAATTCAACAACTTTAGATCTTGAACTCCATCCCCACCCCCTTTCTGTTTCTTCCCCCTTCCTTTTGTTTTTTCCAATAATTTATATAGATTTTTCTTTTCCCACCTATTTCCATTATTTTTAAATCTATATCTTTTATGCCTTGTTAGTCTTTCCACCCCACCCCCACTAGAGCTGTACCTTGAGTGTCCTGCCATCCATTCTTAATTAGCACATTCGTTTAGATAATATCACCACGTTCAACACCTCTTTGTTCTTTTGTCTGTGACATCTTTTGATCCTATCACTGCTTGCTTGTCCCTACAACCACACCCCCCCACCTTAAACCAGCTTATATTTCACCGCTCTCCTAATATTACTCAGTTCTGTTGAAGGGTCACGAGGACTCAAAACGTCAACTCTTCTCTGCCGATGCTGCCAGACCTGCTGAGTTTTTCCAGGTAATTCTGTTTTTGTTTAGGACAAATCTAAACTGGCCATTTACTGCCCCATCAGCCTACTCTCAATCATCAATAAAGTGATGGAAGGGGTCATCAACAGTGCTATCAAGCGGCACTTGCTTAGCAATAACCTGCTCACTGATGCTCAGTTTGGGTTCTGCCAGGATCCCTTGACTCCTGACTTCATTACAGAGCTGCATCCCAGAGGTGAGGTGAGAGTAACTGCCCTTGACATCAAGGCAGCATGTGATCGAGTATGTCATCAAGGAGCTGGTGAGAATCGGGGGGGGGGGTGGGTGGGAGGTAACCTCCCACTGGTTGAAGTCATACTTAGCACAAAAGAAGATGGTTGTGGTTGTTGGAGGTCAATAATTTCAGCTCCAGGACATCACTGCAGGAGTTCCTCAGGGTAGTGTCCTAGGCTGAACCATCTTCAGCTGCTTCATCAATGACCTTCCTTCCATCATAAGGTCAGAAGTGGGGATGTTCGCTGATGATTGCACAATGTGCAGCACCATTCATGACTCCTAGGGTACTGAAGCAGTCCACGTCTAAATGAAGAAAGGCCTGGACAATATCCAGGCTTGGGCTCACAAGTGGCAAGTAACATTCGTGCCGGACAAGTGCTGGGCATTGACCATCTCCCAACAAGAGAGAATCTAACCATTGTCCCTTGACATAAATAGCATTACCATCACTGAATCCCCACTAACAACATCCTGGGGGTTACCATTGACCAGAAACTGAACTGGAATAACCACATGAATAATGTGGCTACAAGAGCAGGTCAGAGGCTGGGAACCCTGTGGCAAGTAACTACCCCCTGACTCCCCAAAGCACGTTGACCATCTACAAGGCACAAGTCAGGAGTGTGATGGAATACTCCCCACTTGCCTGGATGAGTGCAGCCCAACAACACTGAAGAAGCTTGACACCATCCAGGACAAAGCAGCCTGCTTGCTTGGCACCCCATCCACCCTGCTGGATTGGCACTCCCTCCACCGCTGACTCACAATGGCAGCATTGTGTACCATCTACGAGATGCACTGCAAGGCTCCTTAGACAGCACTTTCCAAAACCACTACCATCTAGAAGGACAAGGGCAGCAGACAGATGGAAACATCACCTGGAATTTACCCTGCAAGCCTCTCACCATCCTGTGTCATCGTTCCCTCACGGCTGCTGGGTCAAAATCCTGGAATTCCCTCCCTTGCAGCACTGTACACGTAACTACACCCCATGGACTGCAGCGGTACAAGGAGGCAGCTCAGCACCGCCTTCTAAAGGGTAATTAAGGATGGGCAGTAACTGCTGACCTAGCTAGTGACTCCCACATCCCACAAATGAATTTTTAAAAAAAGTTTGGAGTTATAATGCAAATAAAAACCATGCAGTACCTAGCTTTTTTTGTTTTACCATTTTACATAGAAGTAAAGCAGGTTAGGATCTGTCTGGACCACCATATCAGTGTTGTAATTGCATACCACTTCTCTCTGCAGTTATTTAACAAAAGCATCTCTACAGGAAATCTTAAGTACATATTGTTTAAATCTAAATATTTGTGCTTGGTAATCATTCATTAAATGAACCAGGTGAAGCATTCACTGTAGATGACATTTCATTGCTACTGCATTTTTGTTTGAACATAAATTCTAAATTACAAGAAGTTAAGGCTATATATTTTAAACAATCTGAAAAACATTTTTTTGTTTCCAATGAGGAGTTTGTAACTAACCTGTTTATACTCTGTCTTTGACACAACTTCAGTGTGAAAGTTTCAGAATGTAATGCCTTTGGAATTACAATTTGATGTGCATGTATACATTAACAGCAGAGGGAAAAGCTATCATACAATACCAAAAAAGTGTGTGAAATCTCCCTAACAGAATTGTCCCTATTTTCATAATATAATAACAATAGTTCTTTCGGAACTGTGTCTTTTGAATGTATGACTTGCTTCATTACGGACTGTTAATACTATTTTAAAATGTTACGTAAATTCAGTATTTAGCTACATGAAACTTTTGCATAAAACTAATATCTATACTATGATCACATTATTTTCATGAAGTATTTGAGCTCCTTTTTGTTTTCAATAGATTGCAGGAAGAGAACAAGGGAAGTGAAATTATTGGGGAAGATTGTGAGGTGATAGTGAAAAAGAGGAAGAAAGATCACTTCAATAACAACACAAAGACCCAATGTAAGGTTTTTAATATTCACTTCTTTTAAGGTGAACACCAAACACTTGTAGGCTAAATTATTTGACTCCTTCAGTTATGAAAAAGCATGTAAATGATTATGTATGTGTTGATTTAGGTACAGCAATCAAATTACTCTTCACAAACAGCTATTGTACAATTGATTTCTGAACTACTTGGTTTAATGCCAGGTACAGGGATATTTTTCAGTGCCAAACTGTGCATTTTTCCAGGTGCGTGTACGTCCATTTTTGCCTTAAGAAAATAGAATATCTTTCATCACTGCAGGATCTCATTTTCTCTTTTTAATTCCCTAAATTCCTGTTTGAATTATGAATATGGCAAAGGACAGCATTTAGTTAATTTATAGAAACTGAGATTCTCTGGAACATTTTCTCTGGATATAACACAGTATAAGAGGAGACCCTCAAATGTAATTGTTAGAATGCTTGTACCTATTAAATGACCCTCAAGTTCAATTTACAATATACAAGTACAATACTTATAACTTTCTGCCCTCTGGATGCTGTGGTGATAGCTAACAACTTCAAGAATGAGCCTGATTAGCAGCAACTTTGTCAGAAAGTGTGCTTGCTTTTTTTTTTAAAGCATAACTCCTGCTAATAAGCAGGAAATATGGGCTGTGTCAATACCAGAACCTTAATGGAAACTGCTATGCTCATAATTATCAACAACCCAAACAATTTTTGTTGTTCCTTTTTGATCTTTGAGGAAGTGTTTGAGTAATTTTGACAAGGGACAAGCTCAAACTAATAACAGGAGCAGTAGAATGGTGGAGGGGATGGTTAGATAATCCCCAAAAATGGATATTGGGATCACAATGCACAGTTAGCTGGCGCCCATTCATTGCAATACTGGCATCATGATAAATTCATGCTGTCTTTTGTTTTAAATGATTGTAGAATGCAGCAAGTACTCCTTGTTCTGTTCATTGACTGCACTTATCAGCAGGGGTCTGGTATTAAGAGTGCAAAGTGTTACATAAAGGTATAAAAACAAAATACCCAGGCAGTATCTCTATCAAGAGAGCAAGTTAGCTTTTCAGGTTAATCATCTTTTGTCAGAACTGGAAAAAGCTAGAGATGTAACAAGTAAACTTCACAGAGGTGAGGGGAAGAACAAAAAGTAAGATCTGTGATAGGGTAGAGGGCAGGAGAGATTAAATAACAAAAGGGATTTTGGTGCAAGGCAAAAGGAGAAGGTAATGAGACAAGAAACATGAAGGAGATGTAAGGGCAATAGTAGAAGCATTATCTACAGTTGCCTTTTTATGAAACATGTGGAACATTCTTTGTTCCAGTCCTACTCTGATTCTTACCCACCTTTTCTTTTTTCCAGTACCTTGATTTTTTTTCATACTGTTTTCTGCTCTTCCCCAAACTAGGAAATTAATCGACTTTGCTTCCAATTTCCACCTGCCTTCACGTGGTCCATCTCTTGACACTTTTTCCTTCCTCAACTTTTCTTCTCTTCCTCGAATTTTCTATCTCCCTTTCTGGGGATAGGATATGGACCAATATCAATTGTAAGTCCATTGATTCCTATAGCTATTCTGACTGCACTTTCTCTCATTCCACTTTCTGTAAGGAGACACGATTCCGTTTGTGTTCCCACTCATTCCACTCTGCCAGTGGCCTTGCTGTTGCATGCCTGCCAGCTCAGACTGCTGCAGTGCAGGCCAAGATGGTGCAGCCTAAAGCAAGCCCTACTAGGCTTTCAGTTCAAGGTCAGTGTCCGAGGCCTTCTAGAGGCACAAAAAAAAGATGTGTGTGGTCAGATGTCATGGTCAGTTAGAGAGAGAAGGTAAAGAGTATGGGACTGTTGTGAACAGTCAGAAGGTTTACCAGACTAATACCTGGAATGGGTGGAATGTCTTATGAGGAAAGGTTGGACAGACTAGGCTTATATCTGCTGGAATATAGAAGAGTAAGAGGCAACTTGATTGAAACATGTAAGGTCCTGAGGGTGGATGTGGAGAGGAGGTTTCCTCTTGTGGGAGAATCTAGAACTACAGTTCACTGTTTAAAAATAAGGAGTTGCCCATTTAAGACAAAGATGAGAATTTTTTCTCTCTAAGGTCGTGAGTCTTTGGAACTCTCTTTCTGAAAAGGCGGTGGAAGCAGAATCTTTGAATATTTTTAAGGTAGAGGTGGATAGATTCTTGGTACTCAAGGGGTGATAGGTTCTCGGCAGTAGGTAGGATGCAGATTTCAGGTTACTATCAGATCAGCTATGATCTTATTAAATGGCAGAGTAGCCTTGAGGGGCTGAATGGCCTACTCCTGCTCCTTGTTCGTAACGGGGAGTTGCGGTTGGGGTTACCGATAACACTTATGAATTATTTGATCTTGGAACCCAGGCAGAAAGAGACTATACATTGTATCCTCTCTTCTTGTTCCTCCACCTAATATTGCACATCCTCTGCCTCTTCTGCTTGTTCTTCTTGCCTGACAGGTGGCAACAAGGGCTGTCACTCATTTGGCCAGGCTGTGTACAACAAATCTCTCTATACTTGCTCAGCTGAGTACTACAGGACCCCTTAAGTTGTCCACGCAGCAGAGTGTTGCTTGAGAGCACCAAAGGTGTGCTGTAATGTTTCTTGTGGCAGCATTGTTCTCATTATAGGCCTGCTGTATGCATTTGTGTGGATTCTGGACCAGAGTCAGGAGCCATGTCCTGAGTGGGTAACCCTCCCCACACAGTAGCCATCCTTTGACTTGCCGTGGTGCATAAAATACAGCTGGCACAGAGGACTTCCACAGAAATGAAGGAATCATGACTACTGTGAGGATAATGGTCATTCACCTGTATGATGCGCTGTGCCTGGTTGTATACCAGCTGCACATTTGGGCACTGGAGTTCCTTTCCATTCAGATGTTACGATCCCTGCTGAAGTTACCCCCAGACAAGCCTGATCCCTAAGTGGAGCCCAGCTGATAGATCCTAACTTTTATTCGTTTGTTCAGATACGTGGAGAGTAGCTACTGAACAGAGTCACAGGAGTCAGCTGATGAACTTTTAATAAAAGAAAACATTTATTCAACAAGAAAAGATGAACTATATTACAATAGTCCTTCACCCACAACTATACCTTTACAGATTTGTAAGGGTAATACCAGATCCAAAAGCTATCTTATACTCTAATGTCCACAATAGGTACCCTGTGTTCAGATACACCACATTCTGAACCAAATGACAGATGCCACCTCAAGCAGATGCTATGGATCTCTTCTCAACACGCCCCCCCAACTAAAAAAGACGCTCGTCACACTGTGGGTCAACCAGTCTCACCGAACTCCATCTTTCTCACGAGGGTTTCCAATCTCCATTCCAAGAGCTCACTTTGGAATCTTCTCCCAAACCAACGCTTTCTCTCAGATGCCTTCCACAGGGTTCACCTCCAGGGTTTCGAATGCTTCTTCCGATGTTCCTATTTCCTAGGTCACCACATGCATTCAAACTGTCTTCCACGCACTCTCTCACTGACTCAGCCGTCAACAGTACACACTGCTTCACGTGCCTATAGCAAAGAGTCTTTGGACCTTCTTGCCTCTTGCAAGCTGGTCTCACTTTAAATCTGCTTTCTGCAGCTTGAAGCTTTAAACGTGGAGCCTTTCTCTGCCCCTCACTCTTAACTTCACTTAACAGGATCTTTTCCAGGTTCCTGTCCTTCCTTTGACGAGAGGGATTTCTTTGGACTTTTGCCTCTTCCATGCCCCTGGATTTTGGGGTTTTCCTTAGCTTGGGACTGGCTATTTGTCCTTTCTAGGCTCCAGTCTCTCTCTCTCAAGCTACTTTCAACCAATTTTAGCTTGGAGCAGGCTATCTGCCCCTTCTAGGTTGCTTCTGTTTCACAGCTTTCTTCAAACCATCTGAACTCAAACAGCTGTTTCTCCTCTTTGTGTGTCTGTGGGAGGGACCTGCCTCTCTGGACCCCTGTTGCTAGGCAACAGCCCAATTCTTCCTCCCTTGATTACCTCAGCTTACAGTCATAAAAAAAATTTCTATTAGAAATGCAAGCACCTTTTTGAAAGTAAAATAAAACTCAATTGGAACTTCCATAACACACAGACACAGAAATACAAATTAAATTTAAACTTTAAAGCTAAAACTCATTCCTAACACACTCAAATACAAATATAACTTACTTAAACTGTCTCCATTTCCTAACACACAAAAATAGCAGAAGTTATGAGAGTCACACACAAGCGATGTGCATGCACTCAACACCCTACACTGGTGAGGAAGCCTATAATCCATGAAAACCTTGAGGGATGAGGCTGAAGCTGTTTCTTTATGCTAACAGCCTCCTATGCCCTCCCTTATGCAGCTATGAACTGCAAACTACAGTGCACAGCAGCAGCCTGGAAGCAGTCAGACAAATAATTGAAGACTTTGACAGCCCCAGGGAATGCAGTCCTTGCCCCTGCTGAGAATGCAGCTGTGACTACAGCAGTCAAAGATTTCAGTCACTATCTCTTTCTTGAAGCACAGATGTCTCGAGCATTGGTCATTGCTGAAGTTCAGGTAAGAGAATTGCTCCCTAAAGACCCTTGATGGATGTGATTTCTTGCTGAGATCCCTTCTTGCCTCTCGCACCTCTCTTTGTGCTGCCTGTGGCCTCTTGTCATTCTCCCAGTCATGCTCATTTCCAAACGGCCCAAGCTGCCCATGACTGGAAACCACTTATTTCAGCACAAGCCATCAAAGTACCTTACCAATTAAACCTCTCCCTGTAGACTATTGAAATTTTAGACAAATATAGGAAAGTTTCAGAACACAGAATTGTACCTACAGCTGAGAAATAATCCAGCAACTAAGCTGTAAATTCATGATCCTTTTTAAAATAGCACTGGTTGGAAGAATCCTTCATGCTCCTTAACCTATTCAACTGCGAGCTTAAGCCAGCGTATTCTGACTGTTGGAAGAGGTCGTTAATTGCAGTGCTAGCCAGCAAAATGGTGGTGTGCAGCTTCTTCAAAGTGGCTGCTTGGAGTCATTAATTTTCAATCTGTGCCTTAACTATCCTTGGGGCGATTGTTCCCAGTAGGCATTTCAAATCTCTTTACCAAGATACCATTTTGCATGGAAGGTGGGCTAATCTAGGGTTGCAGCTAAGGATCTCAGCTTGGCCACCTCTGAGGCTCTTTAACTGCCTAAAGTATCCAGGGAAAATAGCTGCCCATCCCGATGTGTTTACTTGCTGCAAGGGAGATAAATGTGCTTAAAGCTGCTGATAATTTTGGTGGTTCATCTTGCTTCAGAATCCAGTGGAAGTCTTGGATCAGGCTACATGCTTCACTAGCTGTAATTAATGCAAGAAAACTGTTAAATGGCTGTGGAAAAATATAATTTCCTTTATTTTTGAGAGTCTCAGCCTTGACATTTGTACGGGAAAACTATTCTGAGCATTAGGTAATCTGTTCAGTAGATAGGTGGTGTAATTATAGTTTTGATTAATGTAGGGCTGTAGCAAGAAATGCCCTCTCTGAAGAAGTATTGTTCTGTTCTCCGACAGGATTTCCGCCTGTCTCTTCTGCCCTGCTCACCTTCATTGCTTTCCATTTCTCTCCTGGTGTTTGACAAGGTGTTTACTAAAACCCGTTTTCACAGCCATATCTCCTTTCTCAGTGACTGTCTCCGTCTCCGACTCACCCCACGTGGATTTCAACTGAAATTCCATCCCTCTTGTTTCGAACCCACCCAGGATTACAGGTATCTCCGGGACATAAAACGTTTCTCGGACTGCTGTTCCGGTCGCGTTCTGAGATCCACACTCAGTGCCATGCGCCGCCATATGAACACACTCGACCTCTCCCTCCAGCAGCACCGCCGCACCCTTTTTCAAAGCTGCGCATGCCCCCAGTTTCATTTTATTCTTCGCCTCATCCGTCGCCTCAACAAGAAACTTTTTCTCTTTCTCTCAAGTGCTAAGGAACGCAAGCTCCAACAACTCATCGACACCAACACCCATCTGGGACCCTCCACCCCTGCTTGTCCCTCCGTCCCCACCCCATCTTCCAATCCCAGCCCCAGCCGCGTATTCACTATACCCTCTGACCTTCCCCTCTCCGATGCTGAACGTTCAGTGCTCAGCAAAGTACTTAACTTCATACGCTTACGCCCTCATCTCAATGAATTTCGGGCTCGGCATTCTTCTTCTTCCGCCGTCTTCGTCTCCGTGCTCACTTCTTTGGGCAGGAGTCCTCTCCCCGTTCAACGGATCCTTTTACCCACCTCCAATATTCTCCCTCCACCTGGACCCCTCCCTCTGGATTCTTACCTTCTCTTGATCTTTTCATTGAGAACTGTCGGCGTGACATTAGCCATCTCAGTTTCTCTGCTCCTCTCACCCATTCTAATCTGTCTCTCTCTGAACTTACTGCACTCCGTTCTCTCAGGTCCAACCCCAACATTGTCATCAAACCCGCTGACAAGGGTGGTACTGTTGTTGTCTGGCGCATTGACCTCTACCTCGCGGAGGCTGAGCGTCAACTCGCAGACACTTCCTCCTACCTCTCCCTGGACCATGACCCCACCACAGAACATCAAGCCATTGTTTCCAGGACTGTAACTGACCTCATCTCCTCTGGAGATCTTCCTCCCACAGCTTCCAACTTGATAGTCGCCCAACCTCGGACGGCCCGCTTCTACCTCCTACCCAAAATCCACAAACAGAACTGTCCTGGCAGACCGATCGTGTCAGCCTGTTCCTGCCCCACGGAACTCATTTCTCGTTATCTTGACTCCCTTCTCTCTCCCCTTGTCCAGTCCCTTCCCACCTACATCCGTGATTCCTCTGACACCTTACGTCACATCAACAATTTCCAGTTCCCTGGCCCCAACCGCTTCCTCTTCACCATGGATGTCCAATCCCTCTACACCTCCATCCCCCACCAGGATGGTCTGAGGGCCCTTAGCTTCTTCCTTGAACAGAGGCCCGAACAATCCCCATCCACCACTACTCTCCTCCGTCTGGCTGAACTTGTTCTCACACTGAACAATTTCTCCTTTAACTCCTCTCACTTCCTCCAAATAAAAGGTGTGGCTGTGGGTACCCGCATGGGCCCCAGCTATGCCTGTCTCTTTATGGGGTATGTGGAACATTCCTTGTTCCAGTCCTACTCCGGCCCCCTCCCACAACTCTTTCTCCGGTACATCAATGATTACTTCGGTGCTGCTTCATGCTCTGGTCGGGACCTGGAAAAATTTATTAATTTTGCTTCCAATCTCCACCCCTCCATCATTTTCACATGGTCCATCTCTGACACTTCTCTTCCCTTCCTTGTCCTCTCTGTCTCAATTCCTGATGATAGACTGTCCACCAATATCCATTACAAGCCTACCGACTCCTACAGCTACCTCGACTACAGCTCCTCACACCCCGCTTCCTGTAAGGACTCCATCCCATTCTCTCAGTTCCTTCGCCTCCGTCGCATCTGTTCTGATGACGCTACCTTCAAAAACAGCTCCTCTGACATGTCCTCCTTCTTCCTTAACCGAGGTTTTCCACCCACGGTCGTTGACAGGGCCCTCAACCGTGTCCGGCCCATATCCCGTGCATCCGCCCTCACGCCTTCTCCTCCTTCCCAGAAACATGATAGAGTTCCCCTTGTCATCACTTATCACCCCACCAGCATCCGAATTCAAAGGATCATCCTCCGCCATTTCCGCCAACTCCAGCATGATGCCACCACCAAACACATCTTCCCTTCACCTCCCCTGGCGGCATTCCGTAGGGATCGTTCCCTCCGGGACACCCTGGTCCACTCCTCCATCACCCCCTACTCCTCAACCCCCACCTATGGCACCTCCCCATCCCCACGCAAAAGATGCAACACCTGCCCCTTCACTTCCTCTCTCCTCACCGTCCAAGGGTCCAAACACTCCTTTCAAGTGAAGCAGCATTTCACTTGCATTTCCCCTAACTTAGTCTACTGCATTCGTTGCTCCCAATGCGGTCTCCTCTACATTGGAGAGACCAAACGTAAACTGGGCGACCGCTTTGCAGAACACCTGCGGTCTGTCTGCAAGAAAGACCCAAACATCCCTGTCGCTTGCCATTTTAACACTCCACCCTGTTCTCTTGCCCACATGTCTGTCCTTGGCTTGCTGCATTGTTCCAGTGAAGCCCAACGCAAACTGGAGGAACAGCACCTCATCTTCCGACTAGGCACTTTACAGCCTTCCGGGCTGAATATTGAATTCAACAACTTTAGATCTTAAACTCCCCCTCCCCCCATCCGCACCCCGTTTCTCCCCCCTCCCTTGTTTTTCAATAATTTATATAGATTCTTCTTTTCCCACCTATTTCCATTATTTTTAAATCTAAAACTAAAACTTTGTTAGTCTTTCCACCCCACCCCCACTAGAGCTGTACCTTGAGTATCCTGCCTTCCATTCTTAATTAGCACTTTTCTTAGATAATATCACCACCTTCAACACCTCTTTGATCCTTTTGTCTGTGACATCTTTTGATTATCTGCTCCTATCACGGCTTGCTTATCTCCACAATCATTCCACCCTCAACTTCTCTCTCCCCCCCGCCCCCCCACCTTAGACCAGCTTATATTTCACCTTTCTCCTAACTATACTCAGTTCTGCCGAAGGGTCATGAAGACTCGAAACGTTAACTGATTTCTTCTCCACCGATGCTGCCAGACCTGCTGAGTTTTTCCAGGTAATTCTGTTTTTGCTTTAAGAATAATCTTGTGTTGTAAGATCACATGATCTATGTAAACCAGTGAGATAGCACGAGGACCCTCGGGAGTTTTTCTTTAGTTATAGAGTTAGATGCACGTATGTTTCTGCTGCTGCTGTCGTGTAAATAAAGTTCAATGTTTCAACAAAGAAAAGTTGCCTGGAAAATCAACTCTAACAATAGGAAAGACGGAGTCAAAAATGAAAATATGAGAATGGGGAAATTAGATTGAGATTTGAAAATGAGCTCCAACCCATGATGGAATATATGCATTCTTGTACCAGGCCTAAATACATGAGATTCTATAATTAGATTTAACCTGTAAAATATTCATACAAAGAGCAATGATGTTATGAAAATGGAGTTAGAATCACCAATCTTGTGTGATCTACATACATCCAATAGAAGTTAATGCAAGTGTCAGCCATTGTATCAGTTTGTATTCATGTCACTCATCCAATAATGAACTGTAGAATACTTTGAAAAATGTATTTATGTTTCATGTTTTTCAGACTTCTATCAGGAAAAGTGGATCTATGTTCATAAAGGAAGCACCAAAGAAGTAGGTTAAAGTGCTGTATAATCTTCATTGTCACTTTAATTTTTATCCCTGTTTTTAAATGTTGTAACTTCATTTTATTTGTAGAGACATGGTTATTGCACGTTGGGAGAAGCTTTTAACCGCTTGGATTTTTCAAGTGCAATTCAAGACATGAGAAGATTTAACTATGTTGTTAAAGTAAGTTGTTTTCTTTGAACTTGTCCTTGTAAAGAACATATTTGTATTTGGGATCAAGAAAAGCACCAAGTGATGTTGAAATTCCATTTTTTTTTCAGATTTTTTATCTTGTCTTTAGAAATGCAGTAACCATAAAATATTGATTTACATTTATTCACACCTAGGACATATCAAATTTTGCAACCCAAGTTATATAAATTGGGTTGTTATCAAAATGCTTGCATTGCTATGGCTAATTTTTACAATAAAAATTATAACTGCATGAACATATTTTAACTTGCCTAAAAAGAAATGAACCAAAGTTATCTTTCCCTGGTCAAAAATTAAATTTTTATTTTCAATTATCTAATTTAATTGCAGATTTTGGATAATTGTCATACTTTTTAAATAAGAAACCACAGGAGATAAGTGGGCTTTAATTTTATAGATGGTCACTAACTGGGTAAAGTCATGCTTCCCTGAGACATTTGGCTTCACAATTAATACTGTTTAAAATAATTTTTGAATTCTAGGACAAAGATATTCCAATGTAATTTGTGATATAGTTAGTGCTATATGAGCTCACAGGAGTCTGTTTTTGATTTAAGAAATTGAATAATAATTCTATTTGTAGAATGTGGTACTTGGCATGGAATATTATTCTTCAGTTGCATTAAGAACCGTTTATTACCAGTGTTATAAACTGGTGTTATGAGAAGATTTATAGCTTATATATCCTATGGGTCCATTCTTTCTCTTACCCTAGCTATTCTCCTGGTACAGCCTTTATCTCCATTCTCTTAAGTCCAAGGGACGCAGTCTTGAACAGATATGGCGACTGGTTTAGTCAGACATTGCCAGATCTGGCTGGACCGCATAAAGCACTATTGGGCCCTGCTGTCATCTGCAAAAGCTTTACTATTTCAGAATCATCCTGGAATGCAAAAGTAACCCTTTGCTTCTTTTCTCAGCTGCAAGCCATCTTCATAAAGCCCTCTCATCTGTCTCCTCCACCCTTATCTCCAGTGACAGGTGTGAGGAGCTCATGGACATCTTTATCACCAACATTGAGATCATTTGATCATCTGCATTTGTTACTTCCTTCCATTTCCCTGGTCCACCTGGCCAAACTTCCTCTAAGGCACCCTGCCACCCCTACCCCTTGCCCTGATTTGTTTCCTCCTCCAAGTTTCTCCTATCTTTGCAATCTCTTTGAGCACATCTTGTCCATGAGACAAACTACCTGCTCCTAACCCTACTGACTACTGACCACCCAACTTCCCTTGCTGACTTTCACATTGGTTGATACTATTAATAGTCCACTCTCCTCGGGTTCTATCCCCCCTCCCCTCCTTCAAATCTGCAGTCGGCATTCCTCTCCTCAAAAGAAAATGCTTGACCACTCTGTCCCAGCAAACTACTGCTTCATTTCTAACCTCCCTTTCCTCTTAAGTCATAGAGGTCTACAGCAGAGAAAAAGACCCTCCGACCCATCGAGTCTGCGCCAGCCAAACAAGTACCTAACTATTCTAATCCCATTTTCCAGCACTAGGCCCATAGCCTTGTATGCCACGGCATCGCAAGTGCACATCCAAATACTTCTTAAATGTTATGAGGGTTTCTGCCTCACCACCCTTTCAGGCAGTGAGTTCCAAATTCCCACCACCCTCTGGGTGAAAAAATTCTTCCTCACATCCCCCTTAAACCTCCTGCCCCTTACCTTAAATCTATGCCCCCTGGTTATTGATCCCTCCAAGGGGAAAAGTTCCTTCCCGTCTACCCTATCTGTGCCCCTCATAATTTTATACACCTCAATCACGTCCCCCCTCAATCTCCTCTGCTCCAGGGAAAATAACCCCAGTCTATCCAATCTCTCCTCACAACTAAAACTCTCCAGCCCAGGCAACATCCTGGTAAATCTCATCTGCACTCTCTCTAGTGCAATCACATCCTTCCTATAATGCAGATTCCAGAACTGCATGCAATACTCTAGCTGTGGCCCGACCAGCATTTTATACAGTTCCAGCATAACCTCCCTGCTCTTATATTCTATGCCTCGGCTAATAAAGGCAAATATCCCATATACCTTCTTAACCACCTTATCTACCTGTCCCGCTATCTTAAGGGACTGGTGGACATGCATACCAAGGTCCCTCTGATCCTCGGTACTTCCCAGGGTCCTACCATTCATCGTGTATTTCCATGCCTTGTTTGTCCTGCCCCAGTGCATCACCTCTCACTTATCCGGATTAAATTCTATTTGCCACTGATCAGCCTATCTGACCGTCCTTGGAACATGTTAGTCTTCTCCCAAATTGAGCTGAGCCTAGAGATTCCTTTGACTTTCCATATGCATTTTTTTTACTAATTTGCATACTGAAGGATTGGTCCTCAGTACTTGGGTAAATAGGGCTTATTAGAGAACACTTAATGCCACAAGGAAATTGTTTGTTTTTTAGGCCTCTGCTGGTCCCATCTCCTCTTCCCACTAAGTTGACAGGAAAGCTACAAGACCTTACCCTTCAGTCCATGCTTAAATTCGCAGTCGAGTCCAAAAGGCTTCATTGGAGCCTGATTTGCATACTTAATAATGGATCGTGCCAATTTTAGAAGAGCAGGTTAACATCGAAACCTGTGGAATGTCAGCAGTTGAGTCTCCAAAGCCATTTTAATTGCCCATTTGCCTGGTCTCTACCAGGCAAGCAGGGTTAAGAATCATTCCATCTGTTTCTTATCTGGTAACAAATTTTCTATCCATGTGACAAGCCTCTTAAGAGCCACCTTTATTGAACACCTTCTGAAAAGTCATGTACTACATTCTCTTTATCCACTTGGTTACCTCTTTTTTTAAAAAAAACTGAAATATGACTTTAATGAATTTGTGCTGGCAGACATGATTGATCCATTTCTGGATGCTCACCAATTTTGTGTTGAATTATGGATTTTAGAGTCCACAACTGATGTACAGATATATTATGTTTTCTGATAAATTGCAGGAGCCATGGCATTTCCAGTTGGTGTGGTGCTCCAAACTTTGCTACATAGTGGGCAGATGCTTAAATGAATAATTTTTCAGGCTTTAGAATCATAGAATAATACAGCAGAGAAGGAGGCCATTTGGCCCATCATGCCTGTGCCAGCCTTTTGAAAGAGTCAGTTAGCACTATCTATGGTCAACTGCCACAAGACAGAATAGATTAGATGCATCAATAGAGGAGATCTTTCTCTTAGTCTAATCTCGCTGCCGTTTAGTATATGTGCCACTTGGCATCCCAATGATTGTGATCAAAATAAATTGGCCCAGATTTGATACTTGTTGTGTTGGTGTTTACTGATGCTAATAATATTGTAACAGTCTCTGTAGAGACCAACAACTTTTAGAAAAAAAGCTGAACTTCCAGTGACAGAACGCACAATTTCATGTTGAGAGACTTTTACTGTAAACAGGCAGACTAAATTAATATAGTGTCGTATCCCCAGCTGAGATTACCCCTGGAAAAGCCTGATCCCAGGGTGGAACCCAGCTTGATAGATCCCAACGTTTATTTGTTTGTTTAAATACATGGAGAGTAGCTACCAAACAGAGTCATAGGAGTCAGCTGATGAATTTTTAACAAAAGAATAAAACATTTATTAAACAAGAAAAGATGAACTAAATTACAATACTCCTTCACCCACAACTATACCTTTACAGAAATATACGGATTTGTAACGATAACACAAGTTACAAAAGCTATATTATACTCTTGATACATGAACTGTGTACATTATAGGCGCCCTGTGGCCAGACACACCACGTTCTGAAACCAAGTGACAGATGCCACCTCAACCAGATGCTATGGATTTCTCCTCAACTCCCCCCTCAGAAGCTTGTCACACCATGAACCAACCGGTCTCACTGCACTCTGTCTTTCACTTGAGGGTTTCTAATCTCCAAGACCTCACCTTGGAATCTTCTCTCAAACCAACACTTTCTCTCAAACCCCTTCCACAAGGGCCACCCCCATGGTTTCAAACTCTCCTTCCGATGTTCCTTTTCCCTGGGTTACCACATGCATTCAAGCTGTTTTCCACACACACTCTCTCCCTCTCAGCTGTCAACAGTACACCACTTTCACATGCTCATAGCAGAGAGTTACAGACCTTCAGTTGTCTCTTTGGACCTTCTTGCTTCTTGCAAGCTGTTCTTGCCTTGAATCTGCTTTCTGCAGCTTTTGTCTCTTTAAATCTGAAGCCTGGAGCCTTTCTCTCTGCCTCTCACTCTTTTCTTAACTTCACTTAACAGGTCTTTTTCCAGATCCCTGTCCTTCCTTTGACTAGAAGGTCTGCTTTGGACTTTCCCCTCTTCTACTCTCCTGGATTTTGGGGTTTTCCTTAGCTTGGGACTGGCTAACCCTTCTAGGTTGCCTTTGCTTCACAGCTGTCTTCAAACCAACTGAACTCCAACAGCTTCCAAAACAAAACTGCTGTTGCTGTTTTTTGACGTGTGTGTCGTGTAAGAATGGGAGGGACCAGCCTCTCTGGCCATCTCTTTAGGAGTCGTGAAACTAAAACTCAGTTTAACGTTTCTTAGCACAGATACAGAAATACAAACCAAACTTAAACTCTAAAGCTAAAACTCATTACTAACACCCACAAATACCAATATAACTTTAACTATCTCTATTTCCTAACAATAGGCTAAATATTTCTTGTAATTTAGTATAATAGTTGCCTATTAAGTAAAGGTACTTCCCCAATAACTAAAGTACTTTACTGCCCGTTTTCTACATTTTGCCATGCTCTCAGCACTTATGTGGCCTTGCCGTTAAGTCCTGCACTCCTCCTGGCTTTTCAGCGGGCCCCCTTCTTCCTGCCACGCCAAGATGAGCCTTCTAGTCTTCCTGTGTTCTTTGAAAGTCCGTTCACTCAGTCTTCTGAATATCCTTGAACTGGCTTCCATCTGCAAGGCCTAGTCTGGCAACTCCTGGTCCTTTTAAATCTTCAAGTGCCCTGTCTGTGTTCAAACAGTATCGGTATCCTACTCGGCTAATGCAAAACAGTTTTATTTTATTCATTCATGGGATGTGGGCGTCACTGGCTAGGCCAGCATTTATTGCCCATCCTAATTGCCCTTCAGAAGGTGACGGTGAGCTGCCTTCTTGAACTGCTGCAGTCCATGTGGTGTAGGTACATAACAGTGCTGTTAGGGAGGGAATTCCAGGATTTTGACCCAGCGACAGTGAAGGAATGGTGATATACTTCCAAGTCAGGCTGGTGAATGGTTTGGAGGGGAACTTCCAGGTGGTGGTGTTACCATGTGTCTGCTGTCCTTGTCATTCTAGATGGGTTTGGAAGGTATTGTCTAAGGAGCGTTGGTGAGTTCTTGCAATGCATCTTGTAGATGGTGCACACTGCTGCCGTTGTGTCAGTGGTAGAGGGAGCGAATGTTTATAGGTGGAGTGCCAAACAAGCGGGCTGCTTTGTCCTGGATGGCCTTCAAGTTTCTTGAGTGTTGCTGGAGCTGCATTCATCCAGGCAAATGGAAAGTATTCCATCACACTCCTGATTTGTGCCTTGCCTTCATTTATCTTCTAGACTCCCTGGATATCAGAAAATATGGATCCATCTTGGGTCTTAGAACACTGATCATGAATAGCTTGCTACATCATTGAAGAGTTCCAACAACAGTAAAGTCAAATTTTGACCTTGAGGCTTTGAAACCCTGTCTGAGTCTTTATATAATCAGGTTATGAACTTTAATATTGAAATTGAAGAGTTCTTGGATAACCATAACAATATCACATAATTCAAACTGCAGTACTGCAGATGATGCATGCTGCAGTTGTATGGTTTATTTGAAAACAGACTGCTACTGGAAAACAATTTGCCTCCAGTAAAATGCATCTACTAGTGATATTATAAGCAAGTGCATAAGCATTTGTCCTTCAAGCTAATAACTACTTTATTCCTCCTATCCTTGCCTTTCTGTATATCAATGCTTAAACACTATCATTAGTCACTTCTTGAACTGCTGCTGCAATATGCATTCTATAATTCTTGTTGGGACATATACTCAATTCTTTGTACCAGTAATTTTAATGTGCTAAGAACTGAACCTTGAGGAGGAAGGAAGCTTTGTATTTGAATTCTATATCTTAATTTTATTACAACTCCTACTTTAATTATGTACTTACAATACAAGTGTACATTTGTGATGAAATGCTTGCTTGAAGATCTGTAGTAAAGAAAACAAAATTTTACTGTAGTAAAGATTCATGATTGATTAAAACTTTTTAACTCAACAGCTTTTGCAGCTTATAGCAAATTCACAGCTGACCTCTTTAAGTGGAGCTGCACAGAAGAACTACTTCAATATTCTGGAAAAGATTGTTCGGAAAGGTAAACTTAACTCTTTAAATGTGCAAATGTGTAAAACCTATTTCTCAGACTAGAAATGCAGAGAGATCAATATGAAGTTCCTTCTTCAAAGACATTTAAAGAATTAGTTGTTTTATCTTTATATTCAGAAGTCTTAAACCTAGTTACATACTAGACAGGATTTAGGTCCACTTATTTATCATAGAGTCTGTGTAGAATTTTCAAGTAAACTAGTATTGCAGCATGCTGAATGTTTGAAGAGGATAATTTGCACTTATAGCACCTTCATGACCTCTGGATGTCCCAAGGTGCATTACTGCCAGTGAATTACTTTTGAAGCGTAGTCACTGTTGTAATGTAGGAAACACAGTAGCCAATTTGTGAAATTCACTGTGAACTCCCAGGTTGAAATGCAAAAATTGGCTTGCAAAGCTAATTGGTGATAATGGTGTCCTCACAATGGTTGAAACTGATAATCTTCTTGTTTCACGGTGTATATTTATCTTATTCAATTTATGAAAAGTATGCTAGATAATTCTCTAAAATATTAGTAGATCCAGACATTGCTTTTTGTAAAAGGAATGGCATCTCCAAATTGGCCTACGCTGACTTTACTCCAATCTCAAACTGGTAATTAATGTAGAGTCTCGAAGTGAAATGGGCATATCAGCTGAACACTCATGTTCCATACTCATTTCTTTTAAAGATCCTGGTTCCATCCCTTGAGCTGTTTTTCTTTAAGTTATTTCATAATGAATAGCAGAAGAAATTGCAGCCTTAAAGTATAAAAGTGCAGAGGCTGAAGAGTGGAAGAAAGGGAAATCCACTTGAGTATTGCTGAAAAAAGACATTTTTTTCGAAACTTTTCATCTTGCGCTCATCAGGACAATCGCAAGAATACCAGTGTCAGGGGAAGCAACAACTTTATACTGTATGAGAAGAGAATTCTGACTGGTTGGCAAGTGGACTCTGGTATAGGCATTGCCATCGAGAATGCACCAGTTAATTGTGACTGACAATTAACTGCCAAGCATTGTTTGAAATTTAAACCACTTATGTTAGCTAAGTTGCTAACTCTGGGTGTTTTGTGCAGATTTGACCTTGTTGCAATAAATCGTGACACTTGGTCATCCGATATTTAAACCACCCACAGGCATCACTAAATTTCCAAATGTGTTCACTTTATCTAACAAGAAATTCTCAGAGTAGAATATGGTTTCCACCACATACCAGATTGGTTAGACAGGAGATGTGGATAGATTTTTTTCTTCTTCCATTTGAGTTTCAAAAAGCAGTGATTACAGGCACAAGTAATTTCCTTGTGGCTGTCCTGCGGGGTTCCTTTTGTAAACACTTTCTCATACTCCTGAATCACTCTATTGTTTGATAAATGTGCAACAGGGAACATTAGCTTGCATTATTATACCATCAAGGAAAACTGACCCCATTTTATAGCTATTAATTTGTTTTTAATATAATGTGTGCCTGTATATCTTTCAATGTTTAAGAAAAACTTGATATTGCTCCTGCGAGTGAAATTGTGAAAGGCGGAGGACAGGTAAGTATTTCTGGTGCCCTATTTCAAGAGCAGGGCCAGACATAAGGAAATTCCAGCAGGGAGTGACTGAAACTGAAAATGGACAGCCCTTGAGTGCCAGGGTGGGGTGAGAATTTAGAGCATGAAGGCACGCAGTCATGAAATACATACACAAAGTGTTCTCTTCTAGGATGCCAACAACAGAGCCCAGAAGATTAACCTTCAATACCTGGAGACTGCTGGACAATTCTAGTGTTAACACAATGCTTGTGTGATTTTTTTTTTTGTTGGGCTGTTGTTTTTCCCTTTTTTATTTTCTCCATGATTTTTTTAAACTGGTTGCTATACAGCAGCTAGGGTAGGTTGGAAGATGTGGTTGGGATTTAACAGACTTTTTTTCCCCCTGTCTGCTTCCTGGATCTGTGGCAGTTTATTTTTCCAGCCTGTTTATGAAATTTGCGAACTAGTAAGTCCTATTCATCCAGTGCTTAACACATATTAAACTACACATTAATATATCAGTTTAGTCCTTTCAGTCATGAATTATCCAATCATTGGCTTTATTTAAAATCATCTCAATTTTCCTCCATCAATGTGATGTCAATTAAGAGTACCTAATTACGCAAAAATATAAGCACTAAAGATAAATTCTTGTCACTATCTGGATAAACCAAGAATTAGTTTCACAGATTACTTTGTACAAATTACTTTACATGCTAAGCATAATTTGCCACCTTGTAAACATTGAGTAGTCTTCTGTATGAAGGATGCCTAGCATATCTGACTTTCATGAATGTTTTAGGTTTTTGTGTGTCATGCTAAAAGCATATTAATAATCACAATCAGCCCTTTTGACTCCCACCTTCCTCAGTAAATATGCCGATCTTTAGTAGAGTTGTGAATTTTGATTTGTGAAAAGGATTTCAAGCATGCTGTTTGCAATCATTTAGTCCTTGCCTCATGAGTTCTTAATCAGCTAGCAGAAACAGTTCTTTGAATAATGTGACTTGATGTGTTTTTTTTAAAAAGTGACAATACTTGTAAAACTGCAACTCCTTTATGTTGCCATACCCAAAATCACATTTACTGGAAATATATTTTCAAATGTGTAATGTCTAAAATTAATACATCTTAGTGTAGTTAGAATTCTAAATTAAAATCTGAAACTTTGAGCATTGAAGATAATTGATTAGACAGAAGCTGTAAAATACTCTGGTAAGTTTCATGCTATGCAAATCTTTTTTTCTTTTCTTCCCCCCACCCCACCTTTCCATCTCAAAAATCAGTAAAGTTGGATGGGATTCTTAAATGTAACTTTGAAATTTTTTGTACTAATCAAAATGGGAAGATGAGGGTAGTCATTACTAAAGAATTATTTTTATTCATTCACAGGAAGTGGGCTTCACTGACTGGGCCAGTATTTATTGCCCATCCTTAGTTGCCCTTGAGAAGGTGGTGGTGAGCTGCCTTCTTGAACCGCTGCAGTCCATGTAGTGTAGGTACACCCACAGTGCTGTTAGGAAGGGAGTTCCAGGGTTTTGACCTAGTGACAATGAAGGAACAGCAGTATATTTCCAGGTCAGGGTGCTGAGTGACTTGGAGGGGAACTTCCAGGTGGTGGTGTTCCCATCTATCTGCTGCCTTTGTCCTTCTAGATGGTAGTGGTCGTGGGTTTGGAAGGTGCTGTATAGGGAGCCTTGGTGAATTTCTGCAGTGCGTCTTGTAGGTGGTACGCACTGCTGCTACTGTGCGTCGGTGATGGAGGGAGTAAATGTTTGTGGATGTGGTGCCAATCAAGCGGGCTGCTTTGTCCTGGATGGTGTCAAGCTTCTTGAGTGTTGTGGGAACTGCACTCATCCAGGCAAATGGGGAGCATTCCATCACACTCCTAACTTGTGCTTTGTAGATGGTGGACATACTTTAGCGAGTCAGGAGGTGAGTTACTCATCACAGGATTCCTAGCCTCTGACCTGCTCTTGTAACCACAGTATTTATATGGCTAGTTCAGCTTCTGGTCAATGGTAACCCCTAGGATGTTGTTAGTTGGGGATTCAGTGATTGTGATGCCATTGTACGTCAAGATGGTTAGGTTCTCTCTTGTTGGAGATGGTCATTGCCTAGCACTTGTGTGGCACTTGTCAGCCCAAGCTAGGATATTGTCCAGGTCTTGCTGCATTTGGACATGGACTGCTTCAGTATCTAAGGAGTTGCGAATGGTGATGAACATTGTACAATCATCAGCAAATATCTCCACTTCTGACCTTATGGAAGGAAGGCCATTGATGAGGCAGCTAAAGATGTTTGGGCTAATTACACTACCCTGAGGAATTCCTGTAGTGATGTCCTGGAGTTGAGATGACTGACCTCCAACAACCACAACCATCTTCCTTTGTGCTAGGTATGACTCCAACCAGTGGAGATTTTTCCCCTGATTCCCATTGACTCCAGTATTGCTAGGGCCCCTTGATGCCACACTTGGTCAAATGCGGCCTTGATATCAAGGGCAGTCACTGTCTCCTCACCTCAGAAGTTCAACTCTTTTATTGTCCATGTTTGAACCAAGGCTGTAATGAGGTCAGGAGCTGAGTGGCCCTGGTGGAACCTAAACTGGGCACCAGTGAACAGGTTATTGCTAAACAAGTCCCCTTGATAACACTGTTGATGATCCTTTCCATTACTTTACTGATTATTGTAGGTAGACTGATGGGGTGGTAATTGGCCTGGTCGGGTTTGTCCTGCTTTTTATGTACAAGACATACCTGGGCAATTTTCCACATAGCTGGGTAGATGCCAGTGTTGTAGCTGTACTCGATCAGCTTGGCTAGGGGTGCGGCAAGTTCTGGAGCATAGGTCTTCAGTACTATTGCCGGGGGCCATGGCCTTGGCAGTTTCTAGTGCCTTTAGCTGTTTCATGACATCACATGGAGTCAATTGGCTGAAGACTGGTATCTATGATGATGGGGACCTCCAGAGGAGGCAGAGATGGATCATCCACTCGGCATTTCTGGCTGAAGATTTGTAACAACCTTATCTTTTGTATTGATGTGCTGGGCTCCCCCATCATTGAGGATGAGGGTATTTGTGAGCCTCCTCCTTCAGTGAATAAAACATCTTTGTTCCATCTTTGGCAGCTGGCATTGTCTTTAAGCATACTCTGGTCAGGTAAACAATACAAATTCAGTGTAAAATTTCTTCCAGTCAGCTTAAATCTCACAAGACCACCTTCAGAAATGTGAAATTTTCCATTTCCACCAGCAGCTGAATGACCCAGGAATAAGTTTGTTATCATCGAACTTGAAACAGTTTTGCTCAAAATAGGAATTTGGCTGATGCTTGTGTTAACTCATTTATAACTATCAAAAGAGATGGGACATTTACCTCATCCTGTAGGTTCAATAGGTATGAACAAACCCTAATTTGCAAAGATCATTTGCAAACCACTGCACTATCCAGTCCATCTGTAATTCTATCCTGTGTTTTTATTTATTTTTTTCAATTGTGTGAACATTGAAATATGTTTTCTGGTTCTGTTACAGTACTTGAGGACCAACAGAATCCTCGACTAATCAAAAACCTTCTTCAGGATCTGGGCTCTGCCCTCTGTATCCTAGTTCGTGAGGTGGGAAGGTGTGTCCTTGTTGGTAACATTAACATCTGGGTTTACCGTATGGAAACTATTCTGAATTGGCAACACCAGCTAAATAATCTGCAGATTACCAGGGTAGGAATACTAAACTCACTTTATTGCCTATAACCCTTCTTTTGGTTTAACTTTCTTGTTGATCAGATGTATGAACCTTTATGTTAGCAATTGATCCGTGTTGTATTAATGTAAATTTGTTGCTTCCTTGATATCACCCTAGTCACCATGGCTGAAGTTGCTTTTGGGTAGATAATGTGTAATCTTGTATTGGGCTATACACCTTTTCGCTTGCTTTC